>NC_142076.1:7625600-8225600 GCF_059756535.1 Pantherophis guttatus
GAAAAGTTTAATGGTCTCATATTATGTAATTTCAGACACAAATTTCAATTTGCGCTTTTCTTAAAGTATAGCAGATCTCTTCTTCTTCTTCTTCTTCTTCTTCTTCTTCTTCTTCTTCTTCTTCTTCTTCTTCTTCTTCTTCTTCTCCTCCTCCTCCTCCTCCTCCTCCTCCTCCTCTTCCTCCTCCTCCTCCTCCTCCTTCTTCATCTCCTCCTCCTCCTCCTCAGATTCAGATTCAGATTCAGATTTAGATTTACAGAGTTGGAAGGGATCTTACAGGTCATCTAGTCCAACCCCCGCTCAAACAGGAGACCCCACACCATTTCTGACAAATGGAAGTCCAATCTTTTCTTGAAAGTCTCAAGTGATGAAACATCCACAACTTCCGAAGGCAACTTCTGTTCCATGGGTTGATTGTTCTCATTGTCAGAAAGTTCCTCCTCATTTCTAGGTTGAATCTCTCCTTGGTCAGTTTCCATCCATTGTTCCTTGTCTGGCCTTCTGGTGCTTTGGAAAACAGCTTGACCCCCTCCTCTCTGTGGCAGCCCTTCAAATATTGGAAGACTGCTATCATGTCTCCCCTGGTTCTCCTCTTCACTAGACTAGCCTCCTCCTACTCCTCCTTTCCCCTCCTCCTTCTTAGTTTGCAAAAAAATCAGATATTTCTGAACACTAATGGCTTTGTGTATGGTGTTTCCATGTGAACAGTTTCCAAGGAACTGTTTCATGTTTGCATTTTTTAAAAAAGGGTGGAAGAGGAAGAACTAACTTCCCATAACTTTATATTGTATCAAGAGGGTTCCATCCAACACATCTATCCTTTTTTTAAATAGTATGTAAAGGATGTTTATATTAACATCAACGCCTATTAAGAAGTTGAAAAGAAGAGACATCAAAACACCAAGCAAGCCAAGACCCAAGCAGAATGTAGAGAGTAGACAATTGTAGATATGTTAGGAAGTCAAAAAATTGTGCAGAAGAAGGCTCTAGTGAATTATTTCTGCACCATTAACCAAAAGAATTACAAGGAGTCCTTTTAACTTGAATCAAATTATTTTTATCATGCATAAATCATGTTCATATAGTAGGCATTACCTAAGTTCTACTTCTTACCACAGGTTATTATAGCTTACAAGTTGAAATCAGGGTTACTTTATCCTCAGATAATGGCCCTTTTGGGAAAGCATAATATAATGAGAACCAAATGGTTCCATATTTAGTTTTCAATTCCCATTAGCCCCAATTAACATGGTCAATTACAAGATTTCTAGGAGCAGTATCTCCATAAAACTGGAAGAATCAAATTCCTTCCTCCTGCTCCTGTCTGTGAACATTCATGAAAAATCAGTCTTGAGGAGAAGTTAGGTTGAGAAGAAAAAAAGAAAGGAAGCACGATAGAATAACAGAATCGGAAGGGACCTTGGAGGTCTTCTAATCCAACCCCCTCCTCAAGCAGGAGACCCTTGTTCTTGTTGGGGATTTTACCAAAAACTTACAGTAAAGAAAATGTATATTTGATAATTCACGTAATAACTGCAGCTAGAATTGTATTTGTACAAAATTGGAAAAATGAAGAGATTCCTACAGATGAGAGAATGTGATTAGGAAAATATTAGAATGTGAAGAAATGAATAGGTTAACACTTGAAATTAAAGAAAAGGAACAATCCGATTATTACAACATATGGGGATAATTTTATCACTGGCTAGAGAATAAATATGAAAAGTAGAAAAAAGCAGATGAGTGAAATGGAGAAAACGTTTTAACAAAGTTAAGAAGAGGATTGTTATAGTATTAGGTATGGTATATATTAGTATTAGTATTAAGTTAAGGATAGATAAAATAATAAATATGGCTGTAAATTGTAATTGTTATTGTATAAATTATTTGCACAAAATATTTGTACTCAGACACACTGTTTAATGGAAGATAATGTTCGAATCAAAATAAAATAAAATAAAATAAATATTTTTTTTAAATAGCAGGAGACCCTATAACATTCCAGAAAAGTGGCTGTCCAGTCTCTTCTTAAAAGCCTCCAGTGATGAAGAACCTACAACATCTTGAATCAAGCTGTTCCACTGGTCAATTGTGCTCCCGGTTAGGATGATTAATGGTTTTCCACATAACCTTACCAAAATGGCTTAACTTCAGAACACACTCCAGAGGTGAATCTTAATGTGCCAATGAAACCACTTTCCCAAAATTTCAAGATAAAGTTAAATGCTTGTGTTTGGAAATGTTACCTTCCTAGCTTGATATCAATGTGCTTTTCACTTTTAACTGAACAAAAGAAAAGGCTGGTGAAAGTGTGCCAACGCAAAAGACATGCTACCCGAAAGAGGTCTTTTTTTTAAATGTCACTACAAAGAAGGGGATGCTTGACAAAATAATTCCAAGCAGAGGGATACAAGCTTCAGGTCACTACGAAGTACATAAAGACAGCAGGGGGCCCGTGTTGAGAAAAAGGGAAATGCCATCATGGCTCTATGAAAGGCAAACACAGACCGAAAAAGATCTTTCAATCAGCCAACAATGGATTTGCGGGATTAACTTGTGAGACGTGAGTAAAGATCAAAGGATTTATTTTCTTCTGAAATGAAGTACATTCCAGTCACCAAGGATTCAAAAAATAGAGTTATATGCTGATTAGGGTAGCATCAATCAACAGTAGTCCCTTAGGAGAACTCACTCCAGAAAAAGATGCCAAAGTTTGCAAACTCACAATAAACCTGTTGTGAGTTTGCCAATTCACAATAAACCTTCTCTAGATTGACTGCATACAGTTTTATTAACTGCATGTTTAATGGTTTAGCTTTTATTTTACGATCACTGTTTTTCTTATGGTTTATTGCCACTTCCATTGCATGAAGTAGTTTTACATGTATACATGCATACATGCAAATGATGGTTTTTATAGACTATGTTCGGAGGATTATAGCCTTACTATTATGTCTTGGGCATTTTGTTGTTGTTGTTAGTTGCAAAGTCATGTCTGACCCATCACGACCCCATAGACAATGTTCCTCCAGGCCTTCCTGTCCTCTACCATCCCCCGGAGTCCATTTAAGCTCACACCTACTTCTTCAGTGACTCCATCCAGTCACCTCATTCTCTGCCATCCCTTTCTTCTTTTGCCCTCAATTGTTCCCAGCATTAGGCTCTTCTCCAATGAGTCCTTCCTTCTCATTAAGTGGCTAAAGTATTTGAGTTTCCTTTTCAGGATCTGGCCTTCTAAAGAGCCATCAAGGTTGATCTCCTCTAGGACTGACCAGTTTGATCACCTTGCAGTCCAAGGGACTCGCAGGACTCTCCTCCAGCACCAGAGTTCAAAGGCCTCAATTCTTTGACGCTCAGCCTTCCTTATGGTCCAACTTTCACAGCCAGACATTGCAACTGGAAAAACCATAGCCTTGACTATACACACTTTTGTTGGCAGGGTGATGTCTCTGTTTTTTAGAAATCTATCTAGATTTGATATAACTTTCCTCCCCAGGACCAAGTGTCTTTTAATTTCTTGACTGCATTTTTTACCCTAGGTCTATCTAGATCTAGGCTGATTGGAAATTTATGAACGAGTCTTGTTTTACAGCTGAATCAAGTTTTGTTTTGTTTTTCCCTTTGGTTTTAAACATAGGTCCCAACATTTCCTTCTCCTCAAACTTATTTGCATTCCTTACTCCCTTATTTATGTCATTGTTATCTTATTGTACAGTATTCTCCACTTTGGGACAACCATGACCTGAACGATTGAGAATATCCATAGTCCATAGCTTCTTATCCATGAGAAGACCTTTCTTCCCAATCCTGCTTCTAGCTCTGTAAATATTCACTTTTGCATTTTAACTCAAGAAGTATTTATACCTTCTGAACCTGGCATTTTCCAGAACTGGATAGATCTTGAATCGTTTCTTCTTGAGAAACGATTCTCCACCTGCTGAGTAAATAGATTCATGAAGGTTTCAAGAAGGAAAATGGAGTCCTTCAGAAGTGAGGTAGGACACAAGTCTTCGGATGGAAAGATCTAAGTATCTTCAGTGAGCTGATGCAAGAGTTAATACAGCTACTCCTATTCTATTGCCACATTATTTCCTGAGCAAAGCATAGTTTATCCAGTGTAATGTGTTTGCTTGCTTGCTTTTTGCAGTTTTTATTTTGAAGATTCAACGACCCAAGTAATATGGTTCTGTGCATTACAAACGCACTTCCCAACAGCTGATTAGCTTTTTAACATTTTCAAATAGAAGGTTTTGGGGGTTTTTTTTTGGAAGGTTCTCACCCTTATTTAAATAAATAAGTAACAGCCTGCCAGCAAATAACATTGAATTTTGGCCTAAGGCCAAGTAGAATAAATTCCCATTTTGTTTTGTTTCTAGAACTCGCCAAAATTAACAGCCTTATTGAGCCAACCCTATGTGTAAAATTTAATGTTTTTTTCTCTCATATGTTTAAGCACCAGATGATTTTTTTTTAAGTAGCTGCCTCATTAACGGCACTTCAGAACCACACAATTTTCACTGCAATGCCTTAAAAAGAAATTGGAAAATAAACTTTGGATTGTCTTTCTTTGTGCTAACTACAAAATTATGGGGAAAAAAACAAAAACTAAAAATCGAATCAGTTCTTGATAAAGTAACCAGTCCTTCTCTCTCAAGGCCCAACACACCTCACCTCACACAGTTGTTGTTGTGAGGAAAATAGGAGGGAGTGGATATATTTGTAAAAATAAAGAAATAAATAAGTAGCAGTTGAATTTTCCCACAACTCTATCTCACTTTCTGCAACAGTTCATAAATCACTAAGAGAGCTTTGATATGGCCCAAGGGCTAATCAATAAATAAATTCACTAAGAGAGCAAAAATATCTCTATCTACAGGTAGTCCTCGATTTACGACCGCAATTGAGCCCCACATTTCTGTTGCTAAGCGACACGGTTATTGAGGTTTTGCCCCATTTAATGACCCTTCTTGCCACAGTTGTTAAGTGAATCACTGCACTTAAGTTTAGTCACACAGTTCTTAAGTGAATTTGGCTTCCCCCTTGACTTTGCTTGTGAAAAGTGACCATGTGACTCTGGGACACTGCAACCGTCATAAATGGGAGTCAGTTGCCAAGTGTCTGAATTCTGATCATGTGACCGGGGTGGTGGTGGTATTGTGAGACTTTGAACGGTCACTAAACAAAAGGTTGTAAATTGAGGACTACCTGTATCAGATTATTGCACAGCACTGGATTCTGTTCTAATTGGATTTTCATTGTTATGTAAAGAAAATGAAAAACAGAACAGGGATGTTGGAATAGGCAATTTGTGTTCCAATATATAGTGAATGTTGATTCCCAGAATTATTTATAAAGTTGTGCAGCCATCAGGTGAGCCTTCCTGATAGAAAATATTTGGATTAGCTGTAAAAACAAGTAAAAACATACGAAGAACGGTTGCAGGAACTGGGCATGCCTAGTCTAGTGAAGAGAAGGACCAGGGGAGACAGGATAGCACCCTTCCAATATTTGGGGGGCTGTCACAGAGAGGAGTAAGGGGGTCAAGCTGTTTTCCAAGGCACCTGAAGGCCAGACAAGGAATAATGGATGGAAACTGATCAAGGAGAGATTCAACCTAGAAATAAGGAGAAATTTTCTGACAGTGAGAACAATCAATCAATGGAACAGAAGTTGCCTTCGGAAGTTGTGGGAGCTTCATCACTGGAGGCTTTCAAGAAGAGACTAGACTGCCATCTGTTAGAAATGGTGATGGTGACCCTTTGGCACGTGTGCCCCATGTGGCGCGTGGAGCCATATCTGTGGGCATGCGAGCATTGCCCTAGCTCAGCTCTAGTGTGCATGTGCACGCTGGCCAACTGATTTTTGGGCCTTCCGGGCCCACCGGAAGTCGGGAAACGGGCTGTTCTTGGCCTCTGGAGGACCTCTGGGTAGATGGGTAAAGTCGTTTTCGCCTTCCCAAGGCTCCTAGAAAGGCTCTGGAGCCTGGGGAGGGCGAAAAACCTACCAGGCTCACTGTGCCATCACATGGCAAAAGCAGAGGGTGCACGGGGGGTCATGCCTACATACATGGGGGGTGGGGTGCATTGAATTATGGGTGCGGGCACATGCGCGCGACACCCCTCCCTGGACTCCCCCCACTTTTGGCATGTGACGGCAAAAAGGTTAGCCATCACTGGTGTAGGGTCTCCTGCATGGGCAGGGGGTTGGACTAGATGACCTACAAGATCCCTTCCAACTCTGTAAATCTGTTTAAATCTGTATCTCAGGGCAACAGAAGCAATAGAAAATTTATATTCCTTGTTCGGCAGGAATTTTGGAAAGTTAGCAATTTACCACAGATTGGCCATACTGCTGAGAAACAGCTGAATTCAGATTTCTTGATATCCTTTGGCTTAGATAAGAAGTTAATAACTCTTCCCTGGTAATAACTCCTTCTGCCCAATAGTTTTGATACATTTTACTGCTAGAACTCAGCAGGGGGGCAGTAATTTAAAGTTTCATCTGGATCTGTGGAAGGCCGTTTTCTAAAAATGGATGGCAATGGGCGTAGGATGATGCCCATATGGCTAAACCAATAAAGTCCATATGGTTTCAAACTTAACTAAAAGTAAAGCAGCTTCAGCTGAATTTTGCATGAAACATTTCCATATTAAATATTTAAACCAACACTGAATTTTGCATGCACATAAAAAGAGAGGGGAAAAAAATAAACACTTTCCTGTTTATTTTATACCAGTATGTTTGATGGGGGCTATGCCATTGCTTTGGCATCTCAGAGAATTTCAAGTTCTTACAAAGATAAAAGAATTTGTTTGATCATAACACCATCTTTTCATAAACTGCCTCATCCATACTCAATTTCAAAACTTTTGAAGCAGAACAATTAAGCCACTTCCTTTTACAGGTATAAATTACTTTTAAAAACTCCAGTTAATTTTTAATTAACTACTGCATGGAAGAGATTGGCTGAGGATTAAATTATGGTTTATTTCACCATCATTTATTAATCAACCACTTAATCATTTATTTATACAATTGCATAGTTTATTGCATAAGTTTATAGGATTATATAAATCATTCTGCAATTTTATATTCATGACAAGCAGGTGCAATTTCAATAATTTAATGATGTAAACAATTAAACCATTGTAGAAAATTGTATTAAGGTTCCCAGTCCAAAATAGGGAAAAGACACAGTTGGGAGCCTCCATATTTGGAGCTGACCAAATAAAGAAAGAATATTACTCAACTTGTTAGCATGAGTCCATTTGTTCAACAACTCATCTATTCCATCATATTTTATTTTATTTTATTTTTTTAAATTTGAAATAAACTAGTTCTAGTGCAGCTAGAATTCTATCTATAGAATTCTCTCTTTCTCACTCCGAGACAGACAAACAGAATTGGGTTTGTCTAGTTTAGAGAAAAGAAAGATTAGGGGTGACATGATAGCAGTATTCCAATATCTAAGGAGTTGCCGTAAAGAAGCGGGAGTCAACCTATTCTCCAAAGCACCAGAAAGCAGGACAAGAAACAATGGATGGAAATTAATATATTTATATATATAATCTATATATCACTCTCTCTGTGTGTCTCTCTCTCTCTTTCTCCCTCCCTCCCTCTCTCTCTCCCTCTCCCTCCCTCTCTCTTTCTTGCTCTCCCTCTGTCTCTCTTTCTCTCTCTCCCTCTCTCTCCCTCCCCCTCTCTTTCCCTCTCTCTCTCCCTCTCTCTCTCCCTCTTTCTTTCTCTCCCTCTCCCTCTCTTTCTCTCCCTCTCTCTCCCTCCCTCCCTCTCTCGCTCGCTCTCCCTCTTTCTCTCTCTCTTTCTTCCTCTCTCTTTCTTCCGCCCTCCCTCTCTCTCACACACTTTAAACTAAAGCCACATTAATTGAGTACGCATCTCCCACTGTATCTTTTTATAGTCTGATAAGTTAGGAAGGATTCTTGGTGATTTTCTTTGCCCCTTAGGCAGCTGTGTCATCTCTTCTCTGGACATTCCCTCTGTCTCCTTGTAGGTTCCCTGGATTTCCCGAGGTCATCCCCAAATCCCATTAAACACAGGTAGTCATTGACGTATGACCACAATTGAGCCCAAAATTTGTGTGGTTCAGTGAGACATTTGTTAAATGAGTTTTGGGCTGTTTCATCACCTTTCTTGCCTCAGTTAGTAAATGAATCACTGCAGCTGATAAGTTATTAACCCAGTTCTTAAGGGAACCTGGCTCTTCCCCATTGACTTTGCTTGCCGGAAGGTCGCAAAAAAGGGGTTCACACCAGGGACACTAAGGAGATCCAGGGACCAGGGGTGAAATCCAGCAGGTTCTGACAGCTTCTGGAGAACCGGTAGTGGAAATTTTAAGCAGTTCGGAGAACCGGTAGCGAAAATTTTGAGTAATTTAGAGAACCAGCAAATACCACCTCTGGCTGGCCCCAGAGTGGGATGGGAATGGGGATTTTGCAATATCCTTCCCCTGGAGTGGGGTGGGAATGGAGATTTTGCAGTATCTTCCCCTGCCACGCCCACCAAGCCACACCCACCAAGCCACACCACACCCACCAAGCCACACCCACAGAACCGGTAGTAAAAAAAATTGGATTTCATCACTGCCAGGGACACAGCAATGGTCATAAATATGAATTGATTGCCGAGCATCCAAATGTAAATCATGCGACCTTGGGGATGCTGCAAAAGTTTCTAACTGTGAAAAACAGTCATAAGTACACATTTTTAGTGTTGTTGTAACTTTGAATGGCCATTAAATGAATTGTCATTAAAAGACAAGAACTACCTGTACATAATGGACCAAACGATGATCTCGTCTTAGTCTTCTTGCTCCATCTTAGCAATACAATCATTTAAAGTCGATGCTTTTCTCAAGAGCAAAACAAAACACTTACTCATGACAACCTATGTGCTTAAAAGTTACTTACTGGAATTAAAAGCAGTTGGATCCCTAGAGATATTTACTGCACACACACAGAAAGAGAGACAGACACGGTAGGTAGGTAGGTAGGTAGGTAGGTAGGTAGGTAGGTAGGTAGGTAGGTAGATAGATAGATAGATAGATAGATAGATAGATCGATCGATCATTATAGATAGATAGATTGATTGACAGATAGATAATATATAGACAGATTAATAGATAGATGATAGATAGATAAATAATAGCTAAATAGATGATAGATAGATAGACAGACAGACAGATAATAGGTAGGTAGGTAGGTAGGTAGGTAGGTAGGTAGGTAGGTAGATAGATAGATAGATAGATAGATAGATAGATAGATAGATAGATAGACAGACAGACAGACAATAGGTAGGTAGGTAGGTAGACAGACAGACAGACAGACAGAAAGACAATAGATAGGTAGGTAGGTACGTAGGTAGGTAGATAGATAGATAGATAGATAGATAGATAGATAGATAGATAGATAGAAGACAGAGAGAGAGAGACAGGGAGAGAGATTGTTTAAAACTTTCAACCCAGGGGATAGGAATAAGGCAAACATTCTGAATTTTATTTGGAATGAACAAGCAGTAGCTGTGATCTGCCAGTGATTATGCAATCACTGTAAACATCCTACTCAGCAGACAGATATAACAGATGGCAGAATTTTGTGTACCAAATGTGCCTTTTCTTTAAATGCAGCTTTTGCAAATATTTTCTATGTATTATTTAAGACAGATTACCCCTGTTTTAGACAGAGGAATGCATTCCTAGAGAATACAGACTCTTCTGAATTACTTTACACTGCAGAGTAAGGCAGTGTTTTATTATTATTATTATTTTCACATAGCGAATGGGAGATGCAGCATGCTTCAGGTTAAGGCAACACTGGCTAACACGTATTTGCCTAATTCAATCTGTAAATACGACATCTACGCATGTCAGCTGCATTTTGCTATTGATTCTTAAAATTTTGGGCAAATCCTATTAGCAATAATTGTGTTTTAAAAGTGTCTGGAAAGTGTTTGGATACGGGATGAAAGCTTTTTTAATTTAATTATGCCACTGCATGAGTCATGGAAGAAACTTCAAGGAAGCTCATTCCTGCCCTGCATCGCAAGGCCCTTTAATTATTATTCAGACAATTCTTAAAATGAGTTCGCCCTGTATTTCTTCAGTCACAATTTTAAGCAGAACTTGCACAGAAGAATGATGCTAATGGACTAATGGAAAATGCATATACAAAACTAGTTTTTTCTTCTTTTTGAACCTAATCTCATTGTAATTTATGTCCTATCTTTGGGCTCCTTTTTTTCTCATTGTTTTTTAAAAACTTGCCTTCGTACACTGTGCTAAATATGGTTGGTTTAAATTTGGCATACTGAAGTCAGTTGGATGAACACTGCTGCTGTGTATTATAAACCACAGCTTATGTTTTAGTTTATTGTGAAAAAAAATAATTGATACCATAATTAAATTGCCTGGTTTTTTACTGATGGGTTAAACCAGTTTTTAATTTTCTACAACCTCTTTGTGGGCTTTATGTTTATGGATTCCAATTAGTAGAAAGGCTTGGGATCTGTATGCAACATTTGACAGATCTCCTACACAACGTTGTCTAAATTATCTTAAAGGTGTACTAAATTGTACCCATGGCTGGTGTTGAAGGACTCAACTTGGGAAAACAGAGGTCCAAGTACCCCATCACCCATGAAAGCCTACGACCCATTACTAATCTCAGAATAACAGAACATGAAGGAACCTTTGGAGCAGGGGTGAAATGCTCCCAGTTCGGACCGGATAGCCCGATCCGGTAGCGATGGCTGTGAATGGTTCAGAGAACAGGCAGCAAAAATCCCTGTCCCACCCCATGCCCAGCTGAGCTGCGCAATCATCAGAGGCTTTTTTTTTTTTTACTTTTAAAAACATTTTTTCTACAGCCTCTTCAGCTGAAGAGGTTGTAGGAAAAAAATTGCTTTTAAAAGCCTCTGACGATCCCAGCTGAGTTGCCTGATCGTCAGAGGCTTTTAAAAGCATTTTTTCCTGCAACCTCTTAAGGTTGTAGAAAAATGCTTTTAAAAGTAAAAAAAAAAAAAAAAAGTTGGCCACGCTCATCCAGTCACATTACCCCACCACTACCAAGACACGCCCACAGAACCGGTAGTAACAAATTTTACATTTCACCACTGCTTTGGGGTATTCTAATCCAACCCTCTGCTGAAGCAGGAGACCCTATAACAATGATGGTAAACATTTTCGGCACCGAGTGCCCAAACCAGAACATGTGTGCATGTATGAGCGTGCGCCAGAGCACTGGAAACCTGAAGACCGGCCGGTGCGCATGTGTGTGCTGGCCACCTAGTCTTCTGGTTTTTGGTGCATGCATGGGTGCTGGCCAGGTGGTCTTCGTGAACGCCGGGGAGCAGAAAACCCAGAGACCAGCTGGCTGGCATGCGCATGTGCACCAGCCAGCTGGTATTTGGGTTTCCAGTGCTCCAGCACGAGCAAAGACCAGCTGGCTGGTGCACATGCACACACTGGAAACCAGAGGAGAAGCTGGCAACAGTGCACATGCCCACAGAATGGGCTCTGCGTGCCACATCTGGCACACATGTCATAGGTTCACCATCACAACCCTATAACATTTCAGACAAATGGCTGCCCAGTCTCTTCTTAAAAATCTCCAGTATTAGAGCAGCCACGACTTCTAGAGACAAGTCGTTCCATTGATAAGAGCCATGGTGGTGCAGTGGTTAGAATGTAGTATTGCAGGCTAATTCTGCTGACTACCAGGGATTCAATCCTCACCGGCTCAAGATTGACTCAGCCTTCCATCCTTCCGAGGTCGGTAAAATAAGACCTTGCATATGTTACAACCCAGCACACAAGAAGGTTATAAAAGGTCTAGTTGAGTTTCATCAAAATATCTTGGTTAGTCCTATCTAGTTGAAGGTGAAGTAGACATTGTTTTCTCCCCACTACACTCCAATTCATAGCATGCATTCTACAAATGAATCATTACTAGCTAATTCGCTTGCAATACAAGGAGAGAGTGAACAAAAAGATGAACATAAGTATCTTGCTGTATCAAATTTGGTTGACAAAAGGCCCCAACTATTTATCTAAAATTCTGTAGGAACTGGAAAAATACAAGTATGGAAGGGTTTAATTCAAATTTATATATTCTTTCTTTCTTTCTTTCTTTCTTTCTTTCTTTCTTTCTTTCTTTCTTTCTTTCTTTCTTTCCTTTCTTTCTTTCTTTCTTTCTTTCTTTCTTTCTTCCTTCCTTCCTTCCTTCCTTCCTTCCATCCATCCATCCATCCATCCATCCATCTATCTATCTTTCAAGAAGAAATTGGATTGCCATTTGTCAGAAATGGTGTAGGGTCTCCTGCTTGGGTGGGGGGTTGGACTAGATGACTTACAAAGTCCCTTCCAACTCTGTTAATATCTGTCTGTCTATCTATCTATCTATCTATCTATTTATCTATCTATCTATCTATCTATCTATCTATCTATCATGTGATAATGTAGCAGGCAGTAATCAAATTTTCTATTTATGTATTTATGCACAAATGAATGCATAAACAATTATTGCAGACTAAAATTCAAGGCAGCTTGAACAAAATATGCCAAGAGAATTCCATTCACGGTGTAAGTAGACCTTGATCAATTTAATTTCAACAAGGTGATTTAACTTTCAGTTAGGACATTCCAGAAGGATCCTAACTACAGCTAGTGCAATTATTTCGCTCTCTTCTGCCTTACTTTTAATAAGTGTTTGAAAAGAAAGAGTATAGTTTTTTATGTGCATGCTTAAGACACTAGTGAAGGACATTCATTAAATATGATTTGCATAGTTCTAATGAGGACATTTGTTCTCGTGCATCTCAAGGGAGAAATTTTGGTCAACAAGCAGCAAGTCAGGTTCCAACATCCCATTGTCAAAATATTTTAATTCTGCCAAATGTAAATCCACACAGCCCTTGGGATACATCAAAGAGTACTTTTCAACCAGATTGATATCCAAGCTGTTGTTGGATGTGAATGCCTTAAAATTCTTTTATGCACAATTAATCTGGAAGCACACTGCTGTGGGCACATAATTTTCTTCAACAGAAGATGCAATCAGCCTATAAAGTCATTTGAAAATACTGCTACCCATGGTTAAGAAATGGCTTATGGCAAAGGGTATTTAATACATGCTGAAATATCTGCCTACTCATCAGTGAGAACACCAGTAGCAATTCAGCCTTACATATTTGTAGATAAATATGTAAGGTACGTAAGTAGATAGATAGGAAAGTAAGCTGGTAAATAGGTAGACATACAGACTACAGGGAGATCAACTCACACATTCCATATATTCCAAATATGCAATGCATCATCTATTATGGATGGGTGAGGTCCATGTTTTACACACAATCCTAGCAGGGGTGGGTTCTACTTACCTTTACTACCAGTTCGCAAAGGGGCTGCGCGCAGAAGCTTCCTGATGAGGTCAGGGACGGTGGGCAGAGCCTCCCACCAGTTCTATAGAACCCACCACTGAATTCTATCATATCACCAAAGTGGTGTCAAGATATTTTGCTACTGGCAACAGAGCAGGGAATGGTTTGGTTCTACTCCACAACCACCAGAATACCATATTTAGACACATTATTTGAGAACCACAAACCACTGAAATCCACACTGTATATTGGACATTAACACGATTGAGCAGGTCCAGAGGTATTTCACGAGAAGAGTACTCCACTCCTCTACTCACAATAGAATCCCTTATGCCACCAGGCTTGAAATTTTGGGTTTGGACAATCTAGAACTGCACCGCCTGTGGTCCGATATAAGCATAGTACACAAAATCGTCTGCTACAATATCTTGCCTGTCAATGACTTCTTCAGCTTCAAACAATAATACACGGGCAAACAATCTATACAAACTCAAGGTAAACCACTCCAAACCCAATTGCAGAAAATACGACTTCAGCAACCGAGTGGTCAACACCAGGAATGCTCTACCTGACTCCATTGTTACATGTTCAAACCCCCACAGCTTCAACCTCAAACTGTCTACCATGGACCTCACCCCATTCCTAAGAGGTCCATAAAGGGGGTGTGCATAAGCGCACCAGCGTGCCTTCCGTCCCTGTTTTACTGTCCCCATTTTTTTGCATTTACTTCCTTTGTTCACGTTTATGTTCATTCCTTTACTTGTTATCTTGTATATGTTTGACAAACAAAATAGACAGACAGACAGACAGACAGATAGATAGATAGATAGATAGATAGATAGATGATAGATAGATAGATAGATAGATAGATAGATAGATAGATAGATAGATAGATAGATAGAGAAAAAGTTCAAAAACCTCCCTGCTGGTAAATTTTCATGTACACACACACACACACACACACACACACACACACACACACACACACACACAGAGAGAGAGAGAGTGGCATTGCAGTGTAATGCAGAGCCTCAGTCAAGTTTCCACTTGTTCTTGGAGATCCAATCACTCTTTCAATATTACCAACAATGTTGGTATTGAACCAACCAACAATGGTAATGAATAGTCGTGGCAACTGGTTATGTCTAGTTCTAACAAAGAGAAGGATTAGGGGTGACATGATAGCAGTCTTCCCATTTCTGAGGAGCTGTCACAGAGAAGAAGAGGGAGTCAAGCTTTTCTCCAAAGCACCTGAAGTCAGGATATGAAGCAACGAATGGAAACTAATCAAGGAGAGAAGCAACCTTGAACTAAGGAGAAATTTCCTGACTGTGAGAACAATCAACCAGTGGAAGGGCTTGCCTTCAGAAGTTGTGGGTGCCTCATCACTGGAGGCTTTTAAGAAGAGACTAGCCAGCCTTTGACCAGGATGATATATGGTCTCCTGCTTCAGCAGAGGGTTGGATTAAAAGACCTGCCACAAAGAAGAGGGAGTCAAGCTATTCTCCAAAGCACCTGAGGGCAGGACAAGAAGCAATGGGTGGAAACTAATCAAGGAGAGAAGCAACTTAGAACTAAGGAGTAATTTCCTGACAGTTAGAACAATTAATCAGTGGAACAATTTGCCTCCAGAAGTTGTGAATGCTCCAACACTGAAAGTTTTTAAGGATAACCATTTGTCTGAAATGTTGTAGGGTTTCCTTCCTAAGTAGGGGGTTGGAGTAGAAGACCTCCAAGGTCCCTTCCAACTCTGTTATTCTATTCTATATGACCTCAAAGTTCCCTTCCCTGTTATTTTGTTGTTATGGGATACAAGGAAGGGTGAGCTTCCCCATATAAACTGACCTTAGTTTTCCAAAAAGATACGAGATGTACACACACTTGATTACTATTAATACCTAACCAATTAGCCAGTCAGTGAGATCTTCTCTGAAATTCAACAGTTTTATTTATTTTTATTTTTAAAAAGATGCCTTCCAACAAGAGGTCGGTTTCAACAGGTTCTGACCAGTTCTGGAGAACCGGGAGTGGAAATTTTGAATAGTTTGGAGAACCGGTAGTAAAAATTCTGACTGGCCCCGCCCCCATCTATTCTCTACCTCCCAAGTCCCAACTGATCAGGAGGAAATGGGGATTTTGCAGTAACATTCCCCTGGAGTGGGGTGGGAATGAAGACTTTACAGTATCCTTCCCCTGCCATGCCCACCAAGCCACACCCACAGAACCGGTAGTAAAAAGAAATTGAAACCCACCATTGCTTCCAACACTACTGAATATGTTCATGTTTCCACCAAACTCTACTAGGAATTCTCCAGGTTTTCATTTCAAAAATCAAGGAGAAGATGGGAATATGCATCTGAAGGAAAGCCCTCAAATTCTAACATTTCTACCCCCTGTCTCTGTTTCTGACACTTCTTGGAGTTACACCAGAACTGCATAAATCTTTTATATCAACAGCCTGTACCAATATCTATGTTCCCCAAAGTTTATTTTGATTCAACTCTTATGAAAAAGGATGTACATGTTCCACAAGTGGGGGAGGGGGGAATATTTTAAAAGACCTCCGTGTATTTCGCTGTGCCCTCAAGACCTTGCTGTTCCACCAGGCCGAGCTATCAATGTAATGATTTTAAATTGGGTGTTTTAAATTTGGAGTTTTAAATTTGAGCCGAAATTATTTAATAATTTTAATTATTTTTAAATTGATGTCTGTCTTTGTGTTTTTAATAGGCTGTACACCACCCTGAGTCCTTCGGGAGAAGGGCGGTATAGAAATAAAATAATAATAATAATAATAATAATAATAATAATAATAATAATAATAATAATAATAGTTAATCTTTAGTGAGATTCACAGCCTTTGAGGCTGGTTAATAGCTCAGCAGCTCGAATCCTAACCAAGGACCTAGGAACTGTTAAGGTATCGTCGGAGGATGTAAGCTGTTCCGAGTAAGGTGGTTTTTTGTAGAGTATTATTATTATTATTATTATTATTATTATTATTATTATTATTATTATTATTATTATTATTTTGCACATAAAAGAAGCCAATATCAAATATGGCAGCACAATTTACCATGGGATTATAAATTATGAGTCGTCAACTAAAAGGAGAATTAACACACTGGTTTCCTTTATTGTGTGAAATTTTATTTATCTAGTGTAATTATTCTAATCGTATTAGTTCCCCTGAAACTCCACTGGTTTCAACCCTCACCTTCTTTACAAATATGTTTAGTTTAATTTGCAAATGTGCAGAAAACAGCATAAAATGTATCATAAAATATGTGATGTCAATGAGAGACTGATTAAAAAAAATATGTTCACATATCAATAGCAAATATTGTCACTTAATTAGTCCAAGGAAGTTTCAATGCCATTTGTTTTCACGATGTGCATTTTATAAAAATCAATTTAATTTAATTTATTGCATTTCTATGCCACCCAAATTTTCTTTGTATTTCACTAATTTCTGGTTTACTGTTTATGCATAAATTGGTCAAAGATTAGAGTAATTGGTAAAGACATCATCCCTTTCAATGAAAAATATTTTTAAAATTATTGTTGTTGTTGTTATTGTTGTTGTGATGATGATGATGATGATGATGATGATGATGATGATGATGATGATGATTATTATTTTGTTGGCGTATTGTAATAACTGGAATATAGTGGACAGTAAACAGAAAAATGTTGACTTTCATTTGATTCTACCATTTATCAATATCTACATAATCAAAGTGTTTTATTCCTTTCCCTTTTTATTTACAATTATACTATTATTACTTTTGTTTACAATTATACTATTATTTACTATTTACTTACTCCTAGTAGATATTTTGCATTTCACACACATGCACGCACACACTGAAACATTGTTAATTTCTTTCTAAACTAACGCTAGATAGAATGGTATTTTATATATGCAGACATAATTGTACATATTAACCAGTTGAACAACTTGCTTCCAGAAGTTGTGAATTCTCTAACACTGGAAGTGTTGGACAACCATTTGTCTGAAATGGTATAGAGTTTCCTGCCTGAGCAGGGGGTTGGACTAGAAGACCTCCAAGGTCCCTTCCAACTCTGTTATTCTATTCTATTCTATTCTATTCTATTCTATTCTATTCTATTCTATTCTATTCTATTCTATTCTATTCTATTCTATTCTATTCTATTCTATGTTCTTTGTTGCTTTTATTCTCAGAAGCAAACTTATATACACATATGTACACAATAATACACTCAACTTAAGTCTTCACCTTTAGAGAGAGAAAAACAACTGCACCAGGTCTATTACTTCAATCAATCAAGGCTTTTTTATCTTTCAGAAAGATTTATGACCTTACTCTGTTTGTTGATTCTAGGCTCAGTTAGAAACCCCCTGAATAAACGAAATTAATTACAGGATCTCACTAGCAAATTAAGAATTTAGCCAGGCTGAAACATATGTTATTTAGACAGTTTACAGTGGGGGGAAAATGGAATTCAGTGCAGACTTTTGTTTATCTTACTGTGTTTACTGAAGTTTTTTTCCCTCCCTACATAATTAAGCATGTTACAGTGCATAGAGCATTTTAAATAGTTTGGCTGCTGCCTTCCAAAATCTCTAATTCATTTCTTTCTCCAAGTAGCCTCACTGACTATGCAAATCTGAATTTCCCTGCAAGTCAGGAGGTTTGCTACAAATCAGTGCCTCTGGCCTCCATTAATGGATTATAATTTCACTTTCATAACAGCCTGTCCCTGCTAATTCTCCTTTCTAAATGTTTTTTTTTTAAATAACCTAAGACCTATTTTATTTTCTTCCTTCCTTCTCCGTCATTAGCAAAAATGATTATATATGGCAGCAGACCAACACTATGGTTAGTATTCTGCAAAAAATAGCAAAGCATAGTTTTGCAGAGTTAGTTCTAATGGAGAGCTAGGCATTTTTATATCATACTTGTTGTGTCAACCGGCTTGATATCCATGAGCTGGTAAATGGAATGATTATAGTAATATAAAATTATAGGGAATTGCATTTCCTCCATAGAGGTTCTGTTTTTTTCCCTCTCTATCTCGTCACTAAATTCAGGATATGCAATCATCTGAAAAATTGTTTGTTATTCAATGTCAAGCTGCAGGAACTTGTTCCTTTTTTCCTAATTCATACAATTCATATTTATGTAACTTTATCATAAATTCCTTAACAGGTATTAATTTAATTTAATTAATCATATTTCTTGAAGCTGTGTGCCATAGGCTAGGTAAGCAGGGGGAAAAATAACTTTAATTTCTGATTAACTTTTTAATTGTCCATCTCAGGAAAAAAAATGTTATGAAGAGAATCTTTAAGTGAAACACATTTCTCTAAATAATTGAACCAGAAATAAAGTTTCATTGATTTCAGAAAGGGTAGTTTTTTTTTTTTAAAGCGGGGGGGGGGGAATCTATTTTTTTGTTCAGAATAGTAAACCAAGATATCTTAGTAGGATTAGCTGACTTCCGGCTGCCTACAATTTGGCAGTTCGAATGTCACCAGGCTCAAGGTTGACTCATCCTTCCATCCTTCCGAAGTGGGTCAAATGGGGACCCAGATTGTTGGGGGCAAGAGGCTGACTCTGTCAATCGCTTAGAGAGGGCTGGAATGCACTAAATCTAAGTGCTATTACTATTGATATTGCCCTTCCTTCCTCCCTCCCTTCCTTCCTTCCATCGATCCATCCATCGATCCATCCATCCATCGATCCATCCATCCATCCATCCATCCATCCATGGTTCACAGTAGTTAGAATGCAGTATTGCAGGCTAATTCTGCCCATTGCCAGCAGTTCAATCCTGACCGGCTCAAGGTTGACTCAGCCTTCCATCCTTCCAAGGTCATTAAAACGAAGACCCAGATTGTTGGGGGCAATATGCTGACCCTGTAAACTGCTTAGAGAGGGCTGTAAAGCATTATGAAGTGGTATATAAATCTAAGTGCTGTTGCTATTGCTATTAGTCAGGAATGCAAGAGAGGGACTGATACAAATGGATCATTTTAAAATTAGTAAATCTCCTAGTCAGATACATTAGTTGTTTAAAAGCATACAAACCTTTCCCTATATTTGTTAATCGGAGTTACACCTTTTCTTTTTACTCTGAGGAATTTATTAACCACTTTTAGAAAAAAAAAAAAAAAAGACAAGAGCCTCCTAGTCTAAGTTTAAACATATGTATATGAATAAAAATATACAATTTTTTTTTAGAATCATAATGAATCTAATCAACAAATCCTAAAATCAAAATTTTATTTTTTTTATCTTTCTCAAACAAGGTGTTTAAAAGTGGTCTCTAAATAGAGACCAAACTAGATAGGTGTAATTTTTATACAGTTTATTTTTTAAAAAATATTGTTCATTTTCATTCAGTTGTGGTTCTCGGGAACCAAACAACACTACTTACATATAAATTGCATTCACCCAAAACACTGAACTTGGTTACTGATTGCATTTTCTGGCCTGACATATATGATTTTTTTAATTAACGAAAAGGAAAAGCTCACCCTGATAACCCCCCATCAAAAAACAAAAAAACAAAAAAACCATCAACCGCATCCTAACAAAGATTAACAATAACATTAACAATAAATATAGGCAGTACCTTGTGGAAAGCAACCACTAAATCTTCAACTGACCTATTAAATATGTTATGTGAACATAACCATTAAAAGAACAACAGCAACAAGTCATTTAAGGCAGGGATCTCCAACTTTGGCAACTTTACGACTTGTGGACTTCAACTCCCAGAATGCTGGGGATACAATCAAGATCAAGTGAAGTACTAAAACCCTTGCATTATGTGGTTATGTTGCCATATGTTCATGCTGTAATCTAATCTAAAGGTTTTATGAAAGATACCTATGGCCATGTCAAATGTTTATTTCTCTAATATGTGGTTATGACTATTTTTTGCATTTGAAATGGATGGTAATGGAAATGAAAAGGACTGAAAAGATAGGAACATTCCTTAGTGTTTGTTAGAGGTTATAACTTAAAAACATATTTTGGATACATTCTATCCATTCTATGTCTGTCTGTCTGTCTGTCTGTCTCTCTGTCTGTCTGTCTGTCTGTCTGTCTATCTACCTATCTATCTACACGGTGGCTCAATGGCTAAGACGCTGAGCTTGTTGATCGGAAGGTTGGCAGTTCGGCGGTTCAAATCCCTAGTGCCGCATAATGGGGTGAACTCTCGTTACTTGTCCCAGCTTCTGCCAACCTAGCAGTTCAAAAGCATGTAAAAAATGCAAGTAGAAAAATAGGGACCACCTTTGGTGGGAAGATAACAGCGTTCCGTGTGCCTTTGGCCTTGAGTCATGCCGGTCACATGACCACAGAGATGTCTTCGAACAGTCTCTTCGGCTTTGAAACGGAGATGAGCACATATGTGCGAGGGGAACCTTTACCTTTACCTTCTATCTATCTATCTATCTATCTATCTATCTATCTATCTATCTATCTATCTATCTACATTCTTTTTTTCTGCAAGATTTCTGTCTGCCAGCAAATGTGAGTTTTGGAAAGCATGCCACCCAGCTCTGAACACTTCTATGTGTTAACTAGCCAAGTGAAAACAAGTGTGTCCTCTTGCCCAGTGTAAATCTTTTGCTGTTCATATGGTCATTAAGATGAAAAACAAATCACCCTTCCTTCTTGCCTATCCCTGCCATTGCTTGTTGCAAATTTGACTGCCAACTCTATGCAATAAAACCCCAGAAGCAAAAAGAAAGGAAACGGAGGGCTTAACGCACCTTACAATCCACACAACTTTGATACAATTCTGCAGCAAAACATTATGCAAATCAATGATCTGAATGCAATCTATCAAATACTTGTATATCATCCTACCCCCAAGTATTTTCACTTTCTACCGAAGGAAGCTCCATAAATTCACTGTGAAACCACTTTAAATTGCTGAAGATTCCTTCAAAACATTCATGAGGCTTCTATGCTTAAAACAAACTGCAGATGATCATATGCCATCAAGTTGTTGTTGACTCATAGCAACCTTATAGATAGATTTTCTCCATGATGATAAAGGAAATGACAATATTTATAATTAGATCGCTTTCAATATAGAACGAGCAGTGCTAGAATTTTTAGCAAACTTCTTCCTTTACATATCAATGCCAGCAAAGAGTCCCACAAATTATTTCAAATATACATATACATATAATACAGATAGGTATGTATGTATGTATGCAGGCAGGCAGGCAGACAGACAGATAGATAGATGGATAGATAGATAGAGATGGATAGGGAGGGAGGGAGGGAGGGAGGGAGGGAGGGAGAGAGAGAGAGAGAGAGAGAGAGAGAGAGAGAGAGAGAGAGAGAGAGAGAGATGGGTAGATAGATAGGTAGATTGGTAGGTAGATACCTTGTTTCCCCCAAAATAAGACATCCCCTGATAATAAGCCCAATTGGGCTTTTGAGTGCATGGCAATAAGGCCAAGCACTTATTTCAGGGTTCAAAAAAAGTATAAGACAGGGTCTTATTTTCCGGGAAACATGGTAGGTAAATAGGTAGATAGAGATTTGATATAGTTAGATATAGAGATAGATAGATAGATAGATAGATAGATAGATAGATAGATAGATAGATAGACAGACAGACAGACAGACAGACAGACAGACAGACAGACAGACAGACAGACAGACAGATGCAATTGTTTTGAAAAACATAAAATGAAAATATCTATGTGCATTTTTTTTTTAAAGTAGCAATTTTGGTGATTTTTTCTTCGAATTCTAAAATATTGGAAATTGCATATTTGCATATTGCATATTTTCTCATGCATAGACACTTTAGGTTCCACAGTATATTTCAAGATGGTGATATTATTTATCTGAATAACAAATATACCTAACATACATTTCTAGGAGTTATTCATTTGGATATAAAGGGAAGTATTGATTGATTAATTGCATAACTGATCCTCTTAGTCTATACTAGTATCTCTCTTTTTTTCTTTTCTTTTCTTTTTTTTAGCAACTATCAAACTTCAGACACTCAAATCACAAAGGGTATTAGGGCTCCTTGCATAACCTTTAAACCATATCATATAATAATACTCATAATATTCATAATAAAATATAATAATATGCATATTAAAATTATTTTAATTATTAAACCCAGTTTAGTAGGAAATTAATCATTTGAAAGGTAAGAGTTCATGTCTAGTATTTTTTTTTTATTGTTAAGAAACATATTCTGGGTCCTACAGAAACCCAAGTATAAAATTGCCTTTACATCAGAGAAAAGCAAATCAGGTCTACAATTTAGTATGGATTCACATGTTCCATAAAGCCCAAATATATATATAACCAGGGCTGCAGAACAACCTAGTTTACGTAGGTAAAACCTGGCTAGAAAGAATATGCACATAAAAGCCTACGAAAAAGAAAAAGACACATTGTACCTTTACAGGGGGAATATCTGAGAAGTGGGTGTGGCTCACTGACGATGCCTTAAAAGGCAGAAATAGCTATCTGAGTCTCCCAGAGAGCAACACAGAGTTGCAGTTTGTCAACAGAAAAAAAGCCCAGAAGCTTGTGAATGAGATTTCACAGAACCAGGGCTGCAGAACAACCTAGTTTACATAGGTAAAACCTGGCTAGAAAGAATATGCATATATAGATAGATAGATAGATAGATAGATAGATAGATAGAGAGAGAGAGAGAGAGATAGAGATAGAGATAGAGATAGAGATAGAGATAGAGATAGAGATAGAGAGAGATAGAGATAGAGATAGAGATAGAGATAGAGATAGAGATAGAGATAGATATATTTGTTTTCTGAGGTTTTCGCGGGTGTTTGTATGTAGGTCTTTGGTTATTCGGGTTTTCTCCCGCGTAAAATTGGAGGTTTCTTGGCAATGTTTCGACGGAGTCTCATTCGTCATCTTCAGGCTGGTGTCTTCGGCTTCGTGCTTCTAGGAGCAAAATGTTAGTGCAAAATGACTGCTGACATAAGCCTGATGATGGCAGATGGGATTCTGCCGAAACATCGCTTCTACCCTTTTAGGGATATATCCACAATTACACGGGAAAAAAAACCCCGAAATATTAACTATACATATATATATATATATATATATATATATATATATATATATATATATATATATATATATATATATATATATATATATATTGAGGGGGGTTAGAAATGAACACTAATGAGGTGCTAGAGAACTATCTATTCATTTTATGAATGAACATTTCACCTATTAAATGATTGTAAGAATATTAAAATAGGAAGGAAGGAAGGAAAGAAGGAAGGAAGGAAGGAAGGAAGATAGGAAGCAAGCAAGCAAGGAAAGAGGAACAGGGAGGGAAGGAAGGAAGGCAGGCAGGAAGCAAGCAAGCAAGCAAGGAAAGAGGAACAGGGAGGGAGGGCGGGAAAGAAGGAAGGAAGGAAGAGAGGGAAGAAGGAAAATTAACAATATCCTTTCCCCAAAGCATATCATCTAAATCACTAATCAAGAAATGAACAGTACCCCAATGAAGGAACTACCAACTCACACAACAATGAAATAGAAAACAACAGCCTAATCAAGAAACAATTAAAACCACTCCCACCAATACTACAGGGCAAACCACTTGTTTAAAAACAGAGAGCAAACCCCACTCCCTTCTAGCACTGATGATTTTACCTAGTTTGGTCATGAAACAACTGAAATAAAAGCCAGAAATCTCAGAGAGCACCAAGCACCCCACAGCTCAATCCTGAACTACAAATATCTACTTTTATTGGTACTATTAATTTTCAAGTTTCAAGATTTCAAGAAATTAATTCCTTAGCCAATACTTTTATTATCACAGCCACCACTAGTAGTTTCATTCACAAAGTTCTTTTTTTCCCACTAAAAGTCTTTTCATCACCATTTTTTAAAAAATGAATTTATTTTGATTTCAGTCCAAAAAAAAAGAAAAAAAAGAAGAACAATGACTTAACTTCCCCTCTCCCAAATAACTACCAAAAAACAGCAACCTAACAGAAAACCTTGATTTTGTTGACTTTCTACATATGGCTGTATAGCCAGTGGTGGGATTCATTTTTTTTTTTACTACTGGTTCTGTGGACGTGGTTTGATGGGCACGGAATGGCATGGTTTGGTGGGCGTGGCTTGGTGGGGCATGGCTGGGGAAGGATTCTGTAAAACCTCCATTCCCTCCACACTCCAGGGGAATGTTACTGCAAAATCCCCATTTCCTCCCAATCAGCTGGGACTCCAGAGGCAGAGAATAGATGGGGGCGGGGCCAGTCAGAGGTGGTATTTGCCGGTTCTCCGAAATACTCAAAATTTCCACTACCAATTCTCCAGAACTGGTCAGAACCTGCTGAAACCCACCTCTATCTATAGCATAACATATCATTATATTCTCTGTTAATTTTGTCAAAGACAAAATTGATAAAATTCTGCTTTGCTCAAGTTGGTTCTTACTTGTCAAGGGATGTCAGTGAATGGGGCTTCGGTAAATTTTAGTGTTCTATGCAGTCAAAAAAGAAAAAAGAAAGGAAAGGAAAGGGAACCTGTGGTAACTGATTCTATTTTTCTTATTTTACTGGAGGCTCAAATCTTATTAGCAGATAAGGTCAAGAATGAGGTCTGTTTCTATCAAGCCCTTCAATTGTTGGATGCAAAGCACAGGAATTCCAAACTTTTCACTGTCCACTTAGTACCACTGCAGAGTTCTTTGAACAGGGATCTAAACAACCATTGGTGGCAAAGGTTACCAGCAAATATGGCTTGATGACAAAAAGAAAAAGGAGGTGAAACTGCTGTACACAACTCTTGGAAAAAATTGTTCTGCACCTCTCTATCAAAAAATCTACAGTTGGTTTATTGTCAGCTTCCTTTTTTATTTCTGGGGGGCTAACCATTGCCTTCCAGAATGAAAAGGAAAAGGGAACTAAATTAAAAATGTACACAACTCACAATTCAGTGAATGGTGTACGTTTTCTTTTTAAGTGGCATCTTGTATTCTTTAAAAAATTGTCATTGTTTAAACACACATTTCACATTTTTGCAACACTTTACGAGGTCCTCTTAATCTGCATTAGAAATGCACACTGTCTTTAGAATTAGAATAACAGAGTTGGAAGGGACCTTGGAGGTCTTCTAGTCCAACCCCTGCTTAGGCAGGAAACCCTACACCACTTCAGATAAATGGTTATCCAACATCTTCTTAAAAAAACTTCCAGTGTTGGAGCATTCACAGCTTCTGGAGGCAAGTTATTCCATCATTAGTACAGGTCTCCTGCATGAGGAGGGGGTTGGACTAGATGACCTCCAAGGTCCCTTCCAACTCTGTTACTGATACTGTTACAGTTGCACTGATTAATTGTTTGCTGGATTGAGGCTTCAGCAATTCATTCAAGAAATCAGCTGATTTATTTATCTGATGAGACCGAGTATCTTCCTTACGTCCTTTTTTCCTGTTATCTTTTATAAAGAACCTAAAGACAATTTGGTTATTAATGTCTTTCCTAGGATGACCTTTGTTCTGATAGCTTGAATGTCAGGGCAACCCTCAAAATACCTGCACCCGGAGGCTCCAGCTGGTCCAGAACGCGGCCGCGCAGGGGATTTTGGGGGCGACGAGGCGCTCCCACGTGACACCTCTCCTGCGCGAGCTGCACTGGCTCCCGGTGGTCTTCCGGGTGCGCTTCAAGGTGTTGGTGACCACCTTTAAAGCGCTCCATGGCTTAGGGCCGGGGTACTTACGAGACCGCCTTCTGCCACCAATAGCCTCCCACCGGCCAGTACGCTCCCACAGAGTGGGCCTCCTCAGGGTGCCGTCCGCCAGACAATGTCGGCTGGCGACCCCCAGGGGGAGAGCCTTCTCTGTGGCGGCGCCCGCCCTCTGGAACAACCTCCCCCCAGAGCTACGTACAATAACAGACCTCCGGATTTTTCGTCGGGCCCTAAAAACCCATTTATTTCAACTAGCTGGGCTGGCTTGAGTCAAATTTTAAACGGATTTTAAATTGGAATGTTTTAATTACGGCCAAAATTATTTAATTATTTTAAACAGATTTTAGATTTTGTATGTTTTGTATGTATGTCTTGTTTTTACTTTGGCTGTTCACCGCCCTGAGTCCTACATTGGAGAAGGGCGGTATAGAAATTTAAACAAATAAATAAATAAATAATTTATTAAGATTAAATACCACTGATGATGACTGAATTTTAAGCATTGCTAGTCATATCCGGCTTTTAATGAGAATAAAGAAATTGTGCTTGTATGTTGGTAGTGTTTTCTTTCAATCTTTTTCGGCATCATAATTTTTGGCGATTTTAACACATTACCTATATGTTAACAGGTCAACCGTTGTTGCTAATGTTGAACCTCGATAAAATGAATTTTGTTTTGTTTCTCAAATTGGGTGGGGTTTTATTTTTGTTTTAAAAAGCAAATTCCTTTTTGGAAGGATCAGTGGGAGTGGATTATGCACTGTAAACACTTTTTTTTTTTCCTTTCACTGAATTGGAGCAAGGAAATATGGCTGTTTTAAAAAATATCAGAAAGATTCCTTAGTTTGATGGGACTCTATTGCTAAACTGTTTCAGATATACTGGATAAATAAGACATTGATATTTTTTTATTGGATCCAGGGGTGAAATGCTCCCGGTTCAGACCGGATCACCCGATCTGGTAGCGATGGCGGCATGTGGTTCGGAGAACCGGTAGCAAAAATCCCAGCAAACCCCCACCCCATGCCCAGCTAAGCCGCACGATCATCAGAGTTTTTTTTTAACTTTTAAAAGCATTTTTTCTACAACCTCTTCGGCCGAAAAAATGCTTTTAAAAGTTAAAAAAAAAAGCCTCTGAGGATCGCACGGCTCAGCTGGGATCGTCAGAGGCTTTTCAAAGCAATTTTTTCTGCAACCTCTTCAGCCGAAGAGGTTGTAGGGAAAACAACCTGGGATTGTTTTCCCTGGGACAGGCCCTGGGATCGCCAGAGGCCTTTAAAAGCCTCTGGCGATCCAAGCTGATTTGCCTGATCGTCAGAGGCTTCTCTTAAGGTTGTAGAAAAAATGCTTTTAAAAGTTTTTAAAAAAAGGTTGGCCACGCCCACCCAGTCACATTATCCCTCACCAAGCCACGCCCACAGAACCGGTAGTAACAAATTTTAGATTTCACCCCTGATTGGATCTATATTATCACCCATCACAAAATGTATTCCTCATCTGCTGACAGGATAGCAGTGTTCCAATATCTCAGGGGCTGCCACAAAGAGGGAGTCAAGCTATTCTCCAAAGCATCTGAAGATATTTACAAGAAGCAACGGATGGAAACTAATCAAGGAAGCAAGCAAGAGTCTTGGTAGTACAGTGGTCTAAGGCACCCTGTTATTAAGCTGGTTATTAAGACAATCTGCCTGCAATTACTGCAGGTTCGAATCTCGCCAAGGCTCAAGGTTGACTCAGCCTTCCATCCTTTCTAAGGTAGGTAAATTGAGGACCCAGTTCTAACAGTTAGAACAATTAATCAGTGGAACGGCTTCCCTCCAGAAGTTCTGGGGGCTCCATCACTGAAGGTTTTTAAGAAGAGACTAGACAACCATTTGTCTGAAATGGTATAGGGTTTCCTGCCTGAGCAGGGGGTTGGTCTAGAAGACCTCCAAGGTCCCTTCCAACTGTTATTTTGTTAGTTGTTCTTAACCTTGAACATTTTCATTTTCTCTAAGCCATTCCTGATATAATCCAAAACTTGGAAGGGGGTTAAAAAAAACTTCTGACACCAGCCTCTTGCTCAGCATTTCAAACAGATGTCCTTCCTTGAATATATCCAGGGAGAAAAAGTGGTAATTGGTTCTGCTGTCAAACTTCTAGTTAAGGATTTTCTTCTTCTTCTTCTTCTAAGCATATCATTTTTTTCCAGCTTTCCAGACACTGTTTCTACTGAGGAAAGCTGAGTGTGTCCTTCATTATGAATAGTCCACTTTTTCATCTTCTCTATGTGTCTTCGATGATTTTCTGATTTTCATCCATCTTGTACAGGCACAGTGGCCATTTTCCTTCTCATTAGATATATTTCTGAATGAGAATTTAGTCTCTTCTTTAAAAAAAAAGAAAAAAAAAGAACTGCCACTATCTTTAAGGTATGTTTCCCATTATTTTCTCCTACCTGCCACTGATCCCATTATTGCCTGAAATGTGTTTTCTTTCAATCTAAAATTTGAGCTTGGCCACATTAGATTTTGGCTTCTTTAGACAAGAGTTCCAGATTTATACTTTCCTTGAGGTTCAAACTTCATTTAACTCTTAACAAGTCAGATAAAACATTTCCTGAAAGCTCTATGCTCCAATGCATTCATTCATACATACAGAGCATCTACGTTTTCCCCCCAATTATGGTTTGTTAAACAAGTTATGAAAGTATAATTGGCTGATTAGAATAAACCAAAAAAAAGTCAATAGAAGATATTATGCCTTTATTTAAAATCCATTATTCATTCATTTATAGGGACACAGTGACTCAGTGGCTAAGATGCTGAGCTTGTTGATCAAAAGGTCGGCAGTTCAGCGGTTCAAATCCCTAGTGCCGCGTAATGGGGTGAGCTCCCGTTACTTGTCCCAGCTTCTGGCAACCTAGCAGTTCGAAAGCACGTAAAAAAT
Source organism: Pantherophis guttatus (assembly GCF_059756535.1). Taxonomy (NCBI): domain Eukaryota; kingdom Metazoa; phylum Chordata; class Lepidosauria; order Squamata; family Colubridae; genus Pantherophis; species Pantherophis guttatus. The sequence goes on from NC_142076.1 coordinate 7,654,649, forward strand.
TGAAAGTAGAAAAATAGGGACCACTTTTGGTGGGAAGGGAACAGCGTTCCGTGCACCTTTGATGTTGAGTCAAGGCCACATGACCACAGAGACGTCTTCAGACAGCACTGGCTCTTCAGCTTTGAAACAGAGATGAGCACCGCCCCCTAGAGTCAGGAACGACTAGCACATATGTGCGAGGGGAACATTTACCCTTTATTCATTCATTTACTGTACTGTATTTTTCTACTGCATCAGTAAGTACATTCAAACATTTGTTCCTTCTGAAAATCAGTTCAGCTGGTTAAATATGTCATTCAATATCTAAGTCCCAAATCAGATTTTCTACTTATGACCTGAGGATAGATCAAAGGAAGCAATGGGAAATGGACCCAAGTGGCTCTTTGAGTGCAGACCCCTGTGCTAAGGCAACTGAAGACCAGCTATCCAGAGTGCTGAAATCAAAGTATGCTTCCAACCCTATTATTCTACATTCTATGTTCTTTTTTTGGTGAATTCTTTGCTGCAGTGGCTATATGGGAAACAGTGAATTTACAGCTACAAACAGATCTAATTCCTTCCCCTAGTAGAGGTCTCAAACCACCTTGCTCTCTGCCCAAGGGCTTCAGAGAACAACGTAGTCAGAGAAAGTATATTTTTGAGGTTTGATGGCTAATAACACCCCCTTTTTGGGAGAGTTTCAAGATAATCATATTCCACTGCTGGAATGGCCTGGGAATAACCCAATTGAAAATCTATGGAGCCAACTAAAGAAACTTGTTAGTCAGAAGTGACCCAGCAATAAAACCCAGTTAATAGAAGCAATCCTTCAATCTTGGTTTCACATGATAACAGCTGCAGAACTAAAAGACTTGGGAAGATGTTGTAAGGCCAGAATTCATGCTAAAGGTTACCCAACTAAAGATTAACTGACATGGTGATAATTTTTGTATATCTCGTTTTTTTCTATGGTGATAATTTTTTTATATCTGTGTTTCACTTTTCTTCTTTATACTGTAACTGCTATTCTAATAGCAAATCCTTCCTAAAATGATTGCATTACATTCTTGATTAAATTATCTTTCAATTGATATATAATTTTATGGTACTAATCCCCAAAAAAGTGGTGTTATTAGCTAGTTTTAGAAAATACACTTTTCCCAAAACGTTTCCACAATTTTGGCCACTACTGTATATCCACTCTTTTAAATGTTGATGAGATGTAACACATCCTGATGTGTTTGTGTTATAGAGACAGTGCATTTATTTTGCTTCTCGTTTTTTGTTTGCTTGCACACAAAGGAGCATTCAAATATATAACTTCATCTTCATGCAATCAAACAGCAGATGTTGGTGGAAAGCAAACACAGGGGCCTCGACCTTGCATTCTGTAGCTCAATTAAAGAATATTGCTACTGTATGTAGCTCCTCCTCTGAATTAGCATTCTCTTCCAGATTCAGGGATACTTTCAAAAAAATGTCCTATTATGAGTAACAATCAGTTGGAAGTATGCATTTGTCTTGTTCCTTGTTTCAGGCTACAAAATATCTTGGGCCAGCTGCATTACCTAGTTTAATAGCAAAAGCCAATACAGTGTAATGTGTTGAACATAAATAATTTTAGTACTGCTGACCTTGGGAAGAAGGAAAGTAAGATAAAGGTAAAGGTTCCCCTCGAACATACGTGCTAGTCGTTCCCGACTCTAGGGGGTGATGCTCATCTCCGTTTCAAAGCCGAAGAGCCAGCGCTGTCTGAAGAGGTCTCCGTGGTCATGTGGCCGGCATGACTTAATGCCAAAGGCTCACAGAAGGTTGTTGCCTTCCCACCAAAGGTGGTCCCTATTTTTCTACTTGCATTTTTTTACGTGCTTTCAAACTGCTAGGTTGACAGAAGTTGGGACAAGTAACGGGAGCTCATCGGTGGTGAAATTCATTTTTTTTTACTACCGGTTCTGTGGGCGTGGCTTGGTGGGTGTGGTGTGGCTTGGAGGGCGTGGCAGGGGAAGGATACTGAAAAATCTCCATTCCCACCCTACTCCAGGGGAAGGATACTGCAAAATCTCCATTCCCACCCCACTCCAGGGGAAGGATACTGCAAAATCAACATTCCCACTCCACTCTGGGGCCAGCCAGAGATGGCATTTGCCGGTTCTCCAAACTACTCAAAATTTCCACTACCAGTTCTCCGAACTACTCAAAATTTCTGCTACCGGTTCTCCAGAACCTGTCAGAACCTGCTGGATTTCACCCCTGGAGCTCACTCCGTTATCAACATAGTATCAACACACTATCGAAGAATAGCTTGGAGACAGCTCACCCTTGTGAATCTGTACCTGTCTCTTTGTTACAATTATATTAATCATATTCTATTAATTGTATTCAATTTATTAAATATAATATATATTAGTATGTGTTTGTAGTATAGAAATAAAGTAGCCAGTAGAAAGGAAGGAAGAATCAAAGAATGAATTCAAAGAAAAAGCTAAACATGTGAAAAATGAAAAAGACTTGAAGAAAAAAGAAGAAAGAAAGAAGAAAAGAAGAAAGGAGGAAGACAGGAAGGAAGGAAGGAAGAAAAAAGGAAGAAAGAAAGAAAGAAAGAAAGAAAGAAAGAAAGAAAGAAAGAAAGGAAGGAAGGAAGGAAGGAAGGAAGGAAGGAAGGAAGGAAGGAAGGAAGGAAGGAAGGTAGAAAGAAAGAGGCTTTTGATATTCCTCACATCAGTTACAAGTACACATATATTTTGAGCACTCTTTCTAAAGTTACATGATATTGTTACTCTTGGGTCTATAATTTATGCTGTCCAATTGTCAAACCCTTAAATCACAAATTCATTTTTACATAAAACATCCATAAGAAACTTCCAGTCAGCAATAACTGTAGATAATGTACATTCTCTAATCAAAGAACTCAATTGATCCATTTCAGCAAAATCTGAACCACCCATTCCTCCAGTATCAAAATGTTTCCTTCTCTGTGCATACAATAATCCCGGTAAACTTGGACCTGTTTCTTCATCGAACCTCCTCAAAGTTTTTGACATTCACTTTCAGATACAGATAAAGAAGCCAAACCAAATCCAGGATGTGGGCTAATGGGACAGGTTGAAAGTTATGTAATCCAAGCTTGCTAACAAATATCCTGCAACTATACTGTTGTTGACTAATTGCTCAAGGGGGTTAATGTTGCAGGATTGCGCTACTAAGTGGAACTAGAAACCCAAAGTTGTTAGCATGAAGTCATACTAAAAATGGGTGAGTTGCTTGTAATGCTCTGTCCATATGTTGTGAATGTACAGGCTGCATAAACAGAGGGATAGAATCAACACCACATGAAATTCATGGGTTGCCACAAAGAAGAAGGAGTCAAGCTATTCTCCAAAGCACCTGAGGGCAGGACAAGAAGCAATGGGTGGAAACTAATCAAGGAGAGAAGCAACCTAGAACTAAGGAGAAATTTCCTGACAGTGAGAACAATCAATCAGTGGAACAACTTTCCTCCAGAAGTTGTGAATGCTCCAACACTGGAAGTTTTTAAGAAGATGTTGGACAACCATTTGTCTGAAATGATATAGGGTTTCCTGCCTAAGCAAGGGGTTGGACTAGAAGACCTCCAAGGTCCCTTCCAACTCTGTTATTCTACATTTTATTCTAATGTCAAGGTCCAGTATTTGACTTCCTAATCAACAGAACCCAAGTGATAGACTCTTGGGTACTGTTGCAATGGAGCCTGCTATTAGTTTTAATATGCTAATATTGTAGATGAGATGGCATTCATTTTAAAGAAGGAAGGCAAGGCAAAGTTGAAAAAAACAAACTAACCATGAGATCTGCCCATCCTTTCCCCACCTGGAGCTCTGCCCGAACAGCATGGGGCTCAAGTCAAGTTCAACACATTTCTGTAGAGCACGCCATCAGAGAAAATAATAATAATAATAAAAGAGATCCAGGGTAGTTGCTTTATATTGCTACTGCAAGCTCATGTTAAAATAGTCTTAGCATCTGGCTTTGAAATGTGTTTCTCGTCGTTAATGGGAAGATGGGGGAAAAATTGGGGGGGGGGACTCAAAAGTAAAATTACAGAGTTATCCTTAGGCAAGAAACTTGGAGGTTTCACCAAATCCTCTTGCCCTTTTCCAGCATTTTCCTCTGGACAGGCATTTTCCAGCCTTTCTTTATACTTCCATTTTAAACTTGTTTTAAAGAGGGTGGGGGGACAAAACAGGCAGCATAAGCAACATTTGGGTACTGTGGCATTTTATCAGATTGCTTAATTTTGATTGAATTGCTTTTGAAATAAAATAATGTTTTCATCGTTTTCACTCAAACTAGAACCTAAATGATGTTGTTACAAGTTGTCCTTAAAATATGGCTCCTATCTCTATCAGATAAAGCAGTTCCACATGAAAACATATAATTTTTTAGAGCACTCTGGAATAGCTCGATATTTTATCTAGGACTAGGTTCAAGAACCTGCCCTGAGTCTCTGGAAAAGGGCGGCATATAAAAATCGAACCAATAAATAAGAAGAAAAAAAATCAAATGTATAAGAGATCCATGCTCAAAAAATATCTTGAATCACTGATTTTTGGGCTTAGACAACTTAGAACTATGCCGACTTCAGTCTGACCTAAGCATAGTACATAAAATTATCTGCCACAATGTCCTTTCTGTCAACGACTACTTCAGCTTCAACCACAACAGTCCACGAGCAAATAATAGATACAAACTCAAGGTAAACTGCTCCAAACTCGATTGCCGAAAATACGACTTCAGCAACAGAGTGGTCAAGGCCTGGAATGCACTACCTGACTCTGTGGCTTCTTCCCCAAAACCCCAAAACTTTAACCTTGAACTGTCTACCGTTGACCTCATCCCATTCCTAAGAGGTCTGTAAGGGGCGTGCATAAGTGCACCAGCGTGCCTTCCGCCCCTGTCCTAATATTCTCTTTTCATGTATTCAAATTATGTTTATACTTTTATACTTTATTTGTCTGAAGAGGTATAGGGTCTCCTGCTTGAGCAGAGGGTTGGAACAGAAGACCTCCAAGGTCCCTTCCACACTCTTATTCTATGTTCTGTGTTCCAAAGCACACACATGGAAAATCCAAGGAGCAATCCTATAGTGATGGCTATAAAAATAACATATAGAAATGTTGAATAAGCAAAAGATTGAATATTATAAAGTTAATATAAATATGTGTATAATTAGTATAACTATATCAGTTAGTTAAAATGTAACAAATATGATTATCAACATTCTATTAGTAGTAAAAGGAACGATATGTAGAATTTAATTGGCATGAAAACAACATTGAATTATTGAACAAAATAATAATGAAATATTATAATTCAACAAAACATGTGTATTATTATTAGAATTATATAACTTGTCAACATTACTAAGATGAACATTGTTTTATTTGTTTTAAAATGTGATTAGAAAGGGGATATCTTTTAAATATAACAGTGGCATAACTAAAAGTTAGAAAGGGGAACAATGGAAAATTATAATTCAATTCAAATCTGTGTATTACTATTATATAAGTTTGTTAAACACAACAAATATGATTATTGGTATTTTATTTGTAGTAAAAGGAGTGATATTAAGAATATGGAGATTGGCATAAAAATAATATATTGAAATATTGAATAATTAAGGAAAGATTAGAAGAACAGAATAGAATAGAATAGAATAGAATAGAATAGAATAGAATAGAATAGAATAGAATAGAATAGAATAGAATAGAATAGAATAGAGCATATGCTCTCAGTGTACATAAAGGAAAAGAGACATTCATCAAGAATCATAAAGTACAACACTTAATGATAGTCATATAATTCAACAAAATATCTGTATGATTACTAAAAGTTTATAAGATTGTTAATTGTATTAAATACAAAGAATATTGTTTTATTTGTACTAAAATGTAAGACACTCTGGTCCCACAACGATATATTTGTAGAAAAATAAAAAAATAAAAAATAAAATATTTTTTTAAAAAAAGGAAAATCAAAGGGGCAATCCAAGTGGCCAAAGGAAGTTTGGTTCTCTGAAGGAAATTGCATACGAAGAACTTGGTTTTGCCACCGGTAGCACCTTCACCTTCCATTTCTCCATAATGTTTCTGATCAATAGTAGTGACCATCTTAATATACTGGCCCAGCACTAACAGTAGGAGTAGCTTCAGTACACAATTCCAGTATTTGAGGGGCTGCCACAAAGAAGAGGAGGGGATCAACTTATTTTTCAAAGCAGACAAAGGCAGGATAAGAAGCAATGGAGGGAAACTAATCAAGGAGAGAAGCAACCTAGAACTAAGGACAATTAACCAGTGCTTCAGCTTGCCTTCAGAAGGTCTAGGTCAGGGGTCAGCAACCTGCGGCTCTGGAGCCGCATGTGGTTCTTTCACCCCTCTGCTGCGGCTCCCTATCACTCAAAATATGCGTCACAACCACCAATGTGCGACACCCGCCAACACACAATTTATTGAGCTTTTCAACCCCCGGTAGACTAACCATAGATAAATCCAAGAAAAGAAAAGTTTCAGAAGAAAACAGAACAATTTAATTCAACTACATATGCTAGTTTTGTGGCCACTCAAGAAATAGTCAGGCATGGGAAGGGTTTTGTGGCTCCCGGTGTTTTCTTTTCTGTGGAAAACGGGTCCAAATGGCTCTTTGAGTGTTTAAGGTTGCAGACCCCTGTTCTAGGTGCTTCAATACTGGAGGTTTTTAAGAAGAGACTGGACAACTACTTTTCTAAAATGGGATAAGGTCTTCTGGCTGAGCAGGGGGTTGGTTTAGAAGACCCCCAGGATCCCTTCCACCTTTATTCTAACTTGACTTAAGTCATTGAAAAGTAAAGGCTAATTTGTTACAGTAATCCCAATAAATCTCACAAAAGGAGGAATTGGTGGACCTATGGTGGCCAAGTCAAGAGTGAAATTTTGCTGAGGCTGGTGTTTGGTGGTTCTCACCATACCAGGTGTCTCCTCTCTTAGGCAAATAAGCTCCATAAGATCTCTTTCTTGCATTTTCAACTACTCAAGAAATTTACAAAGTATGCGTAGAAAATAATACTCAGTTCATCCAGAAAGAAAGCATTAAGAGCTTAGCTCACTCATGTAATCTATCTTTCTCATAATTATCATTATGCTAATTCTCATTTCTGTCATGAAATAAAACAGCCCATAATTTTGCTATCCAAATACTAATCACATCTCATTCGGTTCAGAAAATTTGACTACACAACGTCGCTTTGATACATAGCTGTATGGACTGTTGTAGGAGCCACAATCTGTATCAATGTTACTCAAACATACCCACTTTAAAAGCGTATTTAGTTAAAATCTTCAAAATACCACATCACCCATACTCAATATAATTGTAATCTTTGACACCAAGAGCAGACATTTCCAACAAAATTAGTGTGGGAATATTGCAAATTAGAAAACAGAGTTTCCTGCATTTACTTTCCTTCTTCTCTTAAACAACTCTTGTCTACAATTGTAAAAACTAGCATTTAGTAGAACATTTTTACATCTTTTCTCTGCTCGTGTAGAACCTTCACATCTTTTTCCAGGCATGACATGATAGCAGGAGATGTAACCGTTTGCAGGATTAATCACAATCCTTGCTGCACCACTTCTGTGAATTAAATGCCATTTTCTTCTCGACCTCAGAAAAGAATTCATGTTTTAAGACTTGTTATATATATAACAAGTCTCATATATAACAATATATAAGTTATAAAGTATATAAGATATATAAAAATATATATTTGTTATATATATAACAAATTCAGGCACCTGGTCTACCCCAATATGTGGGAGGGAGCATACTGCATCCCTTTTGCCTTTCAGCTCCAATCCAGGAGCCCTCAAGCAGTCGCATTCATGACAAACCATTTTATGCAGGCAGCCAAAGTTCAAATCCAAGTAAGGGTATGGCTAGCTGATGAGAGCTAAATAGCTTGAAATAGATCTATACTGGTCTCCCTTTATTTCTTTGTCAGTAAATATAAATTTAACACAAAATAGTTTGTCGTGAAAACGACTGCCTGAGAGCTCCTGGATTGGGGCTGAAAGGTGAAAGGAAGCAGTATGCTCCTTCCCATATTCGGGGAGACGAGGTTGTTTTGATAGAAAACCCATTTAATCTTCCCTGGTACAAGTTGACAAAGTGAGGAGAACCTGTGGCTTAGAGGTTAATACATCTGCCTAATATGCAAGCAAGCCCAATAGCTTGAAATAGATCTATACTAGTCTCCCTTTATTTCTTTGTCAGTAGGGCATCAATTCTAACCATTCAAGGACAAAAAATAATGGGTGGAAGTTTGTTAAAGAGAGACCCAACCTATAAAGTAAAAAACAAAAAGAAAAAAACATTTCTCGACAGTGAGAACAATTAATCAGAGGAACAGCTTGCCTCCAGAAGTTGTGGGTGCTCCATCACTAGAGTTTTTCAAAAGTAAACTGGACAACCATTTCACTGGGATCGTCTAAAGGTCTTTTTCCTTGAGCAGGCAGTTGGACTAGAACAGGGGTGTCAAACTCAAGGCCCGTGGGCCAATTCTGGCCTGCGATATGGTTGGATCTGGCCCGTGATCTTTTAAAAAGGCAGTAAGAATGGTAGTATATTTCAACCTTGTGTCTGTGTTTGCCAGAAGTCAGATTGTTATATTAGAATTTTTTTTTTTTTGTAGTCCAAGATACTTTGGTGAATGTGAAACAAATCTTCTCCTTCGTACCCCTTTTACTTCCTTGCGAGCAAAGCTTGCTGCTGCTGTCTATTTTCTTTTTTAAAAAGTTTGAAATGCTTTGCAATTACTGCTAATTTATCTGATTACTACAGTATAGTGAAACATTGCAGCGGAGTCTAATGACAAATTGATTGTTATTGGTGCTTAATGGCCAGTCTCTTGTCTAATTGTCCTGAGGGTAAGTTGTGTTTGGAAAGGGGAAAGAAGAAAGCACAACAACGATCAATTTACACAGCCAGAGTAAATAATAATGGCAACAATTGAATTACAAGAAGCATGATTATGATAAAGAGTGATAATGAGAGGAATGGAATCTCCATACTGAGCTCAAAATTTGGTTATTTATGCCAGTTTTTCCCTGATTCGTCATTTGTTCCTCCTCTCCTGCTTCAGAAGAGGTTTTAGAGTTGGTTTAATGTCAGGGTTCCAAGTAATGCATCAAAGAAAAAAAACCAAAACTCCAAGGCAAGAAGGTCCCTCAAATAATATGTTTATTGGACACATCAATTCGACACCGCTAGATGAAAACCAACTCTAAAAGTTTCCCGCAGTTTCAGCATAATTAAAAGAGTGAAAGTTTCCCTTCCCACAAGTCACGGGTCACATTGTTCAATTAGAGCAGTTGGAGGGCTCCTTAGTCACTCCTCTTCTCCTTCAACTGATACCTGTTCCCATGAGAAAGTCTTTGTTGTGTCTGTGAAGCATCCCAGTACTTTCCCTCCCCACAAAGCATGTGGCAACTGATGATGTTCGTCTATCATGTTTGAAGAGGACCTTGACATCTAACAGGGTGTGGGCTGTCCACAATGTGTCCGCAGGTGGCAGGTAAGGCCTATACAAACACGAAATGTTCTGCCACATGTCGGGCTGACATGTGTGGGCACCATTGTTGCAGCATTTGCAGCTCTGGTTTTGCGGAGTGCTCGCTTCTCTTTGGTTGTTCTTCTGTCCTCAGATGTCTGGAAGCCTTGGTGGATCAGCGTGTCAACTCGCAAAGCATCTCTGGCCTGCTCTCGAGTTGCCATAGGCAAGAGGGATGGGAAAACAGCAAAGCAGCATGGCAGCCAAAACCAAAAGCACATTCCAGACATATCTCCCTCAAGGCTGTCTCCCAGGGTTACCCACAGCGGCCGGAGGGGAGTGATCTCTACAACCCGTGAAATTGCTCTGTTGGCGAATGTGACTAATGACACACCCTGGGGTGAGGTGGGAAACAGGGTCAAGTATAATTATTTTATATTTTATTTTATTTTATTTTATTTTATTTTATTTTATTTTATTTTATTTTATTTTATTTTATTTTATTTTATTATTTTATTTTATTTTATTATTTTATTTTATTTTATTTTATTTTATTTATTTTATTTTATTTTTTTATTTTATTTTATTTTATTATTTTATTTTATTTTATTTTATGTATTTTATTATTTTATTTTATTATTTATTCTATTCTATTCTATTTTATTTTATTATTTTATTTTATTTTTTATGCAAACATTTCTTGATCTTCTGGTTAACCACCTATGAATGTATGAGGAAAGTAGCTAGCAGCTATGAAGAATGTGTCATGATCATCACCACCACCATCACTATCATCATTACAGTTGGAAGGGACCTTGGAGGTCTTCTACTGCAACCCTTTTCTCAAGCAGGAGACCCTATTCAGACAAATGGATGTCCAATCTTTTCTTAAAAACCTCTAGCACCCACTACTCCTGGAGGCAAGCTGTTCCACTGGTTGATTGTTCTCACTGTCAGGAAATTTCTCCTTAGTTCTAAGTTGTTTCTCTCCTAACCAAGATACTAACCAAGTATCTATATTCCTGTACTATGTTCTGTGCTGGTCATAGCTTGCAAGCACCATTCTTTTTCTCCAGCAGAGAACATCACATTCTGCATGGCTTTGGCCATAGGTACGTTCCAGTACAAAAGATCCATCTGGTGTATGAGTTGTTAGAGGCAATATTTGGCAGTATGTCCTTCATCCCTATAGAACTGTCTCCCCCAGAGACGTGGTAGGAACCGTCTTTAATGCAATGTGGTAAAAACAGAAATTTATAGCTCTTATACATTATTATAATACAGTAAAGAACTGGTTGCTAGGGGAAGAGACTTTATGATAGGGTCGCTTCACTTTATGACATGATTTTAAGGGACATGAGTGTGTTGTAAACTGTGGAATTAGTCAATGCCTAGAGATGGTGTTATTTAAAAATTGTTAGTAAATAAACACATATCAAGAGAAGTTATTCCTTGTCCACTGCCAGTACTTCTTTTGCAAAACCAAAAGGAGATATAGGTTCTTTAACAGGATACAGACAGAACTGGAGTTTTGAGAAAATGTTTTAGATGTTCTCCCAAGACTTGTTACAAAGATACTTAATAAGCACAGTGTCAACACATTTATTAAAAATGCAAGGCATTATATAAATCAAGGATACAAATTGCTTAAGAATGCTAATATGGTTTGCATGAGGCTCAAAGGAAATAAAAGTGAAGCTAGCTATTGGCAAATACCCTTTGTAGCAGACAGGCTTCCTATTAATGTATTTACTTTTTAAGGAAAGTAATCTGGCAACATTAATTCTTCGGAAGTGGGAACCTTGGCACGCACCAAGGGTGGCATCAGCGGGATGCCCACAGGTATTTCAAACATGACCCTCTTTTAAGCACATCTCTGTGAAAACATGCTAATGTTTTCAGAAGTTGCCAGATTTGGAACACATTAGCAAAGCAATTTGGCTGGTTATGAAATAAACTATTAACAAGTTTCTTTCCAATATTTAATACTGCTGAAATTAACAGTTCTTTTTGAAAGTCAATCCCCTGGTTGGTGTTTTTTTTTTTCCCCTTTTGCACATCAAAATTAAATTTCATCCTCACCCTAGTCTAGAATTTGACTAATTCTAGAACTGGGGTGCTTTAATATCTAGCCTTAGCTTTTCTTACCAGTATTGCAGAGAATGTCATTCTGGCTTCCAAATTTTGAGTCCATGTGGCATCAGGAAAGGCATCCGGACAGTAAACTCTCAGTTCTGTCCAGTCCAGAGGTGGTATTCAGCAGGTTCTGACCAGTTCTGGAGAACCGGTAGCGGAAATTTTGAGTAGTTCGGAGAACCAGTAAATACCACCTCTGACTGGCTCCGCCCCATCTATTCTCTGCCTCCCGAGTCCCAGCTGATTGGGAGGGAATGGGGATTTTGCAGTATCCTTCCCCTGGAGCGGGGAGGGAATGGAGATTTTACAGTATCCTTCCCCTGGAGTGGGGTGGGAATGGAGATTTTACAGTATCCTTCCCCTGCCACGCCCACCAAGCCACGCCCACCAAGCCACACCCACAGAACCGGTAGTAAAAAATTTGAAACCCACTACTGGGCCAGTCACCCAGACTCTACCCAAATTAATGGATTACAAGGTTGTAAAAGGGAGTTTTTAATTAGATTAGTGATAAAGTATGCCTATGGGGGAGTCTATGTGTGTGTGTGTGTGTGTGTGTGTGAGATAAAAAGGAATTTACTTTGTAACAGTAAAGTTTTGCTGGTACTTTTTTTTTAATTTTTAAACTTTTATTAATTTAAGAAACCACATAATACATTTACAAATGCAAGTAAAACAATTTACAACAAGCATTATATTAATGACATCTATCTATAATATCTGAATTGTTACAATATCAATATCCTATATTCTTCAATATACAACATTTCTCTCACCTTATATAATGATATTATTTTATTGATATCTCGTGTCTCTTTCTTAAATTTCATTTGATGTAAAAATTTATTTTACTCTATTGATATCTTTTCTTTTATTTAATTTTTCTTTCTTTCTTCTCTCTTTTTTTTTCTCACTTCCCTCTAACCATTTATACCATTTTTGCCAGACCAGATAATATTCAGATTCTTCCTTTCCTTGGATCTCCTTGGTAAGTCTATCCATCTCAGCGCATTCCATAATTTTGGATATTAATTTCTCTTGAGTCGGGACCTCTTCTTGTTTCCAATTTTGCACGTATATAATTCTTGCTGCAGTCAAAATGTGTGTTATTAAATATATTATTTCTTTTTCATATTTGTTTGTAGGTATTCCTAATAAGTAAGTTTCTGGTTTTAATTTGCTGCTACTTTAAATTCATTGGTCTCCGTATATTCCAAGGGAACCTGACATGACTCAGAATTTAATGGGAATAAATTTGTGTGCGTTCCTAATTATTTCCTGGCTGTTGACCAGAGCTGTGTGTCTTGTCTTCCCTAGCAGCTTTTATCTGGAAAAATCCAAGTAGAAAGCAAGATTGGGGAGGGCTTGCAAACACCATGTGCCTCAACAGGCTATACCTCAACAGGTGTGAATGACCATAAGCTGAACCAGGGAGCATGCCAAACAGCTGTATGCAACAACAACTTCAGCAACACACAATGTGGTCCATCCTCGACGTTTCTTGTCATTCTCACACCATACTTGCAGTAGTAGGAACACCTAATCTACTCAAACGAAGAAAAGGGTACATCATGACATGACATGACATGACATGACATGACATGACATGACAGGAGGAGCTACCTATCAATCTACGGTAATAGTAGGGTTTGTCTTGAGAAGCTTTGTTAACATTAGTCCCTAAAGATTCCATCTTTCTAGAAAATCCTTGCAAGAACGACTATTTTATTTGAACTCCTACAGAGTTATTATTTTTTTTTAAGAAGCAAATTCTCACCAAACCGAGAAACAATAAACTTATCTTCAGAGGAGAGTTTTAAAAATGAAAAACAAGGAGAGATGAGGAAAAAAAAATGACTTGATGAGAAACTTGTAACATTTTCAATGTGTCATAGACTGAAAACAAAGTACATTGCAGGCAGGTTTTGGAAGGAGGGGGGAGTTAATGTTTATAGATGTTTTAGTTTGTTTTTTGTAATATTTCATACACAAGGTAGCTGAGGATCTGTTTTTTTTCCCTCTTTTTAACCAAAACATCAACTTCTATTTGCATCAAGTCACAGCTTAAAATATCCCACAAAAGGGAATGTTGCCTCTTGTGTATGCTATAAATCCTCATTTTGAAGTTACTCACATGTAGGCATTCTTTATGTTGGCATCTGTTCTTTGAAATAAATTTCCCTCTTTGGAAGATGCCTATGACTTTTTGTATGGTATGATGGGATGCAATGAGCAGGTGGGGAGATGTAGGGGGAGGGACTACTCTGGAGTAAGAGGCAACTCAGCCTAGATGTGATGTGTGAGAGAACGAGGGTGAAGACAGCCACTTCTTAATAGTTCACAGAGTATTAAGAACTTACAGAATTCTTCGTCTGGCAAGAAAAACTATCAATGTCATTCTTTTTTAAAAAAATAGTTTTTCTTTAGTATTTTACATTTTTAAAACCAGAAACATAATAGAAAAAGACAAAAAAAGAAAAAAAAGATGAAAAAAAAAACATGCACCAAACAGTAAAATACAAAACATAAATAACAACATTATATGATATTTTACACCTTTCTGCATCGACAATTATCATTCTTGGTTTGGGACCGAACTGATGGGCATCTACTGAAGAAGTATGCTTGGGTGCATTTTTTTTCCTATCCTCCAACACATTTTAAATATATCATGTTTAAAATAGGTAACTTTATTGCAGCTTAATATTTTCCTTGCAATTGTTGTTGGATTGCATACATTTATTTCAATGTTTTCAAACACAGGACTATAATGTTAAATGGATTAAATAAGTCAACAGGTCATTTATATCACACCCCTCCCAGAAGTTCTGTTTGGAAAAACAAAGTTGCACCAGCTCTTGGAAAGTTACTGAATACTGGAACAAATTTGGCAGACAGTAACAATTCTGCAAAATGAATTATTGGCTTCAGTCACACAGCTTGAATAAAGTAACCAGTGGCTTCCCAAGGGGCAGAAACAAATGTGTTTGTTGTGCATTTACATACATCTTACTCAAATAATTCTTGCTTTTATAGAAATTCCTGAAATACGCTACTACAGATTTCTTGGTACTCTCCAAGCTTTTTTTTTTTTCCATGCAAACCTTTCACTACCCAACTAGATAACTTCATAAGGATGTTTGGTAATAAAATGTTTCAAGCAAGCAACGAAGCTGAGAGGCTACCAAGAACTCTACAGTTCAACCCTGAGCTACAGATTATTCTCATCTACTAGATAGAACATGAGACGGTATTTGCAAAAATTGAGTGGGCTCCCCAATTCCTGACATCATAGCAGTATTCCAGTATTTGAGGGGCTGCCAAAAAGAAGAGGGGGGTCAAATTATTCTCCAAAGCCCCAGAGAGCAGGACAAGAAACAATGATTGGAAACTAATCCAAGAGAGAAGCAACCTGGAATTAAGGAGACACTTCCTAACAGTGAAGACAATTAACCAGTGGAACAGCTTGACTCCAGAAATCGTGTGCACTCCATCACTGGAGGTTTTTAAAAAGAGATTAGACAGTCACTTATCTAAAATGCTATAGATTTAGGGGTGGGCTGTTGAGGGTTCAGGAGAACCTCTAGCTAAGATTCTGTGCAGGTCGGAGAACCCCCAAATCCCACTCCTGGCTGGCCCGCTCACCCCTCCCCGTCCCTCCCAGGAGTCCCCACGTGGCCTGTTTTGGATGCAAGTAAGTGCAGGGCGCATGTGGAATCTCAGGGAGGATGAAAAATGGGCCTACTGGAAGTTTGGGAAGGCTGGAAACAGTCCCGTTTCCTGCCTCCAGAGAGCCTCCGGAGCTTGGGGAAGCCTTTTTTGCCTCCCAGAGGCTTGAGAAAAGCCTCTGGAGCCCAGGGAGGGCAACACCCCCCGCCATTGTTCAGAAGGCTGACTAGGCCACGCCCACCATGGCCATGCCCACCTAGCAACCGGGCAGAGAAACCCTTGCTAAAATTTTTGAAGCCCACCCCTGTATAGGTTCTCCTGTTTGAGCAGGGGGCTGGACTATAAGACCTCCCAGGTCCCTTCCAGCTCATTCGTTCTATTCATTAACATCTTGATGAATCTGAATGCTTCAAGGATGGGAAAAGGGGAGTATTCTGTGCCTAATTTGGCCCCAGTCATGGGAACAGTGAGTTATCACTATTTTCCTTTTCACAGAGAGATACAACGTCTTTATACCTGAGCTTTCTCTGTAAAAAAAGAAAGAAATAAAAAAGACTGAATATCTTTAATTCATACTGAATTCATTCCTCTGCAACGCCAGCAAGTGGAAATTCATAGCCGTACAAATGTAAACAAGACTTGTCTTCTTTTTGACTGACACACAGGAGAAAAAGTGGCAATAATATAAAAGCACATAAAGAATGTCATTGAAATAGTTGCTAGAAGGGAAATATTACTCTCCTGTTTTTATTTTTATTTATTTTTTTTGTTTTCCCCAGCCATTCTGCCTGCAATTTTCTGGAGGCTGATTGAACTGTTTTTACTACAAGGAATCAACAACTCTTGATGTTTTTTTGTTTTGTTTTGTTTTGTTTTTTTTAAAGAAACTTTGAAATTGATTTTCCTGCTGTTATCTACTTCCAGCACAAACCATTAGGTTTAACTCCATTACAGTATGGGGTAGAGTGTGGCAAATTGTTGAGGAATATTTGCCAGTTACTTAGCAGTTTCAAGAGACTGCAGAAGACAAGGAGCTGTAGGGCAATTCTACTTTAGATCTGAAAATAGTTAAGGCCTGGGATCTCTCTCCCAAAAAAGCTATTGACTATGTAAGAATAGAATAGAATAGAATAGAATAGAATAGAATAGAATAGAATAGAATAGAATAGAATAGAATAGAATAGAATAGAATAGAATAGAATAGAATAGAATAGAATAACAGAGTTGGAAGTAACCTTGGAGGTCTTCTAGTCCAACCCCCTGCTTAGGCAGGAAACCATACACCATTTCAGACAAATGGTTATCCAACATCTTCTTTAAAAACTTCCAGCGTTGGAGCATTCACAACTTCTGGAGGCAAGTTGTTCCACTGCTTAATTGTTCTCACTGTCAGGAAATTTCTCCTTAGTTCTAAGTTGCTTCTCTCCTTGATTAGTTTCCACCCATTGCTTCTTGTCCTACCCTCAGGTGCTTTGGAGAATAGCTTGACTCCCTGTTCTTTGGGGCAGCCCCTGAGATATTGGAAGACTGCTATCATGTCTCCCCTAGTCCTTCTTTTCATTAAACTAGACACACCCAGTTCCAACAACCGTTCTTCATATGTTTTAGCCTCCAGTCCCCTAATCATCTTTGTTGACACATTGTCAACACATTGTCCTCTCAGACACTTGGGGTATTCTTGTAGGAGGTGAGCAGGCTGAGCTGGAAGGTGGTGTTAAACGTGTCATTTGTTTGAAATACTTGTTGTCCTACAATAGACCCAAGTCCAGCCTTCTGCAAATTGTGTTGCACCTTATCTAGACCCATTTTAGCTTTGACCGGTAGTGGATCAGAATCTTGTGAATAGGTAGCATTAACAAACTCTTCAGTGCTTTGAACTCAGCAAGCGTTCATGCTTCTTTGTGTCCGACAATTAAAAGCTTTCAATCAATCAACCAAAGCCTGATATTTGATATCATTTCCCCTGAATTTTGTCTCCATTAAATCTTTGGAATGAAGGCCCAGTCGGCTTCCCTTTTCCCAGAATTATCCTAATAAGCATCTTTTTAATATCTGTGATACCTCTATAGCATCACAGAGATGGGAACTCTTATTGATTATCATGTTCAGTGACCTTTATTTCAAACAAGTAAAACAAATCTCCATTATGGTCATTAGGCAAGCCTGAGATGCAGGGGATACAAAAAGTATATTAAAAAAAAGAAAGAAAGAAAGAAAGAAATTACACAAAATTAAAAACATTTAAAATGCATTTAAATTATATATACACACATGCACACATATACTGTATACCGGGGTGAAATGCTCCCGGATCAGTATGGTAGCGATCTTCGACAGTGGTTCGGCGATCCGGTAGCGATGGTGGAGCGAAGCTCCGCCCACCCGCCTGAGTGTCATTACTTCCTGGTTTCAACCAGGAAGTAATGTGTTTTTTACCTCCTGCGCATGTGCAGGTCTGTGCATGCACGTGACACACATCCGCTTCCGAACCGGTAAGTAAGGTAAGTAGATTTCACCCCTGCTGTATACACCTTGGAGCCGAGGTGGCACAGTGGTTAGAGTACAGTACTGCAGGCTACTTCAGCTGACTTCAGTTCAAATCTCACCGGTTCAAAGTTGACTCAGCCTTCCATTCTTCCAAGGTGGGTTCCAAGGAGGACCCAGATTGTTGGGGGCAAGAGGCTGACCACTTAGAGAAGGATGTAAAGCACTATGAAGCGGTATATAAGTCTAAGTGCTACTGCTATTGATATATACATACATACATACATACATATATATATATATGTATGTATGTATGTATGTATGTATGTATGTGTCAGATGTAAATGCCTTATTCTCCAATGTGTAAATAATGTATATATGGAACATCAGAGGTTAACTTATTCTTTGGACTTTAATGTATTCATAACTTACCACTCCCATTCCTAGCTCCACCCCTTGTATATATAAGGAGCCACCCTCACCATTCTCGTCGCTTCTACCTTGAATATTCAGTGAATATAGAATGCCTATCATAATTAAAAAGAAATATATTTAAAGCTCTAACTCCAATTATCTTTATTGAGTCTGATCCTGAAAATATTGCAACAAGCTGGTAGCAGAGGATGGTTAATTGACTCAATAAGTAATTAAAAATGTCCAAGAAAGATAGGCCCAACACCAGGGCCTACAGCAAAGAAATAGAAACTGATCAAGAGATGATCAACGAATCCACCAATGCGATTTCGAGAGAATCCGAAGAATACACCACTGAAGAAGAAGAACTAATGAGTGAAAATAATGACCAGAAAGAAATCGAAATAGAAAATAACGAACTCAGGTCAGAGATATTAAAGATACTAAAAAGCCAAAAGAATGATGAAAGTCTCATCGCGGACCTCCAGGAGATGCTGAAGAACAGCGGAGCAGCGAGAGAGAAAAACGTCATTAAAGAAAAACCCAAAGATCAAAAAACCGTAAGTGAGATGACTACTGAGAAAATAGTTGTTAAAAAGAAAAGATGTGATCCCGCGCGAAATTTTGAATGGCAGCCATCTTGGTTTCAACGAACTTCAAAAGAGAATGAAGCAGAGCCAATCAAAACGCTCAGTTCAAAATTTCTGGCGCGAAAAACACTATCAGACGAAGAAAGTGAGAAAGAAGTCTCAAACTCTTCAGATGATCCAAAATCAGAAAGTGAAGACGATTTAACAAAATCTCAAGTAAAATCAGCAATGAAAACGCTTTTTGCCGCTTTTGGGCCAAGACTGAAAATTACCAAGACATCTACGAAGAAGCAAGAAATCAAACCGGCGACTCAAGACCTGCACGCTCCCATCCTGACTTCGAAAGCGACGACGCCCGAGCCCAGAGAGCCATGCCGATTTCGCCCTACACCACAGACAAAATTGAATACCAACGCACACAAAAAGAAGAAAAGAACCGTCACCACCACCAGAACCCCAAAAACCGAGCCAGAGACCGACTCATCTGAGGAGGAGCGGATCGAGAGAGCTGAAAGGGAGAGAACCTTCCACGACGCCACCAAAGAAGAAATGAGCAACGCGCATGTGCGAAACTACGTAGACGACCCAGAAGGACTTGAACTGGCCAGAGAACCGCGCAGACTCATTGCAAGCATCCCAATGCCGTTCTGTAATTTCCTGCACTTGAGAGATCACGGACTGCCCCAGGTTGTAAGTAATGGACAGAATAATGTAGGTAACTTACCCAGTGATTTCCCAAAACTTAGAATTGATGGCATTAATTTACAAGAGTGGTACCAACAGCTTCAGGTTATTTTCATGAAAGAAAATTTACTATTCTTTATAACTAGCCCTCCAAGAAGACCTTGGACTTTAAAAATAGATTGTTTACATCATAGAGCATTTTTCATAATAATATCTAGCGTGTCCCCTGCAATGTATCATAGCATCAAACCAAACCTAACTGTATCAGAAATAATTCAATGCATGTTTAATCTATTTCACAGCGATAGCGTAGCTACAACCACAAGAATGTCTAAGGATTTCTTTTCCTCTAGAGTAAAACCAGGGGTTTCTATAAGTGAGCATTTGATAAATCTAAACAAAATAAGAGCTGAGCTACAATTGAGGGGGGAAGTGATTTCAGATCAAACAATGAAAAGTGTTATTATCAATTCACTTGATCCATCATGGGATAGCTTTATGTCACACTTAGATACCATTAATTTGGGATATTTATCCATAGAAAGTCTATCTAACAAATTGATAGCAGAAGACAATTCAAGAAAAAATCGATCCAGTAACCAAACAGACCACAAACCTTTTAGGAAAGTAGTCTTTCAAGATAAACATAATGAGGCCTTTAGATGTTACAATTGTGGATCCAGGGAACATAGTAGAAGAGACTGCCCCAGAGCCTCAAGAGAGAGACATAGACCAGAATATAGGAGCAAATATAATTACAGACAATCTTCCACAGATAGACGCAAATATAGAAGCCCACCAAATTACAAAGAAGGTAGAGGGGGTAGAGAAAATTCAAAAGAGAGGAAATCTGGGTCACTGAATGGGCTAAATAAACAAGACAGCACCAGAACACAGCAGGATGAGAATAACAATTGGCTTATTGATTCTGGTGCAACAAATCACACCACCAACAACAAAAGTATATTATCTTCATTTATAGAAGATAAGTTTGTGATAAAGGTAGCTAATCAAGAAAAGGTTCAAGTACTAGGCAAAGGAAATGTGACCTTGCCTGGTCTAGGGAAAATAGAGGGGGTATTATTAATCCCAGAAATACCTCACAACATACTAAGTGCCATAAAATTAAGCAGAGAATCTGATATCAATATAGTTTTCTCAAAGGGGAAAGCAACTATAGAAAAGAACAAAACAAATGTAGGTACTGTAATGATAAAAGGAGGTCTACCCTATCTGATAACTATAGAAAGATGTTTACATAACATTGATTCAAATATGGAAGATTGTATTGAAGCAGATGATGAAAATGTCAGTAACAGTGACAATGATGAGTGTAGAATAACTCATGATCACAAAAATACATACAAGGAAAAGAAACCAAAAATAGGTAAACCAATTCATGATGAGTGTGCTCACATCTTACACAGGAAGTTAGGACATGCAAGCTTTCCTGTAGTACAAAAA
Organism: Pantherophis guttatus; assembly: GCF_059756535.1. Taxonomy (NCBI): domain Eukaryota; kingdom Metazoa; phylum Chordata; class Lepidosauria; order Squamata; family Colubridae; genus Pantherophis; species Pantherophis guttatus. The sequence continues at coordinate 7,675,631 of NC_142076.1, forward strand.
ATGACTGAACACGCAGAAGGTGTCAAAATAAAAAATTGTGAAAATTATTTGGAATGCTCAGTATGTAAGTCCACCAAACTAAAAACCAGTCCCAGACCAAAAAAATCTAACAGATCAACTAACAGTATTTTTGATTTGGTACACATGGACTTAGTTGGTCCATTAAGTCCCTCAATTACCTATAGAAAACGCTACTTCCTAACAATAGTGGATGACTACAGCCGATATGGTTTTGTTTACACATTAAAGCACAAGGATGAAACATTTCAGAAATTTAAGGAATTCTACAAACGTATAGAAACACAACATAATATCAGAATAAAGCAAATTATGACAGATAGGGGATGTGAGTTCATGTCTAAAGAATTCTCCCAATGGTTAAAGGATAGAGGAATGTTACATTTCACGTCCAATCCTTTTTCTGCATTTCAAAATGGAGTTGCAGAGAGGAAAAATTCCACACTACAAACCATGATTAGGTGCACATTAGAGGATGCTGGTTTAGGCAAACAATTTTGGTCAGAGGCATTACATTATTCGAATTACACTCAAAATAGAACCTGGTCCAGTATTGTGAATAAGACACCATATGAGGTGATGTACAATAGAAAACCCAAATTATCACACATGCACATATTTGGAGTCACTGCAGACGTACACATACCTAAACAATTGAGGAGAAAGGGAGAAAACGTATCCAGGAGATTAAGATTCATGGGATACGAAACTGGAACCAAAGGGTACAGATTTATTGATAGTAATAACAAATTTATAGTATCCAGAACAGCTGTGTTCCATGAACAGGCCAATTGGTCAAAATTGCACCTTAATGAAATATTTCCTAATAAATGTAAAGATACGATATCTTGCGAGGAAGGAACAACAGAAAATCAAAATATTAACAAAAGTAAGAACAAAACCAAAACTTGGACTAATAGTCAGCATAAAATAAAGACAGACACATTAACAAAAAAGGAAGCTAGATATTTGCATGATAACCATAGCAAGCCTGAAAGAACTATTAGAAACAATAGAAACCAAATACCAAATAAATACAAAGATTACATAATGCATATGAATGGAGAACAAATAACACCTAATACATATGAAGAAGTATTGAAACTTCCACATGAAGAAAGAGAAAAATGGGAACTAGCTATGGAAAAAGAGATGGAAAGTTTACAAGGATTAAATGTATTCACACCTGCGATCGCACCTAAGGATAAAACAATTATAGGTACCAGGTGGATTTATAAAATTAAGAACTTAGAAGGAGGCAATACCTTATACAAGGCTAGACTAGTTGCACAAGGCTATGCACAAAAATATCCAGAAGACTATACTGATACATATTCACCCACAGTGAGAACAGAGAGTGTCAAAACAGCCCTTGTAGTAGCATCTGCACTCAATCTGGACGTATTCCAATATGACATACAGACCGCATACTTACATGCAAAATTAGATAAGGAAATATATGTAAGAGCACCACACAGTCAATACACTAATAAGAACGAAATTTGGTTATTAAATAAGAGTCTGTACGGATTGAAGCAATCCGGCAAAAGATGGTACGATTGCTTGGTAAAAGTACTTAAGACCATGGATTTCAACGCCACCACTGCTGATAACTGTTTCTTTGTAAAAAAGAGTAATGATCATATTGAATTTGTATTAATTTACGTGGACGATATTTTATACATTGGAAAGCATAAAGAGAGCAGGGAAATCTTTGTAAATAAGTTAAATGAACACTTCTCACTGAAATATCTGGGTAAAGTGAATAAATACCTTGGTGTGCAAATTAACAAAACTAAAAGGGGATTCAAACTTACACAGAAAGATAAAATCATCGAACTCCTAAACAAATGTAACTTAAATAATGCTAAAACCTGTGACACCCCTATGCAAACTGATTTCCTTAGAAACACTGATGAATCTTCCCCTGAGTTTAAAGACAACACATTTTACAGATCAGTTATAGGTTCACTCCTTTATATATCTAATTGGACTAGGCCAGATATTGCATTACCTCTCAATCTATTGTCAAGATATGTTAGTAAACCAACCTTGTATCATTGGGAAGCTGTCAAAAGAATTCTAAGATATCTGAAGGGTACATTAGATTTTTGTTTAATGTTGGAACCCAATAATGACAGAGAACCAAAAATTACTTGTTATGCTGATGCAGATTGGGCTGGTGATACATCATGCAGAAAGAGTACTTCTGGTTATGTTTTTCTATTGAATGATTGTCCAGTTTACTGGTATACTGGTAAACAAGAACTAGTAGCCACTTCTACTACAGAAGCGGAATATGTTTGTTTGTCCAAGGCTGCAAATAACCTTGTATGGTTCAATGATCTGATCACTGATGTTTGGAAGAAACCCACCTTACCATTTATTATGCATGAAGACAATAAAGCGGCCATTGAAATATCCAGATCCGATGCAATTGGACAAAGGTCCAGGCATATTGATATAAAGTTTAAGCATGTGAGACAACTGTCTCAAGACGGATTCATTAAAGCAATACATTGCGATACTTCTGAACAATTAGCTGACATATTAACAAAACCCTTACCTTCTAAACAACACAAATATTTAACTTCTAAATTATATGTATTATATTGTCCTGAATCAGAATGTAATTGGTGTTGTGTAACGAACCGGCATTTAGAGGGGGATTTGTCAGATGTAAATGCCTTATTCTCCAATGTGTAAATAATGTATATATGGAACATCAGAGGTTAACTTATTCTTTGGACTTTAATGTATTCATAACTTACCACTCCCATTCCTAGCTCCACCCCTTGTATATATAAGGAGCCACCCTCACCATTCTCGTCGCTTCTACCTTGAATATTCAGTGAATATAGAATGCCTATCATAATTAAAAAGAAATATATTTAAAGCTCTAACTCCAATTATCTTTATTGAGTCTGATCCTGAAAATATTGCAACAGTATGTATGTATATGAATATGATGAAGGGAGGAGAACTTGTGGCTTAGAGGTTAATACAACTGCCTAACATGCAGGCAGCCCAAGTTCGAATCCAAGTAAGGGTATGGCTAGCTGATGAGAGCTAAATAGCTTGAAATAGATCTATACTAGTCTCCCTTTATTTCTTTATCAGCAAAATATAAATTTGATGTGATACCTCCCGCCTACCAGCCATTTGAAAACCTGCCCTTATTGACAAACGAGTCCCTAACACAAAGAATGACACCAGACCCACACTCATGAACACCACACAGGATGTCACCACCACACACCCACGCAAAAAGCAAACTCAAACCCACACCGATGATGAGGCATGACCACAAACCAGAAGCCAGACCACAGCTGCATCATTAGCCACTTTAAACTCCTCCAATCCATACATGAAGCAAACTGACACCCACCATGAAGATGCGGCATGACCACGAACACGAAGCCAAACAACAGCAACACAGCTCAAATCCCCCTGCAACTCAGACTAACCTGAGCACAACCAAGCCCCCACCCAAACAGAACACCCCCATCCAATCAGAGCACAGCCAACCCCATCCAATCACAGCACAGCCAAACCCCCAACCAATCAGAACACACCTCCACCCAATCAGAACACAGCCAAGCTCCCACCCAATCAGTTCACACCCCCACTGGCAATTAAAAGGAAGAAACAGCTGCGACCACACATTGCTCCCAGAAGCACAAAGCCGAAAACACTAGCCTGAAGATGACGAATGAGACTTCGTCAAAACGTCGCCAAGACACTTCCAATTTTATGCGGGAGAAAACCCGAATAACCAAACACACATATGTGTGTGTGTGTGTGTGTGTGTGTGTGTGTGTGTGTGTGTGTGTATGGAAGGAGGGAGGGAGGGAGGGAAGAAGGAAGGAAGGAAGGAAAATGAAGGGAAGAGAGGGAAGGGGACAGGGGAAGGGAAGGACGGTAGGATGTATAAAATGTGGCTCAAATATAGTTATGCAAAGAAATTCTTCCAAATTTACCAGGCTGCTAATTCTCCAGGCCCCTTAGAAAATAAAGATAACTTTTGTTTACTATGATAAAATGATGATCGCCCAGCCGATATTGTTTAGGGTTTGAAAGCTGCCTCTAAATAGCAGGACCTTTTCTCCCAACGCTGTGATTTCATATTCCTTTGTGTCCTTTGCAATTTAACTGCTTGACAACATCATTCAGCTGTTAGTAACAAGCATAAAGTATTGATTACTGCTGAATGCCCTAATGACTAGAGAGTGGGACACTGAGCTGTAAACATGGAGTTTTCTGATTCCAAGTGAAATTATAGTTCGCCCTACGAAATTGCACAATAAGTCAGTGAACACATCAGCCAATTTGGGACTCTGAGGTCACTGAAATAATACTGACATATTACAATAATGAGAACTCGAAATACTGAGCTCATGCCATATTGATTCTCTCTCTCTCTCTCTCCCTCTCTCTCTCTCTCTTAACTTGAATCATTCCTATGGTGAGAGATTACAAGTCTGTGCACTGGATCATGAACGAAACTGAAGATGCTAATGAATAATACCAACATGTCTAATATCAGTAAGAATATATTTAGCTGTCAGCCCCGCCGCACTGTGGCTCGGGCTGCCATTCAGGCGAGACCGGAGAGCTCACTTACTGACCCGGCAACACCTAGGAGTGTGTCTGGCCAGCCAGCCTAGCCATCCAGAGCCTGCCTGCGCAGGACCAAGCCTCGGCTGGTGTGATGAGCCGAGTAACTGGGTGGAGCTAAAGCCTGAAAACTAAACCACTGATGTGGGTTAGCTATGCTAGGATGGATGTGGGTTAGCCAGGAGGGAGTTGCAAGCAGAGCACGCAATGGGGGGGGGGGAAGAGGTGGAGACGTGGGTGGAGCACCTTAAAAAGGTGATGGGGAGCACTGCGCGTTAGCGCTGACCATATCTCACTTTGTAATGGTGATTGTTGGAACGTGCCGGAGCGCCTGATCCTGGTTGTTTGGAGTCTTATTCCATAGTGCCATTCTGGAACCTGAAATTAGCTTGCATTCTTTAAAACCTTTTCTCTTTCATTTGGTTTATTTGCTACTAGCCTTCCCCCTCTTCTCACACCCAGGTTCTTTAACACTAGGATCTTCTCTATGTTCTAGAGCAAGGGTGTCAAACTCAAGGGCTCCGGGCCAAATCTGGCCCATGGGGCTGCCCTGGAAACAGTAAACGACCGGCCCGCGGTGCCTCTGCCAGCGAAAATGGAGGGGGGGGGGGCTCCGTTTTTCCTGGCAGAGGGCTAGCAAAACAAAACAAAACAAAAAACAAAAGGAGAAATGTTTTCCCTTTTGCATTTGAGCATCCAAGAAGGGACAGGAAAGGAGAAAGGGACAAAGGAAAGACAAAGGAAAAGAAGGGAAGATGGGAAGAGAGCAAGGACGGAAAAAGAAGGAAAAGGGGAAGGAAGAAGAAAGGAGAATGAAGAGGGAAGGAAAAAGAAGAAAAGGGAAGGAAGGAAGGAAGGAAGGAAGGAAGGAAGGAAGGAAGGAAGGAAGGAAGGAAGGAAGGAAGGAGGTTATAATGAGAAGGAGGGAGGGTCTGAGGGAAGTCCCTGACTTAGCACTTGGCCACCACAGGTGCCCCTTACACAAGTGACGTCAAGCTGGCCACACACACACACCTATCCCAAAGTCAAACACAACCCTGATATGGCCCCCAATGAGACTTTGGCTATCAACAATGCAATTCCTTGCACGCACAAGAATCCACCACAATGCTAAGCATCTCTCAGAACGCAAATGAACACTTTCATTTATGAACCACTCTCACAATATTTCTAAGACTCGGTTTTCTCTAATGTAGCATCACCAACTTCCAACTGTCATAACAGCCCACAGTTCATGTTAGAGCACAGCTTGCTAGGAAAGCTGGGGAAGTCACCTCTCAGCTACAGATAGTCCTCAACACACAACCACAAATGGGACTGGGATTTTGACTGTTAAGTGATGCAATTGTTAAGCGAGTCATTGCGTGACCATGTTTACTGCAGTACTTAGGAAAATCACATGGTTGTCAGGGTTCCAAGTAACACCCCCAACGGTTGCTGAATGAATCGGTTGCTCATTAAACAATTTCAGCTTCCCCAACTGACTTTGAAGTCCGCTAGAAGGTCACAAATTGCAATCATGAGACTGCAAGATGCTGCAATCCAGTGGTGGGTTTCAAATTTTTTTTACTACTGGTTCTGTGGGAATGGCTTGGTGGGCGTGGCATGACATGGTGGGTGTGGCATGGTGGCCATGGCATGGTGGCTGTGGCAGGGCAAGGATACTGTAAAATCTCCATTCCCTCCCCACTCCAGGGGAAGGATACTGCAAAATCCCCATTCCCTCCCGATCAGCTGGGACTCAGGAGGCAGAGAATAAATGGGGGCGGGGCCAGTTATAGGTGGTATTTACCGGTTCTCCAAACTACTCAAAATTTCCGCTACCGGTTCTCCAGAACTGGTCAGAACCTGCTGAAACCCACCTCTGCTGCAATCGTCAAAGATGCGAGCTGGTTGCCAAGTGATCATAGGGATGTTATGGCTGTCATAACTTTGAGGATGTGTCATGCTTCTTCCAAGGCTGTAATAACCTCAAACCATCATTAGTCATAAATCAAGGACTACCTGTATATAGATATCAATAACCTAGCTTGTTATGAGACAATGGGACAGCTTCATTAAGAAACCTCTCCATTCTATTTCCATTTGTTTGACACAACCAGTAAAACACACATACACGGAATTAGATAGACTCACAAAGGAATTACAAAATAGGGAAGAACATGACTTTTACTTAGTATGGGAAAAGTGGTATAGTTGGTTGAAAGATAGGAAAGAGATGAAGCAATAGGAAGTAAACAAAATGACCAAATATAATATGATGGAAATAAAGAACAGACATAGGTCAACAAAGATCAATAGTAGATAGATAAAAGGGAATGACCATAAGGAAGAGTCAAAATACAAAGAGAAATGTATATTACAGTTGCGACAAACTGGACATGTATTGAAATGGATGTTTATATGTTTTTATGTTTTGTACGTTTCATTGTTCTGTTTAGTTTGTACTTATAAATAAAAATTGGGAAAAAAAAAGAAGAGCTGCTGATATTTTGCTATAACTAACAGATTAAATTTGTTGTTTTATCTCTGTTAAACTTATCCACACAAATAGGTTCTAGTCTATTTGTGTAATATATGTATAATTAAATTAAAGCAAGAGAAAAAAAAAACCACACATTTACAGACTAAAGAGTTGAAATCTTGGGCTGATTTTTCTGGATGATGGTCTTAGATGGCTATTCATCATATCTCAATTTGCACTATTTTAAGATCCTACTACAATCAGGATGCAGTTAGAAAGGAAACGCATGCATGCCAACTCTTCTCTCCTTAATGGAAGATCAGAATAATTGTAAAAATGCAGCCAAATATAAATGCAACGAATGAAAGAATCAACTTCAGTTTATTGTCTGGGCTTTGAGCACCTTCATTCTATATACCATTTAAACCAAATTCTTTGTTAGCTGGGTGACCAATGGCAATGCAGCCTTTGAGTGGACACATCCACCTTGTCCTGCATGAAGGAACTTCTACCTCTGATGCATCCTTCTGATGGCTAAAAATAGCAATATAAAAAACTTCACGTGGAATATTTCATATTTTTTGTTAATATGCTGTGGCATTAGCAATTCATAATAGGAGCCTTTTTCTTCAGCAATTTCTACATATTAATATATTTGACTCACCTCCTAAAAAAAACACCAAGCAGAACATTGTGCTATTAACATTCCAAATATAGCACTATGAAGCATTCTAAAAACATAATTTGGAATTGCTCCCCTTTTAAGACAACGAGTAACTAACGGAGCTAAGGAGACTTGTTATGATTACATTGATATGAAAGAGTTGCATGGCAAGTGCTGTCCTCCTTTGATCTGAAAACTAGAAGTTATAGAAAATAGGAGTTTAGTGTAGAAGGCAACATTTGAAAGTAGAAGAAAACCAAATAAGCAAACTTAATTGGATGCTTTAAGTTTTCTTCCTGGTTTTTTTCTGCAGGACAATCCAATACTGTTTTGTTTTGTTTTTAAGAATGGGGAGGAGACACCAAAACAATGATAAACACACATACTATACTTTAAGACAAGCCAATACAATCAAATGTGAAAAAAGGAAGGCATATTACCAAATGGTACAACTCAAACAATAATAATCATTATCTGCTTCACATGAGTTACTTTGCACAGAACATAAAAAAGAATGTTCACTCGATAATAATGTCCTTTAGTCCATTTTAATAGATGAGTGTTTTGTTTTGTTTTGTTTTGTTTTTTTAAAAAAATAATCTATGTCGTGATTTAAAAATAATTCTGGAAACCCACGAGCAAATAACCACAAGATGTCACTCTTGCAGCAAACACATTCAAACTTTGCCCTGACTCTCTGAATTTGGGATGGGATTGTGGGGGGGAGGGGCAGAGGGGGAGAGAAAGTGAAGGCGAGAACTTGATCCCCTCTATTTGTGTCAATTATTTTGATCGCAATCCAATCTTACGGCCTCTCCTATTTAAGTCCCACTGATTTCATATATTAATCTCTCCCATTAAGTTTCATAAGCTAAAACCTTGTGCTAGCAATAAACGAAAATGCACGGTGCTGTCAAGGGTCCCAAATGCATTATGAAACTTGTAATAATGTTGCTCAGTAGGGCCCTTCTGCGATCATTGGAATATTACAGAGTATATTACAGCAACTTGCCCATCCACTGATCTAGTTACGCAGAGCCAGATGTTGACATCCCCAGCATAAAATCAAATCAGTTTGTTATAGCATCTAGCAGAAGTCAGAAACAACGGTGACTTGATTTTGTATTAAAACGAACAGGAAGGGAAGAGATTGTATCTTAAATATATCATTAATATATCTTGTATTAAAATTTTCCAGTGGGTAGATGACTTTGATAAGAAATACTGTTTATTCAGTGAGTGACCAGAGAAATGCAACACAATTTTTTTGATATAGGGAACAGCTGTGCATTAGGCAGAAGGTTAATTATAACATGCTCTTTTGAAGTGTGATTTGCTTTACTTCCTTTTGTTTTAAGTTATTGGATAATTATAGGATAACTACTGTGCTAATATCCCAAAGGTGCTTTTTCATGTCACAGGTGGTTGATGGACAGCAAACCTGTCATAAATTGGGATCATGGGACCAGTGGTGGGTTTCTACTGGTTTGCCCCAGTTCAGTTGAACTGGTAGCAGAGGTGGCAGAAGGCTCCGCCCACCCACCCGGATGTCATCAGGAACACTCTGCACATGTGCAGAAGGTTCTATGCATGTGTAGAAGCGCCACAGGCACGCTCACAGTTCCAAACCAGTAGTGAAGGTAAGTGAAGAGCCTTGTAGTACAGTGGTCTAAAGCACCCTGTTATTAAGACCAGCTGCCTGCAATTACTGCAGGTTTGAATCTCGCCAGGCTCAAGGTTGACTCAGCCTTCCATCCTTTCTAAGGTAGGTAAATTGAGGACCCAGTTTGTGGGGGCAATAAGCTGACTTTGTATAAATATACAAAAGTATGAAGGCTATTGCTTAACGCATTGTAAGCTGCCCTGAGTCTCCGGAGAAGGGCGGCATATAAATCAAATTAAAAAAACAAAACAAAACAAAACCACTATTGCATGGGACCATGGGGTACTGCAAAGGGCGTAAATGTGGGGAGGGGAGGCAAAATCAGAACTTTGAAACCTGGTCATAAGTACCTTTTGGAGGGATCAATCATAACTTTGAAAATCTGTTAAGCAACCAGTTTCAGATACAGATTAACAGATTTGGAAGGGATCTTGTAGGTCATCTAGTCTAACCCCCTGCCCAAGCAGGAGACCCTACACCATTTTTGACAGATGGCAGTCCAGTCTCTTCATGAAAGCTTCCGGTGATGAAGCTCCCACAACTTCTGAAAGCAACTTTCATGGGTTGATTGTTCTCACTGTCAGGAAATTTCTCCTTATTTCCAGGTTGAATCTCTCTTGTTCAGTTTCCATCCATTATTCCTTGTCTGGCCTTCAGGTGCTTTGGAGAATAGCTTGATCCTCTCCTCTCTGGGGCAGCCCCTCAAATATTGGAAGGCTGCTATCACGTCTCCCCTGGTCCTTCTCTTCACTAGACTGGCCATGCTCAGTTTCTGCAACCGTTCTTCCTATGTTTTAGCCTCCAGTCCCCTAATCATCTTGGTTGTTCTCGTCTGCACTCTTTTTAGAGTCTGTACATCTTTTTTTTATAGTGTCATGACCAAAACTGGATGCAGTACACTAGGTGAGGTCTTACTAAACCAATCATAAGTCAAGGACTACCTGTATTGCATTAGAGTTTCTGAGAATAAGGATTTGTCTGCCAGGCACAGAAAGAACAGCTCCATATGTGAAGGTCCAATTAAATTGACTTACTGCTAATTATACCTATACATAAGAATCTTCTCAAACAACAGTCAGCATTTGCTAGGAGTTAGATAAGGATCAACAGAATTCAAGGGGGGGTTGACTTAGTTTGTGTGTGGCTATGTAGAGATTCTAGGCTGATCTCTATTTTGATTACGCCCCCCCCCCCCGGCTCTGCCATTCATTTCTTTTAGATTTATGGAAGTATGGGAATACAAACATTTGGATAGAGGATAGCAGAAGTGTTGTTCAGCAGATTCTGACCAGTTCTGGAGAACCGGTAGTGGAAATTTTGAGTAGTTTGGCGAACCGGCAAATACCACCTCTGATTGGCCCCACCCCCATCTATTCTCTGCTTCCCAAGTCCCAGCTGATCAGGAGGAAATAGGAATTTTGCAGTATCCTTCCCCTGGATTAGGGTGGAAATGGAGATTTTACAGTATCCTTCTCTTGCCACACCCAAGCCACGCCCACCAAGCCATGCCACACCCACCAAGCCACGCTCACAGAACTGGTAGTAAAAGAAATTGAATCCCACCATTGGAGGATAGGTCAATGAACATCATTGGGTTCTCATATCTCTCTTGGTCAGTTGTTCCCCCAAAGAATTGCAAAGCCACCATAGACACCCCCTTCCTGAAATTATCTTCTCTTTCAAAATATATTACAAAGGGATGGTTTTAATTCAATGGGGGTGAGTGAGATTTGCACATACACAAAAGTGGAGGAAACATAAAATTAGTCAGTGGACAAAGAAATTTCAAAGGTTTCATGGTTAGGATATCACTGATGGGAAATTAACCTCAAAGCCCAAAATAGATTAAGTTAGTTATAAGTGTAAACAAAAGTATTTTAAAGGTCTTTTTACATCTGAATTGAATGCAAAGTCTCAGGGTATTTTGTTATATAAAGTTACCATTAGAAAGGAGAAAGGACTTCTGAAAAATACATAATATTTTATCTTTCCATCATTTTTTTCTCTTCTTTTTTCTTTATTGCTTGCTCATTTCCTCTTTTTATTTTTAAAAAATAATTACTTAAAAAAAGAGAATGGTTGCTGTTTTCCCACATACATAACAGTAGCAATTAACAAACTCTTAGTTTGAAAGACTAAGATTTAAATAGCAGCACAGTTTTTGTTTTTACTGGATGCCCTAATATCAGCTCCAATGATTTTACATGATAGCTAGGAAGAGAATTCATTAGGCATATCCAAATCTAATTCTTTTTTTTAATTACATGGTCAGAAATAAAATAACTATCAATTTGAACATGAAAAAGCACAGGGGCAGAACTGCTGAGTTTGGGATTGGGAATGGACTATTGAACAAGGCCAAAATCAGAATTAATACGGTTCATCATGATTTATAAATACATTTAAGGGGACAAATACACTAAATTGAGCCTAGGAACTATTAGACTATGTTTATTGAATAGAAAAGATTTAGAAAATCATCAGGGTAGTTATGCAATAAAAAAAAGTTATTTAAGTCTATGAAAAGGAAGTGCCAAATTTGTAATATTTACATTAAGGCTTTGCAATATCAAAGCAAAGCAAACCATTAAGCCAAGATCTGTATTCTAGTATCCTAAATGTTGTTTTATTATTGTTATCATTATTATTATTATCTCTTTTATTCATTAAACATGAAACTCAGTCAACTAAACATTTAAAAATGTATCACAAATATTATTGACTGGCACTGATGGTTGATACAGGTTGCTGCCAGCTTCCTAGGTATCAACCAAGTACCTTCTTAAAATGTATGATGTTCCGATTAGCACAGTTTTTTGCAGTTTTGCTGGTGTTATTGCAGGAAGCTGTAATTTCTTGATGTATTTTTTTAAAAAAATATTGGACATGGTACCAAGTGCCCCGATGGTAATGGGTATCACTGTCACATGTTTCATCCACAATTGCATAGTTTCGATGGCCTGGTCGAAATATTTTGTCATTTTTTTCCAGTTCTTTTTTTTTTTTTTACTCTGGTGTCTCCCGGTACAGCTATATCAATAAACTGTACACTTTGGTTTTTGATGACTGTGATATCTGGTGTGTTGTGTTCTAAATGATGATTTGTCTGTATTATTATTATTATTATCTCTTTTATTCATGAAACATGAAACTCAGTCAACTGAACATTTAAAAATGTGTCACCAATACCATTGACTGGTGCTAATGGCTGATAGGTTGCTGCCAGCATCCTAGGCAGTGGTGGATTTCTACCGGTTCACACCAGTTTGAGAGAATCGGTAGTGGTAATTTGGCCTGGGTCACTGAACCATTAGCAACTGCTGGTTGGCCATGCCCCTGAACCGGTAGCCTGGTCGCCGCTCGCTTGCCGTGCCTGCCCACCCGACTGCCGGGAAGCGGCTCTCAAGGAGGGGGCGGCTGAGGGACTTCTCGCTGTCGCATCCCATTGCCTGCTGCATCAGTCCGAGCAATGGGATGTGCATGCACAGCCAGAGCGAAGAACAGGGCGGCGATGGCAGCAGCTTTTTCAGTGACCTCTGGTAATTTTTGGTGGCCTGCAGTTGGAAGGCTTTTTCTTTTTCGATGCAACTGCGAGAAGCCTCCCAGCCTTTGAGAGCCCCTAAGCAGCTGTGGTGGCTGGCTGGAGGCTGCCGAAAACTACCTGAGGTCAGTTTACCTTCTAGACTCTGGACCAGCCACCACGGGAGGAAGGTAAGCAGCCTGAAGAAAGAGGTGGTGGGGTGGGAGGAAGCGGGGCTAGGGCTGGGGCCGCTGAAGGAGGGGAAAGGGGCGACACGTGTGACTGACGAAGGGAGGGTGGGGCGGCATGCAGGAGGAGGCCTTTGCTAGATTAGGCCAGGCCTGGGCAGAAAATAAGTAGATAGGTAGAAATTTTAAAAAAAATCCTACCTTTTGCTGTGGGCGTGGCTAGGTGGGGTGGTCATGTGACTGAGTGGCCATGACTGTGAGTGACGTCAAGTTCACCACGCCCACTCAATCACATGACCACCAAGCCACACCCACCAAGCAAGCCACGCCCACAGAACCGGTAGTAAAATTTTTGAAACCCACCACTGTTCCTAGGTAACAACCAAGTACCTTCTTAAGATGTACGATGTTCCGAGTAGCACAGTTTTTTGCAGTTCCACTGGTGTTATTGCAGGAAGCTGGAATTTCTTGATGCGTTTTGTAAAATTCTTGGACATGGTACCAAGTGCCCCTATGACAATGGGTATCACTGTTACATGTTTCATCCATAGCCGTGTAGCAATCTGGGTCCTCATTTTACCTACCTTGGAAAGGATGGAAGGCTGAGTCAACCTTGAGCCTGGTGAGATTTGAACTTGCAGTAATTGCAAGCAGCAGATGTTAATAACAGTGCTTTAGTCCACTGTACTACAGGCCCATGATAGGGTATCTTGGGATGTTGCAGGAATAGTAAAACCAAGAAGATTACAGAATGTGGATAAAAAGATTATAGTCGCCCAAATTCCTGCCTTTATTATATTATATATTATATTATTACAAAAAAAGAAGTTGAGATTCTGTAAAGAGTGCACGGAAGAGCAACAAAGATGATTAATTTAGTTTAGTTTAGTTTAGTTTATTGTCATTGCACATGGTACAACGAAATTAAATGCCATCTTCAGTGTACATTATAACTATAAAAATAAAAACAAAAACATACATCCTTTACATTTTATATAATTGAAATTGAAAACCCGATATTGCACTATACCGTAGAATTCAATATGGTTATTGCCCTGGAATAGAAGCTGTTTTTCAGCCTACTTGTCCTTGTTTTTATTATCTTGCACCATCTGTCAGATGAAAATAGTTAAAAAAAAAGGGTGCCCAGGATGAGATGGATCTTTAAGAACGTTTTGAACTTTCTTAAGGCAGCGGGAGCTATCAAGCCCTTCCAAAGAGAGGAGAGGTCAACCAATGATCCTCTGGGCAATGACGTTGATCCTCTGGAGTGCTGGAAGAGCGGTCGCAAGAATTGGGTCTGTCTAGTGAAAAGAAGGACTAGGGAGTGACATGATAGCAGTGTCCCATATCTCAGGGGCTGTCACAAAGAAGAGGGAGTCAAGCTATTCTCCAAAGCACCTGAAGGCAGGACAAGAAGCAACAGATGGAAACTAATCAAGGAGAGAAGCAACCTAGAACTAAGGAGAAATTTTCTGACAGTGAGAACAATAAATTAATGAAAGGGATTATGGATGTGCCATCACTGGAGGCTTTCAAGAAAAGACTGGACAGCCATCTATCTGGAAAGTATCCTGCTTGAGCAGGGGGTTGGACTAGAGGACCTCTAAGGTCCCTTCCAACTCTGTTATTCTGACTTACCATTATTCCTTCAGTGGTCGTTACAACAGCACTGAAAAAAAGTAACTTATGACCGTTTTGCACACTTGTGATGGTTATGGCATCCCCATGGTCATGGGATCAAAATTCAGATGCTTGGCAACTGGTTCATACTTACAACCATTGCAATGTCCTGGGGTCATGCAATCCCCTTTTGTGACTGTCTGACAAGCCAAGTCAATGGGGAAGCCTGATTCACTTAACCACCGTGTTACTGACTTAACAACGGCAGTGATTCACTTAACAAATGTGGCAAGAAAGGTCGCAAAATGGGGCAAAGCTCACTTAACAACAGTCTCACTTAGCCACAGCAATTTTGGGCTCAAATTGTGGTCGTAAGTTGAGGAAAACATCAACCCAATTAGGTTCCATCCTCCCCTGCTGTAACACATTTCCAACGAAACCAAAGCAAGTGAAGTGATTTTAAAAGCATCTTAGGGATAATTGTCTAAGAGGGTAAAGTAGATTTTTTAAGGGATTGTACAAACATTTAATGCATGAAATGAGGGAAAAGCAAGAGGCAAAGCTACTTTTAAATTCCTGTGGGCACTGAGACATCAGTCATCGAAAAATATCTTAAACAGTTTTTTTTTCTTTTCTCTAGCTTTCTAAGAATGACATCTTAAACGCCCATGTGGCTTCAGCAAAAATGTATTTATGGCAAGGCAGCCACAAATATTCAGAAGTTATACACAAAATGTGCTGCCTGTGAATTTTAATATACCTTCTCAGATTAAAAATATTGGGTGCTAAAAGACGGCTATTTGAAAGCCTGGCTAATGTACATTTTAACAAACCTTGTACTCTCCTCCTTTCCATACGTACAAAAGCGAAAAGAAGAAAGAAAAAAAGAGACTTGGAATAATGAGAGATAAAAGACGAAAGATTGCATGAATATTATTATCTTGCCCAATCTTCCTGTCACAATTGCCATCTGTAATGGCAGATTTATATAATCCTTCTTTTTCTTTTTTCTTTTTTTAAGAGTTCTTTGCTAGGAAAACTAAAACAGAACAAACTGTAATTGTGAATGTACGGGATTAATGTAGATTCAATTCTTTGGATGATTAGCTATAAGGCACTGATACAGTTCTCATATACCTCTTGTTAACATTTCATGAAAACTTTCCACAAACATACATTTTGCTCTTGTTCCTAATTTTTTTTTTCCTGTCACACAGACAGATGGTTTTACAGTGAAACATGAAAATATTAAATACTTCATAAAGCTGTTCCTTGTTAGTGTTGTGGCCTGTCCGCAGCCTGTGCAGCTAGTAGCTGATTCAGACAGTCAGGAGGCTGGTGTGGTGCTGCGCCAGCAGCCTGTGCAGCTGGCATTTGAGTCGGATAATGAGGAGGCTGGAGAAGAAGTGGTGCCAATGGCAGGGATTTAGCCAGGGCCTTCAGAACCTTCAGAACCTCCAGAAGCTCCCTTAAGTGAAGAGGACGAAGAGGAGGAGCCTCTTCTCGATGCACGGGAGCGCAGAGCTGCCAAAAGGCAGGAGTGGCTCCTCAGGAGGAGGTCTCCTCGAGAATAAGGCTTGGGGCTAATTGGCCACTCCCTTAGCCTATTTAAGGAGGAACGCCAACTGAAGCAATTTGCAGGGAACAACTTCATTCACATACCTTCGTGTCTTGTCTTGCTTATCTTATCAGCTTCCTGCAAATTGCTTCTGGGCATTCTGCCAACCACAGTAAGCATTCAGTTATTACTCTTTGAATTCTTGGTGGTTGTTAATGCAGTTAATTAACAGCCATTGTTGTAAAAGACTGATTTATTTATTAAACCAAGGTTTGAACGGACTTTGTGTGTGCTGTGTACTTTGGAGTCCATAGCTGGGGCAGAACAGTTAGCAGGGGCTAGGAGTAATGTGTTTTTTGAGGATTACTGTATAAGAGACACATAATAAATTCTGCCTGTCAACAAAAGTGCGTATAGTCAAGGCTAAGGTTTTCCCAGTTGCAATGGATGGCTCTGAAAGTTGGACCATAAGGAAGGCTGAGTGCCAAAGAATTGAGGCCTTTGAACTCTGGGGCTGGAGAAGACTCCTGAGAGCCCCTTGGACTGCAAGGCCATCAAACTGGTCAGTCCTAGAGATCAACCCTGATTGCTCTTTAGAGGGCCAGATCCTGAAGGTGAAACTCAAATACTTTGGCCATCTAATGAGAAGGAAGGACTCACTGGAGAAGAGCCTAATGCTGGGAAAGATTGAGGGCAAAAGAAGAAGGGGATGGCAGAGAACGAGGTGGCTGGATGGACTCACTGAAGCAGTTGGTGTGAGCTTAAATGGTTTCTGGGGGATGGTAGAGGACAGGAAGGCCTGGAGGAATGTTGTCCATGGGGTCGCGATGGGTCAGACGCAACTTCGCAACTAACAACAACAACAAAAACCATTATGACATGGCTATGACAGTAGGCAGAATTTATTCTGTCCTGCCAACATAGTCCTGGGATCCTTGCAAGATCTCATTAGACATATTTGGTTAGACATAGCAGGGTCTACTTTTCTGCCTCATTGACATATAAGAATAAAGGAATTTTCCTCTTGCCATCAAAAAAAAAAAAAAGAAAAGAAAAGAAAAAGAAAAAAGAAAAAGAAACTGAAGGAATTATCTTAAGATTTGTGGTTAAATATTGAGCAAAATAATCAAGGCTCTTTTGCTGGTACAAATAAAACTGGCAAGCACAAAAGAACAGACAGGCAGGCAAATGACTGCAATTATCGCTAAATACACACAAAAAATGTTGAGATCCTAGAAAGTGTGTAGAGAAGAGTAACAAAGATGATAAAGGGTCTGGAGGCTAAACCATATGACGAACAGTTGACAAACTAGGGAAATCTAATCTAACAAAGAGAAGGACTAGGGGTGACATGATAGCTACCTTCCGATATTTGAGGGGCTGTCTATCAACCCTGAAGCTGACTTGACCGGAACCATCTTGACAGCTTCACTGTTGCCACACTGGAGCTGAGGGATAGGGAGGGGGGATTTGAGATAGTTGGAATTTTATAGCCAAAACAAAATACTTTCTCTTGGGAACCAAGGACATTCTCACACCTGGTCGGAGGATGGCGGAGTGATGCTATCCAACTGCCAATCCACACTGTGATTGGACCATGTGACTGATGTTTTGAGAAAGTAGAAAAACTTTTACTTTTAATTAGGGGGAAACTGTGGCAGACTTCAGAGTCGGTTTTCACCAGATATGTTTCAATATGATATTTCCACTACAAGTATTCTGTGAGGAATCTACCTGCCTCGGAGTTTTTCTTGCTATGGATGTGAAGTTTCTGAAAGATGTCCTAATTAATTCATGAGCTTCGAGTCACGTTTCAAAAGAAATCCAGTCATTTATTAGGAGCAACATTCCGGCAATTACTCAAATGGAGTCAGCTCTGACCCCTATGTAATTTATGGGCCCCCGTGACCCTGTTTCCCCCTTCCTCCCTGGGCATATCATAAATCACATTCTCCAATGGATCACATTGGCAGGCTGTAAAAAACCCATCCCTCCTGCTGACTCCGGTAACCTAGAATACAATCTGGAGAAAGGCATGTGTGAAATGTAGTTTCAGCTGGGACAGTCAAGCAGCTCCATCAGTTCTCCCTCCTCCTGCTTATGGCAACTTGAAAGCTGGGCTGGAAAGCCTTGAAAGTTGACATTGGATTTATTACTTGGAACCCTGACACTGTCGCAGAGAAGATGGGGTCATCCTGTTCTCCAAAGCAAGTGGGGGCAGGACAAGAAGTAATGTGTAGAAAATCATTAAAGAGATCCAACCAAGAACTAAGGAGAAATTACTTGAACATGAAGCAATTAAACAGTGTAACTGTTACTTCTGGAAGTTGTGGGTACCTTAGGGAGGTATCTATCTGAGCCTTTTATTTGCTTTATTTATTAAATGTATTTATTTATTAACTTTTATACTGAAGTTCTCACAATCCAGAGTGACTTACTGAACAGCTTACAAGATAGATAGATAGAGAGATAGATAGAGAGAGAGAGAGAGAGAGAGAGAGATAGAGAGAGAGACAGAGACAGAGACAGAGACAGAGATAGATAGATAGATAGATAGATAGATAGATAGATAGATAGAGATAGAGATAGAGATAGAGAAGAGATAGAGATAGAGATAGAGATAGAGATAGAGATAGAGATAGAGAAAGATAAGATAGATAGAGAAAGAGATAGAGATAGAGATAGAGAGATAGAGAGATAGAGATAGAGATAGAGACAGAGACAGAGCTAGCTAGCTAGCTAGCTAGAGATAGAGATAGAGATAGAGATAGATAAGATAGATAGAGAAAGAGATAGAGATAGAGATAGAGAGATAGATAGCATTTCTGCTTTAACGTTGTCCTTACTTCCTTACTTTCTAAACAGTTTTCCTCCTCTCGCTTCCCTTCATTATGGTGACCAAAACTCCATCCAGTTTTGGCCACCATTTTATAAAAAAAGATGTAGACACTCTGGAAAGAGTGCACAAAATTGCAACAAAAGACCAACAAAGGTGATTAGGGGACTGGAGGCTAAAACATATGAAGAACAGTTGCAGGAACTGGGTTTGTCTAGTCTAGTGAAAAGAAGGATGGGGGGGGCATGATATCAGCATTCCAGTGTTTGAGGGGCTGTCACAAAGAAAAGGGGGGTAAACTTATTTTCCAAAGCACCAGAAGGCAAAAAAAGAAACAATGGATGGAAACTAATCAAGGAGAGAAACAACAGGAGAAATTTCCTAACAGCGAGGACAATTAACCAGTAGAACATCTTTCCTTCAGAACTTGTGGGTGCTCCATCACTGGAGGCTTTTAAGAAGAAACTGGACAGCCGCTTGTCTGGATTGATATAAGAATTCTTGCTTGAATAGGGGGTTGGACTAGAAGACCTCCAAGGTCCCTATCAACTCTATTATTCTGTTATTTCATATTCATATTTTTTCCCACCCTTCTTTTTTCTGAGAGAATGTATTTTAAAGGCAATTTTAATCAGTATTTTTTAAATTAAATTCAGTTGGTTCATCCTCTGATCTTTTTTACTTTTTGGACTTTGACTTCTGGCAGACAGATTTAAGCCCAAGGATTGCACACAATGTAGGGAAAAAATCAGAGCAGAGACACATAAAGACCACTAGTTAGAAGAAACTAGTTAGCTCTTGTTTTCTGATTAAATGAGTCATACGTAGCTTTAGTACAGTTCTGATGTAAGCATTGCTTAACATTTTCGGGTTTGCACCATCATAATTTTTCACACATACAAATAAGTATGATACATTTTGAGGGAGGAAAGGGAGATCTCCAGGGTTGGCTGCAGTTAATACAGATTGCCTGGGACTGGGGAAGTAGAGATTGTGCGGGAGTGTTACTGCAGTGGTGGAATTCAATTTTTTTTTACTACCGGTTCGGTGAATGCACGCTTTGCACTGAAAATGGAGCATTTAGAAGCTCAGCTGCTTACCTTCCACATCAGCAATGGTAAGTAGAATAGTGAGGGGGAGGGAATCAGCTGTGCCATGTGATTGAGATGAGCTAGAAATCAGGGAATAAAGGATAGGATAGGGCAGGGTTGGATGGGCGGGGCCAACTGATCATCAAAGCTACGCTTCATCTGAACCGGTCCAAACCAGCTGAATACCATCTCTGTGTTGTTGGTATTGAGAGCTCTTTGTTTTCAGTCTACCCTTCCATAGGGACTGTCATCTTAAATCCAGAGATATTTGGGTAAATGTGTCATTTGATTTACGCCTGAATAAATAAACACAGGATTTTTGTCCCTGTTCATGGGGCTTTGTTTTCTGTCTACTCTTCCTTAGGGAGGGTCATCTTAAATCTAGGGATATCTCCCCTTTGGGCAAATGTGATATTTGATTTATGTCTAGGCTTCTATGAATTGCTATGTTTGAGCTTTTCAGGAGAAAACAAAATTGTGCAACTATGCGCACAAATGTGCTATTTCATGCCAAAGCATCACCCAAACCGAAAATACAAGTTGGTTCTGTAGGATAATAGAATATGTTATCAACATGAGATGAACCAATGATGGAGGAATGAAAATCATTTTGGTTCGGCTTCTCTGACAATTCTTTCTCTTGTCCTGCTATTGTGGACTAACAAATACAATATCATTTATTATCACACCTCCCTTTCTGCCATTTCTTAGAACTGAGAAAAACAGAATTTTCTGTAGGGACCTTGGAGGTCTTCTAGGCCAACCCCCTGCTGAAGCAAGAGACCCTACACCAAAAGATTGTCCAATCTTATCTTAAAAACCTTCAGTAATGGAGCACCCATAATGGCCAGTTGTTGTTAGTTGCAAAGTCGTGTCCAACCTATCCCGACCCCATGGACAATGTTCCTCCAGGCTTTCCTGTCCTCTAACATCCTCTGAAGTCCATTTAAGCTCACGCCGACTGCTACAGTGACTCCATCCAGCCACCTCGTTCTCTGTCGTCCCCTTCTTCTTTTGCCCTCAATCGTTCCCAGCATTAGGCTCTTCTCCAGGGAGTCCTTCCTTCCTTCTCATTAGGTGGCCAAAGTATTTGAGTTTCATCTTCAGGATCTGGCCCTCTAAAGAGCAGTCAGGGTTGATCTCCTCTAGGACTGACCAGTTTGATCACCTTGCAGTCCAAGGGCCTCGCAGGAGTCTTCTCCAGCACCAGAGTTCAAAGGCCTCAATTCTTTGGCGCTCAGCCTTTCTTATGGCCCAGCTTTCACAGCCATACATTGCAACTGGGAAAACAATAGCCTGTAAGGTCAAAACCATAAGGTCTGTAGGCAAGCCATTTCATCAGTTAATTGTTCTCACTGAGTGGTATTTTCTCCTTAGTTCTAGGGTGGATCTCTCTTTAATGATCTTCCACCTGTTGCTTCTTGTCCTGTTCTCAATTCTTTGGATAATAGGTCAACCCCTTTTTCACTGTGATGGCCCCTCAAGTACTTGAAGACTGTTATCATATTACCCCAAGCCTTCCCTTTGTTAGACTAGACATATCTTCCATTCCATCTTGTCTTGCCCTCAGGAAATTTTGGCCTGTCAATATTCTATATTAGATATTTGAAATAGATTGCTAATTAGGGACTAGAGATAGTTGAAAGGTCCATTTGGCTCAGGGTGGATTTGATTTAAATCACTAGTAAAAAGGCTTCATTTAAACCATAATTTTTAAAGAGCAACTGTCATCTCTGTCCTGTAGTGGCTCCTCCTCTGACCCGCTGTTGACTCACCGACAGTCCCATTCACTTTAATGGGATGGTTGGTAATGTGGCAGTGACACAATAAGGTGAGAGACGTGGTGGGCAGCAGGTGAGTGGAGTGCCCGCTAAGAGGCGCTGCCATGATGATCCGAAATGACAGGTGCTCTTTGAATGTAAGGACTCCTTCTTGCTGGTAATTAGAATCTTTAATATTATTATTTGCAAACAAAATGAAGGTTTCCTATTTATCTTGCAGAGCCTGGATTCATTGAATGGGTTTACCAAAAATGTAACTATTGCAGAATATTTATTTATTTATTTATTTATTTATTTATTTATTTATTTATTTATTTATTTATTTATTTATTTATTTATTTATTTATAAATTTGTATACCGCCCTTCTCCCTGAGGACTCAGGGTGGTGAACAGCCAAGTAAAAGCATAAACTACAAACATTAAAATACGATTAAAAAGATATATATAAATTTGGCCCCATGATTAAAAACAATAACAAACAATTAAAAACATTTTAAAAAGTGTTAGGCCAGCCTAACATATACAGCCTCATGCTACATAACATAACTAAGCTCCATTTTATGCTGAATAAACTAAAGTATTAATGTATCTTAAATAGAAAATTATCTTTAGATAGATTTTTACTCCAAAAGCATTCTATTAAAATTAATTTGATAAAAATAAAAAAAAAATCAGATTTAAATTTTAAAAATTCATTTTTTTATTTTTTATTTTTTAAATCATCAATTTTTATCCACCCTGATTATAAAAAAAATACCAGGGTACCATATGGGTTATTATAGGAAAAATGGAGGTTTGTACCTGTCACCAGTGGTAGGTTGCCCCCGGTTCAGACCGGTTCTATAGAACCTGTAGTAAAACCGGAGGGAGGCTCTGCCCACCGAGCCTGACATCATCAGAATGCTTCTGCACATGTGCAGAAGAGTGTGTGAGAGAGAGCAAAGTGAGCACACACGTGTGGCCCTGTTGCGAGCCGGTAGTAAAAGTAAGTAGAACCCACCCCTGCCTGTCATCCTAAATTGTTTAAGAACTTGCTTAAATAGGACTATGATAATGATACAGACCTACAACCACAACTGAGACTGGAATTTTGGTTGCTAAGCGATGCAGCCATTAAGTGAGTCATCATTATGACCAGATCTATTTTTATGATCATTTTCACTGTAGTCAATAAGCAAATCATATGGTCATTAAGGAATCCCATTGAGTTTGCTTTATTTTAGAAGCAGGTTAGCAAACCTTCCTTCCTATAAAATAAATTGCAATCATGTGAAAACTGGGAGTTGCAACCACTGTTAATGAGAGCCAGGTGCCAAGGATACGAATTCTGATCACTTGACCATGGTGTGTGTGTGTGTATGTGTGTGTGTGTGTGTGTGTGTGTGTGTGTGTGTGTGTGATGTGACGGTCATAACTATGAGGACAAATCACAAGCCACAGTTTCAGAGACTGTCATAACTTTGAACCTTCATTAAACGAACGGCCGCAAGCTACCTATAGTGCCAACTTGCTTTCAATACCTTCTAATATATGATGTGATCTGGTAATAATAAATTGCACTCCCTTTCTGGTTTAAAATAGGTACCGTGTTTCCCCGAAAATAAGACCCTGTCTTATATTATTTTGAACCCTGAAATAAGCACTTGGCTTTATTGCCATGCGCTCAAAAGCCCAATTGGGCTAATTATCAGGGGATGTCTTATTTTGGGGGAAACAGAGTAGATGATAGATACATAGGAGAGAGAGAGAGAGAGAGAGAGAGAGAGAGAGAGAGATGAGAGAGAGAGAGAGAGAGAGATGATAGATAGATGATAGATAAATAGATGAGAGAGAGAGAGAGAGACTGATAAGAGAGAGAGGGGGAGAGATAGATAGATAGATAGATAGATAGATAGATAGATAGATAGATAGATAGATAGATAGATAGATACCACATTTCCCCGAAAATAAGACCCTGTCTTATATTTTTTTGAACCCTGAAATAAGCGCTTGGCCTTATTGCCATGTGCTCAAAAGCCCGATTGGGCTAATTATCAGGGGGATGTCTTATTTTGGGGGAAACAGGGTATGGGAAAATATAGGACTGGTGAAGGTGTGAAAAAAAAAGGGACATAAGAAGCCTTCTGCTTTAGGTAAGCTTGACAAGTTAGAATGATATACAAAGCACCAGCAAAGAGAGATCAATACAATATTTACAGGGCTTTTTTTTTTTTTTTTTTGAGATGCACTTGCTTACGTGTGCAATGCAGAGAGACAGCCTGAGAATAATGGGATGAAATCATTTCACTTGTGTTTATGCACACCTCTGCAATAGGTTTACAAATGCTCAAAGTTTTCGAAGTTATACCCCAGGTCAGAAAAGCATAAGCGGAGGTCACCTGACACAGATAAATAACAGTGGTAAATAAGCACCTTAAGGGTACTTCCAGCTGTGGCTTTTATAGTGCAGTGTCACCCCCCATAGTTTTATTGAAGGAGGGCCCCCCAGAAATATAGGACTTCCTTTCTAATCCTATTGTCTTTTTCTTTTCTTTCTTTCTGCCCTGTTTGGTTATCATGTTGATCTCCGAGATGCAGATGTATCTACATGAGCTTTTTTCCAGAAGACTCTGTTTTAACACATTGGCTTGCCCTCTGTCCAAGGTCCTGTTCTACATGATCAATCCGAGTGCAATAATTACTTGGGTTTACAGTCAAGCAAGCAATTCATAAGGAAGGTTTTGTTTGTTTTTCTTGAAAAAAAGAAAAAAGAAGAAACCTCAGCTCTCCCAAAGAGATACAGTTTTGTCAAATATGATCCTATCTGACCATAAAGGCTACCATTAAATAACAGCACATGATATTAAAGAGAAATAATAACCTAAATAATTATTATTTGCTATGATTAACAGTTGCAGGAACGAGGTATGTCTAGTCCTGGTGTCAGCAACCCGCGACTCCAGAGCCACATGAAGCTCTTTGGGCCCTCTGCTGCGACTCTCTGTCCCATCACTGGCTGGCCCCGCCCCTCGCTCTGCCCTCCCAGTCACTCCTCCCCTGGCCTGTGAAATCCAAGAGATACAGAGAGAGGTGGGAGAGAGACATAGATACAGAGAGAAAGAGAGATACAGAGGGGGGGGAGAGAGGGAGAGGGGGAGAAAGAGAGACAGAAAGAGGGGAGAGAGAGACATAGATACAGAGAGAAAGAGAGATACAGAGGGGGGAGAGAGGGAGAGGGGGAGAAAGAGAGACAGAGAGAGGGGGGAGAGAGAGATACAGAGAGATACAGAGAGGGGGGAGAGAGAGAGAGAGAGAAGGTTTTGTAGTTCCTGCTGTTTTTAAAAAACTGGTTCTCTGCCCTAATGACTGGCTGGGTAGGCATGGCTAGAGGGTCATGTGACTTGGGAGTGAGTGATGTGGAGTTGGCCATGGCCAGTCAGGTTTTGTGGCTCCCTATGTTTTTTGTTTTTGTTTTTTTTTCTGTGAGAAACGGTTCCAAATTGCTCTTTGAGTGTTTAAGGTTGCAGACTGCCTGGTCTGGTCTAACAAAGAGAAGGATAGGGAATGACACGATAGCAGTCTTCCAAAATTTGGGGGTGGGGGCTTTCATAGAGAAGAGAGGGGGGTGTCAAACTTTTTTTCCAAAGCATTTGAGGGCAGGAAAATAAATAACAGATGGGAACTAATCAAGGAGAGATCCAAACTAGAACTAAGGAGAAATTTTGTGGCAGCAAGAACAATTAATCAAAGGAACAAATTGGTTCCAGAAGTTGGGAATGCTCCATTACTGGAGATTTTCAAACATAGACTGCACAACTATTTTGACTGAGATGGTATAGGGTCTCCTGCCTTGAGCAGGGAATTGGACTAGAAGACTTCCAAGATTCCTTCCAATTCTGTTTTTCTATATTCTGTAAATTGTCATTGTTTAGTGTGTGTTACTGTACATGCAAAAGGTAAATGTAAAGGTTCCCCTTGCACATACATGCTTATCGTTCCTGACTCTAGGTGGCGGTGCTCATCTCCGTTTTAAAGCCGAAGAGCCAGCACTCTCCGAAGACGTCTCCATGGTCATGTGGCCGGCATGACTCAACGCCAAAGGTGCACGGAACGCTGTTACCTTCCCACCAAAGGTGGTCCCTATTTTTCTACTTGCATTTTTTATGTGCTTTCGAACTGCTAGGTTGGCAGAAGCTGGGACAAGTAACAGGAGCTCACCCCGTTATGCAGCACTAGGGATTTGAACCGCTGAACTGCTGAACTTTCGATCTACAAGCTCAGCATTTTAGCCACTGAGCCACTGCGTCCCCTACTGTACATGTAGCACACACTAAATAGAGATGGATGGATGGATGGATGGATAGATAGATAGAAACAGATATAGATATTTAGGTAGGGGTTTTTAGCAAATAAGACTTTAATTCTGTTATCACCCTTTCAAGGTAGACCAAGAGTAGAAAACTAAAGTTATGAGTGCTAATATTACTTTCATTAGGAAGTTGCAGTAACTGAACCTTGTAAGTCTGAAGGCACTTCCTCTCTGCCCGCATTTACCTTCATGGAAATTAGGGAAGGTCTTCTGTGAGACACCTTCTTCCTCAGCTTGCAAATCTGCTCAGGACTCAGATTTCTTTTATCTGACTGTTTTCCTTCTGTTCCTCCAGGTTCTTGTCACAGCCCATTATAGTTGTTAATCTTTAATAGGGTTAGACTTTGGCTATAATAGACAAATGTGAAACTGAACTTGTCCTGTCCCATCACTATTTTCTTTTAGTTTCCTCCAGCGGTGGGTTTCAAATTTTTTTACTACCGGTTGTGTGGGTGTGGCTTGGTGGGTGTGACATGGCTTGGTGGGCGTGGCTTGGTGGGCATGGCAGGGGAGGATACTATAAAATCTCCATTCCCTCCCCAATCCAGGGGAAGGATACTGCAAAATCTCCATTCCCACCCCACTCCAGGGGAAGGTTACTGCAAAATCCCCATTCCCTCCCAATCAGCTGGGACTTGGGGGGCAGAGAATAGATGGGTGCGGGGCCAGTCGGAATTTTTACTACCAGTTCTCTGAACTACTCAAAATTTCTGCTACCGGTTCTCCAGAACTGGTCAGAACCTGCTGAAACCCACTTCTGGTTTCCTCCCTGTTTGGTCAAATTAATCTTACATGTTTCTTGTCCATAAATAAGATTGTCTGCTCTAATTAAGGATGTCAGTCTATTTATTATTCTTTTTTTTTTCCTTTTCCTTTTGGCAGCTAAGGGAATAAACTGATTCACTTTAAATAAAGTTTGCATTTGCATAGTATAAACATTGGCACTTAAAGAAAAATAAAATGAAGCCCGCTTTTTTAAAAGCTTTGGCTGGAATATGTACATTATCCTAGCATCTCAGATTTGATCGTGAACAATGCATAATCATCTCAGCTGGCATGAAATTTGTTTCCAATTTCTTAATCTCATTAAGAGTAAATAAGAAAATAGTTGATGGAAAGTGTTTAGTTTTTGTTTTTTTTAAGGAATTAATAAAAACAAGACAACAATGTAAATTAAAACACCATCTGGTTCCAGCACAGTTCAAACTGAAAGGCCTGTCAAAATAAAATAGCTGCTTCTTGCTTTCTTAAGGCGCTCAACAGTAGATAAAAGACAATTCTAGCAGTTCCATAGTGAGAAGCACCATCATGAAAAATCTTCAAAGAACACCAAAGTCAGGAGGTGCGTATGAGCTGTAATGTATAGTACAATGTGGAGTTGTGCAAGTTGGCCTTAGATTGACCTTAATGAAGGGCTTTGTATCATGGAGATGATATAGTTCTTTTTCTCAGCCAAAGAAGAGATAGCATGTCCCTCAACAAAACCTTCTGCATTGTCTTACAACCTCCATATTGTCTCGTCTACTTTTGACACAGCCTCCTCGGTCACTTACAAAAGCTAGAAATAGCATTTAGAGAACCGACTCAAAATCCTCTTGTAGGTCAAATGGTATGGTTAAAGAGATAGAATTGTGGGAAATAATTGGAAAATTGTATTGTAGTCTTATTTGAATTAAGAATTATGTTTCAATGTTAAATTGCTATATTTTTGGGATTAGAGATAGGATCTAAAGTTGGTGAAGTAATAAGGGAATAAAGATTTATTGAGCATTATACGAAGTAAAAAATGTGGGGAAGTTTTAGAAAGGGAAATAAAATTTTGAAACATAAACATGTTTGACCTGTATTTTTAATAGTGAGGATTTAGGCTAAGAATTGTGAAATGTATTATGAGGTATTAATTGAATTGAGATTTAAAATGGATTAATAGAAGAGTAATTGTTTTGATTAAATAAATAAGAGTAAACTTTTTATAAGATGGTAATAGGGAAGATAAGTGATTTAAGATTAAGTATTGTTAATAGTGAGGATTTAGGGTAAAAACTGTGAAATGTACTATGAAGTATGAACTGAATTAAGATTTAAGTGGGGTTAATAGATGGGTAATTGTTTTGATTAAGTAAATTTGACTTAATTTTTTTAAGGTGGTATTAGTTGAGATAGGTGAGTTAAGATTAAGAAATAAGTGTTATGGCAAAATAGAATATACAAAATTTTGGTAAAGATGGGGAAAAAAACCTGTATAAATTAATGACCAGATCAGGGCACTGTTCCGAAAAGATGTAATTTGTGTGTTGGAAAAAATAAAAATAAAAAAACTTTTTGCAAAAAAAAAAAAAAGAAAAGGTGTAGGTGTTGGAAGCACTGGAGAAGGTTGTAGAGTGCTGGAAGAATCTGGAAACCAGTTATCTGATGGTATTTCATAAGCTTCATTAGGTTTACAACGTAGTAACATGCTTTGGAGTCCTTGGTGGTTTTCCTTGCAGACATCTCATTACTCAAGTAGAAAACATCTTCATTAGTAGCACTGATGATGTTAACTAGTTGGGTAATGAAACATCTGAAAGAAAGCAACCAAGCTCAGAGAGCACCAAGGACTCCACAATTCAACCCTAATCTACAAATATTATCTTCTATTAGTACTATGCATAAACATGGGATTTTTTCCATAGTTCCTTTGCAATAAGGATATCAAGGTTCCTTTGCATTTTTCAAATTAAGGATATCAAGGTACATCTTTCTGCTGGTACCTCCATCACTCAAGATGAGGTGAGAGGTTTTTAGAGAAAAACACTTGTTCATGGTAACATCCTGAGTGATTTGCATAACACTTGCTTCAATCAACTACTTTATTTATATTTAGTGCTAAAAATATCTCATATATTTTCTTGAGCATCTTAAAAGCAACCTTTCATGCTATTATGGTTGTGTATTTATTTTATTGGCATGTTAATTATTCTGTGACTTTTGTAAACCTGGGGACAGGAACAACAATAAACGCAATATACAGTACATGGTGTATTTTAAAGAGCCAGAATATTTAACATAAAATATGGATAGTCCTATATAAATTCTGTAAGGATACAACAGTAAATGCTGGAGCATCTAATCTTGGACTGTGAATATCTAAATAATTTATATAGATAGTTAGAAATATAGATAGATAGATAGATAGATAGATAGATAGATAGATAGATAGGTGGATGGATAGATGGATAGAGAGAGAGAGAGCTATAGATAGATAGATGATAGATAGAGATAGATAGATAGATAGATAGATAGATAGATAGATAGATAGATAGATATGGATGGATGGATAGAGAGAGAGAGATGATAGATAGAGATAGATAGTTAGATAGATGATAGATAGATAGATAGATAGATAGATGATAGATAGATAGATAGATAGATAGATAGATAGATAGATAGCTCTATATCTCTATCTAGATAGATAGAGATAGAGAGATAGAGAGATAGAGATAGAGAGATAGATCTAGAGAGATAGATCTAGATCGATAAATATTTTATAAATACAAAATATATAATATTTATAATATTTTATAATATTTATAATATATAGTACACACACACACACACACACAGTTTTGTATATGCCATGTCTCACCCCATAGATGTGATTTCTGTTTGATTGATTGATTTTCCAGAAAAAAACAATGAAGACTGAATCTTTTAAATAAGTAGTAAAGGATTCCAGGGCTGTCTAACTTCTTAAAAGCAATGGAGCATCCACCACTTCTGAAGGCAAACCACTTCACTGGTCAATTGTTCTCACTGTCAGGAAATTTCTCCCTAGTTCTAGGTTGGTTCTTATTTTAAAGGGATTTGTACTCTAGTTATACTGTATAACAATGAGATACTTTGCCTTGAGTCAATAACATTTCTCTGGGTATCAATACTTTAAATATGTCCTGAAGAGTTTATTTGTGTTTTACTTTTGCAAATTTTCCCCCATGATGACTTCTTGTTAAATTAATAACAAGTGGAAACTATACAGTCCTTAAAGAAAAAACCACAACATTTCCTCTCTAATTCTAACAAACCAATATTTCCCTCTGAAATTAAAAGTTGCATGCATTAAATTAGGAAGTATTGGGGGCGGGGAAGAGACATCTGTTTTTAAAGGCAGGAAAAAAAAATAAAGGAAATTATACTGAAAAGTCCTCAAAAATGAGTAGGTGTTAAGGAAATCTTGGAGCTTTGTTAATTGAAGTAAAAATCTTCCATCTTCTCTATATAATTCCCCTGGCCTGATCAATCAAGAGAAACATGTCCATATAGACCCAATTAACAAAAGTTTATTTAAAATTGAAAAAAAAAAAAAGCTATTCAGTCCACAGCCTTTTCCTTATGTAACAAATTGGCCTTTAATGCCAACTTTCCCCTAAATTAGTCAAATGGCCAGAATCTCTACTCTATAACAGAGAAAAGCAGTTCAATTCTGACTAGATAACACGCTGACTGAAACCAAAATCATTTGAAGGGCATAAGATAATTTCAAACATACTAAGCCTATGGGTTTGCTCATTGTTTTTTTGTTTTTTTGTTTTTTTGTATGCCTGTTTGAATCTACCCTGTGCAATGTAGCAATTAAGAACGTATAGTTTCTCCACCCCTACCTAAACTTTTTGCATTGTGAAGCATTTTGTGGCTTTCATTGTTATAAAGTAGGGAAATATAGGAACTCTGTCCTCTTGCTAATTAACTCCACATCATCCTGAGAATAATCAATACCTCGCACTGAAGTGTCTCTTTACCCTTGTAATAGACTTTTATAACATTCTATTAGTGTCAGGAAGAGAATTCCTACATTTTTCCTCCAGTGGTTTTCTTCAGTTTGATGAAAGAGTATTTGCTTTAGCGATTTTTTTTTCTCAAAAAAAGGAAGAGGAAAAAGCAAATATAGGGAAAATACTCATGCATGAAGGGTCTTGTACTTCTTAAACGAGCAAGAAGAGAGTCTGGATTTCCTGCCTTTCATTTGCAATCTTCTCTGTAGACTTCCAAAGCCTCCCTGATTGTTTCTCTTAAAACTCCAGAAGGAAATTTATCCATGGAGGTTCTTTTTCAATGAAAAAAAAAATTGTTAATGTCCTTGCCACCATTAAACAGAAGTCGTACACTTGAGAAATTGATGGGAAAGATCTAAATGCACAAGCTTTGTGGGGAAATGTGTATTCATTTCTTCTTGGTAAGAAGGAACATTAGAATTTTGGAATTTTACTTCTGGGAAAAGGTTAGCTTCTCTTTTTCTCTTGAAGAGTGGACAGTTTGGCCAGTGGATTTATAACATGTCATTAAAACGACCCTAAAGTTCAAAAAATAAATAAATAAAATGCATGCATTTCTTCAAGTGAGTTGGCCCAGAGAAGTTCTTGACATATTTAAAAGGCAAGTTGTAAATGGAAAAGTTTAAATGAATTCTTACAAATCAGGAAGTGAGGTTTGAATATCTTGGCCTCATTAAACCAATTATCGAGCAATCCAAGAACTTTCAAACCCTTCCTGAACAGCCGCCGTTTATATTAAAGTTTTTCTAATGACATTCTCTCAGCACTATTTTTAAATCGTTTTATTCTCTCTGTTCTTGTTCCATTTCTGTCAAAAAAGAAATGGTAACAGGGGAGGATTATTTAAATGAGTCCATGGTATTATATAGTTTGTTTATGTGACTGATCCTTCAAAGAGGTCTTCCTAAAATATCATATCTTGGCCAACAGACAATGCAATAATTTCATGAGAAACTTCTGAATTTTATTATTCTAAACTTCCAGCAATGTCCATTAAAAGAAGTCAAAAAGGCTACTTAAAATGCCTTGGCTGACCTTATTTATTTTTTTTGTTTTTCCTTTCAACCCATTGATTTTCAAAATCTTTGATGATATGCACATTCTTTTTTGATTATGTAATGTAATTGGTGATTTTCCTGGCAGCCTAAAACTGTTGTGCCTCTATGCTACTTTTTCCTGCTTAGCTAGCCCAACTCTGTCATAATGAAGAAATCAAGTTACAACACTGAGTTTCTTCCTTTCCCCAACAATGTGTAAAGAGATCTCTGTGAAAAGTCATACTCATTTTTGTGCACATCACTTGAGTACATTTCTACAGGCACTTTCCCACACGTGTCACTTCTGCAATATTTCTCCCTAAAATGTTATTGCCATTTATCTATTATTTACTCTTTTTTTGTTTGTCAAAACAGACCCAAAACAAAATCCAGAAAAATGTACATGTTAATACCTCTCTTATAGTATGTGTGTTTATAGGTTCTATCTCTGTATGTATGCATGTGACATACATTTCCATAAACTGGAAATGAGGGAATTCAAATTCAAAACTTAACCATTTTCAACCCACCCATTTGCCTTAGCTGTACAGATCCAAATAATTTTCCCCAGACAAGAATGTTCATTCATCGTTTTTCTAAAGAAAGCATTCATCTCATTTTAGCTTTAAAAACTTGAATTATTTCATGCATTTCAGACTGAAGAGGCAAAAAATATGCTCCCACAGAAGCTGGAAATAAGCCTCATTACCTTGATCTCACAAGTGAATTCTACGTTGCATTTATTGCATTGTGAAGAATAATGGCCTACGTAAATTGTAGAACGGTGGTGAAGTTTCAGATATTTTTGTATTACTCGGGGGGGGGGGAGTAGTGAGGATATGCTGTTTCCTGCCCTAGCCAGCTGGGGGGCTTGAAGGGGTAGACAGCAAATTATCTGATATGTCTCCAATATTTTCCTCTTCCCACTGTGTGTGTGGGGGGGTGGGCGCGGGCGGGGGGGTTGGACTAGATGACCTACAAGGTCCCTTCCAACTCTATTAATCTGTTAAAGATGTCCTGAAATGATGCTTGCCTGGAAAACCATCAATGCACTTCTACACCAGTTTGGAAAAGCAAGGATCACAAAGTATGGGAAAGTTAAAATGATAAGCCCGCCTAACTCTAGGCCCATCCCCAGGGCCGGATTTTCCTATAGGCTAACTAGGCTTCAGCCTAGGGCCTCAAAATCAAGAGGGGCCTCAAGATCAAGAAGGGCCTACATTCAAATTGTTAGCAAAATTAAAATTACACTTTCACTATAGGTGAAAGGGCCTCATAAGTGGAATAGCCTAGGGCCTCTTTTCATCTAAATCCGGCCCTGCCCATCCCACATACATTTTGGGAAGATGATGTCTTCATTCCAGAGAAAGTAACAGAAAATGCCCCTTCCTAATTTGCCTATCCATGGAGAGGGGAAAGAAAATGAAACACCATTTTGAAGGCAGCTGTAATGATATAGATCCGGAAAAGATGAATTTGGCATACACCTCAGCCATGAAAATTGCAACGTGGCATTTTTTTAAAAAAAATTGATTTATATGCCGCCCTTCTCCGGAGACTCAGGGCGGCTTACAATGCGTTAAGCAATAGCCTTCATACTTTTGTATATTTATACAAAGTCAGCTTATTGCCCCCCCAAACTGGGTCCTCATTTAACCTACCTTAGAAAGGATGGAAGGTTGAGTCAACCTTGAGCCTGGTGAGATTCAAACTTACAGTAATTGCAGACAGCTGGTGTTAATCACAATGCTTTTAGTCTGCTGAGCTACCAGGCCCGTCCCGAAGTTCCTTCATGAGTGTTTTCCACTGCACGCCCCATATGAATTTCTCCGGTGCAAAACCCAGTGTTCTTCCACAATGCTCATTTAAGGCAACTTTAGGACTAACTACAATGTATTTCACCACAGGGAGCTACAAATATCACCGAAGTGAAATGATAATAATAATAATAAAAAAAGAGTTTTGAAGTTAGGGAAGTATAACTCTTCTCCACAGGAATGGAAATTGCAGTAGCTGTATCTTATTTTGCTCACCGATGTACTTATAGCCAAATTCTGTTGTTTCCAGCTATTTTGGCATGATCCAAAGGGCCCAAAGTCAAAAATAAAGAAATGTAATATCCTTTTCTAACCAGAAAAAAAAAAAAAAATCAAATGAACCAAAAGATGAACCAAATATTTGTTTCTTAATCATAGTCTGAGATCAGTTTAAGTTTGTCACCATTTTACTTTTCCTGATAGGAAATATTTGGAACTAAAGGTACAGTAAGGAACAGAAGTTTATCATATACGTGCAATACCCTTCAAAGAAATACAGGATACCAATTTAACTTTATTTTCACAACACCCTTATAAGGTAGGCTAGGCTGAGTGGCTCAAGGTCAATCAAGAGTTCCATAGAGCAGAATCCCACCTCTACACATATTCCTCCCCCCCTCATTGGATTATTTCATTTTTTTCTGAAATCAATTTATTCTAAAGTGGTTACTCCCAAGCAGAACTCAATCACAGGTGACATTTTAATGTATAGTCCAGCCCACAGATGTAATATTACAAAATTAACACTGGAATAAAATGAGAACTGCATTAATGTTTATTTACTATTACTACTAGCTTAACCATTACCAACGTGGGGGGGGGGGGAAATCCAATCCAGTTCCTCTCCCTTTGACTCTTTATATAAATATATCACCTATACATTTTCTCCTTGTCAAAAACATTCAACAGTGTAAGTATATAATGATCAGCCCAACCCAATCTTAAACAAGATATACAACTAAGATAATTCCTATATTTAAACCAAGGTATCAATTGTTGCATACAACTTAATATAATATGTTTAAATAATCATGGAGCTTCCATTTAATTGGAAGATGAAAACCACGAAACAGAACATTTCATTCTGGGATGATAATTAGGAATTTAGTTATTCATCCACTAAATGTCTCACACTTTATTTATTACACTGAAAGAAAATAAAAAATAAATGAAGCTGCTAATAGTACAAGATACACATTTTGATAACATAAATTCCGAGCAACTAGCAACAAATTCATCTGTAAACACAGAACGATGTATTTTATAATTTTCAGCACTTAATTCATGCAATGGGAAGGGTATTCCTTGCACAAATGAAACAACTGCACGCTTGCAACTAATTCTGGGCTGCCAAAAATAAGATATTCCTAATATTGTATTTTGCATAGAGAGAAGTTTTAAATTGCTCTCTTAACAACATCTAATTATCTCCAGTAATGCCTCTATGACAATTTAAATGGCTGTTTCACTATTTAAAACTAGAATCATTTAACGTACGAGGAAAATCCATTTGAACATAATTTAGGCAATTTAGGTAGTAAATATCAAATAACTGCAGGTTTTGGAAATGTTGTTAGCCTGCTATTTGTTGTCTTCGGAAAAAGTGAAGAAAACAGAACAAATGTAACATATTTGTGCCGAACACTGCTAAATGCCTGGACCAAGTTGGCTTGTTCATTTTTATCTGTAGCAATCAAAATCGGATCAGCTGGAAGATTTCAAAAGTACATCCACCAAAGAATGGAATGGAATGGATGGAGAGACAGATCTGATTGTAATACACTGCTTGTGGATTTTAAAAAAATGTGTCAATATTGTTAAATGACAAAAGTTACAACAAATTATCCTATGAGCCAATTAAGAGCATATTCCCCCAAACTTAAGTGATAGCTCATGCATCACTTCTTGCTTACCTGCCTAAACCGACAAGGAACGAAATAATGCCAACACTTTAAAAAAAAACTTTTTTGATAGAGAGACCCGACCTGACATAGCCAGTCATAATTCATTCCATAAATTCAAATATGCTTTTTTTTTTTTCATACAAGGGAGGGGAGGGGAGTGGGGGGGAAAGCTATATACAGAATTCCAGGCTAGTAAGTGCAAAGACTGCCAAGAAAGTGAAACCTTCCCAAAGACAAAGTTCAAGTGAACTTCAGAAAGGAAGAAGGAATAGCCATCAACTGGCACTCCTATTCTCTCCAGATTCCTTGCCCTGCGACTGACTCAAAAGCTTCCTTCCCTCCGCTGACCAGCCGCAAAAGCCCACCTGCTTTGCTAAAACAGAAAGCACCTTTCTGGAGAATGTAACACACACCATCGATACCTTTTTTTCCTAAGACGAAAACCCATCCGCTTCCTGGAGGACTTCTCTCTCCTTGCTTTATTTCCACACCGAGAGGCGTTCCAAATCTCTATTCTAATCACACACAGCCAGAAACCAAACACAAGCACAACCCTTTTTTTTTCTGCATTAATGTTGGCACGACACTGAATGGAAGCTACATAACAATGGCAGCCAAACATGTCAATTTGTGCCTCTCCCACCCACCTACCCACCCACCCACCCACCCCACTCAACCACTCTTCCGCACACCTCCACACCAAGCCCTTTCCATCTCTGGGGGAAAGAGTTTCCATTCTTTCCAGTCTGTTACTATTTGCAAAAGATGCTTCTACCTAGATATCCTTCCTTTCCCCACTCCCTCCTCCCCTTCCAAATCCTTGCTGTTTTCTTTAAATTGTTTAAAACCTTTTCTTTTTTTTTCTTTTTTGCTTCCTTACCTGAAGGGCATCTCCCACGACTGCAATTAACTGCCAAGATTTCATTGTCGGCTGCAAACTGCCTTCTCTTTCCTCGCCCGAAGAGAACAAGGGAAGTAAGGGAAACCAGAAAACTGCCCCCACGTGCTGGTAATATAAATGAACGCAGGCATCTGTCGGGTTCTATGCACGCTTGCTCTCTTCTTGATCCCCTCCCTCTGTTATTTTTTTCCTTTTCTCTCTCTCTCTCTCTCTCTCTCTCTCTCTCTCTCTCTCTCTCTCTCTCTCTCTCTCTCTCTCCCTCCCTCCCTCCCTCCCTCCCTCCCTCCCTCCCTCCCTCTCTTTCTCTCTTTCTCTCTGGTTGCTTTCACAATCTCTCTTCAGGTGTTATTGGATGCCCCACTGCTGTTC
Source organism: Pantherophis guttatus (assembly GCF_059756535.1). Classification (NCBI taxonomy): domain Eukaryota; kingdom Metazoa; phylum Chordata; class Lepidosauria; order Squamata; family Colubridae; genus Pantherophis; species Pantherophis guttatus. The sequence goes on from NC_142076.1 coordinate 7,712,839, forward strand.
TGCGGCTCCAGGAAAAGGCTCAACACACAATAAGTAAAAATAAAGAGAGGAAAGGGATGAATGCCAAGACAAGAAGGAAGAGGGCAAGTGAAGCAAGGCCCAGGCTGAGGCGGCTTGGGATAAGCTCCCCCCCCTCCCTTTTCAACCCAAGATGAAATATGCATTAGAATTGTACATTCCTTCTTCGGCAGAGTTTACCCCCCAAAAGCCTTGTCATCCACCTCTCTGGGCTTGGTTCTCCCTCTACCCCCTCACTCAATCTGTCTCTTGCACGTGTGCGTTCCTTTGCTCTTTCAAGCATTAAATACGCGCCACATGACACCATAGGGCACCTTGCATGGGCTTCCATGCCTTCCGCTTGACAACCAATTCTAACTGGTGAGTAATGAAATCTCTCAAGGCACGATGGATGGAAGCACCTTCCGATTATTTATGCCACGTCTGCAATCACTCGGAGCCTTTATGGGGTAGCCTGCCTGGCTCCCATTACACCCAACTGGCGTGGTACTTAGGTGTGAATCTAGCTGCGTTTACAAATGTTTCTAATAATGATGCACAGCAGGAGAGGAGTTGGGAGGGGGAAGGATTCATTGTAGTATGGCTCCTTCTCTCTCTGTGTTGCTTCAGTCTTGCACACAGAGCACTGTTTAATTACTCCCCAGTTCAGGAAATCCAAAGTGCTCGTTCATGTTTGATTTTGAGCACAAAAAAAAAAACAAAAAAAAACCCCAAGGGCAAATGCTATCCCGAAGAACTGGTAAAATAAGAAAAAGTTAGATGGGAATTTGTGGCATGGAAAGCTTGATTTTTTTTTGCTCTCTGAGTCATGTGCTTAGCAAAAGAAGAAGCAAGACATGCTTAACTTAAGTTTAGTTGCATCCTGTGTAGACTTGATAACTGTGTGCCAAGGTGAAAAGAGATGAAACAATCATATTTGTTACACAATATATAGATATAGATATAGATATAGATATAGATATAGATATATAGATGTTTTCTGAGGTTTTCACAGGTGTTTGTTTGTAGGTCTTTGATTATTTGGGTTTTCTCCCGCATCAAATTGGAAGTGTCTTGTCGACGTTTCGATGAAGTCTCATTCGTCATCTTCAGGCCGGTGTTTTCGGCTTCGTGCTTCTAGGAGCAAAGAATAGAAGCACGAAGCCAAAAACACCGGCCTGAAGATGATGAATGAGACTTCATCGAAACGTCGCCAAGACACTTCCAATTTGACGCGGGAGAAAACCCGAATAACCAAAGACCTACATACATACATACATACATACATACATACATACATACATACATATATATATATATATATATATATATATGCATTTCTCTTTAGCCAGGTTCTTCCTACGTAAACCAAGATTTTTATGCAGCCTGAAATCAGAATCCACTAGTTTCTAGGAGACCGGACTTTGTCTAATGTCCACTGCAGACTGAGGCATCTTTGACTGCTGTGACCAATGACCTCTTTTAGATTAAGAAGCAGGAAGAGAGATTCTGTGGCTTATCTTTTCTTTTTCTCTCTCTCTCCTGCTCTACATTACAAATGAGTTTTGGGTGAGGTGGGTATTCTCAACGAGATCCAGTTCCTTTCCTGCTACCCAGGTTGTATGGGAAATACATGTTTCAGAGGCAAAGGGATGCAGCTGAAATGCTTAAAAGGGATAATCACAAAAGAATACTCATTATGTTGTTTACTGTCCTAGTGATGCCAGGATGGTATCTTACGCTTCAGATGGAGTTATGGCAAGCATCCTCAAAATGCATGTGACAAGCTGAAATTGCCTTACTTGGAGAGTTAACAGTCCTGTTTCTGTTGTGATACTTATTTCCATCAATAAACCAGCCACATTTACACACTTTGCAGATGAACCTGGCTATTAGAAAAAGGAGTGAGTTTTCCGTTGAAAAGAATAAGTTGCTTTAGTTAATGGAAACATGGCAAGAAGGACAAGAGAAAGAGGATGGAAGGTGTAGAGGTAACTGGTTTCCTATCAACTATGTTCATGATCATTTACATATATCAACTTTATTTATTTAACAGAAAAAATAGAAGGAATAATTAATATGACCTATCAAATTCCAGTTTAAACAATTGCATTTGGACCACACAGATAGACAGATTAACAGAGTTGGAAGAGACAAAGCAACAAAGATGATTAGGGGACTGGAGGCTAAAACGTATGAAGAACGGTAGCAGGAACTGGGTATGTCTAGTTTAACGAAAAGAAGGACTAGGGGAAACATGATAGCAGTCTTCCAATATCTCAGGGGCTGCCCCAAAGAAGAGGGAGTCAAGCTATTCTCCAAAGCACCTGAGGGTAGGACAAGAAGCAATGGGTGGAAACTAATCAAGGAGAGAAGCAACTTAGAACTAAGGAGAAATTTCCTGACAGTTAGAAGAATTAGTAAGTGGAACAAGTTGCCTGCAGAAGTTGTGACTGTTCCAACACTGGAAATTTTTAAGAAGATGTTGGATAACCATTTGTCTGAAGTGGTGTAGGGTTTCCTGCCTAAGCAGGGGGTTGGACTAGAAGACCTCCAAGGTCCCTTCCAACTCTGTTATTCTAAATTCTAGGTCTTGGAGGTCATCTAGTCCAACCCACCGATCAAGCAAGAGACCCTGCCTACACCATTTCTGACAGATGGCAGTCTACTCTCTTCTTGAAAGCCTCTGGTGATGAAGCTCCCACAACTTCTGAAGGCAAAATATGTTCCATTGTTGGATTGTTCTCACTGTCAGAAAAGTTCTCCTTATTTCTAGGTTGAATCTCTCCTTGATCCGTTTCCATCCATTATTCTTTGTCTGGCCTTCGGGTGCTTTGGAAAATTGCTTGACCCCCTCCTCTCTGTGGCAGCCCCTCAAATATTGAATCACTTGAACTTATCTCAAAATTGGATGTCACGCTATCCACATATTGTTGCTCCATTGTTGTTATCAACTAACTTAAGAGCACTTTTGTTTTTGAATGGCTGCCAAAAGGAAGAGGGAGCCAATTTTCCAAAGTGCCTTGAAGGCAGGACAAGAAACAATGGATGGAAACTAACCAAGGAGAGAAGCAATTACTAGTAGAAAATTCCTAAAAGTGAAGACAATTAACCATTGGAACAGCTTTCCTTTGAAGACTTTTAAGAAGAGACTGGACACAATTTATCAGAAATAATATAGGTCTCCTGCAAGAGCAGGGGGTTGGACTAGATCAGGGGTCACCAACCTTTCGGACCTCAGGGACCATTAAGTTCATAATTTTAAATCCCACGGACCACTAATATGATCTGCCTAATGACCGGCTGGGTGAGCGTGGCTAGGTGGTCATGTGACTGGATGGGCATAGCCAACTCCTCGCCTTCCTGCCCGGGCTCCTTAGGGCCCCAACAGTAAGCAGTTGTTGGAGCTAAGCAGCCACCACGAGAAAGAGTTGGCAAAACAGCTCACTTCAAATTGGATCTGACCAAGAAGGAGGTTCAGCAGAAGCACCTCACTGAGGACTATGAGCATAGGCTTTCCAAGCAGAGGGAAAACCTGTGGGAGTGCAAGACCAGGTACCAGCGCCTGGAGGGTCAGTGGCTGAGATGGTCAGCCAGATCCAGGCCATGATGCCGTCCCACTGGAAGGAGGCCCTCCGGCTCTTCGCCACCAGCAGCACTTCCTTCCAGCCTTTGCCCAAAGCCCCATACCAGGAGGCCGAAGCAGACCTCAAGTCCGAATTTCTGCCCCCCTCTGCCTCACACAAAAAGACCCTGAAGGGGGAGACTCTGCAGCAACATAAACATTCATTGCACATATCCATCCCAGGGGCCATAGTTTGAGGACTCCTGATTTAGTGCAATGTTAAAAATGCAAATAATTTTTCTGCGGATCACCAAATTTTCTCATGAACCACCAGTGGTCCACGGATCACCAGTTGGTGACCACTGGACTAGATGACCTCCAAGGTCCCTTCTAACTCTGTTATTGTTACTGTTACTTTTGGGAAGAAAATGAAGAGTCAGCACCAAAGTGAGTTTGAATCATTGGAATATGGAATGATAAACTGACAGTGGAGAAGAAGATATCCTATGGAGACCTACTATAGGAGACTATTTCTTCCTATTTCTTGTTTATTTATTGACTTTATACCAAGTTTCAGATATTGCCCTAGCCCTGAAAACTCTGTGTGTTTTGCAACATAGTAGCAATAAAACCTAAATAAAAGCACTGATCCACCATCTGATGAAAAGATATATAAGAAATAAAAAGAGTGACCAATTTTCCTAAATTGCTTTTACCAAAGAGACTTGTTAAAGCATTGAAGAATTTTGTGAGAATGGGCATAGGAAAAATTAAAATGAAATCAAGTTCTAGGACATTATTTGAAGGGACTAAAGATCAAGATTGTAAAAAGGAAGGGATATATAGCTGGTTTATTTGATCAAGGTTAAAATAGATATCTCACCTCTGGTGATAACCCTGAATAAACTTTTGCTGTCAGAAATGAATCACATGGCTTTAACAATTGTGTATAGTTAAGGGATTGGATTTGGAAAAAAGAGCGGGGGGAAGAGATCATTTTTTTTGTATTAAAGAGAAGGTGATAAATTACTAAAATTCTTAATATTTGTTGCAATGAGGGGGAGAAGTCATTCCTTTATATATTTTTTTCTTTACTGTATTCTTTCTTTTCTCACTTTTTCTTTTCTGCGCTTTCTATTGTTTCTCTCCAATCTGAATAGAATAGAATAACAGAGTTGGAAGGGACCTTGGAGGTCTTCTAGTCCAACCCCCTACTTAGGCAGGAAACCCTACACCACTTCAGACAAATGGTTATCCAACATCTTCTTAAAAACTTCCAGTACAGTGTTGGAGCATCCACAACTTCTGCAGGCAAGTTGTTCCACTTATTAATTGTTCTAACTGTCAGAAAATCTGGTTTTAGTTGATATTGGGATTTTTTAAAAAATATTTTTAATTGTAATTTTTAAAATCAAATTACCATTAACAAAAGATCCACTATCTGCGGCACGCAGCGAAGGTCAGCATCTTCCCACTCTGCTACCACGTCCTTCAAATGGAACCCTCTGGAATTCGCTCATAAATGAGTTAGCGCGAAATAAGCCCTTTCCTTGGCAGTTTCCTTTCACTTAAGTGCCCTATTTAACCATTCCATTTGAGCTGCCATTAACAGCTGAAAACAAACTGCAGGTATTTCCAAGGTTGCCAGAGCAAGAATTATTCTTCCTGAGCTGCTTCTCTCTCCCTTCAACTCTCACGAGAGATGTACAGTACTTCCTGTTGCACTACAATAAGACCTTCACTCTGGAAAGTGGACTAAACAACATTTGGGCTGATCCTCACCTGGCCTTCCGCACCCAAGTTTAATTAAAAATAAATAAATAATAATAAATCAACGCTGGCATTTTGTGAAATACCAGCCTCAAGAACTATCCTGATACAGAAGAATGTATGGGAGACTTTTCGTAACCCAAAGCCAAAGAAGGTTTACTCTGGAGGTGTATTCACCTGGCCAGTAAAGAAAAAAAGAGAGAAAAAACTGAGATAGCAATAGCCCTTAGACTTATATATTGCTTCACAGTGCTTTACAGCCCTCTATAAGCATTTTACAGAGTCAGCCTCTAAGCATTTTACAAAGTCAATCTGGGTCCTCGTTTTACCCACCTCGGAAGGATGGAAGGCTGAGTCAACCTTGAGTCAGGATCGAACTGCTGGCAATGGGCAGAATTAGCCTGCAATACTGCATTCTAACCAATGTGAACAATGGATGGATAAGTGGGTGGGTGGGTGGACGGATGGAAAAAAGGAAGGGAGGGAGGGAGGGAGGGAGGGAGGGAGGAAGGAAGAAAGGAAGGAAGGAAGGAAGGAAGGAAGGAAGGAAGGAAGGAAGGAAGGAAGGAAGGAAGGGACTAGCAATAGCACTTAGACTTATATACCACTTCACAGTGCTTTTACAGCCCTCTCAAAGCGGTTTACAGAGTCAGCCTTTTACCTGCTTTCGAATTGCTAGGTTGGCAGAAGCTGGGACAAGTAATGGGAGCTCATCCCGTTACGCGGCACTAGGGATTCGAACCGCTGAACTGCCAACCTTTCTATCAACAAGCTCAGTGTCTTAGCCACTGAGCCAAGCATCCCCATATCACCCTAGTGCAGTTAATTAATTATAATTAAGGGAGTTGGAGGTAACAACAAAAACCACATGGTCTCCCCATACTTCAGAGTTTTGGGGTTCCTTGAAGATACAACACTGATCTTTTCCAATTCTTGGAAGAACATATCACTATCAGAGATAAAAAAGGTGAGCACAGGAAATGGTTCCAGCATTCACTCTAAGCAAAATTGCCTCTCAAGAAAATAACAACACAGTTCTTCATTTCTGCAATTGAACGGAATTTAGTTCGATTCTTATTCTCCTTCCTTGGGGCGCTGTAATTTTTCTGTCTCTCCATTGTTCTCTCCTATCCCATTGGATCCTATCTCCTCAGTCTATTCACCTATGTTTCTTATGAGGTAGGTCTGGCTTCATCAGAATTAGCATTAGTAAGCAAGAGCCAAAGTCCACACTCAAGTGGTAGAGCCCATCTAACCACTTTTGAGATCTCTGACTCAGCCACAGTGGCGCAGTGGTTAGAGTGCAGTACTGCAGGCTACTTCTGCTGCCTGCCTGCAATTTGGCAGTTCAAATCTCACCAGGCTCAAGGTTGACTCAGCCTTCCCTCCTTCCAAGGTCAGTAAAATGAGGACCTATATTGTTGGGGGCAAGAGGCTGACTCTGTAAACCACTTAGAGAGGGCTGTGAAGCGGTATATAAGTCTAAGTGCTATTGCTATGGTCCTTCCTTCCTTCCTTCCTTCCTTCCTTCCTTCCTTCCTTCCTTCCTTCCTTGCCAGTGGTTAGAATGCAGAATAGAAAGCTGACTCTGCCCACTGCCAGTAGTTCAAATCTCACCAGCTCACTTTTGAGATCTCTGACTCTATTAAGAGCCATGGATTTGAATAGTTGGAACCATCACTTTGATGAAGTTGAGGTGTAAGGCAAGCCCAATTTAATCAGGCCCAATTTAGCCGCTTTGCTCCACCAGAAATGGGCCTCTCCGAATGCAGAGAAGCTTCTTTTACAAGACTCCTGGTTCAAAGTAACGAGGTTACTTTGTGGGAAGCGTCGCTTCAACCCAAGGTCCTGCTTTGAGGGACCTGCTTTGATTTATTGATGTTCTGTCAAAGGGAAATGTCCCTTTGAAAACCTGTCCCGCTCTGTTAACCAACTTCATGCCTTGAGCAGGCATAGAGCAGAACACCTAATCCAGTTCATCCACCCTTGAGAAGGAAGTTCTGCTATATAAACACCGAAGGAAAATAGGTTTGGGACAAAGAAATGTTTTCTTGGAAGGGCATGTTTCATATTTAAGGACACCTTGCTCTGCAAATGCCTACTGACACCTACTGACACTGACTTCAGAGGATAATTAGAACGGCAGAAAAAACAATAGCTACCAACCTGCCTTCCATTGAGGACCTGTATACGGCATGAGTCAAAAAGAGGGCTGTGAAAATATCTACAGATCCCTCACATCCCAGACATAAACTGTTTCAACTCCTACCCTCAAAATGACGCTATAGAGCACTGCACACCAGAACAACTAGACACAAGGACAGTTTTTCCCAGAATGCCATCATTCTGCTAAACAAATAATTCCCTCAACACTGTCAAACTAGTTACTAAGTCTGCACTACTATTAATCTTCTCATCGTTCCCACCACCCATCTCCTTCCACATATGACTGTAATTTTGTTGCTTGTATCCTTACGATTTATATTGATATTGTTTCCTGATTGCTTATTTGTACCCTATGACTATCATTAAGTGTTATACCTTATGATTCTTGACGAATGTATCTTTTCTTTTTATGTACACTGAGAGCGTATGCACCAAAGACAAATTCCTTGTGTGTCCAATCACACTTGGCCAATAAAGAATTCTATTCTATTCTATTCTATTCTATTCTATTCTATTCTATTCTATTCTATTCTATCCTATCCTATCCTATCCTATCCTATCCTATCCTATCCTATCCTATCCTATCCTATCCTATTCTATTCTATTCGTAAAGGTAAAGGTTCCCCTTGCACATACGTGCTAGTCATTCCAGACTCTAGGGGGTGGTGCTCATTTCCATTTCAAAGCTGAAGAGCCAACGCTGTCCAAAGACGTCTCCGTGGTCATGTGGCCAACATGACTCAAGGCCAAAGGGCATTGTTCCCTTCCCATCAAAAGTGGTCCCTATTTTTCTACTTGCATTTTTTACGTGCTTTTGAAATGCTAGGTTGGCAGAAGCTGGGACAAGTCACGGGAGCTCTCACCATTACATGACACTAGGGATTCGAACCATTGAACTGCTGACCTTTCGATCGACAAGCTCAGCATCTTAGCCACTGAGCCACCGTGTCCCTATACTGACACAATAGAAGGTCAAAATACCTGGAGATGTCCCAGCAGTAATGCCAGATAGCTACTGTTATTGCTATTTGAGAAGCACCTTGTCAACCCTGAAGTGAATGTGGCTGAGGACATCTTGGAGGCATCAGGGTTGCCACAAGGCAGAAGAAGGGACAGGGTCAGGGAGGGGAGGGGAGGGGAGGGGAGAGAATAGACAGCTGGAGTTTGTAGTCAAAACAAACCAAGGTATGGGAACCAAGGACAGTCTAACAGGTGGAGGAGGAGTGGAGTAACCAAGCAACAGGACAGCACCTCTATTCGACCATGTGACTGATGACTTGGGGATGGACGAACTTTCACTTTTTAATTAGGTGAAAACTGCGGGAACTTTCAGAGTCGGTTTTCACCAGTTGTGCCAATATGATGTATCCAATAAACTGTTCTTTGAGGAATCTACCTGCCTCCGAATTCTGCTTTCTATGGTTGCATTACTTGGAATGCTGACACACCTGCCTTTGTCTTATATATCATTTGCAATGGAGTTGAGGGCTACGGGTAGTCCTTGACTTACAACAGCTCATTTAGTGACCGTTCAAAGTGACAGCAGCACTGAAAAAACACAATGACATGGCCCTTTTCCACACCGTTGCAACATCCCCATGGTCACGTGATCAGAATTGGAACACTTCGCAACTGACTCATATTTATGACGGTTGCAGTGTCTCGGGGGTCACGTGATCCCATTTTGTGACTTTCCGATGAGCAAAGTCAATGAGAAAGCCAGACTCACTTAACAACCATGCTACCAACTTAACAACTGCTGTGATTCACTTAATAGCTGTTGCAAGCAAGGTCATTCAAAAGGGGCAAATTTTACCTAACCAAGGTTTCACTCAGGGACAGAAATTGGGGCTCAACTATGGTCGTCTATCGAGGACTACTGTACATCCCTCCCCAAATGGGTCTCAGTTAGGGGTCAATGCAGTGGTGGGATTCAGTCAGTTCGCACCACTTTGGGAGAACCGGTTGTTAACTTTCTGAGCAGTTTGGTGAGCTGGTTGTTGGAAGAAATCATTAAGGCAGAATCGTTTGTTAAATTATTTGAATCCTACCACTGGGTCAATGCCCCTGAAACTCAAATGAGTGATGAGGAAAAAGAAATCCTGAGGCTGATTATTGATTCCTGCATCCTTGCCGAATTTGACAGTTGTGCTATAAATTTAATTTTTGCTGGGAACTATCATGTAGCATAGCAGTCATGATAGGAAGATGCAACACCTTTCCCTTATTTTCACATGCAGCGGCCCCATGTTCGTTCTTCATCTTGAACAGCTGGCCGAATCGAGCAGTTCTTCCCATTCAGAAAAGATCTTGCATTCGTAACACATTTGTGGAACAAACACACGGGGGCTCCCTAGGCCTGAAGGATCCGAGCCAAGATGATTCCTGCCTACACTCCACCTAATGATCCCACAGTATTATAGGAGGCGAATCTAATGAAGCATACTCTATTGCAAACATTATCATGTGATTTATGACAAACACGCTCAGGCTTATTCCGAAATGGATTACGGTGGATGTGTGTGGGTCTGGAAGACATCACTGCCTTGCGAGAAATCAAATCAATCACAGGTTATTGTGGTGCTTCGGATCTCTGGGGAAAAAAAGCTTTGTTTTAGGACATCCACTATTAACACATTTGTTGTCCATGCATTTGTGGAGGTTTGGGTTTTTTTTTTTTTTCCTTTGGGCATGCTGCAGGCAAACGAACACGTTTTAATTCTTTTCCATAAATATTTGTTAAATAATTGAGCATATCGCTTCGTGTGATGATATACTTATAGTCTGCATCAGAGTTTCTCCAAAACTGGCAAACTTTAAAATGCATGGGCTTCAACTCCCAGAATTCTATTCTGGCTGGGGAATGCTTGGAGTTGAAGTCCACGTACCTTAAAATTGCCAAGGTTCAGAAACGCTGCCTATCGAGATGAGGTGGACCGGTTGCTTTCGGTTGCTACGAAACAAACAAAGTTATTTGTTTCGTAGGAGACAAATAACTTGGTCTTTAATACTAATAAGACCAAGGAGCTTATAGTAGATTGTAGAAGAATAGATCAGACATCCAGCCCTTGGTTATCAATGGAGACGGAGGGGAACAAGTGGCCAGTTTTAAGTTTCTGGGTGTTTTCATAAAAGAGGACCTGACCTGGGGCACTCAAATTGCAGCACTGGTCAAAAGAGCCCATCAGAGATTATACTACCTGAGACTTCTCAGGAAATAACAACTGAATGAAAAACTGCTGGTGACCTTTTAACGCTGTACCATAGAGAGTATTTTAACCTACTGCACCTGTGTATGGTTGCATACTCCAGAGGGTCAACGTCATTGCCCAGAGGATCATTGGTTGACCTCTCCCCTCTTTGGAAGAGCTTGATAGCTCCCGCTGCCTTAAGAAAGTTCTAAACATCCTTAAAGATCCATCTCATCCTGGGCACCCTTTTTTTTTAACTATTTTCATCTGGCAGACGATACAATAAAAACAAGGACAAATAGGCTGAAAAACAGCTTCTATCCCAGAGCAGTAACTATATTGAATTCTACTGTATAGTGCAATATTAATGCAATATCAGGGGTTTTCAATTCAATTGTATAGAATGTGAAGGATGTGTGTTTTTGTTTTATTTCTTATGTATAATGTACACTGAAGATGGCATTTAATTTTGTTGTACGAGGTGCAATGAGAATAAAGTAAAGTAAAGTAAAGTAAACTAGAGACATGGAAAAGCACTTATGGGCAACTTAAAGGACAGTCACTCTTCACATGAAGCCAGGCAGGAATTAGAAAAACATATTGATGCCTTCACAGTGATCACTGTTTTTCATATCATTATTGTTAATCTGTGATCCTAACCATCTTGCTGGCACTGCAACAGCAAAATAATAATAATAATAATAATAATAATAATAATAATAATAATAATAATAATAATAATAATATCATCATCATCATCATCATCATCTTGTGGGACTTCAGGATTCAGACTGACAGGCACTTGGTCCACAACACACCTGATATAACAGTAGTTGAAAAGAAAAAAAAAGTATGGTTCATTGACATTGCAATACCTGGTGATGCACGGATTGAAGATAAGCAGCAAGAAAAAATCACAAAGTACCAGGACTTGCAAATTGAAGTTGAGCAACTGTGGAAAAAGAAATCGTGTATTGTCCCAATTGTTATTGGAGCCCTTGGAGCAATACCCAAAGGGCTACCCCGCTATTTAGAAATTCTAAATTTACCGGACTTGAACATTTTGACTCTACAAAAAACCACCTTACTCGGAACAGCTTACATCCTCCGACGATACCTTAACAGTTCCTAGGTCCTTGGTTAGGACTCGAGCTGCTGAGCTATTAACCAGCCTCAAAGGCTGTGAATCTCACTAAAGATTAACCAATAATAATAATAACAACAACAACAACTAATTACAAAGCTAGACTGATTACAAAGCTAAACACGACCGAGTTGCTAAATTAATCCACTGGTCATTATGTAAAAAATACAACTTACCTGTATCCAAAAAGTCATGGGAACATAAAGTGGAAAAAGTTATAGAAAATGAGAAGGTGAAGATCTTGTGGGACTTTCGAATACAGACAGATTGTCATTTGGAACACAACACGCCAGATATCACAGTTGTCGAAAACCAAAACATACAATTTATTGACATTGTGGTACCAGGAGATGCCAGAATTGAAGAAAAAGAACTGGAAAAAATCACAAAATATTGCGACCTGGCCATCAAAACTACACAGCTACAGATGAAACATGTAACAGTGATACCCATTGTCATCGGGGCACTTGGCACTATGTCCAAGAATTTTACAAAATGCATCAAGAAATTGCAGCTTCCTGCAATAACACCAGTGGAACTGCAAAAAACTGCGCTACTCGGAACATCATTTATTTTAAGAAGATATTTGGTTGATACCTAGGATGCTGGCAGCAACCCATATCAGCCATTAGCGGCAGTCAACAGTATTTGTGACACATTTTTAAATGTTCCGTTGACTGAGTTTCATTTTTAATGAATAAAAGAGATAATCACTTTTCTTTAGAAAAGTGAACTCATTGGCACAAAGTAAAATGTTTGTGTCCTTCTACTGGAATTTTCCCCATTTTAAAATGTATTGGTAACCAACAAGTGGTTTAATCAATGCAGTGATTATTCAAGGTCTTTAGAACACACAATGGACCAAATGGTTGCACTTGACATGTTCAAGTGTGGCAGCCTTGTGTGATTAAAGAGAAAGGGAGAAGGTGACCCTTGTATTTCATTATCTTCTTCAGGATTGCACATACAGAACTATCTCTGCAGAAAGTAGCCTGCCACTGTATAGAAAAAGATGTACCATGTTGTTTGAAATCAAATTGAATAAGGTTTTAAATTAAGGGGAAATGGTGGCAGAAACTGGGGATATCTAGTTTAACAAAAGAGACGGGGGATGACATAATAGCTATAGCAATACCCAGGGGTGAGATTTAAAATTTTTAGCAACCAGTTCTGTGCTCGATTGCTGGGTATGCCATGGTGGGCATGGCCTACTAGTCCTCCTGCACCATGGCAGGGGATGGGTGAGGTGTGTTGTCACCCTCCCCAACCTCCGGAGGCTTTCCTCAAGCCTCCGAGAGGGAGAAAACAGCCTCACCCAGGCTCCAGAGGCCCTCCGGAGGCCAGAAACGGGTCTGTTTCCAGACTTCTGGAACTTCTGAGAGGCCTGTTTTTCGCCATCCGAGAGCCTCCACACGGGCGCTGCACTTACCTGGCATCCAAAATAGGCTGCATGGAGACTCCTAGTAGGGGTGGGGTGGGCGGGACTAGCCAGTCCTTGCAAGTACCAGTTCGGTGAACCAGATGTAAAATTAGTTCACCTGAACTGGTACCAACTGACTGAATTCCACCCTTGGCAATAGCGCTTAGACTTATATATTGCTTCAAAGTGCTTTACAGCCCTCTCTAAGCAGTTTACAGAGTCAGCAATCCCTCCCCCCCCCCAACAATCTGTGTCCTCATTTTACAGGCCTCAGAAGGATGGAAGGCTGAGTCAACCTTGAACCTGGTGAGATTCGAACTGCCAAATTGCAAGCAGCCAGCAGTCAGCAGAAGTAGCATGCAGTACTGCATTCTAACCACTGTGCCACCTTGGCTGATGATAGCAGTCTTCGAATATTTTCTGTCACAGAGAAGAGGGGATTGACTTATTTTCCAAAGCACCTGAAAGCAAGATAAGAAGTGATAGGTGGAAGCCCATTAAAGAAAGACATTTTCTGACAGTGAGAACAATTAACCAGTGAACTGCTTGTCTTCAGAAGTTGTGGGTGCTCCATCGCTGGAGATTTTCAAGAAGAAATGTGGTAGCCATTTTGTCTGGAATGGGATGAGGTCTTCTCCTTGAGCAGGGGTTGGACCAGAAGACCTCCAAGGTCCCTTCCAACTCTGTTATTGTGCATTCTGTATCTACAGATCATCTGGAATTTTTTACAGCGCAGATCAAGGAGTCCTCAGTAAGCAGCAGTTTATAGAAAAGGGAGCTTATAGCTTCCAGAAATGAACTCATCTGGCAAAGTGCTTTAGAAATTAGAGTGAGATGGGATGGAATTAGGATCCTGGCCTGATACAGATTGCTCACCTTCTGGGTCAGGGATGAAATTCAGCAGGTTAGAGTTAGAGTTAAATTAGAGTTTTTGGACTGGTTATCAACTGGCCTTAAATCACAATTACAGCCTTTGTCTACTGTAGATACACCTCAAATCATTTCCATGTGCTATGTTTTGGTTGATCTATCTGTTGGAAGAAATGTCCATCTGCGTTCAGTTCAGTGGTGAAATGCAATATTTTTTACTACCGGTTCTGTGGGTGTGGCTTGGTGGGTGTGGCAGGGAAAGGATACTGCAAAATCCCCATTCCCTCCCCACTCCTAGGGGAAGGATATTGCAAAATCTCCATTCCCATTCCACTCTGGGGCCAGCCAGAGGTGGCATTTGCTGGTTCTCCGAACTACTCAAAATTTCCACTACCGGTTTTTCAGAACCTGTCAGAACCTGTGGGATTTCACCCCTGGTTCAGTTCCAAGTGGGAAAGAAAGACACTGGAAACATGGAGACTGCTTGGAAAGATGGTTTTTAATGATGGACGGGACCACCTGGTTTGAGGTCCTGTGGGAAAAAAGGGTAGAGATGCTGAGACTGCCCCGGTTTGATACCCTCTCTGGGCTTTTGAATTTTAGCTTGTATTCTGATTGGTTGTCAGACTCCCATGGGGCCATGCAGGGGCAACTCTGTAGGCTGTGCTAAGTCCCAAGCTTGGTTGACTCTTGCTGGGTGATGATGTAATGAAAGGGCTTTGGGCAATTCCTATTATGGCTCTGCTTGAAGGAGGTAGATCTTTGTTATGTAGAATAGACTGGCCCAGGCCTTCATGGCCCATTGACAAAGGGGGGGGGGGCGCTTGAGTTTCTGCCTCCCTTTTAGGGGAAATATTCTGCCCTTTTAATATTTCCTAAAATATCTCATTTTCCTAGGAGAGGAGTGGGTGCTAACTTCCTACATATCTCTATGAATATAAGTTCCAAATAGGGCCTTTTCGCATTTGTAACAAAGATATTATCTGACACTGGAATGTAACGTGCTGACTTCTGTACATCTCAGGGATTACAGCACTGATACGATTGCAACACACAGTTTTCTTTGAAATCTGTAGAACTGTTTTTCAAGTAATTTAGGGAAGTTAGAAGTTTTCAGGCAAGCAATAATGATTTCTTTTTTTTATTTTATTTTGTTAAGTACATATTAGATAATATATATATAAGTATAAACATGATTATGAATACATGAAATGGATACGAATAAAAGGGAATATTAGGACAGGGACGGTAGGCACGCTGGTGCTCTTATGCACGCCCCTTACAGGCCTCTTTTTTTTTTTGATTTATATGCCGCCCTTCTCCGAAGACTCAGGGCGGCTTACAATGTGCTCAGCAATAGCCTTCATCCTTTTGTATATTTATACAAAGTCAGCTTATTGCCCCCACAAACTGGGTCCTCATTTCACCTACCTTAGAAAGGATGGAAGGCTGAGTCAACCTTGAGCCTTGGCGAGATTCGAACCCTGCAGTAATTGCAGGCAGCTGGTCTTAACAAGCTTAATAACAGGGTGCCTTAAACCCCTGTAGTACCAAGGCTCTTAGGAAAGGGGTGAGGTCAACAGTAGACAGTTTTAAGTTAAAGATTTGGGGGTTTGGGGATGAGACCACAGAGTCAGGTAGTGCATTCCAGGCATTGACCCGCTCTGTTGGTGAAGTTGTATTTTCTGCAATCGAGTTTGGAGCGGTTCACTTTAAGTTTGTGTCTATTGTGTGCTTGTGTATTGTTGTGGTTGAAGCTGAAGTAGTCATTGACAGGTAGGACATTGTAGCAGATGATTTTATGAGCTATGCTTAGGTCATACCGAAGGTGGCGTAGTTCTAAGTTTTCTAAGCCCAGAATTTCAAGTCTGGTGGCATAAGGTATTTTGTTGCGAGCAGAGGAGTGGAGGACTCTTCTTGTGAAATATTTCTGGACTCTCTCGATTGTATTAATGTCCAATATGCAGTGTGGGTTCCAGACAGATGTGCTGTATTCAAGAATTGGTCTAGCAAATGTTTTGTATGTCTGGTTAGTAGTGTAATATTTAGATTTAGACATTCATCCTTAGGAGAAATTGAAAAGCTTGATCTGTATTTTTTACCAGGGGAAAATCTAACCTACCTTTTTTTTTAAAGTTGTTTTTTTTTAAAGTTTTTTATTTATTTTTTAACAAACATATAAATGTGTGAACAACGTGGCGCCTGGGTGTCATACATTCTAAAACAAATAAAACTAATAGCATTATTTCGTTATTACTTTCAATCCAACTTATATATTTCTAATAATAATAATACATATTTATATAAAGTTGCAATCTTTCCTTATTCAATTATTCCATGTTTTCTCTTATTATTACTCTTATTTTGTTATATCAAACTGTATACACTAATATTCCCCTTTTCTCTTATTTCTGTCTCTTATTCTAACTTTTAATCGTATAATCCTTTTTTTTAAAAAAAAACCATTTTATTTCCATCCTACCTAACTTCTAATCATGTCACCTACCTACAAAAGAAAAAGAAAGGAAGTTGGTTAAGTGGATTTTGTGATGACACAATGGCATCTTGCAGTTTCTACAAGGAAATCAAAGCAGCATGATATCCTAAGAATTATCCTGCAGAAATTGTGAGAACATTGGTCAAATACAGGGAAGAGGCTTGTCCTAGGTATTCCAGTGAGTTTCAAGATTGAATGTACACTTGAAACTAGCTGCACTGAATAGGTTTCAACAGAGTAGCCACACAAGGTGTTGGTTTCTTCTAAGCAAGAAAAGCACAGAGACTACATGAGTGTCAAAAATCCAGCATGTTTTAGGGAAGTGAGCAGAGAGCCCTGAGACACCTACCCAGTGGTGAAATCCAATTTTTTTTACTACAGGTTCTGTGAGCGTGGCTTGGTGGGCATGCTGTGGCTTGACAGGTGTGGTGTGGCTTGGTGGGCGTGGCTTGGTGGGCATGGCAGGGAAAGGATACTGCAAAATCTCCATTCCCACACCACTCCAGGGTAAGGATACTGTAAAATCCCCATTCCTTCCTCACTCTAGGGAAAGGATACTGCAAAATCTTCATTCCCACCCCACTCTGGGGCCAGCCAGAGGTGGTATTTGCCAGTTCTCCAAACTACTCAAAATTTCCGCTACCGGTTCTCCAGAACCTGTAAGAACGTGCTGGATTTCACCTCTGCACCTACCATATTTCCCTTAAAAAATAACCTACTCAGAAAGTAAGTCCTAGCTTGATTTTTACATGTGTGCCCAATATAAGCCCTACCCTCCCCCAAAATAAGCCCTAATTAAGACACCACCCACTCCAGGGTACACAGGTAAAAATTAAGTTAGGGTGGAGACACGGGGGGTGAAGCTGCCCTACTTACCTTTGGACAGTTGCAGCACACCCAATACCTGCCTTGCAGGCCCATTTCTTCTTCCGGCAAGGCTTTCCTGAAGGCCTCTGCACCTAATAACAGAGCTCCGTATCGATCTGGAGCTCTGTTATTGGCTGCAGAGGCCTTCAGGAAAGCCTTGCTGGCCATAGAAGAAGTTCATGAAGGCCTCTGACAATGAAAAGGAGACCAGGGGTGATGCATGCCAGTGAGGTGAATCAGTGGACAACATTCCCCGTGAAAATAAGACCTGGTGCCTTTTTTGGTGGCAAAAAAATATATATATAATACAGGGTCTTGTTTTCAGGGAAACACGATATAAATATTCTAAACCTTCCCAAATTGTAGATACTTTCCCTGTCTATCTAGTGACGCTCGTAGTGTCTGGATTCCATCATGCAAACAATTTCTAGATAGGGAAAATATGCTGCACCTACAAGTTATGGCCAGAGGCACACAATGAAAAGCCTGTAATCTTGAAGGGCAATTGCGTATACTAGAAACCCTCACTTTCTGTTTGCCTTGCTAGAAACAGTTTTACTTTGCTTCCTACAGCTGCAATGAGATTTAGGTAACTGTATGTCCATCCACTCCTTTCTTTTTTCTACAAGAGAGACTTACTTCCTGTGATGGCTTGGGTTTGCACTTTTTCTTATATCAGTAATCTTCTGAAATGCCTACTTCCTAAAGATGAAGAGCAGGAAAAGAGGGTTGGAGTTCCAAAATGTTGTGGAAAGCAAAAGGCTACTTGCGCTAAGCTCCTAAATCACAGCCTACAAGCTACTACATCAAACGGAATCTCTATAGCACAGACTGAGAAAGGGATAAGATATCACGCCCAAAATACAGGGTATACCAAAAGCCAAGCTCCATAGGCCAATTGCAATATATATACTTTTCAGAGAAAATGTTACTGTACTTAAAAAGGTAAGGTAAAGGTTCCCCTCTCACATATGTGCTAGTCGTTCCCGACTCTAGGGGGCGGTGCTCCTCTCCGTTTCAAAGCATAAGAGCCAGCGCTGTCCGAAGACACCTCCGTGGTCATGTGGCTGGCATGACTAAATGCCAAAGGTACATGGAACACTGTTACCTTCCCACCAAAGATGGTCCCTATTTTTCTATTTGCATTTTTTACGTGCTTCCGAACTGCTAGGTTGGCAGAAACTGGGACAAGTAATGGGAGCTCACCCCGTTACGCAGCACTAGGGATTCGAACCACTGAACTGCCAACCTTTCGATCGACAAGCTAAGCATCTTAGCCACTGAGCCACTGCATCCCTGCGTTATTGTACTTAGGAATGTTCAAAAGCCATGCATTAACGAGAAGGGGACTGTTCAGATGAAAATGGCAATCAGTTTGAATATATAATGTAATTTATATAATAAACTGTCTATAGCAGGGATGTCAAACTCGTGGCATCACAGCGGCGTCACCTGACATATCGGAACTTTTTCCCCCTTCCCTAAACCGGGTGGGTGAGGGGCCAACACATGACGCACCCGGCCCATGGTCTATAGGGTCCTGACTTTTGGTTACATCCTCTATATTCCATAGCAACTGAGAGTTACGAAGTGTGCTGATTTATTTGTGTAACTAGTAAAGATCTTTAGAATAGAATAACAGAGTTGGAAGGAACCTTGGAGGTCTTCTAGTCCAACCAGTGGTGAAATCCCAATTTTTTTACTACCAGTTCTGTGGGCATGGCTTGGTGGGCATGGGGTACCTTGGTGGGCATGGCAGGGGAAGGATACTGCAAAATCCCCATTCCCTCCCCACTCTGGGGCCAGCCAGAGGTGGTATTTGCCGGTTCTCCGAACTACTCAAAATTTCTGCTACAGGTTCTCCAAACTGCTCAAAATTTCTGCTACCAGTTCTCCAGAACCTCTCAGAACCTGCTGGATTTCACCCCTGAGTCCAACCCCCTGCTTAGGCAGGAAACCCTATGCCATTTCAGACAAATGCAGGTCTAATCTCTTTTTAAAAACTTCCAGTGCTGGAGCATTCACAACTTCTGGAGGCAAGTTGTTCCACCGGTTAATTGTTCTGTCAGGAAATTTCTCCTTAGTTCTAGATTGCTTCTCTCCTTGATTAGTTTCCACCTATTGCTTCTTGTCCTGCCCTCAGGTGCTTTGGAGAATAGCTTGACTCCCTCTTCTTTGTGGCAGCCCCTGAGATATTGGAACACTTCTTTATTGTTTTCATCTTTATTTTTTCACCAGCTTGAAATCTGGATAGAGCCTTAGGCATTCTTATGTTGGTTTGAAAATCAGTTCAGAACATCGTACGTTGCAAGTCTTGGGCACAAGCAGTCCTACCAAACGTTCAGAAGTTGCCTGTGACTTGTCATCTGGGTTTATTTTATGTTTCCTTCAATTACAGTTACATACAACTCATTTTAAGTTCCTCCTGCTCCTGAGAAAGACATTTCTCTGTCTTAATTCTATCTCAAGTTGGATGTTAATTGTGCAGTTCTTAAAGACGCTTGGCTGGGGGGAAAAGGGAGATTTCTTCTTTGTTTTTCCCCAATTAGATGTAAAAATCCTCTTCTGCTCATAGAAGTGCCCGTTGTTTAGTTGCTGTTGCTTTACTTTTTTATAAAGTGCAGTGTGAGAGAAAATGTTTTATTTATCAGGTTATGAAGTAATCTACACTTGAATGTTCTCTCGCCTAAAACAAGCATGAATACACCCTACCTGCCAGTCGAAACGTAACATACCACTGTAGTATAAAATTCCTTAACCTTAACAGATAAATTACGATGGTTCAATGATAGCTAGAAAACATGTGTATTTCTTGATACACAACAGGCAGAATAATACTGCAGCATCAGGAGTGGTGTGATGGTCATGTGACAATTCTTTAGGATTTAGCAGAGGTACTGGTCTACCAGGCTTTTAACTGCTTGCACAGCTGTACCAGTCTACCCATTTGTTCTTGGAGCGCACTGGTCTACCACCACACTGCCTTTTACCGCTGATCAGCTGTAGGGCAGCCCTTTGAAGCCCCATTGGAAGAGTTTAAAGAGTTTTTTTCCTTCCAGGCGATCAGCTGGGACTCAGGAGGCAGCGAAAAATTGGGGGTGGGACCAAATAAAAGGTAAGAATAATGTGGGGGGGGGGCAGGAGGGCCCAGCTCCCGAACAAAGAGAACCTGTTCGGTGACATCATATTGTCACCGCTACCGGCTCGGCCGAACCAGGAGGAACCCACCACTGTGCAGCATCCTTCAATCCAAGTCCCTACTATTTCTTCATTCAAATGGCAATTTGGAAAAAAAACCAAAACATTTTATCAAAACTTAACACAGTAAATTGCGGTACAGTTTCAGTCCAAATCCCCATGATGATAAGTTCTGTAATTAATTGCACTGTTCTTGGAACCTTTCGTTTTCAAAAACAATTGACATAATTGACGTTTACAACGTGATGATGTAAGTATTAAATGGAGTGGTGTGGTGGCCTAGAGGGGGAGCTCTCATCTCAGAATCAGGAGGCTGTGAGTTCGATCCTAGGCGGAGGCAGATATTTCTCTCTCTGGGCACAATGAGAATACATCTGCTGAACAAAACTCCGCACTGGCGACAGGAAGGGCATCTGGCCATTAAATACTCTGCTAGTTCCATTCAGTTGCCCTGACTCCAGGCTACAAGGGATGATGGAGTTGTTAAAAGATGATGATGATGATGTAAATATTAAATAAATAAATGCATTAAAAATGTTTTGCGTCTTATAAAGTTTTACGAGTTGAGTCTTCGGAGAGGGGCGGCATATAAATTTAATTAATTAAATTAAATTAAATTACAGCTGATTTTGTTCATTTTCCCACTAGCAACTTTTAGTGTCTTCTGGATTCATCCCACCTTTATTGTGCCAATATAGCAGTAATGAAGACAGGTTTTGCTCTATGTCAAAGATGACAATGTGAAGACACTATGTCACAGTGGGGAAAATGGCTTTCGTCTAATTAGCTGGAGAGTTGCTCCTTTCATCTTAATTGCATTTTAAACTGAAATCAATGTTAAATTAGAGGAACGGCAGATCCTTCACAACCGAAGAACTGAGTTGTTTCCAAGGCACAATTGGAAAAGGTAACATGAGACACTTTTATTTGTATATATGTGGGTGGGTGAGAGATTTGTTTAACACCACATTCCCAGGTATGTCATATTGCATCTGTAAATGCAATTACTGTCAGACTATCTGAACTTTTTACATCTATATTATAAACAGTGACATACTGCTCCTTACAATAACTGAACAGGCCAAGCACCAAAACCTAATTAAGATGCTAATCAATGTTGAAGTTTAAAACTGCTTTCATGTCAGATGCAACTAAATGCAGACTTAGATGTGCCCTCAGAAATAGTAACACAATCCCATACACAAAATGATTTCTGGTTAAATTCAGAAGGGCTTTACTCATGGAAGATATAAACAGAAAATACTGAATTCAATTTTTTTAAAAAAGCAAAATGCTATTAATTAAATAAGAAACGGCCCGTTTCCCAACTTCCGGTTGGACAGGAAGTGACATTTTTTTGCTGTCCCCAGCCTCCAGAGACTTCTAGAGAGACTCTGGAGGCTGGGGACATCAAAAAATGTCACTTCCTGTCCAACCGGAAGTTGGGAAATGGGCCATTTTGGGCCTCCGGAGGGCCTCCGACGGGGTGGGGAAGGCTGTTTTTGCCTTCCCCAGATGCATAGAGAGGATCTGGAGCCAAGTGAGAAAGAAAAATGGGCCTTCCCCACTCCCCCAGGCCCTCCAGAGGCAGGAAACAGCCTGAGCTGGCGTGCCATAGGTTTGCCATCATGGATCTAGTCCAACCCTCCACCCATGCCTATTTCCTGCAACCATTCTTCATATGTTTTAACCTCCAGTACCCCTAATCATCTTTGTGGCTCTTCTCTGCACTCTTTCTAGAATCTCAGCATCTTTTTTTATACTGTGGTGACCAAAACTGGATGTAGCATTCTAGGTGTGCAAATGTATTAGATCAAAAGGCCATACCCATCAGTCAGATAACAGACAACCCAGTTAATAACTCTGCTTTGGCTGGCAATTTACAAATGCTATCAGATAAAAGCTGTTCATGTATATGTGTTCCAAGATATAAAACAATGGCAGAGAATTATTTTTTTTCCTTGTTGCTTTATCTATGATTTGCTGTTTTCAGATGTATGCAATAAGGAGAATTTTCATGTCTCAAAAGGGAATCAGGCGTGGGTCAATAATAAGGTAGATAAATTAGAAGATGAACACAGTAACTTTAGTGCTATAAATACTTGAAGTTGAAGTTTCATTTAACTATCTCAATAGCAATGTTCTCTGCACTCAATAATATTGCCATAAATCACCAATGAAGATGGTTCATTGTTTAGGAAACATGATTGTTACTATACAGTGGGAACAATTATATCCAGGAAGACCTGTGATGGGTTAAATAGAGATGCATCAAAAGGGGATCTGCGTAACATATCAACATACATTTGCAACATGGAACAAACAACCAAGGTAATCCCACAGTTCATTTGCCTACCAATATAAATGTCATGATCCCGTCTAACAAACCCGAGCAAATCAGAACTCGGAGGCTGAGGTCTTCCTCTAAGAACTTCTTTATTGGGTATATCATATCGGCATGATCAAATAGAAAACCAACTCTAAATGTTTCCCGTGGTTTCAGTATAATTAAAATAGGAAATAACTCCCTCCCAAAAAGTCACAGGTCACAGTGGCCAGTTAGGTTAATTGGCGGACTCTCCAGGCATTCCTCCCTGTCTCTATACACCACCTGTAGAGGTGACCTTGGTTCCCACGAGAAAGTTCTGTGTTTTGTCTAGCAACGTATTTCATCCTCCTTCCCACTCCCTGTGTGGCAACTGAGGAATAGAAAAAGGGCCAGGTTCGATTCAAAGTTGACAACACAAACTTTTGTGTTGTCTTCTACTACAAAGTTCAGTGGGCCTACTTCTCTTGCATGTTTAAAGCAAATTCCTAAGACTTATAGCATTGGAACGAGTGTCATCAAGCAGAAAGACAAGAACATATTTTTTTTCCATCTTCCCAGAGGAAAAGATTTGATTTATAAAAAGTCAGATTCTGATTGAATGCTGGGAAACATTCATGAGATGAGAAGAGTTGATGGTACTAAGGAAGTGCTTGGCTTCCTGTCTCTGGATAAATTGAGCCAAAAATAGACAGCTATCTTTCAGAGGTACTTTTAATTGAATTCCTGCTCTAGGTATGTGTGGAGTTGACCTTGATGGTCTTAAGAGGGCTTTTTAATTCTAAGATCCTTAGAAAACTGAACTCACAGATAAGAAGTGTAACAATGATGCAAAATTAAGTTTAAACAGAGTGAGATCTAGCACAATAACTTCTTAGATTAAGAATATTAATTACTATTCCGATATGTTTTTAGAAAACTTTATTTGTATTCTTTAGTTGCTGATGCTTAAAATAGGTTTGTTTGTTTTTTAATAACAAAAGATTCAATAAAATGTTTGTAGTGCAACTCCTTAGTACAGCTAATTTTCTGAGAATTAATGTTCATCGCTTTGGGCCATAGAAGATGCAGCTATCAAAACCAAGTTGGGAAAAAAATAATACATCACACAAAGCTCCCAATTTTATTTTTCACTGATGCTGTTTGTTATTCATATTAAAGATATAAACATCTTTGTTTTCCTCTAATTGAGTCTGCAATGTTATATTTGCTACTATGCTCAAAACAAGATTTTTTTTCCCCTCTTAAACAGTCTATTCCATTATACAATGTATATTATTTTGTTTGGGGGAAAAATAATAGTGCTTTAATATTGTGGAGACATACATTGTATTTGGGAATGGGTGGGCAGGCTGTTAGTTTTACTATATAAAATGCTTCCTTATCATCAAATAAATCTCATCGGTAGCCTCACATTGCAATGAACATGCATTCAATTCCAAACCTACTAAGATTGTTGGCCGAGCAGGTACAAAAATAGCCAAGGAAATTATTGAAGTCTGGGAAATGGGCCCCTTGTCAGTCAATAGGAGTCAATTTACCACCTGCTTACTAGGTACCTAGAAACTGAAGGCGCAGCAGCACAAGGACGTAACAGCAAACAACTTACTAGCCAGCCATCAATACCTCAATCCAGGGGTGGGCTGCTGGGGGTTCGCAGGGGTTCGGGAAAACCTCTAGCTAAGATTATGTGCAGTTCAGAGAAGCCTCCTGGCTGGCCCTGCCCACCCTGCCCTGCCCCTCCCAGGAGTCCCCACGCAACTCATTTTGGATGCAAGTAAGTGCAGGGTGCACATGGAGGCTCAGGGAGGGTGAAAAATGGGCCTACCAGACTTTCAAGGGCCTCCGGAGCCTGGAGAGGCCGTTTTTGCCCTCCTGGAGGCTCAAGGAAAGCCTTTGGAGCCCGGGGAGGGCAAAAAGCCCCCTCCCCACCATGGAGCAGGAGGCCGACTAGGCCACACCCACCATGGCCATGCCCACCCAGCAACTGGGCAGAGAACCCCTTGCTAAATTTTTTGAAGCCCACCCCTGACACAATCAACCAAGAAGCCACACCCAACCAGGCCCCACATAAATGTGATGCACAGAATAACCCAAAGCACACATTTTGGTAGAGAGAATTTCCCAGAGGATGGGAACCAGTCCCAAGCTCAGAAGACTAAACCTCTGGTCCTAGTAGTGATTGACCCAGATTGGATTCTGCAACATTATCCTGGGACACACCTTCATTCATCAAATAAAACTATTTATATTTACTGCTTTCCACTATGGGATAAATTAGTTTTCTAAAAGTGTGATATCCATTGACATTGTAACAGTTCCTCCAATGATTATAAACTTAATTTTTAAAACTTAAAAGCAGAAATAAATGCAAACTGGGAAGGGAGGGATGGAGGGGAGAGGGAGGGAGGGAGGGAGGAAGGAAGGAAGGAAGGAAGGAGCTCTAATTTTAGAAATTAACAGAACTGAATATATTAATTTACAAGCAAAATTCAGATAAGGAAAATAGGCCTTTGAAACTAAAACAGGCATCAAACACACAGAGATTTCTTCGCTGCATTGCACAACTCTTGAGTTAGGACATAACACTATGTCTAATCACATTTAAACTGTACATACACACAAATATAGGACGGAATAAAACATGCATCGTTCATCATTCATGTGAGAGAAACTTATTAAAACTGAGAAGTGACCAAAAAAAGATGTTATACAGTATTAAAGGCCTGATTGAATAAAAAAGACCATTACTGTGATCTAAAGTAACAAACAAGCTCAATTCTCTTGGGAGGATTATACAGCTGTCTTATTCTAGGACACACTATAAACCTGATTTATTTATTGTATTTTTTAACCCATCCGATAACCAGAATGCTCATTTTGCATCCATGGCTCAGGATTCTCCAGGTGGACAAAAAAGACTGTGATTTTTTGAAGAGCAACATTTCTTTTTTTTTTTAAAACCTAAGAACCATTTAGGATTGATGGAAAAATTTGGAAATCTAAGAGGAGGCTAAAGGTACTCTCAGAAATATCTGAAACCAACATACCTATGAATGCAATACTAGTCAAGATAAATAAATATCTTTAAAGTAAATATCTGCTTAGCAGAAGGCCTCAAATCTCCCCAGTTCAGCTGTCTCTATTTTTTGTTCCTTTTTCTGGGAGGTAGGCATGCTTCGAAACAATCATGGATGCCAATCTTCTCTTCCTGACCCTCCAAAATAATAATAAGAATAAAAAAATGAAATATATTATATTATATTGTATTGTATTGTATTAATTATAATAATATAATATAATATAATATAATATAATATAATATAATATAATATAATATAATATAATATAATATAATATAATATAATATAATATAATATTATATTATATTATATTATATTATATTATATTATATTATATTATATTATATTATATTATATTATATTATATTATATTATATTATATTATATTATATTTGAACGAAATCTGTGTACTTGTGGAATCCAACTATTCTGGCAAACAGACCAAGAATTTCTTTTCAAAGCTTTTTAATCCTTCCCTTTGATTGTTAAATAGTTCTGTACAAATCTGCCTACAACCGATCAATACATTACAGGTATTAAGACAACGGGGTTTATCATGTTTTAAAAGGAAAAAAAAAAAACCAGTTGAAACAGTAATTCTAAAAGTTGAAGAACATATAATTAAACTGAGATTCTAAAAAATAGGGACCACCTTTGGTGGGAAGGTAATAGTGTTCTGTGCGCCTTTGGCGCTGAGTCATGCCAGCCACATGACCATGGAGACGTCTTCGGACACCACTGGCTCTTTGGCTTTGAAACGGAGATGAGCACTGCCCTCTAGAGTCGGGAACGACTAGCACATTTGTGCAAGGGGAACCTTTACCTGTGTTCAGAATAACAGGGGGCTTGTAAAGAGATGGCCCATGTGAATTTGAAAGTTTGTTGTTGCTGTTTCCAGAAAGGTATATTAAAGTAAATATGGAAGAATATGAACAATAAAGCTGCAACTCCAAATATCTGAACCCCAGACTATTAAAGGAAGCTGGGGACAGCAGAGATCTCATTTGAGGTGAGGAAATTTTGGGCTATAACTTTAAAATGCTCTAGGGAATTCATAAATGTATTTAAACACCTGGATGGCAAGAGGAAAAAGAAATATTTCTGGATGATTCTCAGAAATTAGGAGACGAATGCTGACAGTATTTACAACAAGTGTTTTGCTGCCCATTGAAGCATCCATGCTTCTAATTTACAAGTATGACAATTGTTCTGGAATTTAATTGTGTTTGGAAACCTATTGCGATGGTGTGATTTTTGGCTTCCACCAGGACATATTACCAACATATGTTGTGCATTGTTAAAAAAAAGTAATGATGCCTTGTTGGCAAGCAGAGCTAACTGGATATAAAATGAGAGACAAATTCAGGGGGAATCAAAGCTGGAAAAAAATGCCATCAAGTCAGGAAATCTTATGGAGATGAAAGAGATCCTGGGAAAATGCTTTCTAATGGGCTCCAATTTACAGATGTTAACCCACAGTGGTCTTACGTGTTGGGACGGGAATGTTCTTCTTTTCCCCCAGTTTTGTAAAATTGCTTTATCCTCAGGCCAGTTATGAATTTCAAGAATTTTTCATCAGGAAAATGGTTAGAAAAAAATAAGGACAGGGGTGGGATTGAACAATTTTAGCAACCGGTTCTCTGCCCGGTTGCTGGGTAGGTGTGGCCATGGGGGCATGGCCTACTTGGCGTCCTGCACCACAGGGGCAGGAAACTGTTTTCGCTCTCCCCAGGCTCGAGCCTCCGGGCCTGTTTCCAGACTTCCGGTACTTCTGAGAGGCCCATTTTTCACCCTCTCAGAGCCTCTGTGCGGGCCCTGCACTTACTGGCCATCCAAAACATGTGCGAGGCCATGTGGAGACTCCTGGGAGGGGCAGGGTGGGGTGGAAAGGGCCAGCCAGTTCTTGCAACTACCGGTTCAATGAACCAGATGAAAAATTAGCATCCGGTTTTCCCAGAACTGGTACGAACCAGCTGAATCCCACCCCTGAATAAGGAGGAAAACAGGAGTAATCATCAAAAGTGCATTTCAACAGAACAATTCAACAGAACAATTAAAACTCGGACCACACGTTTTCTGAATAGCTTTTATCCCAGAGCTATAATTGCACTCAACCATGAACTAAAGGCAGTGGTGAAATCCAATTTTTTTTACTACCGGTTCTGTGGGCATAGCTTGGTGGGTGCAGTGTGGCTTGGTGGGCATGGCTTAGTGGGCGTGGCAGGGGAAGGATACAGCAAAATCTCCATTCCTGGCCCACTCCAGGGAAAGGATATTGCAAAATCCCCATTCCCTCCTCACTCCTGGGGGAAGAATATTGCAAAATCTCAATTCCCAACCCAGTCTGGGGCCAGCCAGAGATGGTATTTGCCAATTCTCTGAACCACTCAAAATTTCCGCTACCGGTTCTCCAGAACCTGTCAGAACCTATTGGATTTCACCCCTGACTAAAGGGCCACCATCAGTGAGCTGTTGGACAGCATTACTTGGTCTGTTGTGTGGATGTTTGGGTGGCTTAGGGGTGGGGAATGTGTGGTGGGTGCGGGTGTGTTTGGGGATTGTTATGTGTGTTGGACTTCGTCTTTGGGTGTTAAATGAATTTTGTTGTATGGGTATACTGTGTATACACGTACAATGACAATAAAGTTATTATTATTATTATTATAAACTTTCTGAAACAATTGATTCTGAACCGACTGAAATATTCCATTCAAAGAACTGAATTGAAAAACTGTTCAAGAAGTGATTTTTTTAAAAAAGAGAGAGAAGTTGAAGATATCACACATGTTTTATTGCCCTGTGAGTTATACAGAGTTTTTAGGTCAATGCATATTCTCTCCTTATTAGAAAGATTATCAGGGAGGGCAGACAATTTTTATGTAGACTATCTCCTCCGGGACTCAAACCCGGCTATCACATGTGCAGTAGCAAAATTCTGTGCAGCTGCAAGGACCACAAGGAAAATTTGATTACAGAATTAAAGATGTTTACTGCACCAATTTCTTGTAGATATCTCTTAACAATTTTTAGAGAATCTATATTACCCACTACTTACCCACTCTCCCATCATGTAACCAAGGGTAAGAGCCATGTATTGTATTATTATGGATATTATTACTTATTATTATTATTAGTAATATATTTTAACACTACTGTAAACAGTGATAATATTGTCCATTGTTGGTCTGTGACCGTAATCAAATTTATTATTATGTTCAATAAGCGAAATCATTGAATCTCAACACGATTTTACCTCTTCGAAGCTTTGCAAGTCATTAACGTTGTTTGAATGAGCATATGATGCAGTGGTGATTGTAGTCAAGAATGGGACGTCTAATAAGATTCAACAGAACAGGCAAATAAAATTAAAATATTGAACAGGCCACATTTTTACATGATTTATTTCATCTTACTTCTTGGGTGCCTCCATATGCGCCTTCGCTTGCTGGGCATACTTCCAGCAACTGAAAGGAAGCTGTTTTCAACCTAATACACAATATGTTGTTTTACTGCTTCTTACAAATATTGTAGAGGGGTCGTGCCCACAGGTTGTTGTATAATAAACTAAAGCTTTCCTTTCAGTAGCAGCCACCAGGTGGTTCTTGGGTTTATGATGCAGCACTAATTAGGAATCTTAAACTGAAGCGAATCTGACAGATTGGAAAGGAAATACAATTCCAGCAGCTCAGTCTTAACTAAAAGCTGCGGTTGACATTACAACGGTTTGGCATTATCTTTTAACCAGATGGGAAGAAAGCTTCAAAGGAAAGAAACTTCGGAAACAATTTATTTGGACCTTACAAGTCATCATACCCCATTAACACTGACAATAATTGTGTACTTAAAGAGTGGTCAACATGATGTCCAGAAACACAAATGGCCTACAGAAGGCTCCTTCAAGACCCTGCGTTAATGCTAATATGTCTTACTTTTTTAATGAGGGAGGGAGGGAAGGAGAATGGAATGGAATGGAATGGAATGGAATGGAATGGAATGGAATGGAATAGAATAGAATAGAATAGAATAGAATAGAATAGAATAGAATAGAATAGAATAGAATAGAATAGAATAGAATAGAATAGAATAGAATAGAATAACAGAGTTGGAAGAGATCTTGGAGGTCTTCTAATCCAACCTCCTGCTTAGGCAGGAAACCCTATACCATTTCAGATAAATGGTTGTCCAATCTCTTCTTAAAAACTTCCAATGTTGGAGCATTTACAACTTCTGGAGGCAATTGTTCTAATTGTTCTCACCGTCAGAAAGTTTCTCCTTAGTTCTAGGTTGCTTCTCTCCTTGATTAGTTTCCACCCATTGTTTCTTGTCCTACCCTCAGGTGCTTTGGAGAATAGTTTGACTCCCCCTTCTAAGGAAGGGAGAAGAGGAGAGGAGAGGAGAGGAGAGGAGAGGAGAGGAGAGGAGAGGAGAGGAGAGGAAAGGAAAGGAAAGGAAAGGAAAGGAAAGGAAAGGAAAGGAAAGGAAAGGAAAGGAAGTGAAAGCTAGCATGCTGAGAACATAATACTGGCTTCTAAGATTAACCTTGAGCTGGTGAGAATTGAACTGCCAAACTGCTGGCAGTCCACAGTCACCAGAATTAGCCTGCACTACTACATTCTAACCACTCCACCACCATGGCTCCCCTTTTTAGCACAATGGCAGCATAATCTTAAATTTTCTTCAAAGCAGATTGGCCAACAAGTCTTCAAGAAAGATCGGATGGCAATTATCTTCCTTGAATCATTGTGTGTGTGTGTGTGTGTGTGTGTGTGTGTGTGTGTGTGTTTCTTTTTTTTCCCTTAATACTGCTAGCAATAACAGTTTGTCCTGATTTATATTCTTCTTCAACATCATTGGCAACTGAAAACATTGCCCACCAACTCATAATACACTAAAGGAGTTCATTATAACTGAAGGACAGAACAAACCCAGTCCTTGCTGAACTAATTATCTCCTAGATATATTAATTAGCAAGAGGGAGAATGAAACTGTTACATGAATCAGTGGCGCAAAAGCAGAGGCACTCCAGTCTTCTTCCAAACAATTTCTGCGGAATATTCCCACTGAAATGCATTGCATCCTTCAGTAAGTGGTATGAAGACGGATCACCACTCGCAAGGATGTACGGCAAAATGGCACAATATTGTACCTCAGGGGCGTTTGCACACAATGAAGCTCTTGCAGTTATAAAGGCTAAGTGATGAAACCAAGTAATGTACAATTATACATGTTCTTTCAAAGGCTTCAGTAGAAAAATAAAAAGGAATCCACTTTTCTGATCAATAAACACTTTTGATAGTCTACAACTTCTTCTGTGTGATGCTAGAACAGAACAGAACAGAACAGAACAGAACAGAACAGAGTAGAGTAGAGTAGAGTAGAGTAGAGTAGAGTAGAGTAGAGTAGAGTAGAGTAGAGTAGAATAACAGAGTTGGAAGGGACCTTGGAGGTCTTCTAGTCCAACCCCCTTGCTTAGGCAGGAAACCGTACATCACTTCAGACAAATGTTTAGCCAACATCTTCTTAAAAGCTTCCAGTGTTGGAGCATCCACAACTTCTGGAGGCAAGTTGTTCCACTGATTAATTGTTCTAACTGTCAGGAAATTTCTCCTTAGTTCTAAGTTGTTTCTGTCCTTGATTATTTTCCATTTTTGCTTCTTGTCCTGCCCTCAGGTGCTTTGGAGAATAATTTGACCCCCTCTTCTTTGTGGCAACCCCTGAGATATTGGAAAACTGCTATCATTTCTCCCCTAGTCCTTCTTTTCATTAAACTAGATATACCCAGTTCCTGCAGCCGTTCTTCATATGTTTTAGCCTTCAGTCCCCTAATCCTCTTTGTTGCTCTTCTCTGCACTCTTTCTAGAGTCTCCACATCTTTTTTACATCCTGGTGACCAAAACTGGATGCAGTATTCCAAGTGTGGCCTTACCAAGGCCTTATACTCTGTCTGGACCAATTTTGTCACTTTGCCAAAGAATGTAATAAGATTAGTCTGGCATGATCTGTTTTTGACAAACCCATGTTGACTTTTGCTTATTACTTTGTTTGCTTCTAGGTGTTCGTTGATTCTGTTGCAATATTTTCAGGATCAGACTCAATAAAGATAATTGGAGTTAGAGCTTTAAATATATTTCTTTTTAATTATGATAGGCATTCTATATTCACTGAATATTCAAGGTAGAAGCGACGAGAATGGTGAGGGTGGCTCCTTATATATACAAGGGGTGGAGCTAGGAATGGGAGTGGTAAGTTATGAATACATTAAAGTCCAAAGAATAAGTTAACCTCTGATGTTCCATATATACATTATTTACACATTGGAGAATAAGGCATTTACATCTGACAAATCCCCCTCTAAATGCCGGTTCGTTACACAACACCAATTACATTCTGATTCAGGACAATATAATACATATAATTTAGAAGTTAAATATTTGTGTTGTTTAGAAGGTAAGGGTTTTGTTAATATGTCAGCTAATTGTTCAGAAGTATCGCAATGTATTGCTTTAATGAATCCGTCTTGAGACAGTTGTCTCACATGCTTAAACTTTATATCAATATGCCTGGACCTTTGTCCAATTGCATCGGATCTGGATATTTCAATGGCCGCTTTATTGTCTTCATGCATAATAAATGGTAAGGTGGGTTTCTTCCAAACATCAGTGATCAGATCATTGAACCATACAAGGTTATTTGCAGCCTTGGACAAACAAACATATTCCGCTTCTGTAGTAGAAGTGGCTACTAGTTCTTGTTTACCAGTATACCAGTAAACTGGACAATCATTCAATAGAAAAACATAACCAGAAGTACTCTTTCTGCATGATGTATCACCAGCCCAATCTGCATCAGCATAACAAGTAATTTTTGGTTCTCTGTCATTATTGGGTTCCAACATTAAACAAAAATCTAATGTACCCTTCAGATATCTTAGAATTCTTTTGACAGCTTCCCAATGATACAAGGTTGGTTTACTAACATATCTTGACAATAGATTGAGAGGTAATGCAATATCTGGCCTAGTCCAATTAGATATATAAAGGAGTGAACCTATAACTGATCTGTAAAATGTGTTGTCTTTAAACTCAGAGGAAGATTCATCAGTGTTTCTAAGGAAATCAGTTTGCATAGGGGTGTCACAGGTTTTAGCATTATTTAAGTTACATTTGTTTAGGAGTTCGATGATTTTATCTTTCTGTGTAAGTTTGAATCCCCTTTTAGATTTGTTAATTTGCACACCAAGGTATTTATTCACTTTACCCAGAGATTTCAGTGAGAAGTGTTCATTTAACTTATTTACAAAGATTTCCCTGCTCTCTTTATGCTTTCCAATGTATAAAATATCGTCCACGTAAATTAATACAAATTCAATATGATCATTACTCTTTTTTACAAAGAAACAGTTATCAGCAGTGGTGGCGTTGAAATCCATGGTCTTAAGTACTTTTACCAAGCAATCGTACCATCTTTTGCCGGATTGCTTTAATCCGTACAGACTCTTATTTAATAACCAAATTTCGTTCTTATTAGTGTATTGACTGTGTGGTGCTCTTACATATATTTCCTTATCTAATTTTGCATGTAAGTATGCGGTCTGTATGTCATATTGGAATACGTCCAGATTGAGTGCAGATGCTACTACAAGGGCTGTTTTGACACTCTCTGTTCTCACTGTGGGTGAATATGTATCAGTATAGTCTTCTGGATATTTTTGTGCATAGCCTTGTGCAACTAGTCTAGCCTTGTATAAGGTATTGCCTCCTTCTAAGTTCTTAATTTTATAAATCCACCTGGTACCTATAATTGTTTTATCCTTAGGTGCGATCGCAGGTGTGAATACATTTAATCCTTGTAAACTTTCCATCTCTTTTTCCATAGCTAGTTCCCATTTTTCTCTTTCTTCATGTGGAAGTTTCAATACTTCTTCATATGTATTAGGTGTTATTTGTTCTCCATTCATATGCATTATGTAATCTTTGTATTTATTTGGTATTTGGTTTCTATTGTTTCTAATAGTTCTTTCAGGCTTGCTATGGTTATCATGCAAATATCTAGCTTCCTTTTTTGTTAATGTGTCTGTCTTTATTTTATGCTGACTATTAGTCCAAGTTTTGGTTTTGTTCTTACTTTTGTTAATATTTTGATTTTCTGTTGTTCCTTCCTCGCAAGATATCGTATCTTTACATTTATTAGGAAATATTTCATTAAGGTGCAATTTTGACCAATTGGCCTGTTCATGGAACACAGCTGTTCTGGATACTATAAATTTGTTATTACTATCAATAAATCTGTACCCTTTGGTTCCAGTTTCGTATCCCATGAATCTTAATCTCCTGGATACGTTTTCTCCCTTTCTCCTCAATTGTTTAGGTATGTGTACGTCTGCAGTGACTCCAAATATGTGCATGTGTGATAATTTGGGTTTTCTATTGTACATCACCTCATATGGTGTCTTATTCACAATACTGGACCAGGTTCTATTTTGAGTGTAATTCGAATAATGTAATGCCTCTGACCAAAATTGTTTGCCTAAACCAGCATCCTCTAATGTGCACCTAATCATGGTTTGTAGTGTGGAATTTTTCCTCTCTGCAACTCCATTTTGAAATGCAGAAAAAGGATTGGACGTGAAATGTAACATTCCTCTATCCTTTAACCATTGGGAGAATTCTTTAGACATGAACTCACATCCCCTATCTGTCATAATTTGCTTTATTCTGATATTATGTTGTGTTTCTATACGTTTGTAGAATTCCTTAAATTTCTGAAATGTTTCATCCTTGTGCTTTAATGTGTAAACAAAACCATATCGGCTGTAGTCATCCACTATTGTTAGGAAGTAACGTTTTCTATAGGTAATTGAGGGACTTAATGGACCAACTAAGTCCATGTGTACCAAATCAAAAATATTGTTAGTTGATCTGTTAGATTTTTTTGGTCTGGGACTGGTTTTTAGTTTGGTGGACTTACATACTGAGCATTCCAAATAATTTTCACAATTTTTTATTTTGACACCTTCTGCGTGTTCAGTCATTTTTTGTACTACAGGAAAGCTTGCATGTCCTAACTTCCTGTGTAAGATGTGAGCACACTCATCATGAATTGGTTTACCTATTTTTGGTTTCTTTTCCTTGTATGTATTTTTGTGATCATGAGTTATTCTACACTCATCATTGTCACTGTTACTGACATTTTCATCATCTGCTTCAATACAATCTTCCATATTTGAATCAATGTTATGTAAACATCTTTCTATAGTTATCAGATAGGGTAGACCTCCTTTTATCATTACAGTACCTACATTTGTTTTGTTCTTTTCTATAGTTGCTTTCCCCTTTGAGAAAACTATATTGATATCAGATTCTCTGCTTAATTTTATGGCACTTAGTATGTTGTGAGGTATTTCTGGGATTAATAATACCCCCTCTATTTTCCCTAGACCAGGCAAGGTCACATTTCCTTTGCCTAGTACTTGAACCTTTTCTTGATTAGCTACCTTTATCACAAACTTATCTTCTATAAATGAAGATAATATACTTTTGTTGTTGGTGGTGTGATTTGTTGCACCAGAATCAATAAGCCAATTGTTATTCTCATCCTGCTGTGTTCTGATGCTGTCTTGTTTATTTAGCCCATTCAGTGACCCAGATTTCCTCTCTTTTGAATTTTCTCTACCCCCTCTACCTTCTTTGTAATTTGGTGGGCTTCTATATTTGTGTCTATCTGTGGAAGATTGTCTGTAATTATATTTGCTCCTATATTCTGGTCTATGTCTCTCTCTTGAGGCTTTGGGGCAGTCTCTTCTACTATGTTCCCTGGATCCACAATTGTAACATCTAAAGGCCTCATTATGTTTATCTTGAAAGACTACTTTCCTAAAAGGTTTGTGGTCTGTTTGGTTACTGGATCGATTTTTTCTTGAATTGTCTTCTGCTATCAATTTGTTAGATAGACTTTCTATGGATAAATATCCCAAATTAATGGTATCTAAGTGTGACATAAAGCTATCCCATGATGGATCAAGTGAATTGATAATAACACTTTTCATTGTTTGATCTGAAATCACTTCCCCCCTCAATTGTAGCTCAGCTCTTATTTTGTTTAGATTTATCAAATGCTCACTTATAGAAACCCCTGGTTTTACTCTAGAGGAAAAGAAATCCTTAGACATTCTTGTGGTTGTAGCTACGCTATCGCTGTGAAATAGATTAAACATGCATTGAATTATTTCTGATACAGTTAGGTTTGGTTTGATGCTATGATACATTGCAGGGGACACGCTAGATATTATTATGAAAAATGCTCTATGATGTAAACAATCTATTTTTAAAGTCCAAGGTCTTCTTGGAGGGCTAGTTATAAAGAATAGTAAATTTTCTTTCATGAAAATAACCTGAAGCTGTTGGTACCACTCTTGTAAATTAATGCCATCAATTCTAAGTTTTGGGAAGTCACTGGGTAAGTTACCTACATTATTCTGTCCATTACTTACAACCTGGGGCAGTCCGTGATCTCTCAAGTGCAGGAAATTACAGAACGGCATTGGGATGCTTGCAATGAGTCTGCGCGGTTCTCTGGCCAGTTCAAGTCCTTCTGGGTCGTCTACGTAGTTTCGCACATGCGCGTTGCTCATTTCTTCTTTGGTGGCGTCGTGGAAGGTTCTCTCCCTTTCAGCTCTCTCGATCCGCTCCTCCTCAGATGAGTCGGTCTCTGGCTCGGTTTTTGGGGTTCTGGTGGTGGTGACGGTTCTTTTCTTCTTTTTGTGTGCGTTGGTATTCAATTTTGTCTGTGGTGTAGGGCGAAATCGGCATGGCTCTCTGGGCTCGGGCGTCGTCGCTTTCGAAGTCAGGATGGGAGCGTGCAGGTCTTGAGTCGCCGGTTTGATTTCTTGCTTCTTCGTAGATGTCTTGGTAATCTTCAGTCTTGGCCCAAAAGCAGCAAAAAGCGTTTTCATTGCTGATTTTACTTGAGATTTTGTTAAATCGTCTTCACTTTCTGATTTTGGATCATCTGAAGAGTTTGAGACTTCTTTCTCACTTTCTTCGTCTGATAGTGTTTTTCGCGCCAGAAATTTTGAACTGAGCGTTTTGATTGGCTCTGCTTCATTCTCTTTTGAAGTTCGTTGAAACCAAGATGGCTGCCATTCAAAATTTCGCGCGGGATCACATCTTTTCTTTTTAACAACTATTTTCTCAGTAGTCATCTCACTTACGGTTTTTTGATCTTTGGGTTTTTCTTTAATGACGTTTTTCTCTCTCGCTGCTCCGCTGTTCTTCAGCATCTCCTGGAGGTCCGCGATGAGACTTTCATCATTCTTTTGGCTTTTTAGTATCTTTAATATCTCTGACCTGAGTTCGTTATTTTCTATTTCGATTTCTTTCTGGTCATTATTTTCACTCATTAGTTCTTCTTCTTCAGTGGTGTATTCTTCGGATTCTCTCGAAATCGCATTGGTGGATTCGTTGATCATCTCTTGATCAGTTTCTATTTCTTTGCTGTAGGCCCTGGTGTTGGGCCTATCTTTCTTGGACATTTTTAATTACTTATTGAGTCAATAAACCATCCTCTGCTACCAGCTTGTTGCAATATTTTCAGGATCAGACTCAATAAAGATAATTGGAGTTAGAGCTTTAAATATATTTCTTTTTAATTATGATAGGCATTCTATATTCACTGAATATTCAAGGTAGAAGCGACGAGAATGGTGAGGGTGGCTCCTTATATATACAAGGGGTGGAGCTAGGAATGGGAGTGGTAAGTTATGAATACATTAAAGTCCAAAGAATAAGTTAACCTCTGATGTTCCATATATACATTATTTACACATTGGAGAATAAGGCATTTACATCTGACAGATTCGTTGCTTGATTATCTTTTCCAGAATCTTCCCTGGTATTGATATTTACATAAAATAAATTACATAATTACATAAAAGTAAATAAAACAGGGAATGTAACTGGGCTGTATTGGCCCATCTCTCTTATTAAATTATCATCAGAGAGACAGAAGGCACTTCCAAATGTGTTCTGCTTACATGAATACTTCCCTTAACACCAAGATCCAATTTACTTGGTGGTTCTTGAACAGATCTGGGCATGTGGGTTGCATCTGGCCCTTTGGCTGTCTCGGTGAGACCCACAGCAGTAATGGTGGCAGGAGGGTGGTGGAGGCAGGAGGGCAGCAGCAGCACTGGGATGACAGTGGTGATGGCCCTCCATAATAGTCCCCATCCCAGCCCATTGAGGAAATTAATTACCTACCTCTGTACTTGAAATAACTATTTTAGGTGGGGTTTTTTTCCCCCAGAAAGGTAACCATATAAAGCTGTTGCAGTGAAAAACAACAATAAAGATTTATGTAGATTAGGGGACTGGAGGCTAAAACATATGATGAATGGTTGCAGGAACTGGGCATGGCTAGTCTAGTGAAGAGAAGGACCAGGGGAGACAGGATATCAATCTTCTAATATTTGAGGGGCTGCCACAGAGAGGAAGGGGTCCACCTGTTTTCCAAAGCACCTGAAGGCTGGACAAGGAATAATGGATAGAAACTGATCAAGGAGAGATTCGACCTAGAAATAAGGAGAAATTTTCTGACAGTGAGAACAATCAACCCATGGAACAGAAGTTTCCTTCAGAAGTAGTGGGAGCTTCATCACTGGACACTTTCAAAAAGAGACTGTCCAGTCCATTTGTCAAAAACAGTGTAGGGTCTGCTTAGGTGTGGGGTTGAACTACATGAGCTACAAGGCCCCTTCCAACTCTGTTAATTTATAATCTGTAAAGTTCTGGCAGTATTTTGAGGACACCTCAAGATAATCAATTTATTTCAACTTACACTTCGTGAGGCCACTATCTTCTCCATCAAAGAATATAAACTGGAGAGCATGGAAAGAACTTTCATGTGTTTGTGTATTGTCAACCCGAGGAATTTTTAGTCCTATCAGTAGCTTCAAGCCACTTGAACTCTTATTTCAACCTAAAAGATAGGGCGACCATACAAGTAGACTTCAATTTCAAGAGCCTTGGTACTACAGTGGTTTAAAGCACCCTGTTATTAACACAGCTGCCTGCAATTTACTGCTGGTTCGAATCTCTCCAAGGCTCAAGGTTGACTCAGCCTTCCATCCTTTCTAAGGTAGGTGAAATGAGGACCCAGTTTGTGGGGGCAATAAGCTGACTTTGTATAAATATACAAAAGTATGAAGGCTATTGCTTAACGCACTGTAAGCCGCCCTGAGTCTCCGGAGAAGGGCGGCATATAAATCAAAAATTAAAAAAAAAAATTATAATCCCAATGGAGTCGTTTTCAAGGCCTTATGGCAGGCCCTTGGTCAATCTAATCTCAGGAGGGATGATATTCCAGAGTATGAGCACCATAGTACAGAAGACTATCCTTCTGGGCTCCACCAGCTCCTTCTCTGATGATATCTGGCATGCCTGCAGATCAGGTAAAATGTGTAGTCTATTGTACTCTTCTCTATTTGAGAAGATCCCATAAACAACGCAACACAGGAAGGGCTTCAAAGATGACGACTAACACCTTGATTTGCACCTAGAAGAACACTGGAGGCCAAGGAAGCTCATGGAGCAATGGTGTCATATGT
Organism: Pantherophis guttatus; assembly: GCF_059756535.1. Classification (NCBI taxonomy): domain Eukaryota; kingdom Metazoa; phylum Chordata; class Lepidosauria; order Squamata; family Colubridae; genus Pantherophis; species Pantherophis guttatus. The sequence continues at coordinate 7,752,536 of NC_142076.1, forward strand.
GCCAAATTAACCAGCGTCATTAACTGCCTGCATCCTTCCTGTCCCAGATGATGCTTTTATATACTCTTCAAGGGCAGCCCCACATAGAGCCTGTTGTCATCATTCAGCCTGGAGGTCACAAAGGCACGAATGACTGTGAACCTAATACTTCAAATTATTGATCATTTCAATCGCCATGGTGACCACTGTTCAGAAACCTCTAAGAAGGTTGAAAAATTTCTATCAATAGTTACAGTATAGCTTGTTGAAGCCATCTGTTCCCTCCATCATGCTACTAATTGTTAGTTGTTAATTGTTTCAGCATTCTCTTGCATGTGTTTTACTCCTTCGTTATTCTATTGTTGCTCTTTTCCTTATGTATGGTCTTTGATGATCAATACAGTTTTAAACCGGTATTATTTTCGCCTGTTCCACACAATGTTATTACACTGTTTATCATCTAGATCAGATTTGACTAGCAAAATGTCGGATGGAAACATAAATATATAAATATATCTTAACCAGAATGTCTTTGTTTCATGATTTGTTTGTGGTTGTAAATTGAGAATTACCTATACAGCCAAGTGCTTTCACTGTTCTTAGAACATCCTCATTTCCAGTGTGCACAATTCTTCTTGTATGTTTTTCACTTTTTCATTCCTGCTTCTATCATCATGGCCTGAGGGCACTCAGAAACTCCACATTTAAGAAAAGGTTACTCTACCTATTATTTCAGGGCTCCAGAAAGAGCTAATTTCCTGCTGGAGACTTCATTTAATTCCTCTGTCCCCCGAAAGATGAGAACAGAAGAGGAGGAACAGTATTTTAGACATCAAAACTTCAGAACAGCCAAGATCATAGAAGGGGATGGCCTTAACAATTCATCCTTCTTTCCTCAAAGAATGGAGGAGGAGGAGGAGGAGGAGGAGCAGTATTTTAGACAACAAAACTTCAGAACAGCCCAAGATCATAGAAGGGGATGGCCTTAACAGTTCATCCTTCTTTCCTCAAAGAATGAAACAATTGGTGGTTCAAAGACGTAATTGATTTCTCATGAGGATGAAATCAACTTATCCAGAGTCTAAAACTGTTGTACACTGGTTTGTATAAAATGTACAATAACATTTTTTTTAATGCAAGGGTTGGTTTCCTTGCATAGTGAAGTAGCTGCCAAAGGGTGGGTGGGTGGGTGGGTGCCTGGGATTTTAGCAACCTTTCAAGTTTCCCAAGTGACAAGTCACCAGAACAGAAATAATTCATGCCACTGACTTGTCACTCAGACTGTTTCTGAACACAGGTCCAGAAATAGTCTCAGGTCTGCGGGGCAGTGGAGAGGTGTGACATGAAATGAGAAGGGGCTTGTAGAGTGCATGTAGAGAGCAACTCTGCAACTTTGCCCCAGCCTGTCAGCTGAGTTATTTTTGGACAGGATTTTAGCAGCCTTCTAGAGGACTGGTAGACTAGTTTGGCTGGCTTCTTCTCACTTGGAGAAAGTGGCAAAAGTCCTGTCTATCTCAACTGAATTTGGTACAGGCAGTTCTTGTTTAACAACGGCCTCTTCCAATGACTTGTTCTACAATTGTGATGAAAGAGTAACTTTGCAACCACCTGTCTATGGAGATTCTCAATCATCCAGGTCAAAAAGTTGTCCCAAAGGTGTTTTTCTTTTTCTTTTTTTTTAAAACACAACTGGAATTTCTTGGTTGCTTTTTCCTTTGAAAATGTTTCACTTCTCATCCAAGAAGCTTCTTCCGTTCTAACTATCTTCCCAGGTCCATAAAGACAGAGAAAGCTGAAGTCAGATCATAAGCAGAGTTCTGGTTTCACCTAGCAACTGCTTTGTTAATGACCAAGTTGCTTGTTAGTATTAAGTTAAACGAGTATTAAATTAAATGAGGGGAATGACAGTTCTGGTAGCAAGTGGGTAGAATTAGAAGTATTCCATGCAGTGTTGGGATTCAAATAATTTAACAACTGGTTCTCTCCCCTAATGGCCAACTGGGTGGGCGTGGCCATGGTGGGTGTGGCTAGGGAGTGTGACAGACAGCACTTGGCCTCCTGCACCCCCCTGGGAGCAAAAATGGGCTGGGGGGGGCGCCCAGTTTTGGTCCTAATAGGCCTCCCTGTACTTACCTGGGAGCCAAAACAGATGCTTGGGGACTCCTGGAAGGGGCAGGGATAGGAGGGGCCAGCTAGCAATTTAACAACCGGTTTTCCCAAACCGGCTGAATCCCACCACTGATTCCATGATATCTGATGGTTGGTTGGTAGGTTCCTTCTTTCTAATATGCAACATTCCCTCTTTCCTTCCTAAAGTAGTAAAAGCAATAGAAAGGACATCTGTGCAAATCCTTTGTCAGCTGAAGCAGCAGGAAATCCTTAACTGTTAGCCCAGGAGCAACATGTCTGGATCTTTTTTTTTTTCTCCATTTGAAATCAATCAGCAGCCCTGTTTTCCTTTTTTTACAGGCAAATCTAAGTGGTCTTTTGAAAGGCCACTTTATATGTTATATATATTATATGAATGGTTGCAGGAACTGGGCCTGGCTAGTCTAGTGAAGAGAAGGACCAGGGGAGATATGATGCCAGTGTTCCAATATTTGAGGGGCTGCCACAAAGAGGAGGAAGGGGGTCAAGCTATTCTCCAAAGCCCCTGAAGGCCAGACAAGGAATAATGGATGGAAGCTGATCAAGGAGAGATTCAATATGAAAATAAGAAGGAATTTTCTAACAGTGAGAACAATCAACCAATGGAACAGAAGTTGCCTTGGGAAGTTGTGGGCGCTTTCATCACTGGAAGCTTTAAAGAAGGGACTGGACTGCCATCTGTCAGAAATGGTATAGGGTCTCCTGCTTGGGTGGGGGGTTGGACTAGATGACCTACAAGGTCCCTTCTGACTCTGTTAATCTGTCTAATTGCAGATTAGCCGTCATTCAGAACAGCAGTATCCCAGTGTAAAGTTAGTCCTCATTTAGAAATTGCCTCATTTAACAACCGTTCACAGTTACGGCCATGATGAAGCAGTAAGTTTGTGACCACTCCTTGCATTTTTTTATATCTGGTCACCACAATACAGAAAATATGTTGATACTCTGGAAAGAGTGCAAAGAAGAGCAACAAAAATTATTAGAGATCTGGAGGCTAAAACATACCAAGTACGGTTACAGGAATTGGGGTATGTCTAGTCTAATGAAAAGAAGGACTAGGGGGGACAGGATAGCGCTGTTCCAATATTTGAGTGGCTCCTACCAATATGAGGGGGATCAAACTATTCTCCAAAGCACCAAAAGGCAAGACAAGAAACAGTAGTTGTAAACTAAACAAGAGGAGAAGCAACCTAAAATAAGGAGAAAATTCCTAACAGTGAGAACAGTTAACCAGTGGAACAAATTGCCTTCGGAAGTTGTAGGTGCCCCATCACTGAAGGCTTTCAAAAAGAGACTGGACCACCACTTGTCTGAAATGATATAGGGTCTCCTGTTCGAGCAGGGGGTTGGACTAGAAGACCTCCAAGGTCCCTTCCAATTCTATTATTCTATGTTCTTTTTATGACCTTCATAGGTCTGTAAAGCCAAGAAAAGCTGAAGGAAGTTGTACTTTCTCTTAGTGACTGCTTTGCTCATTGATCAACTTGGCAGTCGTAATTGTTGCTAAATGAGAATTCCCTGTATATAATAATCCTCTCTTAAGGACCCCATAATCCCTTGTGGGGTGGAGTCTGGGAAACTGAATGGAGCTGAGTGTTTACTGGCCGGATGCCCTTCCTGTCGCCAATGTGAAGTTATATTCAGCAGATATATTCTCATTATGCACAGAGAAATATCTGCCTCTACCTAGGATCAAACTCACAGTCTCCTGATTGTGAGGCGAGAGCTCCACCTCTAGGCCACCGCATCACTCAATCCTTGTATATAATGAACCCTTATAATGTTTGAATGGCACTTTTGCTATTCGTAGGTCAAGCATCTCATAGGTACATGCCTTTGTGGAAACCAGCTGCCAGGATTCTCCTGAATCCTAAACCAAAATTTCCATGGAGAACATGCCTAAAGGCCACAGAAGAGAGTCCATTCTTGCACCAGCCTCAAAATAGTCAAGAGGAGCTTCCATTCACCAAGACGGTTTGATGCAAACGAAGATTTTTGGTATGCCAAGTCTTGTGTCAGGAGAACTTGGAAATCTCTATAAATCCAGAACAGCTATGCATCTTTATTAAGGCTGCTCTCACAGTTGGCTGAAAATAACATCAAACTTTTGCCACGAAAGCATATTCTTTGAGAAAAGCTCCTGTTAGTGGGTCATGCAGATGATTGCACCGATTTTGTTTTGATTAGAAGACCCATGTTCAAAAATCTCAAAAAAAGAAGGTTTTGTGGCGCAGAATACATTAATTTGGAATTTTGTGGTTGGAGGCAAACATCATAGGCTCATTTCCCACCCACCCCCCCTTTTTATATTTTGCCATTCTTGCTTCCATCTCTCAAGGCAATGCCAACGTTTGACAAAAGATTAGACTTTCAACAGCATAACAAAGAGAAGACTGGGAATTGATTACTATCATGCTGAGATTCTTTCACCCGTTACTCTAATTTCCTATTTTTAAACATTGCCCTTTCATCATTATTGGCTTCTATAAACTACAGTTATCAGCCCCGTTCATCTATAGCAATACAACGGTACACATATCATCCTCGCTGAGTCACAAAATTCAATTATTAAGTGAACTGAGAAACCAAAACAGTGATCTAGAGCTGATGTCAGGAAGTCAGGGCGACAACCATTGTTATCTCGGTTGGAAGCTGAAGTGCTTAGGAAATTTATGGCACATTTAGCTGCTCACCTACAGCAACTTAAACTAAGGGGCTTTATCAAGGTTACTTTACAACCTTGGGCTGAGAAAGAGGGAGCTCACACATATTAATGAATATAACCAGGGAGTTTTTGAGTACATTTCGAGGGAAAAATTCTCAGGGAAGGTTAGATAAAATCAGACACGCAGATTTTCTATTGCTGTACATATTCTCCCCCTATAGGAAAATAAAACCACTCTGAACAAGGGAAATATTACAGAATCCAAAGCTAAAATTCAAAATTTTAACACTTAGGAGTGATTCAGCAACGACTTTTAAAAATTAAAGAATAAGGTCGTGGGCAGAAAGAAACTACAGAAAGAAAACTTGTAGGTTATAGAAATTGAATAAATACATAAACAAGCAAATCTAAAATGAAAAATGGGGAAAGGCGACTTGAAAAGCAAATCGGAATAAATACTCATTAATGAAGCAGTGCATTGTTCAATTTTAGGCACTCTGTATGTAAATTAAAATAATCAATTTACAGTACAACTGACATTTTTTTAACATGGGTTAAAGGAGGAAGAATTGATTTAGGGGATTAGAGGTTTTTCAAACAACGAAAGAAGAATTTCATACACTACCCATTGGTATACCCAAGTTTTGAGGTAGGTTTCCATATTATTATAATTTTGAGTATCAATTTAGTGTATAATCCAAGTTTTAAAGATCAAGCAACAAAATAAAGTGGCAACTAACTACACAGCAGTGTATAAAAAGGGAATAGACAGCTTGTGAAAATCTGTGCCCATTTGTTGTTGATGGTTTCTGATGGCCCCATTCAGATGTCAACATAACAACATAATCTAACATGACAGAAACATGTCACAGCATGGATCGGGGTTTACATATCATCCCTGTGATTTGTCAACTTGTCAAGAATTTGGAAGATTTTGCTCTTGGAATTAACTAGGGTTAATTCTTTGCAGAAAACCAAAATTCACCTATGGTTTTTACAGCTCCTTCGTTTAACCAAACATGAACTTACGTGAACTACAGTTTTAGAATTCAGGTGGCGACCCAAGTATTTTTTCAATCAATATAAGAACACTTAATATTTTGATTATCACACCTATGCCCAAGATTCAAGATATCTTAAATTCATCATCCTGAAATATAGCCTGGTTCACACAGTACACTAAACCATAGTGTGTTTTTGTTTTCACTTATTATCATCCGTGGTGGGTTTCACCCGGTTCTGTGGGTGTGGCTTGGTGGGCATGGCATGGCTTGGTGAGCCTGGCTTAGTGGGCATGGCAGGGGAAGGATACTGTAAAATCTCCATTCCCACCCCACTCCAGGGGAAGAATACTATAAAATCTCCATTCCCACTCCACTCCAGGGGAAGGTTACTGCAAAATCCCCATTTCCTCCTAATTAACTGGGACTTGGGAGGCAGAGAATAGATGGGGGAAGGGCCAGTCAGAATTTTTACTACCGGTTCTCCGAACTACTCAAATTTTCCGCTACCGGTTCTCCAGAACTGGTCAGAACCTGCTGAAACCCACCTTTGATTATCATGTATGAATATACTGGGATTCTTCTATGAAACTACTGTTATTTGTCAACTATGTTTTATGGTATAACACTGAATAAACCACTGTAGTTTATTCAAGATAATGTGGTCAAAAGAAACAATGGCATCCTATGATTTTGGAAGTTCTGCTGTATCATGAGATACGCACATAAACATTGCTAGAAAACGCATCCATTATTCAAATGTAATACTTGCTTCCTGCTTCCCTTAAAGTAGTAGACTTCTGTCTTTTCTCTATGAGGAAATCCCCATGCAAAACAAGTAGCTTGATGAAGGAAAGCGTTGTCATTTCAAAGTCATGTTCCTTATCATTTTATAATTAAGGAACAGGTCGTATCCCAGGGTTGGTTCTTCCATATGGGGTTCCAATGGTGATGAGGCACCACTATTAAAATTTATAAGTGATTCTTATACAAATGAGATGCTTGGTGTGAATAGTAAGTGAAACTGTGTCCTTGGATTTAATGAATTTGTCCTGTTATTAAGCAATTACAATATTACTAACTAGATGTACAATTCTAAAGAAGCGTGCCTCTGGAAAGTTGTTTGCAAAACAAGGACTCCTAAAAAGAAAGAGCAGTTGTGTGCTTACACATACCCAAACTCCAAAATATAACTACAGCACTGATGAACCATAACTATAAATATGGCATACATTTAGGAGCAATTTAACAACTTCCTTGACTTACACCCGGGGTGGACTGCTGGGGGCTCTCAGGGGTTCGGGAGAAGCTCTAGCTAAGATTCTGTGCAGTTTGGAGAACCTCCAAATCCCACTCTTGGCTGGCCCCGCCCACCCCTCCCCTTCTTTCCCAGGAGTCCCCACGCGGCCCGTTTTGGATGCAGGTAAGTGCAGGGCGTGCGCGGAGACTTGGGGGAGGGTGAGAAACAGGCCTACCAGAAGTTCAGGAAGGCCAGAACCAGGCTCCAGAGGGCCTCCGGAGCCTGAGGAGGCCATTTTCACCCTCCCAGAGGCTTGAAAAAAGGCTCCGGAGCCTGGGGAAGGAAAAAAAGCCCCCTCCACTGTGGTGCAGGAGGCCGACTAGGCCACACCCACCATGGCCACGCCTACCCAGCAACCAGTCAGAGAATCCCTTGCTAAAATTTTTGAAGCCCACCCCTGCTTACACCCAGGTTTATATAGAGTTGAGGATTAGAGAGGTACATTCCAAAAATTGTTTGCAATACCAGCACAAAGACACAGATGGAGAAACCTACATTTGATCTGGATACATTTAAAATTAAAACAAGTGAACATTAAAATAATGTAATATATTTAAGAAGTTCCCCCTTCATTTCAATGTCTTATTATGATCAAGACCAATAAAGAATGTTCTCCTTCCATTACAGTAAAATTAAAATTTCATTAATATATATATATATATTTGGATGGGCCTCAGAGATGCAGCAGAGGGCAGGGGATCATTAATACATCATTATACTTTTATGGTCAACTGCTAAAGTTGACTACAATTTTAAAGCAAAAGAAATCTCTAAAAGAGACAGAATTTCAAATGGTATTAAAACTACCGAACAAGTTACCAAGCACTAGAAACAAGAACAGCAAAATACATATTACTCAGAGTGCAGCACTCCTGTGCTCCTACAAAGGAAATTGAGATGATATACAGTGGGGAGGGAGGGAGGGAGGGAGGGAGGGAGGGAGGAAAGAAGGAAGCAAGGAAGGAAGGAAGCAAGGAAGGAAGATTTCAATTTATATAATACATTTTTTTAAAAAAAAATCAAATAAAATTTAATTGGAACAGATATAAAGAAAAGGCTGCCTCAGTTTAGCACTTGAAGAATCCACACTGCAATTGATTCAGAAATGGACAAAACTGCCAAGAAAATAAGAATTATCACTCAAATTAAGAACAACATAAGAAGAATTTAGCAAGAATTTCTAATTTAACCTAGTCCTAATCCTAGTCCTGTAGTCCTAGGCTGCGTCAACAGAGGGATAGCATCAAGTCTATGTGTGAAATTATAATCCATAAAAAGTTCCCAAACGGAGGTAAAGTTAATATGAGTTATTTTTTTTAGAGATGAAATTATTTTTTGACATTGATGCATACTCCTAAAGCTTAATAGGCCTGTCTCCTAATGAAGGAATTGAATGTATTTCTCAGTGGGAGGCATAGCAACTAACATCCTAGTAGCTGCTATCATGTCAATATTTAAATTTTGTTTCATCCTATGATGAATTATCTTCCAGAATTGCTGAGCTTTGCTACATCAGCATTCAAAGATTGATCTAACCGGATTGTTACATTTCCAGACATTTTTTTTAATGTTTTATTCATTTTGCCAGTCAAAACAAGAGTATTGCATATAGATAGATAGATAGATAGATAGATAGATAGATAGATAGATAGATAGATAGATAGATAGATATAGATATAGATATATGTATGTATATGTATACGTATACGTATACGTATACGTATATATGCATGTATGCATGTGTGTGTGTTATATACATATACATACACATGTATATATACACAAATTTATATATATATTTAAATGTTTTAATATTTGTATTCTATGTTTTTTATCTTGGCTGTACACCGCCCTGAGTCCTCAGGGAGAAGGGCAGTATATAAATTGGAAATTAAATTAAATTAAATTAAATTAAATATACATATACATATACATATACCTCTTTAGCCAGGTTCTTCCTACGTAAATCAAGATTTTTATGCAGCCCTAGTTCAGTGAAATCCCAATCCACTAAGATTCCAATCACTGAACTAGGGCTGCATAAAAATCTTGGTTTACGTAGGAAGAACCTGGCTAAAGAGAAATACACATAAAGGCCTACGAAAAGAAAAGAAAACAAATATATATATATAGAAAGGAAAGGAAGAAAGGAAAAAAGCCCAGAACCGAGTAGATGTGATTCTACTGAGCTGGAGCTACAAAAAAACCTTGGCTACGTAGGGAAAACCTGGCTAGAAGAAAAACACACATAAACCCTACGAAGAAGTAAGAAAATTGATACTGTACCTTTACAGGGAGGATACATAAGATATGGGTGTGGCCTACTGATGACAGCTAACGAGCTAGAAATGGATCTATTTAGGTCTCCCACCGCTTGCTAGGTGTTAGAAAGGAAAAAAGCCCAGAACCGAGTAGATGTGATTCTACTGAGCTGGAGCTACAAAAAAACCTTGGCGACGTTTCGACGAAGTCTCATTCGTCATCTTCAGGCTGGTGTTCTCGGCTTCGTGCTTCCAGGTTCCAAGCCGAGAACACCAGCCTGAAGATGACGAATGAGACTTCGTCGAAACGTCGCCAAGACACTTCCAATTTTACGTGGGAGAAGACCCGAATAACCAAAGACCTACATACAAACACCCGCGAAAACCTGAGAAAACATATATATATATTCACTCACAGTGAATTTGATGTTTCCGTTACCATTTGTTTTCCTGTTTAAATTCTGCATCCATTTAAATCATGCAATCTTTGAGTTGTCTGGTCGGTAAATATTTATATAGCAAGTTTTAGATAATCCATAAGAGATATTGTAAGCTTTTCAAATTCAGTCAAAACTAATGGGCAACTTGGGGTTCATTCTGAAGGGTACCAAAGATGCTTTTTCAAGAGGCAACTGGAATTTCTGGTTTTTATTGTAATCCCAATAAAAACAGAGGGCTAAAAAATAGGGGGGAGGAGAGACAGTCTGGTCATTTTGGAACAATATGCATAATGGTAGAAATCTACTTATATTACCTTGTATCAGGGGTGAAATGCTTCCGGTTCGGACCGGATCACCCAATCCGGTAGTGATGGAGGTGGGTGGGTTCGGAGAACCTCTATAACCTCTTCGGCCGAAGAGATTATAGAAAAAATGCTTTTAAAAATAAAAACAAAGCAGAGACAGAATTCAGCCCTGTCTGACCCCCTCTTCGTATTTCTGCATCATCTGAGTATTTTTGGCCTAGCCTCACATTTGCTACCTGATGCCTATATAGATTCTTTATGATTCGGATGTCTTCATCATCTAGTCCCACTTGTTTCAGGATTTGTAATAGTTTGCTGTGTCTTATTTTATAAGAGTTGTAAGACATTTGACAGGTTGGGCTTACAAATTCTTACAAATCAAATATAAGGAAAGCTTTTTGCCAGAAAGAAGAAGTAGCCATCATTTGATTTCATTTACTACCTAATTTAACAATCTCATCAAAATATCTTTGAAAGTATATAAATAGGAAGCAAACTCCATGCTCGCATTACCTACTTCAATAATAAAAAAATCTGCAAACAAACAGTTCAGCTCACAACTAACCAAGAAATCCATAGACTTATATATTGAATAAAAAAGGTCCAAATTTATTAAATTTAATATTGCTTTCTTTATTTTATTTTCTGTTTGCTCAGGAATTCCTTTTGCTGATTTGTGCATTTCATAATCTGTGCTGTATCCAAATGTTGTATAATCTGTTTCAAATTTGATGTTTGTCATATAATTGAAAACTGTATTTCAGGAACTGTTTCACAATCAGTTCTGAAAATATGAAACACATTTTACATCCCAAACAAAAGTGATTGTTGCTTCCTCTCTTAATACACCAACAATTGACCTAGTGTTTCCCCAAAAATAAAGACCCGGTTTTATATTAATTTTTGCTCCAAAAGATGCATTAGGGCTTACTTTCTGGTTAGGTCTTATTTTGGGGAAAATACAGTACTAAATGCACCCATCTGTCTGACAATCTTAACTGGGGTTTATTTTGGAGGTAGGGCTTATATTATGAGCATCCTGAAAAATCACGCTAGGACTTATTTTCCGGTTTGGTCTTATTTTCGGGGAAACAGGGTATCTGCTTAACAACATCCATCTACAATATATTCAAAAGAACTATCTGGATTTGAAATCAATTTGATATGTTGTTCTATAGCCATCATTGGATTCTGATTGTATTTTATATGGTATTATTTCTATTGTGCCAAAGACATACATATTATTCTCATAAATGTTTTATTGGATTCCCATATTGTGAATAATTAAAAAAAAACCCATCACGGACTGAATTAGTTGAGTAGAAGGTCTTTAACTCAAATTGGCACATTAATTTGACATCTTGTAATAATGATAAACTATTCGATCTTCACCTTTTCGATCTAGTGACTCTGTGAATTATAACAAGTTCTGAATTACAGTATGCATTAGTTTTAGGAAACACTGCCATTCTACTTTTATGAGTAGAGTAACTTTTATAAGTTTAGGTAACAGCGAAATAGATATCAAAAATAAATCCATTTCTGATTAAGATTTATAAGGAGAAAAATAATCTTTCTCTAAAAGGTACTTACTTTTATGTTTTTACACATCTATAGAAAAAAATAATGACATGGAATCTACAACAATTGCAAAGAAAATTCTTAAATATAGCAGCACGCATACTATTTGCCCAAAATTGGAAATCTGAGCAGTTACCGACAAGATAAAATAATTGCTAAAATTACAGAATGTGCAGAAATGGACAAAAGAACTACAAGAGAAAGACGATACTGATTACTATTTAGTGTGGCAAAGATGGTACAGCTGGCTGGAGGGAAAAATAGGAGAATAAAATGATTATTGACTACTTAATAGGAATGTATAAAATTAAGCAAAGAGTGAATTATAATGTTCTATATACAAATATGTAAATATGTAAATATAGATATAGATACGAATAGAGAATGATAAAAGAAATAGGAAAATAACCCACCGATGTAGCAACTTTAAGAGTCAGTCATGGGACTGAATTGATGTTTGTTTGTTTTGTATGTTGTCTTAATGTATTTATGTTTGTTCGTAATATTTTTTATCAATAAAAATTTATTTAAAAAAAATTCTTAAAGATAAATGCCCACATTGGCTACATTTAATGGACTCATGAAAAGTTGTTGATATGGTACAGTGTAAGTTTATAGTACAGTTGAACTAGAGAAGAGTTTATCTATTCTTTATTAAATGGATAAATATATGGTATTCTCTTCCTGCCAGAGTAATCACAAATAGATTGAATCCTCCAAGAATAAGACGTCTGAAAGAAAGCTTTTTTAGGAAAAAAAAAAAAAATAGGGAACACTGAAGAATAATAGTTGATGGATTTTTTTAAGAAAAAAAAATAAGTTACCTAGAACCATGGGATTATTTCATCCTCATGCTTTCTATTCCATTATCAATCCCTTCTTCTTCTTCCTCTTCTTCCTCTTCTTCCTCTTCTTCTTCTTCTCCTCCTCCTCCTCCTCCTCCTCCTCCTCCTCCTCCTCCTCCTCCTCCTCCTCCTCCTCCTTTTCAGATCATTGAACACCACTTTGCATAGTCAGCTGTGGCTCCAGGGCGCAGGTCCAAAGCTTGCATATCTTTGTTGATGGTGTCTTCCCATCTCCGTTTTGGGCGCCCGCAAGGTCACCGGCCATCGACTTCTAGGTGGTAGGCAGTCTTGGCAATGGTGGAAGGTGCTGCTCTCTGGACATGTCCATACCAGAGGAGTAGGCCTTCTCTCATCTTCTCTATAATTGGTGCCACACCAAAATGTCCAATGGTGTCATTTGGGATACGGTCAAGAAGGGAGATGCCCGATATCCAATGGACCATTCGTATTCCCATGGCATGGAGAGAGCTTTCGGTCCTTGTTGTTGCTGCTCAGCATTCAGTGCCATACAATGCAACAGGGCAGATGATTGTCTTGTAAATCTTAGATTTAAGACGGGTTGGCATTCGTCTGTCACATAACACACCGGTGAGTTCTCATCAACACATCCAGGCTTTCATATCAAGTTTCTACTTTGTTGTTGTTAGTTGCGAAGTCGTGTCCGACCCATCGCGACCCCATGGACAATGTTTCTCCAGGCCTTCCTGTCTTCTACCATCCTCTGGAGTCCATTTAAGCTCATGCCGACTGCTTCAGTGATTCCATCCAGCCACCTCATTCTCTGCCGTCTCCTTCTTCTTTTGCCCTCAATCTTTCCCAGCATTAGGCTCTTCTCCAGTGAGTCCTTCCTACTCATTAGGTGGCCAAAGTATTTGAGTTTCATCTTCAGAATCTGGCCTTCTAAAAAGCAGTCAATCTTTCTATGACTACTGTATAAAAGCCCAATATTTCTACATCACATCAGATTGTTATAAATGACTAAAAATTATTTCAAGGCACCTATATTAGGAAGGGTAGATGTTCAAAAACTATGCTAGTTGCATTTCATTCAAAATAAAACATTTAAAATTCAGGTTCAACTTATTAATTGATTAATTAGGGCTTCTGACCCAGATCATAGCCTTGTTGGAGTATTAAGAAACTGACTATCAACCATCTCTTACCTCTGTCAAAGCAGAGAAATACTATCTGGAGCCATCAACAGAGAAATGTTGTCCTTATAATCACTGTTTATAATACGGAATGCAATTTCACTGCTTGCTGCAAACTCGCATTCTCATTTAGCTCTCAAAGGAAATTAATACACAGGGAAACTAGGAGATAAGAGATCTTGCATATAAGGGGCTAATTTATTTCAGAATCCTTAAGACAAAATTATGCTCCCCATAGAGCTTTTTCTATTTTGAGTCAATGGGTGCAAACCTCTTCGGCAAATTGAAAGATGTGATTCCTAATCCTTGTTAATATGGTTTCCATCAGACTTTAGAGACTGTTGTGAGTTCTCAGGATTAATCTGACAAAACACAGCACCCACAGCCTTGTTTACCATTTCAACTTTCTCTCTCCCCCGCTCTCCTTTAGTGTTAGCATAATAAACATCCGCTTATTTGCAAAATTTACTTTTCCAGTAAGATATAAGGAATTGGAATTCAGCTAATGTACGCTAACACAACTGTGATTTTTTTTCTTGCCTTGGCTTCCTTTAGGGTCTTTCGACAAAGAGGGATGGCATGTAGCCATTTCTTTAATTGCTCTTCCATTGCAAGATTAACAACCTCACTGTTGGCAATAGGCACAACATGAGTGTGTGCCTGTCTTAAACGTAGCTACAACTAAATTCCCCAAAGAGTTAATCAAGGGTTTCTGTTAAAACTCAGCAGGCAACCTCTTGCAGCTAGCAAACCCAGGATCTCTTTCCCCCCCCCCTTTTGAATATCTGTACAATGTCACCAGTGTGAGGGGAGGTGTCCTCTGGCATTAGTAACCCCTAACTCGGTTTCTCTTAAGAGGCCTTCAGTCAGTCTGGAACTTAAAACCCCTTCAGCAGCCTGAGATTGCCTAATTTGATCTTTGTGCCTATCGTAAACATAGTGACAATTTGAGTTCTATTTCCCCCCCTTCTTTCTCCAATTTTAGACCATCCACTTAGTCCATTTCAACTTCCCACTCCAAAAAGACTGTTAAAAAAAAAAAAACCTCTTACAATTTTGCCAGACCTATCCTTGAATACTGCTCACCTGCCTGGAATTCTGATTGTATTTCAGACATCAATACATTAGAGAGGGTCCGGAGGTATTTTATTAGAAGAGTATTCAAATCCTCTGCTCAAAATAAAATTCCCTATCCCACCAGGCTTGAAATTTCCCTATACAAAGGGAAGGATAGCCTCGAACTACGCCGTCTACGTTCCGACCTATGAATAGTCCATAAGATTATTTACCAAAATGTCCTACCTGTAAATGAGTACTTTAATTTCAACCGTAATAAGACAAGGGTTCTTAATAGATTCAAACTCAATGTAATTTGCTCTAATCTTGATTGTAGGAAATATGATTTCTGCAATAGAATAGTAAATGTCTGGAACACTCTACCTGATCCTGTTGTTAGTCTCTCTAATCCACATACCTTTTACCTTAAACTTTCTACCGTGGACCTTTCACGTTTCTTAAGAGGTCTCTAAGGGGGCATGCATAAGCGCACCAGCGTGCCTTCCATCCCTGTCCTACTGTCCCCATTTATGTGTACTCATTCTATGTGTTTATGGCTATGTTTTGCCTATTTATATCCTTTTATTTGTGCCAATTTTTTTTCATGTGTCCATGTCTATGTCTATACTGTTACTTGTTTCCTTTTACTTGTTGATAAATAAGTAAGTAAGTAAGCAAGCAAGCAAATAATTAAATACATACATACATACATACATACATACATACATACATACATACGGTCCCTTCCAACTCTGTTAATCTGTTAAATCTGTTAAATACATACATACGTAAATAAGATAGCTTTCCTGTATTTAAGCTATCAGTTTGCATGCAAATTGTATTTGCATGCTGGGTATAATGGCATTGTTCTCAGAATCTAGGAAACGAAAAGGAATTGTGAAAACAAGACAAATAAGGAACGGGAGGTCATTCCAGTCTTTCTATTTATAAGGCTTCAGTTTCTCAGGTAGGGAATCTGTGAGAAAGACATTTAAATAATGTAGGGACCCAGTGGTAAAATCCAATTATTTTTTTTACTACCAGTTCTGTGGGTGTGGCTTGGTGGGCATGGCAGGGGAAAGATACTGCAAAATCTGCATTCTCTCCCCACTCCAGAGGAAGAATACTGCAAAATCTCCATTCCCTCCCTACTCCTGGGGGAAGGATACTGCAAAATCTCCATTCCCACCCCACTCTGGGGCCAGGCAGAGGTGGTATTTGCCAGTTTTCCAAACTACTCAAACTTTCCGCTACCGGTTTTCTGAACTGCTCAAAATTTCTGCTACCAGTTCTCCAGAACTTGTCAGAACCTGCTGGATTTCACCCCTGTAGAGACCCCCATGTAGAGGTCATAATAAGGAGCAAATGACATGGGTTTTGTAATTTGTCAACTAGCATAGTTACTTTGTATTTTAATTTGATTTATTTTCTCTCTCTTAAAATGATGTTCAGCAGAGGTGGGATTCATATAATTTACCTACCGGTTCCCCAACACCGAAAAAGTGAGCGCACATGCCACCTCCGTGCATTTGCCCGGCCTTCCACGCACGCACTTTACTTCTGCATATTCCTTCCGGGCATGTACCCAGATTAAAAGAATGGACCTAAATAAGACAGCATAGAGCCGAGGTGGGCCAACCTGCGATTTCTGCTACCAGTTCACACAAACCAGTCTGAACCGGCTGAATACCACCTCTGATGTTCAGGTTGATTAGCTTTTAACATTCCTAAACTGATAAATAAGCTGGAGAAAAGCTCCAGATAAGAAAAACTTTGTTAGTACAAATCGGGGTCTGGTTTATCTCTTTTGTGAACTCCAAACAGCCTTTTTTTCCCTTACGCCCTTCCTCACGTCAGACTTCATTTTAATGAATGTGTGTGGTTATTATGGGATGCAAATATATAACATGTCTGACTACATGTAACTGATTCCCTATACAAAGGAAAGGTTACTTTTACCCTTTCCAATCAACTTTCCTCTTGCATTTTATAATATAATAACAGAGATGGAAGGGACCTTGGAGGTCTTCTAGTCCAACCCCCTGCTTAGGCAGGAAACCCTACACCATTTCAGACAAATGGTTATCCAACATCTTCTTAAAAACTTTCAGTGTTGGAGCCTTCACAACTTTTGGAGGCAAGTTGTTCCACTGATTAATTATTCTCACTGTCAGGAAATTTCTCCTTAGTTCTAAGTTGCTTCTCTCCTTGATTAATTTCCACCCATTGCTTCTTGTCCTGCCCTCAGGTGCTTTGGAGAAGAGCTTGACTCCCTCTTCTTTGTGGCAGCCCCAGCAATATTTTCTTTGTTGTGTTAACTATAAGAAGGAGGGAAACATGGGATTTAGGGTTCTCTCTCTCCTTTTTCATATAGAGAGATTCCACTTTATCAGGGTACCCTAATAAACTGCTTTTAAGTGATCTTCTGACTCAGTTGCTTATTGGGAAGGTAAACTGAGGCAGACCCTAGGGCCAGATTTGGCTTTTATAAACAAGGGCTGCAGTTTTCTTATCTGGTTTCCATTTTTTTAAAAAATCTAACCCATTATGTCTAGGTCCCATTCAGTGGCCAAACTGTATCTCACTTGCTCTTTTTTCAACTGATTTAATTCTACTCTGAGTTTAACAGTAATACCAGCAGATGTTCTGCTCTGGGTCATGATGTTTCTTAGTATTCAGAATCAAGAGCAGCCATACAGTTTTTTCTTTCTTTCTTTTGGTTTCTTCTTAATTGGTGGAATAGTTTCTTTAGTTGAAGGCAAATGTCCACAAGACATTATTTAAATAGAAAACAAGAGGAAAAGTAAGCATTGAACCAAAAGATTAAAAGGAGGGCAAAGGTGCACCCATCCATCGGATAGAAGAACATATCTAATTTGGCAAGGTGTCTGGAGGGTATAATCATAATGTTGTGTGTGAACACAATGCAGCGATAGCAAAAAGAATAAGAAGCCCCTCTTGGTCATTGATGAACTTGGAAAAGTGAAAAATATACTTGTCTCAACTCCATCATTATTTCTTTAATCACAGGGACAATAAAACTTTGGGGAACAATTCCATTGATGCACTTTTTTAAAAAAAAATTGATTTATATGCCGCCCTTCTCGGGAGACTCAGGGCGGCTTACAATGTGTTAAGCAATAGCCTTCATACTTTTGTATATTTATACAAAGTCAACTTATTGCCCCCACAATCTGGGTCCTCATTTCACCTACCTTAGAAAGGATGGAAGGCTGAGTCAACCTTGAGCCTGGTGAGATTCGAACTTACAGTAATTGCAGACAGCTGGTGTTAATCACAATGCTATCAGTCTGCTGAGCTACCAGGCCCTTTCTAACTTTCTAACAGCACAGCTAACTGTTATGTTCCAGCCACAGTCTGTAAGTGATGCCGGAAACTCCAAATCATCCTCCTCCTCCTCCTCCTCCTCCTCCTCCTCCTCCTCCTCCTCCTCCTCCACAAAAGAGTTACATTTGCAAGTAGCACAACCTGCCTCAGAACTATTATTGTTAAGATGGCTTCCTTTCAGATGTTCCTCTTTGCAAGAGATAAACCGCCTAAGAGTCACCCCAGTTTTCAGCACCAAGTATAAAGAAGAAATTTGTCTGGTTCGTTATTTTGAGGAAAGCATACCAAAATCTGTACTCTTCAGCAGCGGTGCACCTTGTGCGCACTTTAAAGAGAAGACAGCGAGCTGGGACTGTGAAATAACATTTGAAAGAGGTGTTTCAGAAAGGTGTCTGTACGGGCCAAACACCTTTCCTCAAAATGTTAAAGCACTTTCTTGTTTGTTTGAAGAAGTGTGTGGACGGTTGCCTTGATGGATATTCCCAGTTGTCTCTGGATACAGAGGATCAGCAGAGAAATGGCCCTACCACTTGATGGAAAGACACAGACTTTTTTGCAAAGGGAAGGTATGAATGTTCCAAAGATTTCACAGAACCTAGGGCTGTAGAACAACTAAGTTTACCTAGGTAAAACCTGGGTAGAAAGAATATGCACATAAAAGCCTACGAAAAAGGAAAAAAGATACATTGTACCTTTACAGGGAGGATATCTGAGAAGTGGGTGTGGCTCACCGAAGACGCCTTAAGAGGCAGAAATAGCTATCTGAGTCTCCCAGAGAGCAACACAGAGTTGCAGTTTGTCAGCAGAAAAAAGGCCCAGAAACTTGTGAATGAAAGAATATGCACATAAAAGCCTACGAAAAAGGATCAGCCAGGGTTTTTCCTACGTAAATCAATATTTTTTTATAGCCATAGTTCAGTGAAATCTCAATTCACTATTTTCTAGGCTTTATCAGACATTAACCAGCATTTTGCTGTCTGTTGTAAGACTTAAGGGAGACTAAAATAGATCTATTTCTGACTTATTTGTCTTCATCAGTTAGCCACACCCTCATTTTATGACTCCTCCCTGTAACGGTCAAATACTTATTCTGTTCTTTTTTCGTAGGTCTATATGTGCATTATTGTTTCAGCCAGGGTTTTTCCTACGAAAATCAAGATGTTTATATAGCCATAGTTCAGTATGAAAACAATAATGCATATAATATATTGTATATATTATATATATTATATTATATTAGGAGATAAACTTTAAATAAATAAATAAAATTTAAATACATTTAAATAAATAAAATTTAAATACATTTAAATAAATTATGCCTGCTTTCAATCCATAATTCAATCCATAATGGATTTAGAGACTGCCCTCTTTTCCATATATATATATATATATATATATATATATATATATATATATATATATATATATATATATATATATATATATATATATATATATATTCCTAACAATGGATTTGCAGGATGGAAAGACCTTCCTAGTTGGGTGGAACGCTGGCCCTTTGCTCTGAAGCATGGAAGTTTTAATTAATCAAGTTTATCTTTTAACATTCATAAAAAATGAACGTTGGAGAGAAAGGGAATCTGAAGGACATTGAAGAAACTCTTTATTGGTTCTTTATTGATCACAGCAACTGTGCTGGGGATTCTTGATTGTGAGGAAGTGCAGACAAATGGATTTAGTATTTATCTGTTATGTTTACTTCAGAGCTTTTTCTGAAGGGTTCAAGATGGTTGATTTTGTTCTATTACAACTACATACTATGTACATACAACATACTATGCAGTATGTTGAACTAGAAGTGAATTACAGGGGCAAATGCGTTTTACTGGGGCAATCTCACAAGTCCCACACAGTTCACACACACTAGATGGGAGGCTACTGATTAGCCGGGTAATTAAGCATGTACTGTAACTGCATAAGATTCTTCATAATTACTTTTACGGGCAGTCCTCAACTTACAACCATTTGTTTACTGACTGTTACAATGGCACTAGAAAAAGTGACTCACATGACCTTACCCACACCTGACCCCTCACTTGACCTCTCACAAGACCTTCACCTGAACTTACCCACACTTGACCCCTCACCTGACCCCTCACAAGACCTTCACCTGACGTGACCCATACCTGACCCCTCACAAGACCCATCACTAGATCCTCAAATGATGTGACCCTCCCATCACAAGACCTACTGGCCACTCGAAGTCTTTATAAGCAGGACACCACTAGCACTGACATTCCCTAAATTTCACTGAAGACGTTACCTAGCCTGGTAAGAAAGCATTTGGAAACAACCCACAAGCTTGGAGAACAAAGTTCCACTCTCAAAGAGACTCACAGCTGGTCTTCATAAACCATTGCAGCAGCCCTACCATCAAAATTCATTAAAGTTTCCTGTTGCTAGTTTGGTTATCCTGGTTAGGCCCAATATAAAAGACTGTAGACTTTCTTGTAATAATAATGTTTATTTCTTTTCTTCCTCAGGAACACATTTAGACAGCCATCAATCTGAGAGGAGCGAAAACTTATATACAGAGAAGGCGGGGCTAATGGTAAGTATTAACCAATGGTAAGGGACACAATGACATCACACAATGATATATACACAAGCACACATATTTACAGATAGCAGGTTAGGTATTTTCAACTGTAACAAATCCCCCTCTAAAATACCTAACTAATGGTGGATTATTAAGATTATATATGTACATTAAGTTTGGAAGTTAAATATACATGTTGTTTGGTTGCTAATGGCTTAGTGAGGATATCAGCAATTTGTTCATTAGTATCGCAATGAACAGCTTTAATGAATCCTATACTTGACAGTTGCCTCACATGTTTATATTTGATATCGATATGTCGAGATCGTTGACCTATCGCTTCGGAAGCTGATATATCTATCGCTGCCTTATTATCCTCATTGATGATAATTGGATAAATAGGTTCATCCCACACATTAGATAATAAATCATCGAACCAAGTTAGATTATTGACTGCTTTGGATAAGCAAACGTATTCGGCTTCTGCTGTAGAGGTGGCAATTAAGTTCTGTTTGCCAGTGTACCAGTGCACCGCACAACCATTTATAAGAAAGACATATCCAGAAGTACTTTTTCTGCTTTTTGAATCAGTAGCCCAATCTGCATCGGCGTAGCAGGTCAAAGTTGGTTTTTCAGAAATGAATGGTTCTAGGTATAGGCATACATTAATGCTAGATTTCAGATATCTTGATTCCTTCCCAATGGTATAAGTTAGGATTGCTTACATGTCTCGACAACAAATTTATGGCAAGGGTGATATCAGGCCTAGTCCAATTAGATATGTATAATAAGGACCCAATAATTGATCGATATAAAGTGTTATCCTTGAATGGCTCGTATTCATTGTACACATTCCTATAAAAATCAGTTGACATGGGAGTTTCACAAATTTTTGAGTTAACCATATTACATTTTTCTATGAGTTCTATAATTTTGTCTTTCTGGGATAATTTGAAACCCTTATCTGTTTTGTCAATTTGGACTCCTAAATACTTATTTACCTTTCCTAATATTTTTAAGTTGAAATTTTTGCCTAATTGTTCAGCGAAATTATCACATTTAACCTTGCCACTTCCAAAATACAATATATCATCAACATAAATCAAAACATATTCAATAGAATCATTATTTCTTTTTGTGAAAAAACAAAAATCAGATGAAGTAGTCACAAAGCCTATATTGTTAAGTATCTTTGATAAACACTCATACCACCATTTGCCGGACTGTTTTAGTCCATAAAGGCTCTTATTCAATAGCCAAATTTCTCCCTTTTTTGTATCTTTTCCTGGGGGTGCTTTTACATAAATTTCTTTATCGAGATCAGCATGCAGATAGGCTGTCTGTACATCAAATTGATATACTTCCAGATTTAAAACGGAAGCTAATACTAATGCTGTTTTCACACTTTCTGATCTAACGGTTGGGGAGTATGTGTCTTCATAGTCATCCGGAAACCTTTGGGCGAAACCTTGAGCCACTAACTTGGCTTTGTATAAGAATTTACCATCCTCTAGCTCTTTGATTTTATAGATCCATCTAGTGCCAATGGGGGACTTCTCAGTGGGTAGATCTGTTGGTGTATATACATTTAGTTCTTTTAAACTGTCCATCTCTTTTTTCATTGCTTCCTCCCACTTATTTTTTTCTTCTGGAGGTAACTTAAGTATGTCATCATACGTGTTGGGAGTCAGGTGTTTAGCTTGAATAGACAGTACATAATCACCTAATCTTTTAGGAATTGTGCCCCTATTGGATCTAATGGGCCTATTCTGGGGATGTTCATCGCTATGCATATATTTAGCTTCTTTTTCAGTCAATTGGTCTACCTTCAAAGTGGGGTGTCCTTTCTTCCATTCATCATTAATTGTTTTTGGGCGTTTAATTCTGTTCGTGGTTGTGGTTTTGGGATTGGTATCTGAAGTATGATGTTGTGTGTGCGTGTGTGTAATATTTTTTGATTCTGGATATATTTCGTTGAGATGTAATTTTAACCAGTTCATGTGTTCATGAAACACAGCAGATCTGGATACAATGAAATGGTTATTTTTATCAATGAAGCGGTATCCCTTGGTTCCTGATTCGTACCCCATAAATATTAGTCTTTTGGATACTTTCTCTCCTTTGCGCCTTAATTGTGTGGGGACATATACATCAGCAGTTACACCAAATATGTGTAAATGTCCAATTTTTGGTTTCCTTCCATACATGAGTTCGTATGGAGTCTTGTTGATTGTACTTGACCATAAGCGATTTATAGTGTAATTGGAATAAGTAAGGGCTTCAGCCCAGAATGATTGGCTTAAGCCAGCATCGTCTAACACACATTTAACCATGGTTTGTAGCAAACCATTCTTTCTTTCAGAAATTCCATTTTGAAATGGGGAAAATGGACAAGATTTAAAGTGCAATATTCCTTGTGATTTTAGCCAATTTGAAAATTCATTGGATAGGAATTCTGACCCCCTGTCAGTCATTATTTGTTTAATTTTAATATTGTGCTGTGTTTCTACCATTTTAAAGAACTCCTTAAATTTTTTGAAAACCTCACTTTTGTGGCTAAGGGTATATACAAAACCGAATCTACTGTAGTCATTGACTATGGTTAGAAAGTATCTTTTTTTATATTTAATTGAAGGTTTTAATGGGCCTACTACATCCATATGGATTAATTGAAAAATTGATTGTGTGGTGCGAGTGGCTTTTTTGGGTTTAGGTTTGTTCTTAAGTTTGGATGAATTGCACACAGAGCATTCTAAATAATTTTTACAGTTCTTTATTTTTAATTCTTCGGAACATTCTAACATCTTTCGTATGACAGGAAAGCTTGCGTGTCCTAGCTTTCTGTGGAGTAAGTGACTACAATTATCGTGTATAGGCCTTCCATTGTTTAAATTTTCAGACATATTATTGTCAGTGTTCGATGCATTATCATTGTTACTTTCATCATGACTATCTGAATTTGCCTTTTTGTTTCTTAATTGATAGTTTGTGTAGATTAATTCGCTATCTTGTGGCAGTAGGTATGTTAGTCCGTCATTTGTGAATAGTTTACCTATGTTTCTGCTGTTTTTTGTCATAAATACCTTTCCACCTCTGAAAGTGGTCTCTACTTCATTCTCTATACTTAATTTTAGAGTTGCCAATATATTATTTGGGATTTCGGGTACAAATAGTACCCCCTCTATTTTTCCTATACCCTTTATGTGCGTGTCTCCCATTCCTCTCACTAGGACTTTATTTTGGTTTGCTGCTTTAATGTAATATTTCTTTTCAGTGAAGTTGCTTAATATTTCTCTATTGTGAGTTGTATGACATGTGGCTCCAGAATCGATGAGCCAAGTGTTGAGTGAATCAGATATTAAAGTGTCATTGTTTCTTATTCCATATAGTGATCCTTTTTTATTATCTCTAGGGTTATTTCTGTACATTTGTCTTTCTCTAGAATGTGGTGATTCTCTCCGTTTATACCTGTAGTCTGGGGAAGTTCTGTCTAAGAAGTGTATTCTCCTATCCTTGTGTTGGTATGAGTCACTGTATCCTGCGTTCTTGGGGCAGTCTCTTCTTTGATGTCTTTCAGATCCACATATGGAACATTCATGTGGGTACCTATCTCTGACCCTAAAATCAGTTCTTCTTTGATTTCTACCTTCCCTTAGTTGTGTATATCGCTCTCTTCTAAGTCTATCTTCAGTAATAAGCTTATTGGTAAGATTTTCTAAGGTAATTTGCTCTATACTTAGGTTATCTATTAAGGTAATGTAATTATCCCAGCTGTGATCTAATGAATTAATTATAATGCTTTTCATGGTGTTGTCAGAAATGGTTTCCCCCCTTTGGATAAGGTCTGCTCTTACTGCGTTTAGATTCAAGATATGTTCACTCATGGAGGTATCATGTTTTAGTTTGGCGGAATAGAATTCCCTAGAAATTTTTGTGGTGGTGGCTACACTTTTACTATAGAACAAATTGAATAATTTTTGGTATGTTTCAAATACAGTTAAATTATGCTCTATACTGGGAAGTATACTTGGGGAAATAGAGGCAATTAATATATAATATGCTTTGTGATGGAGGCAGTCTATTTCATAGGTCCAAGGCTTATCTGGTGGGTTATCAATAAAAAATAAAACATTCTCTTTCAAATATGTAATCTGTAAACACTGGTTCCATTCCATTAAGTTGCTTCCATCTAATCTTAACTTTATAAAGTCTGAAGGTATTGTCCCTGAGTGTTGTGAAGTGTTATTCATATTTAGTAGTTGTCCATGATTTAAGACCTTAGCATACTCACAATAAGGCCTGGGTATGGTAGATGTATGTCTGTATTTACTTATCTCTATGTTGCGCTGACTTGTATTTATGTTTTCTTCTTCTTTCTTTGCAGGCTAGTTCTGGGCATGCTCAGTCCTCATTTTTCTCCAGCAGTCGGCGAGGGAGGTTCCTGTGTCTGCAGCTCCTGGGGTGAAGTCCCAGACGGCCTTCTGTTGCTCTGCTTTGTTTCCGGAGGGCCTCTGGTGACTGAAGAATGCCTGGGGTGCTGCTCTGCTCGTCGGGGAGTCTTCTCTGAGGTCGTCAGTAAGTGGAGCTTGAGGCGGGCCGCCATTGCCAATGGAGCCGGGTTGTTCAGGGAGCTGCTCTTTGGTAGGTAAGTATGGTTGCCAGCTTGTCTTTCTTCGGGTGGCTAGGCCTTTCTTTAGACAGTCTATTTCTTTTTGGCTTTTGGTAGATGGTAGTTTAGAATTTTCTATTTCATTTTCTGGTTGTTTGTTTGGTATTGTTAGTTTAGTCCTGAGTGCTGCAGTTAGCACCTGTATAGCATTGTCTATTTCTACTTCAGTAGGTTGAGCTTTGTTTTGTTTAAATAATTGTTTTTTATTTGTTTTTGGACTCGGGTAGTCATCTTCTTGGTAGGTTTTGTTTTTTATTTCGTAGTTTGAGGTTTGGAATTCTTTTAGTAATTGGTCAGGCATTTTAGAGGTATTAGGTGGGTAAGATGGCTGCCATGAAAAAGGCGAGAAGCTGTCGCCATCTTCGGTGTCATTTTTGAAGTCAGGGGTTGAATTTCTTACCTTGCAGTTTTCTTGTTTGTTATTTTCGTTATCTGCTGCTGTTCCGTGGTCGTTTATCATGCTGCGGATTTTCACAAGCAGATTTGATTCAGCTGTAGTTATTTCTATTAATTCTAGTATTTTTCTTTTTACCTCATCTTCTTTGTTTGGTGTTGAGAAAGTTTGTTCTGCTCCAGC
Source organism: Pantherophis guttatus (assembly GCF_059756535.1). Taxonomy (NCBI): domain Eukaryota; kingdom Metazoa; phylum Chordata; class Lepidosauria; order Squamata; family Colubridae; genus Pantherophis; species Pantherophis guttatus. The sequence continues at coordinate 7,778,422 of NC_142076.1, forward strand.
TAGTGGTTGTTTGTTTTGTGTTAGCAGTTCATTTTCTTGTAATTGTGTTTGTTTCTTAATATTTTCAAGTGGTGTATATTTGTCAGGAGTTAGTTGAGCTGCCATTCTTTTCGTTATGTATCTGGTGGCAGGTCTTCTTTTGTCGTTATGTGAGTCTTGCATCTTTATGTTTGGTTGGGCCTACCAAACCATCCTCTTGCTACCAATTTGTTGCTAGTTTGGTTATCCTGGTTAGGCCCAATATAAAAAACTGTAGACTTTCTTGTAATAATAATGTTTATTTCTTTTCTTCCTCAGGAACACATTTAGACAGCCATCAATCTGAGAGGAGCGAAAACTTATATACAGAGGAGGCAGGGCTAATGGTAAGTATTAACCAATGGTAAGGGACACAATGACATCACACAATGATATATACACAAGCACACATATTTACAGATAGCAGGTTAGGTATTTTCAGCTGTAACATTTCCAATGATTTGTTCTAAACCTATCTTTTACCTGAAGTCGGGATATGATACGATTAAAGCATTATAGTTCAAAACTGAGTAGAATGTGGCTCTCGTAACTAAAATGATTAAAAACATATTGCGAAAGAAATGTTGTATGGTGTCCTAACTAATTGGATAATATGTCACAGGTTCAAAACCTGAATGAGTTAGGAAATTCAAGGAAAATAAGATATAATTATGGCAAGGATTAAAAGCCTCTTTTGTCACCTACCAATTCACCCACATGATCCAAGCTAGAAAGGTGATTTTGTGATAAATTAAAAGACATCTTGCTTGCAATTTTGCAAATCTCAATAGGTTGCTTATTTTTAAAACAAAACAAAACAAAAACCGAGAAAGATTTATTTAATGACAATTTCCCTGTAAATTATTTATCAGTACTTACATTTAATTAAAGTCTCTGGTGACAATTCCCTAATTTTTTTTGTATTTGCAGAAACCCAGAATAATGTAAACAATATGTTAATATTTATGAAGTGTAGGTTTATTACAAACACAAGAAAATCACTAATTGGCATTAAAACAACGCAGTATCATTCCAAGTTAATAAATGATTAATCACTATGGCAATGTTTTCATTTCATCTCAGAAGTTTCACATAAATATTAATATTTATATATGTTTGTGTGTAGAAAACCTGTTTTATACATAGAATATCCATTACTGCATTATACAGATGACTGCATTAATATGTTAAATGCTTTCCTCTGTTGGGCAAATATTTCTTGTAAGTGGCAGAGATTGGTTTTTATTGTATACACCACCAACTTCTTAAATGGATATTTTAAGTATAAATTAACATGTGTTTAACAACATCCTTAATATGTAATTATGTCTGAAATAAAGTGAGTGTTAGCATTTGCAGTCCTGAGTTGCATCAACAGAGGGACAGGCATCAAAGATCACAAAAAGTGATGGTACCACTATATACTATGTTAGTGAGGCCACACTTGTTCACTCTTCTCTTGGTTGTCACAGAGAAGAAGGGATTGACATATTCTCCAAAGCACCAGAGGGCAGGAAAAGAACTAATGGGTGGAACCTTGTTAAATTGAGATCCAACTTAAAAGTAAGGATAAATTTCTTGACCAATTAGAACAATTAATCAATGGAATGGCTTGCCTCCAGGAGTTGTGGGTGCTGTCAACTCGCAAAACATCCCTGGCCTGCTCCCATAGGCCAGGAGGGATGGGAAACCAGCGAAACGGCATGGCAGCCAAAGACAGATGCACATTCCATGCTTATCTCTCTCAAGGTTGTATCCCAGAGTTACCCACAGCAGCCAAAGGGGAGTGACTTCTACAACCTGCAAAATTGCTCCGTTGGTGAATGTGATTGATGACACACCCTGGGGAGAGGGAAACAGGGTCATAATTGAGGCGTAAATTATATAGGGTCAGAGCTGGCTTCACTTGGGAACGTGCCAACACAAAGCTCCTAATAAATAACTGGAGTTCTTTTGAAGCTTGGCTTGAGGCTCATGATTTAATTAGGGCATCTGTCAGAACCCTGACAGGTGCTCCATCACTGGAGGTATTCAAGAATAGACAACCATTTGATGATGGTGGTATAAGGTCTCCTGCCTTGATCAGGGGTTGGACTAGAAGACCTCTGAGGTTCTCTCCAACTCAATGATTCTATGGTGTATTGTTTAGAAAAGGCAATTTTCAGAAAGTGCAGAACATCATGATAAATTCTGAAGTAGAAACCATATTGTGTTCCCTCGGCTCCACGATCATAATTCTTATTCTAATCAGGAAGAGAATCTGAAGCATTTACACATTCATTTATTACATATTAATTTGATATTTCCATATGTCCCCTTTCTGCAACAAATAAGTTAGGACTTTCCACATTCAAAATTATTAACCAGAGTGTTACAACAGAAAGCTAAAGTGAAGTTAACATTAACAATCTTATGTAAATAATCCATTTTATTTATTTAGATGAAACACCAAGTTCATAGTAACAGAAATGATTTTTTGAATAAACCAAACAATGAGAGATAGAAAAAGGCAATCTTAGAATCATAAAAGTAAAACAATCAATGAAGTGAACATTAAAGTCAAATTTGACTACTGGATTTGATTAAATAGTTTTCATTCTACAAATTGAAAGTGTTTCTGTACATGTGCAAAAGATGTTTTTATCCAAATCAATTAGAAAAAAAAATGTAAAATTCAAAATTTGGGGACCATTTTCCAGATTAGTTTGAACTGAATCAATCTAAATTGATTCAGCATCCTATGTTTGAATTGGGTTGATCCACACATCCTTCAGTATCTTCTAAAAGAATTAAAAATCAAGATTCATAACAGCAAAGGAAAGGAATAGAAAGTGGGCTTATTTGATCAAGCTTTATATGTGTGTGTATGTATATTGTTGTTTCTGGTAGCTCTTAATGGATTTTTATTCAGTAGAACTAAATGATGTGGCTTTAAAAGTTTATTTATACACAAGATATATGATATGAGAAGAAGAGACCTGTGGTTGTACTTTCAGAGAAAGTGTTAAGTTGTTGTGTTAAAAGGAAACGAATATAAAATGGGTTTATTTGCTTAAGGTTAAAATATATGTTGTTATTTCTGGTAACTCTTTAGGGACTTTTGCTGATTAGCACTAACGGGCAAGGCTTTAAAATTTGTTTATAGATAACAGAAGAGGCTTTGTTATTGTCATTGTACTATCAGAGATGGTAAATTTCTGAAATTGTACTTTTCCTTGAAGAAGGGGGAAGTCATTTGTTGATATATCTTAATTTTTTTCCCTCCAGAACTATTTAAATATTTTCTTAGTTTGTATGAGTTTTCTTAATCTTTGTATCTTTAAACTCTGATAAAAGTTATTATTAAAAGTATTCATTTATTTAGCATATGTACCCACTTCTCCGGGGATGTAGTGGCTCAGAGGCTAAGACGCTGAGCTTGTCGATCGAAAGGTCGGCAGTTCAGCCGTTCAAATCCCTAGTGCCACATAATGGGGTGAGCTCCTGTTATTTGTCCCAACTTCTGCCAACCTAGCAGTTCAAAAGCACATAAAAAATGCAAGTAGAAAAATAGGGACCACCTTTGGTGGGAAGGTAACAGCGTTCCATGCATCTTTGGCATTGAGTCATGCCAGCCACATGACCACAGAGATGCCTTCGAACAGCGCTGGCTCTTCGGCTTTGAAACAGAGATGAGCACCACCCCCTAGAGTCAGGAATGACTAGCACATATGTGCGAGGGGAACCTTTACCTTTACCTTACCCACTTCTCCAAATCTTTGTAAGAGAAGGAAAAGGGCAAAACTTTGCCAACATACCTTCAAAAGAAAGAATGATGGTATATTATATGATGAAACATAGCATCAAAAACCTTTATTCGGGTTACTTTACAGAGTGTAACTGACCTTATGCGTTGCATTAACTCATATTTGGTGAGGAGTTTAGCATGTTGTAAAAATGCAACAAAAACAAACAACAAAACAATCACAGCTTAACCAAATTATTGGGTTTCTTGAAGAACCCAAGGAAGGAAATTAAGCACTGAAATTATAACAAGGGTGTATCCTCTCCTGATTTATGGTTCTCACATTAAACTCAACTAACTTAAAAAATATTCAATAGTTATATGCTCAACAATTCATTACACAGATCAAATGAGCACCAACAATAAAATTTCTACTCATATTAACTTTGAACATAAGTCGAATAGAAGTGCTTCTACAGAAATCAATGGCTATTGATTGCCAGTGAATTGCTTCACAAATCTGCCATTTGGTTACTTAGAAACTATTTTTTATACTTAAATCTGGGCAATGTTCCCATTTGGATTATCCCTCTGACTCCATTCTTGTAGCTGACACACAAAACCTTTTCTTCATCTGTTCTTCCCTAACTTTTTTTCCCACTATATCTTTCGCTCAACTGAAAAGAGAAAAACCAGATTTTCAATTAAGTCTTCAGAATCCGAGTTTTTAACAGGAGGGCCATCGTTATTAGAAAACTGTTTCCGCCCAATAGTTTTATCCAGGGGAGGGCTTCAAAAATTTTAGCAAGGGGTTCTCTGTGCGGTTGCTGGGTGGGTGTGGCCATGGTGTGCGTGGCTATTTGGCCTCCTGCACCATGGCAAAGGGGTATTTTTGCCCTCCCCAGGCTCTGGAGGCTTTCCTCGAGCCTCCCGGAGGGCAAAAATGGCCTTCCAGGCTCCAGAAGCCCTCTGGAGGCTGGAAACAGGCCTGTTTCTGGCCTTCCAAAACTTCTGGTAGACCCATTTTTTGCCCTCCCTGAGCGTCCTGCACTTACCTGCATCAAAAATGGGCCACGTTGGGACTCCTGGGAGGGGCGGGGTGGTGTGGGCGGGGGCAGCCAGGAATGGGATTTGGGGGTTCTCCAAACTGCAGAGAATTTTAGCTAGAGGTTCTCCTGAATCCCTGCAAACCCCCAGCAGCCCACCCCTGGTTTTATCCCCAAACGGAAAATACAACTGTTAAATATGTTACCCTTCTAACTGAACTAATTCCCTTACCATTATAATATTTATTATTTTGAATGTGGCTGAACAATTCAACAGTTGAAGAAAAAAACCCAAGTTGTATCTCTGTGTAGAAATTCTTATATTTGATTAGTCTTCCTGCTACACTTAGTGCTAATAACTTCATGCTCTTTGAATTTATTGCTCTACTAATCAGATTTTCTGATATGTAAGATGAATGTTTCCATAGTAAGCAAAACTGACCACCAATTTATAAGAGCTGATAGTAGCAAAAAGTTTAATGATGATTGTAAGAACTCTTGTTTGTGCCAAAAGTGCATAAATTGTACTGGACGGCACTTAGTTTTAAACAGGAAGTAAAATTGCTATTCTTTGCTATTATTATTTTTTGCATAAAAGGTATGAACTCTCTTGTGTCTTGCTGCAGAAATTAAAACAAATGTTTTTGGTGTATATTGTTTCAGCTGCAATAAATGCCACATTATAAGTTCAGAAATCTGAAAATGGAATTATAAGAGCAAAAACAATTGTAGAAAATATATTTCAGTACTCTTGAAGGCTGAATAGAAGATGAAGCAAATAGTAACACACTGCCGACTATTTTGTACTCCATGAAATCTGTCCTCCCATTTTCTGTAAATTTTCATTCTTAGCAGAAACTTTTTTTTTTATTTCCTTACCTCATTCTGAGGTGGATTTAAACCTCTTTACAATTTTCAGTGCTGGTTTCCAGTGAACTTTATCAGGTTGAAATGCCAAGAGTAATATAGTGTCTCTTCCGCTATCAGGTTTTAACCAGTTTGGAGCAGTTTTACACCTATACCCAAAGTTTTATCATGATAACTTCTCATGGGGTTTAATTGAAACTTAGGAAGTCAATATGTTTGCACACTACTGATTGAAGAAGGAAAGACAGGACACTACCATATATATCTGGCAATTACCTAACGTAACCACTGCACAAGCATACACACCAACAAGAGTGAAGAAAACAAGCAAGCCCTACAAAAGATAATTCCATTCAAGAAAAAAAAGAAAGAAAGTTGGGTTTTTCCATCATAACACTTTGATTGCAAGATCTTTCTTTCAAGCAATGTTTGCATAGTGTATACTGCACGAGTCAAAAAGAGGGCTGTGAAAATAACTACAGACCCCTCACATCCAGGACATAAATTGTTTCAACTCCTACCCTCAAAACGACGCTATAGAGCACTGCACACCAGAACAACTAGACACAAGAACAGTTTTCCCCCGTGCCATCACTCTGTTAAACAACTAATTCCCACAACACTGTCAAAGTATTTACTAAGACTATTATTCTTCTCATCCTTCCTATTACCTATCCCCTCCCACTTACGACTATCACCTTGTTGCTTTTATCTTTATGATATATATTGTTTTATTTGTTTCCTAGTATGATTTGGGGATGCGGTTGCTCAGAGGCTAAGATGCTGAGCTTGTCGATCGAAAGGTTGGCAGTTCAGTGGTTTGAATCCCTAGAGCCGCGTAATGGGGTGAGCTCCCGTTACTTATCCCAGTTTCTGCCAACCTAGTAGTTCAAAAACACGTAACAAATGCAAGTAGAAAAATAGGGACCACCTTTGGTGGGAAGGTAAAAGCATTCCTTGCACCTTTGGCGTTTAGTCACGCCAGCCAAATGACCACGGAGACTTCTTCAGATAGCGCTGACTATTCGGCTTTGAAACGGAGATGAGCACTGCCCCCTAGAGTCAGGAACAACTAGGACAGTGATGGCTAACCTTTTTGCTATCGCGTGCCAAAAGCGCGGTGGCGTTGCGCACACACATGCCCTCACCCATAATTATATGCACCGGGCCGCCCCATGCATACAGATGCGACCCCCCCCCCACCGCTTTTGGCACGCGATGGCACAGTGGACCCAGTAGGCCCATTTTTCACCCTCCCCGGGCTCCAGAGCCTTTCTAGGAGCCTAGGAAGGGCGAAAACGGCCTTCCCCACCCCCCTGGAGGCCCTCTGGAGGCTGGAAATAGCCCATTTGCTGAGTTTCGGTGGGACCGGAAGGCCCGTTTTTCGCTCTCCACAGGCTCCAGAGGCTTTCTAGGAGCCTGGGGAGTGTGAAAATGTCCTTCTCCACCCCCACCCCCCCGGGAGGCTCTCCAGAGGCCGGAAACAGTCTGTTTCCTGACTTCCGGTGTGCCCAGAAGACCTGAAAATCAGCTGGCCAGCACATACATGCGTGCTGGAGCTGAGCTCACGTGCCCATCGATATGGCTCCATGTGCCACCTGTGGCACGCATGCCATAGGTTCGCCATCATGGAACTAGGACATATGTATGAGGGGAACCTTTACCTTTACCTTAGTATGATTTGATTGTTTATTTAGTAACCTATGACTATCACTAAGGGTTGTATCTTATGATTCTTGATCATAAAAACACTTCATATTTTTTTTTCTTTTTATGTACACTGAGAGCATATGCACCAATGACAAATTCTATTCTTTGATTGCTAGATCTTTCTTTCAAGCAATGTTGCCGCCAACATATCTCTGTGTATTTTAGGGATATCTATATTTTCTGTTTCTTAAGTGAAGAACTTCTCATTTCTCTCTGTCAAATGTCATAGCTATTTTCATTGAATTTCCAATTTCTAGAATTCGTGAAACCATGAAAACCCCCAAGTCATTCATCTGCTCCCTCAGGGTGGTAGTGCTTTCTCCTTGAAGGAAACCTTTGGAGCAGAAAAAAGTTGTAATGAACCAACAGTAATATCTTACTTGGGTTTGACTCTGGCCTATTTCATCCCAGTCAAACCTTCAAAAAAGAAAATGACTTACCTGCCAGTCTCCCATCACCTTTCTTCTGGACATAATCAATAATGTTGTTTGCAAGACATTTTCCGAGACATTCTCGGACTGGCTTGAGTCAAAATATATTCTAGCAGAACAGTCTGGTTTTAGATGCTTTTGTACTTTTCAGTCCTTCGTTTTACAACATCCATGATCAAAAAGTATACATCTAAACCCAGCACAGCTTACATGTAGTTTTGTAGACTTTACGTCTGCTTTTGAACTGATCTTGAGAGCAGCAATGACACAAGCTGTGGCACAAATCAAGAAGTCAACTGGTGATAGTTGTTTATGCCGGATTTTTTTTTTCATGAGAATTCCTGCATGAATTAGGATGCGATGGGGAGGGTCATTTTAATCACAAAAGTGATTAAGAGAGATGCTAAGGCAGGTCTTTTTTTCTGGCACCCTTATTGTTTAATGGGTTTACCAATCTCCACGCTGACAATGGGGTTATATTTTCAGAGAGCGCAGTGGGTTTGGAGTGAGTTTTGTGTTCTTGCAAAGGGAATGATTTAAAAAGGAATTATGGTATGATCAAAATACTCACTTTTGCAAAGTGACCTGAAGCAGTGGTGAAATCCATTTTTTTTTACTACCGGTTCTGTGAGCGTGGCTTGGTGGGCGTGGTGTGGCTTGGTGGGTGTGGGCGTGGCAGGGGAAGGATACTGCAAAATCCCCATTCCCACCCCACTCCAGGGGAAGGATATTGCAAAATCTCCATTCCCACCCCAGTCTGGGGCCAGCCAGAGGTGGTATTTGCCGGTTCTCCAAACTACTCAAAATTTTCACTACCGGTTCTCCGAACTGCTCAAAATTTCCACTACTGGTTCTCCAGAACCTGTCAGAAGCTGCTGGATTTCACTCCTGACCTGAAGCCTGTGTTTGTAAGCTGAATGGACATGAAGAGGACCAGAGTAGAGTAATCACATATTTGGATATATAGTCTTTATGGTCTTTATGGTCTGATACTTGGAGAACAAATGCAGGTTAAGTATTGCAGAACTTAAATGGGCCTTCCCCACCCACACCCACCCTCCCGAGGCCATCCAGAGGCAGGAAACAGCCTGTTTCCTTAGTTCCAGTGGGCCAGGAAGGCCCGAAAATCAGCTGGCTGGCACATGCATGCACACAGGAGTTGAGCTCACGTGCCCTCTGATATGGCTATGCGTGCCATAGGTTCGCCATCAGGGTTCTGTTCTATTCTATTCTATTCTATTCTATTCTATTCTATTCTATTCTATTCTATTCTATTCTATTCTATTCTATTCTATTCTATTCTATTAATTTCTATTTCTATTTCTATTCAGAGGGCATTTCATACACTATGGGTTGAGTCAACAGTTGTTTGATTCTTCACAGTACTACAATGTTTTGTATATGGGGAGGCATTACAGCACCTCCTCTGTTCCTCAGGGATCTACCTCTCCATCTCTTGTCTAGAGTATTTATTTTCTTCCCCTAAAGGCAGAAAAAAGCTTTCTTCTTCAAACCCCTGAAAATGCTTCTGAATTCCAGTGGTGTAAAAGATGTTTCGTTTCCCGCTTCTAGTTGTTACTGTTGACCGCCTTGCCTGCTTTGTTCTTGCCTTCTTTACGGAGTTAGGATCTTATTTGATCTGATAAATCTTCATCCTTTGTCAGCCACACACAGGTTCAATTTTTTTGACATTTTCTTCAAGGACTTACCACGAACCTGTACTCTTCACAAATATCCGTCCAGCTGTTCTTGTACAGGAACAGAAATATGCCTCAAGCATTACAGGTCACAACTGAAAGCTTCTGTCTAGTTTGTCTTTTAAGGCATCACCAGCAGGAAAAAAAAAACATTTCTTGTTCCCTTCTCAAGTTTTTAGGGTAGCCATACACAGATTTTTTGACAGGGTAAATCTATGAAAAGTCAATTTTAATATCTACTACACTCTCATGTTAGACTTCCTGTTCAGATGTACAGAATGCCCCTTTAAATGTCTATGGAGATTCTCAATCATCCAGCTCACGATTGCCACAAAGGTGTTTTTCCAAAGAAAACTGGAGTTTCTTGGTTTTTGCTTTGAAAACATTTTGCTTCTCATCCAAGAAGCTTCTTCAGCTCGGTTTGGATGGGCTTCTTGGATGAGAAGTGAAATGTTTTTTTCAAGAAAAACAAAACAAAACAAGAAAGTCCATTTGCCTTTTGAAAAAAATTATTTGTGAGAACATCCCCTATTTCTTCCTGTCTAAATACTTCTTGTAAAACTGGTAGAATTTGAAATACATCTTGTTGTGTGGCCAGATCCTATTGACTATTTAGAAAAACAAGCAAACAATCAACAAAAACCATAGTTTGTTGCCCAGTTGTGTAAGTTCATGACTTTCCCAAAATTAGGTACTGTTGTGGTCAGCAAGCAGCCTGTAGAGCTGGCAGCGGAATCGGACAGTGAGGAGGCTGAGGAAGAACATGGGCCAGTCCTGGAGTCAGGGGAAGGCCCGGATGAGGGCTCTGCGTTGGAGGCAGAGATGGGGCCAGGGCCACCTAGGAGCGATATGTGTACTCCGGAGCTTCCAAAGGCAAATAGCAGAGAGGCAGAGGAACAGGAGGAGCCTGTTCCTAGTGCATGCATGAGAAGAGCTGCCAGAAGGCAAGAGCAGCTAAAGAAAAAAGGATGACTCGGGAGTCAGACCAGGAGATGATTGGCCCCTCCCAGAAGGCTTAAAAGAGCAGCAACGGCTCTTGGGATCTTTGTAGGAAAGCAACGTTGCTACATTTGTTTCTTGTTGACATCTCTTGCTTCTGAACTTTTCTGAAAAGCCTTTGGCAGGGTGCCAAAGAAGACAAAGGTTGGCGATAAGGCCGAAGGACTGTTTATGAGGAATTTGTTTTGGACTTAATTTGGACTAAGCTGAGAATGAAGTAATTCTCAGCTGTTCTAATAAAATATGTTTGTTTTGGACTGATTGTATCTGGTAATAACTACTTGGGCCTACGTCACAGCAGGTACTTCTTTTGAAAAATCAAAAGAAGCACTATAAGAGATTGTATTATTTTTATGTAACTTTTAAATGTTTTTAGCAGTTGAAAACTCAGTTATGAGACTCTCACTAGCCACTGTAAACCAGCATATTATACAGCTAGGTAGGTCAAGTTAATGTCAGGGTTCCAAGTAACACCCCCAATCAAATAAGACTCTGAGGCAAGCAGTTCCTCAAAGATCCATTTTGTTAGAGATGTCATATTGGCACATCTTGGAAAACCCAAATCTGAAAGCTCCCGTGTTTTCCCCACCCAAAAGAAAGTCCAAGTCCCTTTCCCCTGCACCCACATGTCCATCACATGGTCCAATCAATCCACCATCCCAACTGGAGATGCCTCCCACTCACGCCACTCCAGGTGCAGGGCAGGATGTCCTTGACTCCCAGAGAAAGGAATGTTATTATGGCTATATATCTCTACCCACTCCATACTACCCCCCCTCCCACATTCCCACAGCACTAAGTGTGGCAGCCCTGAAGATCCAAATGAAAAGATGGCCTCCAGGGTGACAGTTAATGTAGAAAGGCAATTCAGTCAATCATTGCAGAGAATGCCCAACATCATTCAATGTGAAATAACTTTGTCTCCATTTTGCAATGTTGCTGATTTTGTTTCTTTCTCCCTTCAAAATATGCAAAGCTCTGTTAGGCAAAAAAACTTGACTCCACCAAGCAATAGATGCTGTGAACTGAAGCCTTCTGCATTCAAAGTATTCATTCTTTGTCCGACCTATTGATAAGTAAAATCGAGTAGGTTTTTTTTTTTTTGCTTTGTTGTGTGTATAGATAAAGTAATTCAATGTGCTGATTTGTGTCAAGAATCCAATTTAGAAAAGCTATGCAAATAATTGTCTATTATTATAACTTATGTTTGGTCCATGTAAAACCAGATGACATGCTTCTCCACTACTGTGAGATACTAAAATATAACCCTGAAAAATATCCTTAAAATGCAGCATTTAGAAGATTGTTAGTTGTGAATACACTTTTATTTCAATAATTCCATTAATCTCTTCGTTTCAAATGCTTGAACAAAAAAAAATGTTTTCCTTATCTCAAAACTTGGAATCCTTAAATAAATGTTGTTGTTTTTTAATATATCCAGTTAGTGTCGGCCCTCCCAGGTGAGCAAGACAGGAAACAGGACTACATGAACTAATTTTACTTCTTTTGCGGGGCTACATTAATAGAATCTTGCAAATCTGTGTGCAAAGGCAGCCAAAAAAATCAATGCAATCCTAAACTGCATTAACAGAGGGATACAATCAAGATCAAGGGAAGTACTAATACCACAGCCTTAGTAAGATCACACCTAGAATACTGCATCCAGTTTTTGTCACCACACTATGAAAAAGATGTTGAGACTCTAGGAAGACTGCAGAGAAGAGCAACCATGATGATTAAGGGACTGGAGGTTAAAACATAAAATGAACGGTTGCAGGAACTGGGCATGGCTAGTCTAGTGAAGAGAAAGACCAGGAGAGACATGATAGCAGTCTTCCAATATTTGAGGGGCTGCCATAGAGAGGAGGGGGTCAAGCTATTTTCCAAAGCACCTGAAGGCCAGACAAGGAATAATGGATGGAAACTGATCAAGGCTAATTGATTAAATTAAAGCAAAAAAAAAAAGAGAGGAGAGATTCAACCTAGAAATAAGGAGAACTTTTCTCATGGTGAGAGCAATCAACCAATGGAACAGAAATTGCCTTCAGAAGTTGTGGGAGCTTCATCACTGGAGGCTTTCAAGAAGAGACTGGACAGCCATTTGTTGGAAATGGTGTAGGCTTTCCTGCTTGGGCAAGAGGTTGGACTAGATGACCTACAAGGTCCCTTCCAACTCTGTTAATCTAATCTGAAAGCACAATTTACCAGCACTATTTTTAACCATCTGACCAATTAGGGCGGGTCCTTCCAAAGTGCCTTTCTCTGCCTGTTAAGCAATTCTGGGCTCCACTCTCTCTTCTCTCATTGTTTCCTAGACAACACGGCTTTCTCTCTTCCCCCAAGGTCATTCACACAGTCTATTACATTTAGGGAGATGTTTATTTTTATTTCACTCTAAACAAACAAAAAAAAGACCCTGCTAATGGAATCCATGGAATCCAAACAATAATGTGATAATTTACAGTTTAACTTCCATTTAAAATACTTTTAACCCAATGCGATGCCATTAAGCTAGAATTCTTTCTTTCTCTCTCTCTCTCTAATTTGTTTAAATTATGCAGCACATTAATATTGCTAATTATGGAAAGGACCCCCGTGAACCTGTGAATGTTTAGCATGCAGAACTGGAATGCTATGCAAAATTAGTCATATGACATTGGGTTTTTTCCCAGTAACTTGTTAAAAGTTTAACTGTGACTACAACAAATAGCAGCCTTGGTACTCTCAGCTTATTTTGGCAATAAATTTATTCATGCTGCATGCTCTCTAAATACAGGAGGTTTTCTTCTATGTATAGGATTTATACAGCATTAACAGTAAAGCCTGCATGTTTCTGAAGAAAACACCAAACATTTGTCATTTTACAAATCCCCGCATTATTTGAGCACAACAATGGCAGCTGAAATAACAAGAGAGAAACTTCATCAAACTCTTGATGTTAAAGACAACATCCCGAGCTCCTGGAGGCAAGAATTTTGGGACCAGGGGTGGGCTTCAAAAATTTTAGCAAGGGGTTCTCTGTCTGGTTGCTGGGTGGGTGTGGACATGGTGGGCGTGGCCTAGTCAGCATCCTGCACCATGGCGGGGGGGGGTTGCCTTTCACGTGCTCCAGAGGCTTTCTTCGAACCTCCGGGAGAGCGAAAATGGCCTCCCCAGGCTCCCGAGGCCTCCCCGGACTTCCGATAGACTCGTTTTTCACCCTCCCCAAGGCTCCATGCAAACTCTGCATTTACCTGCATCCAAAATGGGCCGTGTGGGGACTCCTGGGAGGGATGAGGCGGGGTGGGCAGGGACAGCCAGGAATGGGATTTGGAGGTTCTCCGAACTGCCCAGAATCTTAGCTAGAGATTCTCCCGAACCCCCAGCAGCCCACCCCTGGTTGGGTCCCTTAAGATCAACCTACTTGAGGTATTAGCTACACAGCTTGTATTTTTCTCTCTTTTTCCTCTGAAGCAAGAAGGCTACCTGTTGTATGCCAAAGTTTCATTTCCTTTTTGAGTGGAAGAATTCAGAAATCAGCTGGTTTGGTGGAGTAGTGGCTGCATCGGGTAGAAACCAGGAATTTGGTGAGTTATAGTGCTGCCTTAGGCACAGAACTAACTGGGTGACTTTGGGCCTGTCACTCTCTCTAGGAAGAAAGAATTTGCAAACTGTGTAAAAAAAAAAAAGACTGCCAAGAACACTGCAGGGGACTTGGCCAGGAGTCAAAGCTGACTTGAAGGCACATATTTCCAGGAATAAAATAAGACTTGCTTTCATGACACTTTAATTGAAATTTAAACTGCATTAAATATTCTAAATACGATTGCATTTTGTGCATTTAAGAATGTCTTTCTGTTACAAATTGACAGATGCAGTCGCATGAAAATGGCAATGCGGAGATAACTTTCAAAAGAACTGGGAGGCTACAATCACGGGGTTTTTTTAGGAAACTGTAGCGTTCTGGTTCACACATTCTACATTTCTGTCCTGAAGTATATGACCCCATCAGAACCTGACTATGATGATCATAAAGTGAAGGATCAATCCTGTTCTAAAAACCTTCTATGTGGCATTTATAGAGATAATTGCCTACACGGGTATAAATTTATATTTCTTCCTTTAGTGGTCATTCTAGAAACCATTTGGTGTAGGAAGCAATTGAGGTAGGAGGAGTAATGTGTTGTTTGCCTCTAACTTGATTAAAATTGAAGCAGAAAATAAACTGGGCCTTATAGATGTTCATCTTTTACTAAGACATGTGCTATGAATCCCAGATACTCATACTTCACTCTAGGAACTGTATTTTCTTGTTAAAATGGCACAACACAAAGAAAGATAGATCTTTAAAGAGAGATGCAATAGAGCCGCATCTGAACTTTTCATTATTCCCTTTTCTTCTTTAATTACAATTCTTGCCAAAGTAATAGGATGCAAAGTAAAATAAATGCTGAAGAATATAGGCAATAATATCACCTTAATCAAAACTTTTGAAGTGAATAAGTGGTTTACAGGACTTCTTTTGATTGATTATAGAAACTCTGAATATTAGCTATTATTGTATGCCATTACTGCCATTACTGCATTCTCACAGCACCAAGAAGGAAAAGAGGGTGCAATTTTGTTGTTAATATGTAAGCGAAAACCACTTCATCTCATTCCAGTTAGATGATTACATTCAATTCTCATTTCATAAAGGATTCACAGCTGAAATGTCAAAAATGAGGTAATGGCCAACATTTGCAAACCTCTGAAACTTATTCTATGAAAAGCAATTTAAACATAAAAGGTTGGTTAACCTTGAATAGTCAGATTAATGATCCAGCAAAAAAAAAACAAAACCCTCAATGTGATTTTCAGTGAATAAACAAAACTTCATATGCAAACTTAGAAACATTTTTGTCAGAACAAAAGAAAGAACAGTCAAACTTAAACTCAACCTACCCAACACAGTTATCAAAAATCTATCAAAACACAAAAGAGAAGTGTGTTGCACTACTATAACTATTTATGAATAATATGCTACAGATGTATTTCTCTGAGGTACTTCAAAGTCTAAAAAAATAGGTTTCATAAAATTAAATACAACTGAGCAGAATGTTAGCCAAATTGGACAGTTTTACAAGTCAAAATTACTGTTAAAGCACATCCCTCAGAGGTGAGTTGATATGTAAATAGATTTTAAGAGACTATGTTCAAAACACAGAATTTCTTTGTTCTTCAGTCCATCATCTTTCTTAAGTGTTTTCATTTCTCCGAAGTCAAGTAGTGCAATCAGAGGTGGGATTCATTTACCTTTCCTACCAGTTCACAAATGGGAGCATACGCACACCACCTGCCACGCATGCTCAGCCTTCCGTGCATGTTCTTTGCTTGCGTTTGCACCTCTGTTCATGTGCTCAGCCTCTAAAACGTGGCTAAATAAGACGTCATTACATCAGGGTCGGTGGGCAGGGCCTACCGCAGTCGGTGCTACCGGTTCGTTAGAACCGGACAGAACCGGCTAAATCCCACCATTGAATGCAATGCAATCTGAGGCTAAAATGTTTATTATTTCAGTAGTTTTTTTTTTAATTGTTTCTTCTTTCTCCCTTCCCATCAGCTGAATGGACAAGCTCTTGTTACAGGGTTTAGTGGCCCTGAATCCAAGCCGTGGATGTAGACTTCCAAAACTGTTACATCTGGTCTAGGAATGTTTGTGGTCTTCTTCACTTTCAAACTCTTGTGAAGCCATCAAAAGGGCTTTGCTCCCATGTGCATGTCAGGTTTTACTACTCATCTCCCTATTGCAGGGGTGAAATCAACTTACCTTCCTTACCAGATCAGAAGTATGCAGAAGGTAAAAAAAAACATTATTTCCTGGTTAAAACCAGGAAGTAATGACACCCGGGCGGCGATCGCTCCCGGATCACTGAACCACAGGGAAAAATCGCTACCAGTTCAGGCGATCCGCTCCGATCTGGGAGCATTTCACCCCTGCCCTATTGTTAGAATGTCTACTAACTAACATCATCATAGCTTTGCACATCTCAACTGTTAAATACTTTGCGAGCTAGTATCTAGAGAAAGGAGGATGTGCCACCTTAATATCTGCTGACTGGACACTATAAAGCCATGAAGGCGAACCTATGGCACGCGTGCCAGAGGTGGCACGCAGAGTCCTCTCTTTTGGCACGTGTGCCATCACCAGCTGCTGTTCTGGTTTGTGGCGCTCACATGTGCCTCAGCCAGCTGGTCTTCGCGGGCACTGGAACACCAGAAAATGGCCTGAAAACGGCCTAGAAATGGCCAAAAAACTGGCCATTTTCTGGGCCTTTTTCAGGCTGTTTTTTCAGCCATTTTCTGGGCAATTTTCCAGCCATTTTAGGGCCATTTTCAGGCCATTTTGGGGGCAAAAAATAGCCTTAAAATGGCCCAGAAAACAGCGTTAAGACAGCCTGAAAAATGACCAAAACTGGCCAAAAAACAGGCAGATGCATGCTGGCCAGCTGGCCTTCGGGTTTCCGGTGCTCCGGCATGCGCACATGCCCACAAGTTCCGGTTTGGGCACTTGGTGCTGAAAAGGTTAACCATCACCGCTATAAGGAATGACACTGAATGACCAGTGGGAGTCTCTGGAGGCTGGGGAAAGCAAAAAATGTCACATCTTGTCCCACTGGGAGTTGGGAAATGGGCCATTTCAGGCCTCTGGAGGGGGTGGGGAAGGCTGTTTTCGCCCTCCCCAGATGCATAGAAAGTATCTGGACCCAGGTGAGAAAGAAAAACGGGCCTTCCCCACCCCCCAGGTCCTCCAGAGGCAGGAAACAGCCTGTTTCCCTACTTCTGGTGGGCCCAGAAGGGCCGAAAATGAGCTGGCCTGCACACGCATGCATGCCAGAGCTGAGCTGGCATGCCCACTGATATGGTTATGCATGCCACCTGTGGCACGCGTGCCATAGGTTCGCCATCACGGCCCTATACCATTTCAGACAACTGGATGTCCAATTTCTTCTTAAAAACTTCCAGTGTTGGAGCATTCACAACTTCTGGAGGCAAGTTGTTCCACTGATAAATTGTTTCTAACTGTCAGGAAGTTTCTCCTTAGTTCTAGGTTCCTTCTCTCCTTGATTAGTTTCCATCCATTGCTTCTTGTCTTGTCTTTAGATAAGCATGGGAAAAGGACCCGTAGAAATGGAGCCTCGATAAGGGACAATTGATAGGCCAGTTTGGGGATGCTAAGGTTAGTCTTTCTTCTCCAACCATCCCAGGAAAACAGAAAGGACTTACACAGTGGAAAGACTTATCTCCAGAGACTCTATTCCAGCTGGCTGGGGAAACTGTGAAATGAATTTGGATCCTGGCTTTATGGCCAATTAAAATATCATATCATTTGTAAACAATAAAGGCACGGGTGGGATTCTACCGGTTAGGACCAGTTTGGGCAAACCGGTAATTTCGACGATCAGCTGGGAGCACGCGATCACCGAACCAGTTGTTAAACCAGCAGGATCCCACCACTGAATAAAGGTGCCACCACTATTCCTGAATTTCTTGATACAAATGCAGACTTTTGTGACATGGATGCTGCCAGATACAAGACTTTGCATTTGCATCACTAGCACCAGACATAGGAATGTTGTTGTTTAGCCAGAACAACAAGAAATAATGATCTGTTTTGCTCACTAATCCTATGATTACCCAAGATTTCCATATTTTACAAAGTTTTGAAAAATGTGTTTGACTACAGAGAATAATGGACGCAATCAATGGCACCTTTAACTTTCAAATAGTGTCTGCCACCTGCAAAAGGTTTTTTTTTCCCCCTGTTGCTCATATTGTTGTATGTTGGCAAAGATCCAAATATTATTTTACTGAATCAAACAAGAAGAGTTAATTAGCCTCTTTTTTTCTTTCCAAATTGCATCGATACCCTGAATTCAAAACAGCTTGAAGAAGAAAACAACAACAACAACAAAGTAGTGAGATGAGATCTTTTCTGCAATTGAAGCCAAAAAAGTTTTATACAACACACACACACACACACACACACACACACACACTCACACTCACACACTCACAAATCATCATCTTTGTTTAACAACCCCATAATCCCTTGTGGGGTTGAGTCTGGGCAACTGAATGGAGCAAGCAGAGTGTTTACTAGCCAGATGCCCTTCCTGTTGCCAATGCAGAGTTTTGTTCAGTAGAAATATAGACCTGGCCTATAGAATTGCCAAGAGTTGGAAATGACTGAATGGCTAACATCATCACCATCATCATCAAAGGGGGAGGGGGATACAAATATCTTTAACGGATTTAAGTCCACTCTACTCTAGGTATGATTCAGTCTGGATCTATTCAAATGCCTGTGATTATTCTCTGAACTGAACATAGTTTGTTAAACATACTTTTTAAATCTCACCTGGCTCAATGTTGACTCAGCCTTCCCTTCTTCCAAGGTGGGTAAAATGAGGATCCAGATTGTTGGGGGCAAGAGGCTGACTCTGTAAATTGCTTAGACAGAGAAGGCTGTAAAAGCACTGTGAAGCAGTCTATAAGTCTAAATGCTGTTTGTACATGGGTTGAATATTAGCTAAGCCAAAAAGAAAGGAGCAATTGTGATTGTTGTTACAATCTCTACTCCTACTCCAGCCTATTTTACAATGCTAAAATAAATTTTAAAAAGGCTTTGTCTGAAAATTACACACACACACAAAAGCGCTGTTGGTGTCATTTATAACACCTTCGGTGGAACATTTTATAGCTCTGTCCTCCAAGGAAGATGATTTTACTACACTGATTACTGGAGAAGGTAAGACGGGATTTATCCTTTAACCATCCGTATGCTGACTTTTATCATCAATCTGCTTCTAAGTTCTCAAGACAGCTATAGACGGCTAATGTATATTCAGTAGCTATTTTCACACCATAACACCTGATGAGTGAAGATCCTTCTGTAGGCATTTCCAGGTTGCAAAGACAATACCGTGAAATTGTAGCAAATAGTCTGCTTTTCGCTCACTTTGCCAAATATAAGAGATAAAATTCATGGATGTTTTTTAGCTGTTGTATGGTTGGATGATTTGCTAGCGTGAATGTCCTTTCCTGCGGAAGCAACTGTTTAAAAACTTTCCAATGCCAACAGAAGGAAGATATGGTCATGTTGAAGAGTTTCAGCATATCACATGCGGACGCTGATACCTTTTGCATTAGTACAGGAAGTCCTTGACTTACGACCACAGTTGGGCACTGAATTTCTGTTGCTAAATACCATGGCGGTTAAGGGAGTCGTGTCCAATTTTACAACCTTTTTTCTTATGGTTGTTAAGTAAATCATTCATTTGTACAGCATATCCAGCTTTCCCCATTGATTTAGGTTAGATTACAGAGTTGGAAGGGACCTTGTAGGTCATCTAGTCCAACCCCCTGCCCAAGCAGGAGACCCTATGACATTTCTGACAAACGGCAGTCCAGTCTCTTCTTGAAAGCCTCCAGTGATGAAAGCTCCCACAACTTCCGAAGGCAACTTCTGTTCCATTGGCTGATTATTCTCACTATCAGGAAATTTCTCCTTATTTCCAGGTTGAATCTCTCCTTGATCAGTTTCCATCTGTTGGAAGAAATGTCCATCTGGGTTCAGTTCCAAGTGGGGAAGAAAGACACGGGAAACAAGGAGACTCCTTGGAAAGATGGTTTTTAATGGTGGACAGGACCACATGGTTTGAAGATCTTGGGTGAAGAGAAAAAAAGGGAAGAGATGCTGAGAGTGCCTGGGTTTTATGCCCTCTCTGGACTTTTGAATTTGAGCTTGTGTTCTGATTGGTTGTCAAACTCCCATGAGGCCATACAGGGATAACTTGTAGATTGTGTGTTTTTGCGTCCCAAGTTTGGTTGAGCCTTGCTGGTGATGATGTAATGAAAGGGCTTTGGGCAATTCCTACTATAGCTCTGCCTGAAGGAGGTAGATCTTTGTTATGTAGAATGGACTGACCCAGGCCTTAATGGCCCATTGACAAAGGTGTGTTTGGGTGGGGGCTGAGTTTCTGCCTCCCTTTTAGGGGAAATATTCTCCCCTTTTTAATATTTCCTAAAATATCTCATTTTCCTAGGAGAGGGGTGGGTGCTAACTTTCTACACATCCATTATTCCTTGCCTGGCATTCAGGTGCTTTGGAAAATAGCTTGACCCCCTCCTCTCTGTGGCAGCCCCTCCAATATTGGAACAAATATTGAAACAAAGTCATGTCCAGAGCACTAAAAAAAAAAGTCTGCTATAAATAGACCTAGTTAAGGAGGGAGCAGACGAGAAGCGGTTACACACACTTCAGTAAGGAGATATTTCGTCACTTTTTAAAGTTTAACACTTTAAAGATGTTAACACGCATTGTTCTTGCAAAAAAGGGCTGGATTTCCATTATTATTTTGCGGGAAAGAAAAAAAAAGAAAATAGAACTGGACATTTTCTACTATGGCCTATCTAAGCAGATTTATTTCATTACCCCATCAAAAAGGATGAGCAGATGTTTTCCCATGCATTTACCAAGTATTATGTCTGCAAGCTTCCTTTGTGTGGTATGCATAATAGCACACATGCAGGAGGAAGGGGGACGTACAGTGATGGGTTGCCCCCGGTTCGGACCAGTTCGCATGCCCAGAAGAGCGTGCGGGCACAATGCAAACTGGTAATAAAGGTAAGTAGAACCCACCCCTGGGGACGTACTACATATTTTGCCATCAACTTAGCTAGCATGGTCTCAGGGTATTCTAGGACCCCAAATGGAATATGTGAACAAGTTGCTTTGGGTTTGACGTGTTCACAGCTATATTAAGGGAGAAAAAAGTTTAAAGTTGCTATCAACCTGGAAAATCTTTCCTTAAAAGAGTAGAAATCCATACAGCAACTCTTATGCAATTGAGACGGTTCTTTATTTGGATGTACAGTATAAAACTATTCTGGAAAGTATATTTGAAGAAAACTAAACAGTTTCGGAGGATAGTGTAGGAAGTTAGCACCCACCCCTCTCCTAGAAAAATGAAGTATTCTAGGAAATATTAAAAAGGCAGAATATTATACCTCCCTGGCAATGGTGGGTTGTCCCCGGTTCACATTGGTTCTATAGAACCGGTAGTAAAACCGGCGGGAGGCTCCGCCCACTGACCCCAATGTCATCAGAATGCTTCTGCGCATGCACGCGGCCCCGTTACGAACCAGTAGTAAAGGTAAGGAGTACCCACCCTTGATCCCTGGATGAGAAATATGTACAAATTTCCTTTCTGCCCTCTATAGTGGTGTGTGACTTCCTCAATCTCAGGACCTCATCCAGAGACCTGGAAATCTGGGGGTTCTACGCAGGATCTTAACTGTTCCTAGCACTGCACTCTCCTGGACAGAGAGCTACAAAGCCCTTCCTGGGATCTCTTGGAATCACCTTCCTAAATTTAGGAATCACAACTCTTGAGTGTTCCTACCATTCCTGGGGCCACTTTGGCCTTGACTTTCCACATCTACAGTAGTGGCCAAAATTGTGGAAACCTTTTGGGAAAAGTGTATTTTCTAAAACTACCTAATAACACCACTTTTTCTTTTGGGAGTAGTACCATAAAATTATATATCAATGGAAAGTATCCAGAGGTGGTATTTAGCCGGTTCCGACTGGTTCGTCCAAACTAGTAGCGGAAATTGCGGGTGGGCCCACTCCGGCTCTATGCCATCCTATTTAGACACATTTTTGACATCGGGCACATGCGCAGAAGGCACACATGCAAGCAAAGCACATATGCAGAAGGCCAGGCACATGCGCGGAAGGGAAGTGTGTGCATGAACCAGAAGTGTGCGCGCATGAAGCGAGCGTGTGCACGCGGGGCGAATCAGTAGTAACATTTTTTTTAAAAGAATTGATTTATATGCCGCCCTTCTCCGGAGACTCAGGGCAGCTTACAATGCGTTAAGCAATAGGCTTCATACTTTTGTATATTTATACAAAGTCAGCTTATTGCCTCCACAAACTGGGTCCTCAATTTACCTACCTTAGAAAGGATGGAAGGCTGAGTCGACCTTGAGCCTGGTAAGATTCGAACCTGCAGTAATTGCAGGCAGCTGTGTTAATAACAGGGTGCTTTAGACCACTGTACTACCAAGGCTCTTATGATATTGTGAAACCCATTGCTGATAGTATCCTCATTCACTCCTAAAACTCAGCTATAATTGCTTGCTTGTTGTTGGTTTTTCTTTTTCTTTTGGTGGGGGAAGAACAGATTATCCTCTGCAAATTCAGCTGTTGTTTATAGTTATGTACAAACCAGACCAGGAGGTCTTCTTAAACCCTCCACTTCCCCAGGTGCAAAAAACTCCTCACTAAGTACTACAACATGCATATTCAGGAAAATATGAATATAAAATGAAGATGGAGGGAATAATGGGCTAATTGCCACAAAAATTTAAAAATAAAAGCATGTTTTACTTTTTGTAAAACAGTACAGAGTATAGAGGTGCAGTAATAGTACCCAAGTCATTAAACCTCACATTTTATATTTCCTGATGCCATAGAGGAAAACATTTGAGCATTTTTGAACCAGTTTTTTTTTAAAGAAATAGTTTTTAAGTTTTTTTTTTTTTTTTTACTTTTAAAAACAGGGGGGGAGAACAAGGACAAAAACAGAGTAAAAAACATGACAAACATAACAAAACATTATATGCTATTTTTACAGCTGAAATAAAGAACTATATCTTACTAATTATTGTTAACCTTATAGTATTGATTGCGTAAATAAATATAATGTAAATCTATGTATTCAGTAGAAGAATTGGAAAAAAAAATAGACAATATACATGTCGATTCAGAAGGCTGCAGGTTTTGTTTATTATTATTATTCCGTTTAGTGGAAGAGAAGTGTTACGAGGATTGATGGATCAGGCCCAATGAAGAGACTTGAGTCATTGGATAAAATATATTTCTTTTATTCACAGGTTCTGCACATCATCACTAGTTACATCAGGAGCTGAGCAACATGGAGGAGTGTGCCCACCTTTTATACCTGTGGGCGAGGATTCGGGTAAGGAGGGGTCTATGGGAGGAGCTGACCAGGTGGATGTCTGGGTTAACCCTTACACTACTGAGCTATAGCTGATCCTTGGCACGGGTAGGGCATTTATACCTGACAAATCCCCCTCTAAATGCCTGACCTGTGTCTGTAATCCTGACTGACTGTGTGGTGTCTTGAGGCGAATGTTGAGCTTGGAAACTAAGTGTGAGTGTTGTTTGCCTTGTAGAGGTTTTGTGAGTATGTCTGCGGTCTGTTCTTCTGTATCGCAGTGTATGGCCTTTATGAAACCGATTCTGGAGAGCTGTCTCACGTGTTTATACTTTATGTCTATGTGCCTTGACCTTTGGCCTACAGCGTCGGACATGGATATTTCTATGGCGGCCTTGTTATCCTCGTAGATATTTATTGGGTAAGCTGGTTCTCTCCATACGCTGGCGAGTAGGTCGTCGAACCAGATGAGATTGTTGGCGGCTTTGGAGAGGCATATGTACTCGGCTTCAGTGGTCGAGGTTGCCACCAAGATTTGTTTACCTGTGTACCAATGCACCAGACTGTTATTTAAGTAGAATATGTACCCAGACATGCTTTTCCGGCCTTTGGCATCTCCGGCCCAGTCAGCATCAGCGTAGCAGGAGAGGATGGGTTCGTCGGATTTTTCAGGCTCTAGGGTTAGGCATGCATTGGCACTTTGTTTCAGGTATCTTAGCACTCTTTTCACCGTGTCCCAGTGGTATGTGGTGGGTTTGCTCACGTGCCTGGACAATAAATTAACAGATAGAGCAATGTCCGGTCTTGTCCAGTTAGCGATATACAGGAGGGAGCCTATGACTGATCTGTACAGTGTGTTGTCTCCAAATTCGGGTGATTCATCATGCATGTTTTTTAGGAAGTCCGTCTGCATGGGTGAATCACACCCCTTGGCGTCTGCCATGTTGCACTTATGAAGTAACTCTTCTATTTTCTCTTTCTGTGACAGTTGGAAACCTTTTGGTGTTTGGTTGACTTGTACCCCCAGGTACCGGTTTATCCTTCCAAGGTATTTTAGGGTGAAGTGCTCGCTCAGTCTGCTGGCGAAGGTGTTGCGGTTACCTTCGTGCTTGCTGATATATAGTATGTCATCCACGTAAACTAGGATGTATTCTGGCGAGTCCCCCTCTTTCCTGGTGAAGAAGCAGTTGTCAGCTATGGTCGCCGTGAATCCCATAGACTTCAGGGCCTCTACCAGGCATTCGTACCAGCGTTTACCTGATTGCTTTAACCCGTACAGGCTCTTGTGAAGTAACCAGGTGTCCCCTCTGTTGGTTTCTTTGCTGTGGGGCGCTCTGATGTATATTTCTTTGTCTAGTTTGGCGTGCAAGTAGGTGGTCTGCACGTCGAACTGGTGCACCTCCAGCCCCAGCAGGGATGCAATGACCAAGGCGCTTTTGACGCTCTCTGTTCTTACGGTGGGCGAATAGGTGTCTGTGTAGTCCTCCGGAAACCTTTGAGCAAACCCCTGGGCAACTAATCTTGCTTTGTATAGGCTTTGGCCACCCTCTAAGTTCTTGATCTTGAAGATCCATCGGGTGCCTATTGTGTTCTTGCCCTCTGGGACTTTGGTGTGGGTGTAGACCTCTAGCTTCCTCAGACTGTCCAGTTCTTTGGCCATGGCTAATTCCCACTTTGCCCTCTCCCCCTGGGGTAGTCTCAGTACCTCTTCGTAGGAGTTTGGTGTAACGTGATTCGTGTGCACGTGCATCACGTAATCATTTAGCCTTCTTGGCAGTTGGTTTCTGGTTGACCTGACCGGTCTGACTACTGTCTGCTCAGTGTCATGCAGGTATCTGGCCTCTCTTTGTGTCAGTGAGTCGACACTTATCTTGGGATGATTCTCTTTCCATCCCTCAACCTAGATGCCTTGGAGGTTGGGTTTGGGCCTGCTCCCTTCCTGTCTATCCACTGTCTCGCTTTTGTTTTGAGCTTGCTCGATTGGACTATCCTCTCGCTTGGTGGGTACCTCGTTTAAGTGTATTCTGGACCAGTTGGCTTGCTCATGGAATGCCGCTGTTCTAAATACCACAAATCTATTATTGCTGTCCACAAACCTGAAGCCCTTGGTTCCCGGCTCATATCCCATAAACCTCAGTCTTCTGGATACCTTATCCCCTTTCTTGCGCAACTGCTTGGGTATGTGTACATCAGCAGTTACGCCGAATACATGTAAGTGTGCTATCTGAGGCTTCTTGCCATACATGAGCTCGTATGGTGTTTTGTCTATCACACTGGACCATGTTCTGTTGAGTGTGTAGTTGGAGTAGACCAGGGCTTCAGACCAGAAGTGTTGGCCAAGGCCCGCGTCCTCTAAGGCGCACCTGACCATGGTTTGGAGCGTGGAGTTCCGTCGTTCTACGACCCCGTTCTGAAAGGCGGAGAACGGGGATGACGTAAAGTGAATCACGCCTTTGGACCTGAGCCAATGGGAGAAGTCCTTAGATAGAAACTCAGATCCTCTGTCGGTCATGATTTGTTTGATCCGGGTGTTGTTTTGGGTTTCTACTCTTTTGTAAAACTCCTTGAATTTTTGGAAGGCCTCATCCTTTTTTCTTAAGGTATAGACGAAGCCATATCGACTATAGTCATCCACTATAGTGAGGAAGTACCCTTTCTTATAATTTACGGATGGCCTTAGGGGCCCTACCAGGTCCATGTGGACTAAGTCGAATATTTGTTTGGCGGCACGTAACGACTTCTTGGGTCTGGGTTTTACCTTTAATTTAGAACATTTGCACACCGAGCACTCGAGGTAGTTTTGACAGTTTTTTATTCTGATGCCCTCGGTACAATTGGCCATTTTCTGGACCACGGGAAAACTGGCGTGCCCAGCTTCCAGTGTAGCAGGTGAGCGCAGTTGTCATGTATGGGTTTGCCTATTGAGGGACCCCTTTGGGTGTGTCTTTTGTGTTGTGTTTCTTGCATCGTGTTACTATCGCTATCTATCTCTCTCCCGTCTACCTGTTCCCCCTCAGTCCTGTCCTGGTCAGTGTCCTTCGTGTTCCCTGAACTGGTGTACACGCTGTGGGTGTCATTCTCATAGAAAGTTATATAAGGTAACCCTTGGTTGACGGTTACTCTCCCTATATCTTCCCCTTCCTTGCTAACTTTGACATTACCTTTTGTAAAAGTCACCTCAACCCCTGATTCCTTGCTAAGCTTTACTGCGGCTAGGATGTTGTGGGGTATCTCCGGGACCAGCAGTACCCCCTCTAATTTCCCTACGCCTGGCAATGTAATTGTCCCCTTGCCCGTCACTCTAACCTGGTTTTGGTCTGCAACTTTGATCGAAAAATCCTCCCTCTTGAATGATGATAGTAGTTTCTGATTGTAGGTGGTGTGGTTGGAGGCTCCTGAGTCTAGGAGCCATGAGCTGGTGCCTTTGTCTTGATATGTGGTGCGTGTGTGCTCCCCTATCCCGTTATAAGGATCCTGTCCTGCTGTCGCGTGAGCTATCTCTGTTCCCTCTCCTGTCCCTGGGATTGGGTGAGTCCCTGCGCCTATACCTTTCTTCAGATGTGTGCCTTTCCGTTTGTCTGTACCTATGCTCTGGCCTGCCCCTCTCTCTATAGTTCTTGGGGCAGTCCCTTTTGATGTGTCCCCTCGACCCACAGATGTAGCACTCTGGCGTGTTGTGCTGTTTCTCTTGGAAGGCTACTCTCTTCTCACTCTTATGTTCTCTGGGAGGGCCGGGGCGGCTCCTTCTCAGATTATCTTCCGCGATTAGCTTGTTGGATAGCTTCTCCACGGATAGCATTCCTAGACTAACGGTGTCTAAGTGTGTTAAGAAGTTATTCCATGAGTGATCTAAAGAGTTAATTATCACGCTTTTCATGATCTGGTCGGAAATAACTTCTCCCCTAAGGTGTAGCTCTGCTCTGGTACCGCTTAAGGACACTAGGTGCTCACTCATGGGGGTCCCTGGCTTAAGTCTGGTGGAAAAGAAGTCTTTGGAAATTTGTGTGGTGGTGGACACACTCTCACCCAAACATTTTCCCTATAATTTCTGATACTGTGAGGTTATGGCCAATACAGTTGTAAATTGTGGGGGATATGCTGGCAATTAAAAGATAGAATGCCCTATGGTGCATGCAATCCAGCTCTAAAGTCCATGGCCTCTCTGGTGGGTCATTAATAAAATGAGACATGTTTTCTTTTAGGAACACCACCTGGAGCTGCTGTGACCACTCTAGGATATTGCCCCCATCCATTCTCAACTTGGGAAAGTCTATTGGTAAGTTCCCAGCACTATTTGTAAAGTTACTTACTGCTGGCTGCTGTCCATGGTTCCTTATGTGCCTATAGCAGCAGTAAGGCATGGGAACGCTTGCCGGTATTTTAAAAGTCCCGCTTTGTAATTTTTTTCTTTTTTCTTCTTCTAGGCGGAAGAGCGCATGCGCGAAGTCCATTTCAGCTCCGCCGTCGCCGTGGAAGGACCTATTCATCGCGGCTCCGGTGTAGAGGCCTCTATCGGTCGGGTAGGCCTCGGCTTCGGTCTTGGGGGTCCAGGTGTGCTCCGGAAGGCGTCGTCCAGCAGCTGCTTCTCCGGAATGAAGATCCTGGTGGTGCTGAGGCTCCGGCGATGGCTGTAAGTAGCTGCCCCAGTCCATGTGGTCCGGGGTGTGCGGCCTGGGCGATCGGAGGCGCGGTGTCCCTGGGGTGCGTAGGTGGGCTGGCGAGCTGGCACGGGCGTCGGTGGCTCTCGGGTGGGTGCTTCGTTGCCCCTCTCCTCGCCTTCCCTTCTGTTTTGGCCTCTCCGGTTTCTCTTTAGTAATTTTGAGGCCTGGGCCGAAGGCGGCGGCAAGGATCTTCATGGCCCAATCTACTTGCCGCTCGCTGGGGGTGTACCAGGGGTCGGAGTTGGATTCTGTCCCCTCTCCCCGGTCACTTTCATCATGTTTCATGGTCCGGCATTTTTCGCGCGCCGGCCATTTTGAATTCTGGCTGCTGATTGGTTGGGGGTCGGCCATCTTGTCCGACCACGTGGACAAAGATGGCCGCCGTTTCAAATCTTGAGCGGGGCTTCGGGGCTCGGTGGCCGTTGGGAGTGCCCTTTTGGGTGATCCACTCACCGAGTCCAGCTCCTCGAGTTCGGAGTCCGAGCCTTCTTCGCTCCTTGCCACCTCGCGGTCGATTATGAAGCTCCGCAGGTCGGCAAGGAGGCTCTTGTCGCCGGCTCGCTCTTTCAACAGCTGCAGGACGTCGAGTCACACCTTTTCTTCTTCTTGGTCGTTGTGGTGAGTCCTTTTCTCTTTCTGGATCTCCCCCTTTTCTTCCATCGCGGTGGTTTTGGGGGCGGTCAGGGTTCCTACCTTCCCTGGCGAGTCCGATGGGTTGCCTTCCCGTTGCTTCGGAGGTGTCGCCATTCCGTAGGTAGGTATGGGTCCTTGTCTTGTGGTTTGGTGTCACTGGGCCTTACAAACCATCCTCTGCTACCATATTGTTACGAGGATTGATGTATCAGGCCCAATGAAGAGACTTGAGTCATTGGATAAAATATATTTCTTTTATTCACAGGTTCTGCACATCATCACTAGTTACATCAGGAGCTGAGCAACATGGAGGAGTGTGCCCACCTTTTATACCTGTGGGCGGGGATTCGGGTAAGGAGGGGTCTATGGGAGGAGCTGACCAGGTGGATGTCTGGGTTAACCCTTGCACTACTGAGCTATAGCTGATCCTTGGCACGGGTAGGGCATTTATACCTGACAAGAAGTTGCTACTGAAATTTCTCCCAAAGGAGAAAAAGTTATGGGGGAATTTAATCAGAGGTTAATATGGCAGTCTTACACTTTCTTTGGTTAATCGGTGTATAAGTAAATATCCTGTGCTACATTACAGAATTATCTTTTCTGAGACCTGCAGACTCCCTGGCTTCTTATCTGGCTACTTAAATTTTAGAAGAAGATCTTCAAAAGATACCCTTTTCCAGATTAGATTAGAAAATATAGATTAGAAAATGTGGACAACCAGGGAGACTGGAATGTGATGAAAGGAAATATAACAGGAGGGGGGGGGACAGTAGCAATAACTACCATGTTGTTCTGCAACCCAACAAGACAGACACAGACTTCAGAGGATAACTAGAACTGCAGAAAAAACAATGACTACCAACCTGCCTTCCATTGAGGACCTGTATTCTGCACGAGTCAAAAAGAGGGCTGGAAAAATATTTACAGACCCCTCGCATCCTGGACATAAACTGTTTCAACTCCTACCCTCAAAGCGACGCGATAGAGCACTGCACACCAGAACAACTAGACACAAGGACAGTTTTTTCCCGAACACCATCACTCTGCTAAACAAATAATTCCCTCAACACTGTCAAACTATTTACTAAGTCTGCATTACTATTAATCTTCTCATCTTCTCATTGTTCCCATCACCCATCTCCTCCCACTTATGACTGTATGACTGTAACTTTGTTGCTTGTATCCTTACTATTTATATTGATATTGTTTCCTGATTGCTTATTTGTACCCTATGACTATCATTAAGTGTTGTACCTTATGATTCTTGATGAGCGTATCTTTACTTTTATGTACACTGAGAGCGTATGCACCAAAGACAAATTCCTTGTGTGTCCAATCACACTTGGCCAATAAAAAATTCTATTCTATTCTATTCTATTCTATTCTATTCTATTCTATTCTATTCTATTCTATTCTATTCTATTCTATTCTATTCTATTCTATTCTATTCTTTGAAAAGTATTTTTTTTTAAATGAAAGTAATACAAGAAGATTTTTTTTTAAAAAAAATTCTCAAATATCTGGATGGTAAGGTAACAAAAGAAAACAATCTCTCTTTTTTTTGCAAGGGAAAAACATCTGAAAAATTGTTCAATAGGTTTTTGAAAAACTTTCGGGGTTTCAGTTTTTAAAGTAAGAAGAAGAACAAGAAAGAATTAATGCTTTTGAAGCTTAGCTACTATTAAAAAAAAATTCCCTAACTTGTCCTAGAAACGGATATAGACAGGGATTTTAAACATCTGGTTCTTTATTAATAGCTCAAGATCTAAATCAGATGAATTATTAGCAGCAAATTTACACAAATCTTCCTGCAGTCAAAAAAGGGTTTTTTAGAATGCCAACTGATGGGTGTAATAATATCTCCTTTAAATCACCAGTGTATCTTTTTTATTATCTGTAGGCTAACACTCCATTGCCACTTTGATATAAAAATAATGTTTCTGATTAAAAAATTTAGTGGCAAACATTTCACATGATTACAGACAAAAAGTCAAAATTTGCATTTAAATAGACATATTAAATACTCAGCAGCACACCGTAAGAGTGGAAAGGAACTGTATAAATCAGGGAGAAAAAAAGTCAAAATAGGTATTTCAATACCTAACACAAGTGAAGCAGGGGTGGGTTCTAAAATTTTTTACTACTGGTTCTGTGGGCATGGCTTATTTTGTGGGCATGGCTTGGTGGGGGGTAATGTGACTGAGTGGGTGTGACCAACTTTTTTTTTTTACTTTTAAAAGCATTTTTTCTACAACCTTAAGAGGTTGCAGAAAAAAATGCTTTTAAAAGCCTCTGACGATCAGGCAACTCAGCTGGGATCATCAGAGGCTTTTAAAGGCATTTTTTTCCTACAAAAAATGCTTTTAAAAGCCTCTGACGATCCCAGCTGAGCCGTGCGATCATCAGAGGCTTTTTTTTTTTTACTTTTCAAAGCATTTTTTTGGCTGAAGAGGGGGCCAGTTCGGGGGCATGGGCGGTTATTACCGGTTCTCCAAACTACTACAATTTTTTACTACCGGTTCTTACGAACCGGTGCGAACCGGGAGCAACCCACCACTAAAGTGAAGGATTAAGAGTGGGAAAGCATCGCTAACAGTTTGAAAGAATGTTTAATCTATAGTTCCTAGGAAACTATTGAGAATCATTGAGGGACACCATTATTTTGTGTGGTAGGTCCAGAATCAAAGATCATACGAAATAAGATATTGTAAACCATTGTTAGCTAACTAAACCACAATTGGCAAAGTTTGAAACCTTCTGCTAGGTCAAATTCTATTAATAGCTTTGTGTCAACCCAGCTGTTTGTTATAAAAATTAAAATATATAGTGACCATGTTTATAAGCTAAACTAAACCATGTCTTAGTATGATATCCCCAATTACACCAAACCATGTTTTATCTAGGTAACATCAAATTCTCTACTCTTCTGCACACATTTATTTCCTCCTCTTTCTTGTGTGATAAAGATAGGGGCATCTGAATTTCTCAGATATCTTTTTAACTGATCACTATATTATTCAGAGAATAACTATCATTATATCAGATTTGTGATCCTTGATTTTAACTTACCCTGTTTCAAATATTCCATATTTAGTTACGGTATTCATCACCCTAATTTTGGCGCAGTGGTTAGAATGCAGTACTGCAGTATTTCCTGTTGACTGCCATCTGCCAGCAGTTCAGCAGTTCAATTCTGTCCAACTCAAGGTTGACTCAGCCTTCGATCTGTCTAAGGTTGGTAAAATGAGGACTTAGATTGTTGAGAGCAATAGGCTGACACTGTTAAACCACTTAGAGAGGGCTGTTAAGAAATATGAAGCGGTATATAAGTCTAAGTGCTATTGCTATATTTTTTATTCAGACCTATTTTTTTTATTCAGACCCAGAGAACAACTATCATTATATCAGATCCATTGCCTTTGATTTGAATTTGCCCCCACTTCAAATAACTCATAGTTAGTTAACCATCCTAATTTTCAGCCAAGAAATCAAATTTGCACAGCATAACGTGAGTGACACACATGCTTAAAAATCAGGAGCTACGCAATATTCTTTGTTGGCATTCCATTCCTCAGGATCGTAAGAGCAAAAAGACTTAGCGTACTGAATATGAACACAAAAATGAATCCATACTCATCCTCTAACCTCAGCAAAGATAGTGACTTTATACAGGTAGTTTTGCTATTATGAGTTCGCATTAAGCTTGAAAGATTTTACATGCTATAAAGCAGTGGGGCCAAATAATTACGCAGCCTTACTGAGTTTGTGTCCCTTGAAGATTGCATTCATGCTATCTGTCACCTTTCCTGTCATTGCCTTATTCAAAACAAAGACAAAATCTGCCTAAGGATATTTTTCCCTGCCTCAACAATTCGTGAAGCTACTCTGGATCTAAATGAAAGGTAGCTTGTTCTCAAAAACTTGGCTGTCCTGTTTTGCTTAGACAAACCAGAATATAAAAACCTGCATATACAGTCTGGCCTCTTTTTTTTTTCTTCTCTAGCTCAATTTCTTAATCTCTCACATTGGTTCTCTTTACTTTAAAACTATTTTATAAACAGGTGAGTGTGTTTATAACTGTTCGTAATACTCTGAAAATATAAAATTGTCTCTTTTCCTCTTCAGCGTAGAGCCTGAATTCTCTGTTTTCACACTTAGCAATAGCATTTACACTTACATACCATTTCACAGTGCTTTACAGCCCTCTCTAAGCAGTTTACAGAGTCAGCTTCTTGCCCCCAACAATCTGGGTCCTCATTTTACCGACCTCGGAAGGATGGAAGGCTGAGCCAACCTTGAGCCTGCATTCTAACCACTGTGCCACGATGGAAGGATGGATGGATGGATGGATGGAAGGAAGGAAGGAAGGAAGGAAGGAAGGAAGGAAGGAAGGAAGGAAGGAAGGAAGGAAAAGCAATAGCACTTAGACTTATATACCGCTTCACAGGGTTTTTACAGCCCTGTCTAAGCGGTTTACAGAGTCAGCATATTGCCCCCAATAATCTGGGTCCTCATTTTACCCACCTGAGAAGGATGGAAGGCTGAGTCAACCTTGAGCCTGGTGAGATTCAATCTTCCAAACTGCTGGCAGCCACTGATCAGCAGAAGTAGCCTGCAGTACTGCATTCTAACTACTGCGCCACCACGGCTCAATTAAGTCAAAAACAAT
Organism: Pantherophis guttatus; assembly: GCF_059756535.1. Lineage (NCBI taxonomy): Eukaryota > Metazoa > Chordata > Lepidosauria > Squamata > Colubridae > Pantherophis > Pantherophis guttatus. The sequence continues at coordinate 7,811,866 of NC_142076.1, forward strand.
CAAACTATATTGTGTCTTAGTCTGTGATAAATGCAAACCTTGCATTTTATAAACCAGACGTTACTGCTGAGTTCTGCCTGCGAACTCAATTATTGATAACTGGTTAAAGCAAACAGAAACATAACATGACTCATAAACCCCCTTCCAATTATCACTGTTTCAAGTCTTTAGCAATGAGGCCAATACAGTATGAAAATCATAATATTCATTTCAAAGTTCCTGTCCCTGAACTAAATAGAATAGGATAACTGAGTGTTAGAAAAGAAGCATGTCTATATTTTAATATGATTCACTGCAACAAATAAAATCTGGTTTATGGAATAGAAGGAAGGAAGGGGATTCTTAGAATAGGGATTAAGTGAGAGTCCTTATGCCCTTTCATCGGGACCTGATAAGCATAATTACACCAGCCATCTCAGAATGGATTAATTGAGACTTAATTATGTGGGATTTAATGAAATGTATCTGACAAACTACTTGAAACCCTCTGGCAAAAGACAATAAATAGGTGCTCATGGAAAATCCACTACTGTATTTGAAGATAATTGTGGTAAGAATATTGAGAGCCCTGTGAATTAATACCTTTACCTTTATTGATTTATTCCTTCTACTGTACAGGTTATATTACAAAAAGCCCGGACTACGAAATTATTAGACTATTCACAGAATGCAAGTTAAGCAAAGAGATTCAGGGGCAGGTTTCCAGGGGATGCTGCTGGAATCTACTTACAAAATTAATTCCACATAACGAGCTCTAGATATTGTGCCAAAAATTTAATGCGGTGCTATCTTCGTTTTCCCCACCCCCCATTTCTTTTAAAATTTCTGTCCTTATGCTTTTCCGTTACCAGCAATGGCAATAGAAACGAAGACCTCCCAGATTTTAAACATGAACACCTTCTAAGGGGGACGGATGGATGGGGAACCCCAAAATGTCTAGATTTTGCCAGGGGTGGGCTTCAGAGCCTTTAGCAATGGGTTTGCTGCGCCATTGCTGGGTGGGCGTGGTCATGGTGGGCGTGGCCTAGTCGGCCGTCTGAACCATGGCGGGGGGAAGGCAGACGCATTTTTCACCTTCCCCAGGCTGCGGAGGCTTTCCTTGAGTCTCCAGGAGGGCGAAAACAGCTTCCCCTGGGTTCTGGAGGTTCTCCAGAGGCCGGAAACAGGCCCATTAGGCCCATTTTTTGCCCTCCCAGACCCTCCGTGCGGCCCCTGCACTTACCTGGAATGATGAACGGGTCATGTGGAGACTCCACGTGGAGAGGCGGGGAGGGGGAGGGTGGGTGTGGCCAGCCAGGGGTGGCATTTGGGGGTTCGTCGAACCCCAGCGATCCTTGGCTAGAGGATCGCCCAAACCTTGCCGAACCCCCAGGACCCCACCCCTGGATCTTGCTGGAATCAGCAGTTTTAACTTTAAAGTTATAATGGCTGGCAGTGCCTGGTTGGCAGTTTAGCAATATCTGTAAAGTGTCCCTCCCTGTCCTACTCATTGCTTTCCCCTGGTTTTAGCGATTTTGGGCATTACTGAGAAGTTAACCTCACAATAAGTAAACCATGGGGAGGAGTAGCTCATTGCCGTTCCTGGATTAAGTCAATAGTCTGAAGGAGGCATTTTCAAACCTGAGCTTTTTTTCCCCCCCTATGCATTACAGTATTTTAATGACTCACTTCAAAATGTAACGTTTAAGTGGCTTCTATCATTCAGTCCTCTACTGTACATGCTTATTTTTGGAAATAACTCCAGTTTAAAGTATTAGGAATTGATAAGATTTGTAACAGCATTTCCTTCCAACAGCATGGGATAAAGGGGATGCATGTAAAATACTCCAGAGATTTTGTTTTAAAGCACACATTTTACAGCTTTGTTCCTGCAGGAAATCTGGAGACTTAGGGTGTTGATGATTCTGTACCAGTGGTGAAATCTGATTTTTTTTTACTACCGGTTCTATGGGCGTGGCTTGGTGGGTGTGGTGTGGCTTGGTGGGCATGGTTTGGTGGGCATGGCAGGGGAAGGATACTGCAAAATCCCCATTCCCACCCCACTCCTGGGAGAAGCATACTGCAAAATCCCCATTCCCACCCCACTCTGGGGCCAGCCAGAGGTGGTGTTTGCCAGTTCTCCGAACTACTCCAAATTTCTGCTACCGGTTCTCCAGAACCTGTCAGAACCTGCTGGATTTCACCCCTGCCCTGTACCATTTTAAGTCTCAGCCTCCCTTGGTGTCGCAGCCTCCCCTTTGAGGTGTCTTTGAATTGTGATAGATGGAATATGCCTATATAGCGAAAAGGAACTGTATTTGTTGTAAGGTAAAACTTGACGGAAATATTTAAACCGGAAAAGTCACACTATGTCCAATGTTTTTAATTGTATTATTAATAAAAAAAACTTTAAAAAAAAAGAGTTTGAAAGAGTTGTGAGAAATGGAGAAATAGCCTATTGGACTACCAGAGTCGTTCCTGACTCTACGGGGTGGTGCTCATCTCTGTTTCAAAGCCAAAGAGCCAGTGCTGTCCGAAAACATCTCCGTGGTCATGTGGCCGGCATGACTAAACGCCAAAGGTGCACGGAATGCTGTTCCCTTCCCACTAAAGGTGGTCCCTATTTTTCTACTTGCATTTTTTACATGCTTTCCAACTGCTAAGTTGGCAGAAGCTGGGACAAGTAACAGGAGCTCACCCCATTATGTGGTGCTAGGGATTTGAACTGCTGAACTGCCAACCTTTCAATCGACAAGCTCAGTGTCTTAGCCACTGAGCCCTAAAAAGCTACGTGAACCAAGGTTTTAGATAGAAAGTTTTCAAAGTGTATCAGAATTATTTGTAATCCTTCTGAGCTGTTGCTGTGAAATGTGATTTTACAAAGTATGTACAGTAGTTTTGAGATATATTTGGAATCAGAATTGAAACTGTGAGAAATAGGGAAGTGAAAGTAGCCAATGCATAGATGTTTGAGATGTACACGGGTATATATGGAGACTGTCTGTCAGTAAGAAAGGACAAGGAAGTAAGTTGTGAAATGTGTGCAGAAAAGTATAAAAAGAAAGTCTTGGGATGAGTTCAGGGCCACTGGCCATAGCTATTCCTTGTTGGACCTAGATATTGTCTCTGGACCTCATTGCAATGGGTTATTGATATAAGTTCCTGGCAAATAGATGGGGAAGAAATGGAGGTAGTGACAGATTTTATTTTCCTGGGCTCCAAGATCACCGCAGATGGGGACTGCAGCCAAGAAATTAAAAGACACTTGCTCCTGGGGAGGAAAGCAATGGCAAATCTAAATAGTTTACTAAAAAGCAGAGACATCACCCTGCCAACAAAAGTGTGTATAGTCAAGGTGATGGTTTTCCCAGTTTGGCTGTGAAAGTTGGAACCTAAGGAAGGCTGAGCACCAAAGAATGGAGGTGTCAGCGTCTCAGAACTGACATAGAAAAGGGAGGAGAAGCCTGAACTTTTGCCTGCTAAATCCCTTTGAAGATTCGGTCTCCTCGGAGATGGGGAGGGGGGAGGCATTCCTGTGACCTGTCGAAGAAAGGAATCAAGAAAGTGACTTGGAAGATAGCCAATGAGAAGCAGAGAATTGGGGATCGGAAAGGGAGGGATTGGGGGGCAAAGGTCAGTACTGACCGTGAAGAGTCAGGATCAGGTTGCTGTGCTCGAATAAAGAGAAAATTTCCTTAAAGATCGGCAGTTTGGAAGTTCATTTATTTTGAGATAGCATTGAAACCTGACAGGAGGCCTTTAAACTCTGGTGCTGGAGAAGACTCCTGCGAGTCCTGTGGACAGCAAGGTGATCCAACTGGTCAGTCCTAGAGGAGATCAACCTTGACTGCTCTTTAGAAGGCCAGATCCTGAAGATGAAACTCAAATACTTTGGCCACCTAATGAGAAGGAAGGACTCACTGGAGAAGAGCCTAATGCTGGGAACGATGGAGGGCAAAAGAAGAAGGGGACAGCAGAGAACGAGGTGGCTGGATGGAGTCACTGAAGCAGTCGGTGTGAGCTTAAATGGACTCCAGAGGATGGTAGAATACAGGAAGGCCTGGAGGAACGTTGTCCATTGGGTCACGATGGGTCAGACACAACTTCGCAGCTAACAACAACAACATTGATATAAATTGTATTATGAGGCTGTTCATGTTCCAAATTGCTCATGAAAAAAACCTCTGAATCTTAAAGTAAGAATTGTTTATTGTATTGCTTTTTCTTATTACTTTTGTTGGGATATTTTTATGCCAGGGTGGGCAATCACATCATTTTCTCAAGCTTTGGTCTGTAACAATGAAGGACTCGTAGAATCAAAACTCAGAAGTCATTTAATACAAATTCCAGCCTTGGACCGTGTGCCTTGTAGCTAAATCATTCCTAGCAGGTTCCTGGAGAAGCTTTTCAAAAAAAATAATTCTTCAGGGGAGGAGACCACAACAGTCTTTTTTTGGAGTCTTCCTCCTTCACTTAAGAATTATTGTTAAAAAGCTCTCCCCTCACTCAAATTCTTGGCCTTTCCAAAGGAAGACTTCAAATCTGTACACAAGAGGAAGTCCAATTGTCCTTTATGGGGGAAAATCCTCATCTGTGTGCACACGCACAAAGCATTAAATTTTTAAGCCTGAAAAAAAAAAGAAAGAAAGAAAAAGAAAAGAGAAAAGAGAAACATTCACCTGAAAATAAACCTCCCTGAACTCACTGAGGATTATCTCCCAGTACACATGCCTGAGCTTGGGTTATATAAATCTGTCATTGAATTTAAATACAAAGTTCCTTGTGTTAGGATATGGTATAAGTCTTAACGGGTTGTCCAGGCAATATATGTGTTCTATAACTTTAAATGTATTCTGTAACAATATATGTGTTCTGTAACTTTAAATGTAATGCTGAGTAATTGTACTGCTGAGTAATTGTAATGACTAATGACTGCTGACTGAATGCTGACTGCAATTATCATAATTGTACTGTTGAATCATTGCACTGCTGACTTCACTTATCTTAAGTGGATAATTACTAGTGTAAACTGTATATAAGAAGGAAGCCGAGCTATAGTCATTGTTGGACCTGCTCTCATCATTGCTTGACTTGCTGCTTGACTGGAACTGTTGATTGGAACTGTTACTGTTGTGTGTGAAGACGTGGATGGATCTGCTATCATCATGATTTGTTACCAGCGTGAATTACTGCTTTTGTCTGGTAAGAAGATATCTGTAACTTCGGACTGATTTGAATGGCTAAAGACTTAGATTGACTAAAAGACTATACAATTGTTTTTCACTACAAAGTAAAAGCTTTGTTAAACCAGTTTGTATGTATTGTATTCATTGCTCTCAATACCGTTTCTCTGTGCATTTACTCTACTGGTTGGTAACACAACAATATTCTTAACACCTTGTATCACCATCATCAATGGATATGCCACACCATTGTTGTTCCTTTTCTTTTTCCTGTCATTCTATCTTTTGTTTTTTTTAAAGCAATTAATCAAGAGGAGGGAAACCGGGAGAGACAAGAGGGGTGGAAAAAATGGGAAAATTTGATGACTTGGGAAGGACATCCATCTATTCAAAGAATGACTCTGAAGCAAAGTGTAGGTTTTTCTTGCTTCCTTACTTCAAACAACAGCTGCTCTCTGCCTATACATAACATTGTCAGCTTCACCCAGGATGAAACCGAAGACAAGCAGGAAGAGAGATTCAAGGACACAGCTCTATGATTAGCTGGTTTTATTACAGATTCAAGTAAAGCCATAATAGAACAGAAAAAAACTAGCAGCTGCCAACTGCAAGCCCCAACTACACCATGTATACACAGAAACCCCAAAAGAATAAACTTTTAGTCTCTTTTCTATCCATTTCTCCAAATGGATAACAATAGGATGTTTCCCAGTGGGGTGGGGAGGCTATTGATAGTCATGCATTATTATTGACACCAACCTGTCTGGTCTCTGGCCCATTCCAGGTTGACCTTGGTCTTTCTCAATCTCACAAATACACAGCAGGCAGGAAAGAAAATCAAGCTATTTTCTTCTGTTAAAAGCACCGAACATTAAAAACAATGACTTTCGGGGAGTTATTGCTGAAAACACATTAGCAGATGATGCAAAAAAAGCTAAAGAATGATAATTCCATCTATATTTGCATCCACTTTGATGGAAACTACATTTATGCAGCAGCCAAATCTATAGGAGTGAGTTCACAGACCCGTGAAGGTAATCTTCAGCCTGGAAACTTCAGGTCCTATGAGTAGAAAAGCAGCAATGAAGGAAGTAAATTGAGGGACAGCACTCTTCAAATGATATCAAGGAGAATAATCACCTCTTTGGAACTGTCCCAGATTCCAGGGCATTGAATAGTGGTGCTGACTTCCAAGAAAAGAGAATCTAAACAGTAAGATCGTCATCTTCTTTTAATGACCCCATAATCCTTTGTGGGGTGGAGTCTGGGCAACTGAATGGAGCAAGCAGGGTGTTTTTTTTTAATGGCCGGATGCCCTTCCTGTCACCAATGTGGAGTTTTATTCAGCAGAAATATTCTCATTGTACCGAGAGAGAGAAATATCTGCCTCTACCTAGGATCGAACTCACAGCCTCCTGACTGTGAGGCGAGAGCTCCAACCTTTAGGCCACCGCACCACTCCCATTCTAAACAGTAAAACGCTTTGACCTATTTGTGAGGGTAAGATAATTAAATTATGCAAGCTTTGCAATCATCATCTTCTTCTTCATTGTCATCATCTTCGATGTCATCCTCAGTGGCGCCATCATAATCACATCATCATCATCTTCTGAGCACAGCACATAGGGCAGCAAGTGTTTTCCAGCATTTTGATCATTTTCAGCATCTTCAGCATCGGACATAAATAATCCTAAAATCTTCCTTAAGTGTTTGGCACCAAGTTTTCCAAGGATAACCTTGTTTCCTCTTTCCTCCAGGAGATACCCCGCATAGGGCAATTTTTGGATGCCAGTCTTTAGGCCTACGTAAGATATGGATGTCAAGCCGCATTCAGCATTCCTTCATAGTTCTCGATAGGTGTTCTAAAGCTGATTTCTGTAGTACCTCTGTCAGCCCTGAAACCATGTTGGAAATTTTCAGGGCTGCCACAGCAAGGTTGCTTGCTGCTGTGGGAAAGTGAGGGGGGAGATAGAGATAACTGGAGGAAAATAACATTCTTTCCCGTGGGAACCAAGGACGTCCCCACCAGGTGGTGGTTGGAAGGCGCGGAGCAAAGACCATGGCCCAGTGATGAAATCCAATTTTTTTTTACTACCGGTTCTGTGGGCATGGCTTGGTGGGCATGGCAGGGGAAGGATACTGCAAAATCTCCATTCCCACCCCACTCCTGGAGAAAGGATACTGCAAAATCTCCATTCCCACCCCACTGCAGGGAAAGGATACTGCAAAATCTCCATTCCCACCCCACCCCAGGGGAAGGATACTGCAATATCCCCATTCCCTCCCCACTCCAGGGGAAGGACACTGCAAAATCCCCATTCCCACCCCACTCTGGGACCAGCCAGAGGTGGTATTATACGGTTCTCCAAACTACTCAAAATTTCCACTACCAGTTCTCCAGAACCTGTCAGAACCTGCTGGATTTCACCCCTGCTGTGGCCTGATTGGACCATGTGATAGACGTGTGACTTGGGGGCAAGAATTTTGGGTTTTGATTTGGGTGGGGAAAACCTTTGGTCCTTCAGAGTCAGGCTTTCACCAGCTGTGCCAATATGACATTCCTAATAAATAATTACTTTGAGGAAAATTCAGGCCTCAGAGTTTTGATTTTGTTGGGTTTATTACTTGGAACCCTGACAATCTCTTCATTAGTGACGTGGCCACAGTAAGAGACACAAAAGATTCTTTTCAAGCAGTATTGTTAGGAAACACTTAACCATTTAATTATCTTGGCTGTATACTTCCATGTTTCACAATCAGTTGGTAGGACAACACTCTTGAAGACTGTTTTACTCTCTTTACAAATTTGGACTTTTCAAACTTCAAATTTGAATTAAGGAGGATTTTTTTCTGAATCTAAGAGCTATTAAGCAGTGAAACAGCTTTTGTCCTGAAGTTGTGCACTCTCCATCATTGGTCATTTTCAACAGTGGGTGGCCATTCTTTGTCCAGAATAGTATGAGGATTCTTGCATTGGGCAAGAGGTTGAATGTCTACAGAGATTCTCAGTCATCCAGGTCATAGTTGTCTCAAAAGTGGTTTGTTAGTTGTTGTTGTTGTTTTCTTTGTTTGTTTTTAAAGGCAATTGGACTGTTTTTTGAGGAAGAAGAAGACATTTTGCTTCTCATCCAAGAAGCTTCCATTCCCCCCCCCCCAAACCATCCAGTCACAAATGATGAAGCTTCTGGATGTGAAGAGAATCCTCCACCTCCTCCTCCTCCTCCTCCTCCTCCTCCTCCTCCTCCTCCTCCTCTTTCTTCCCCCACAGAGTATCCCCCCTCCTCCTCCTTCCTCAAAAAACAGTCCAGTTGCCTTTTTTAAAGTAAAGCATTTTTGCAACTTCCAACCCTAGGATCCTATGAAGGAAGACACCAGGTCTCCCTTTACTAGGTGTGCGAAGTACAACTTGTGTAGACATAGGTTAGGGATGCTTTAGTTTAGCATTTTGAGAGACTGCAAGAAGGAGGCAAGGAAAAAGAATTTAATATGAGTGAGATGAGATAACAAAGCCCATAATTCAGAACTACATGGAGGGAAACCTTTCAAAAAGACTCAGCTTTAACTGATGCATTGCAAATCTTCCTCAATTTTTACCCTTACAGTTCTGACTCCGTCATTCTTTCTATCCTTTGTATGATAAAAATGATGCCGTATGAATCTGAACATGTTTCATACTAATTCCAGGGCTTTACAAATCTCAGAGCTTAAAATGTTGACGAGTTGCGAAGGTAAGCCACATAGTAGCTGCAGCCAAATCAAAACACCATCATAAAATCCCGGGCTTTAAATGTTTATTTAAAACAGAAACAGAAATCTTAAAGTGTTAAGATCAGCTGGAGAGGCGCAGCTGGTAGCATTTTTAGTAGGATTGCCTTGCATTATATGGAGAGGAGTCAAGGTTTTTTTTTTTAACGACAAGGCCTTGATTACGGTGTTCCCTTCAGTCAGAAATATAGATATGTAGCTTACAACAAAACATGCTTGTTCATCATGGCATTTGAAAAGGACCAGATTGCTCTTTTAAAATTAAATTTCTTTTACTGTTTGAACTTTTATGGCTTTTATTTCCTTCTTCCATCATTAAACTGCTGTAATTCAAGATTGTTTCATTATTTTATCTTTTTGGTGCCCAGTTCTGTTGTCCTTCAGCTGGGGAGTGGTGTAAAATAAAATGAGTAATATGAATTTGCTCTAAAAACGTGGCTTTGCTTCATGGCATCTAATCTGTCATCCTAAACAATTATATGACAGACTTTTCTAAATCGACCTAGTCTACCAACTGACTCAGTTTACATATACACAAAATACACAAAAGTCATCCCTTATTTCACCTTCAGCTGGTCAATCAGCCCTATTACAATCAGCAATAGGCACTGTGATTCTTCTTTAACATCCAATCTACACGATCCTTGTATTGTCCCCCAAATAATGGCTTGGATATTCCTCACAATTGTAGTTTAATTACATTTGGTGAAAACTGGCATTTCTGACCCCATCATAAAAGTCTAGTTAAGCTGCAAAATTTGTTCACCACGATTTAAAACCAAAATAGGAGAGAGAGAAAAAATAATCAGAGAAAAGAGTTTTTAGTAGTATTTTTAACAAGGATTTAAATAAAGGTCTATTTTAATTCATTGGATTCAGATAGGATTGGATAGTTTGCCAATTAAGTTCAAGCATCTGGCTATTTTGGGGGGGGGGGTTGTAAAATTTTGACCTTTAGCAGAATTCAATAATAGGTGCATAAAAGTATCAATAAAAGCCACTAATAAGATCTCTGTATGATATAAAAGCAATGAAATATACTGTAACATGGTTTGAATTCTATGAATATCAAGATGTTAGAAACTTTGAAGAGAAAGACAAAATAAATTAAGCCTTATTTAATTGGCTCCAGGGATGTGTCCCATGTACAGATTTTCATCAGCGAGGGACCACGAGTCAAAAGTCCTTTCCTTTCAACCTAGTAGATAATTATGATAACCACTTACTTAAACCTCAGACTGAGCTTTTCCTGTTATCTTCCATGAAATCATTATTCTTGGTAACCTGATGAAGTATTTTCCTTTGAGATAAATATACACACAGTATCATTTTATCCTGAAGATGTCAAGAGAGTGGCATTTCAATAATTGCCCATTATTCTAAACCATGCATACCTAGGAGAAATCGCTCCATAGTTCAGAAAATAATTGTCCGTATACTTTCTCCAAGCAGAGGTAGGATTATGGCAGGGTATTGTCTTCACAGCACTTGTAAAACTTTACTCCATACTTAATGGTGTTAAATTCAAATCTTCTTCTTTCTTTCTTTTTTTAATTTTATCAAGGGAAATCACCTTTTGCAAATAATAGATTGCAGAATATTATGAGAACATTCATCACTGAATTGTTAGAACGAGGTGAAGAAACAGCAAAAGCATATTCCTTACAGCTATATAATGATCTATTTTCCCCCAGCGTGGAAAGTTACATAAACAACAACACCATCAATTCTACATTTAACAGCCTCAGCATATTTGTTTAAATGCATTCTATTCCACCTTTTTTAACATGCTGAAATAGGTTGGAAACTGTTACTAAAATCCCAGTTTTCTCCAACAGCTCCGTGTATTACTTATTTATTTCTACAGTGCAATCCCAAAAATATAATTCTCCTTGGTTGAGTGAAATGTATTGCCAGTTAGTAAGTAAAAAGAGAGGTAGGTAACCTTTCGCATTATTGGTGCTCTCTGAGCTTGGCGGTTTTCTTGCAGGCGTTTCCTTACCCAACTAGGTAACATCATCAGTATGAGTCACTAATAAGGTTACCTAGTTGGGTAATGAAACATCTGCCAGCAAACCATCAACCTCAGAGAGCACCAACAATGCCACAGTTCAGAAATTCTCTTCTACTGACCTTCAGAAATTCTCTTCTATGGATTAATCTTTTGTAAGCCTTTTCCCAGAGACATTTCTGATCAGAACTGCAAAAAAGGATAGGCAATTTTCTAGCAAACAACCCCCCACCCCAAACAAAATGTAGTCAACAATATCAGGTGGCCAGAGATTAAAAACATAAAGAAAGAAATTTCCACTCACTCATCAAGACAAAGTAACAACAAAACACAGAACATAGAATCATTGGTTTACAATGGAGGTCTTATCATCTTTATATAATGTACTATAATTAACATTTAGTAACAGTAACAGTAACAGAGTTACTGGAAGGGACCTTGGAGGTCAACTAGTCCAACTCTCTGCTCATGCAGGAGACCTATACTAGGGATTCGAACCGCCGAACTGCTGACCTTTCTGATCGACAAGCTCAGTGTCTTAGCCGCTGAGCCACCTAGGAGACTTTACACCATCCTGATTAAACGTTGTCCAGTCTATTTTTGAAAACCTCCAGTGATGGAGCACCCAACGTTCCAAGTTGCAAGCTGTTTCATTAATTATTTCTTCTCACTGTCAGGAAATTTCTCCTTAATTCCAGATTGGATCTCAGTTTAAAGAGCATCTATCTTTTACTCATTGTCCTGCCCTCTGGTGCTTTAGAGTTGACCCACTTCTCTCTATGATAGCAATACCACTTAGACTTATATATCGTTTCATTGTGCTTTTACAGCCCTGTCTAAGCAGTTTACAGAGTCAGCCTCTTGCCCCCAACAATCTGGGTCCTCATTTGACCTACCTCGGAAGCATGGAAGGCTGAGTCAAACCTGAGCCTTATGAGATTTGAACTGCCAAACTGCTGGCAGCCGGCGATCAGCAGAAGTAGCCTGCAGCACTGCACTCTAACCACTGCGCCACCACGGCTCTTATATGATAACCCCCCCAAATGCTGACAAGGGCAACGTCTTACAAGGAAAATCTGTATAAACTGTTCTATAGGTGGCATTTGCCACCGGCAAGGCTAGCAAAGATGTTCAAAAACATGCCTGCTAAATGTTGGAAATGCAACCAGATACCGAACTCTTATTATCATATGTGGTGGACATGTCCAAAGGCAAAAAAAAAAAAAAGGATGAAAATTTATATATGGTTAGAAAAAATGATAAAGCAACATATAGACTTAAAACCAGAAATATTTTTGTTATGTATAATACCAGAAAATTACAATAAAGGGAATACATATTTAATTTTACATATGTTGATAGCAGCGAGAAATGTATTTGCACAATATCAGGAAAAATTAGTCCTCGGTCCTAGAGGAGATCAACCCTGACTGCTTTTTAGAAGGCCAGATCCTGAAGAGGAAACTCAAATACTTTGGCCACCTAATGAGAAGGAAGGACTCACTGGAGAAGAGCTGAATGCTGGGAACGATGGAAGGCAAAAGAAAAGGGGACGGCAGAGAACGAGGTGGCTGGATGGAGTCACTGAAGCAGTCGGCGTGAGCTTAAATGGACTCCGGGGAATGGTAGAGGACAGGAAGGGCTGAAGGAACATTGTCCATGGGGTCACGATGGGTCGGACACAGTTTTGCAACTAACAACAACAAGAAAAAGTTAGGACACCCCTATAGACGAAAATATAATCAAAAAATATTAGACTGTGCGGAGATGGACCGATTGACACTAAAAATAAAGGACAAGGAAGAAACAGAATACTTTTCAACATGGGATCTGTTTTATCAGTGCTTAAATAAAAGAGGTAGAAAATAGAGGGAAAAAGATTACTAAGTTGTATAAGTAAATGATGAAAGATTATTATTATAAACAAGTAAATGTTAATATTATTATGATTAATACTATTATAATTATGATTACTATGATACCATTTTACTATGTTGCATATAAGCAAATTGACCCAGACAATACACTGTATAGTAAGCACTTATGTATATTCAAGGAAAGATGTATAAATAATTTAAAAAACAAACAAACACCGGAAGACGGTTATCATGTTTCCTCTAATATTTCTCTTCAACAGGACAGACTTACTGTATCTAGTTTTCTTAACCATTCATTGTATGATTCAGCCTTCAGACTCCAAATCATCTTTGTCACTCTTCTCTGTACATTTTCTAAGCATTTTTTTTTTAATATTGTGTTGACCAGAACTGTACACAGTTCAATTAAAAAAAAAAAAGGAAGAAACAAAAACATTTAAATCAACCAGGTTGCTTTGCGGGCCTCATTCTTCTCAAAAGTTTTATGATCGTCCGCAAACAGAAACTTTATGTTAACTGAATGATTATCTTCCCTTCTTTGCAGAAATGCCACAATCCTATACTAGAATGATCATGTTAGAAGATAAGAATTTCCCCCAATAAATTGCATGGAGAAGAAATGCTTTTTCCAGGAACTCACATGGGGGACAACCATATTAACTGCCTAGTAAAATTGATCTTTAGAAGGAAGATCCTGAAGAGGAAACTGAAATATTTTGGCCACCTAATGAGAAGGAAGGACTCACTGAAGAAGAGCCGAATGCTGGGAACAATTGAGGGCAAAAGAAGAAAGGGAAGGCAGAGAATGAGGTGACTGGATGGAGTCACTGAAGAAGTAGGCGTGAGTTTTAATGGTCTCTGGGGGATGGTAGAGGACAGGAAGGCCTGGAGGAATGTTGTCCATGGGGTCACAATGGGTCGGACATGACTTTGCAACTAACAACAACAACGAAGGAAGGCTGAGTGAACGCCAAAGAATTGAGGCCTCTGAACTGGAGGAACATTGTCCATGGGGTTGCGATGGGTCGGTCACAATGGGTCGCAACTAACAACAACAAATATCACCACCCATCTCACAAAAAGCGACTCACAAACAAAATAACAAAGTCACATCACAATATAAAAAACTTCAGACATAAATAGCCACGAAAGTGGAAAAAAAAACGTAAAGGAATGAAAAAAGATAAAAGATAGTGGGAGGACAGAAATAAATAAGGGGCAAGACCTACATAAACTGAAAAGAATTGCTTCCCCCCCTTCCCCACACCTTTAGATCAACGTACATTAAAGTGCAAACCATCTTCAGAGCGATATTATCTAAGCTGATGAACTATATGCCTTGAAGTTATATATTTTTTTCTGGTCACTGACCATGCCATTTAGAATTTTAAAAGGAGAATGTAATCAAATGGGAAACTCTGGGATGAATCATCACTACTTTAAAAAAAAAAAGGCAGAAAAGGAACATTTTTGAAAGCAGCCCCCCCCCCCACTACCCCAATTTAACGAACAAACAGCGGCATTTTGACACGTTTTCCACTGACTTAAATCAACAGATTACCGGATACCAAACAAACCCCGGTCTACCTTCAATATTTAGCTCCAGAAGAGAAGCAACTCATAAAGGTCAGCTGGAGAAAAGAAATCTTTGCTGCAAAGTGAAATTGCTCTATTTATCTCTCATAACGTTCTCTCTTGTCATGGGGGAAGTACCGTGCTGGGTATGAATTATGTTGCACTTAATATCCAGCTTTCCAAAATGGGGAAAACCTGCAGGGAACCATGTTCTTTCAACTCAGCTCAAGCGATGGGCGAGAAATCTGTTGCTTTCTATGGGGATACAAGCTTACTGCCCTGTGCAGCTAGCTTATATGGGATGCAGCTAGCCTATTGTGCGAAGCTTTTTCTCCGGTAACATTGTATTGCTAACGAGGGCATACAATATCAATAGCAATAGCACTTAGACTTAAATACTGTTTCATAGTGTTTTTACAGCCCTCTCTAAGCGGTTTACAGAATCAGCCTATTGCCCCCAACAATCTGGGTCCTCATTTGATCCACCTCAGAAGGATGGAAGGCTGAGTCAACCTTGAGCCGGTGAGATTTGAACAGCCGAACTGCAGCTAGCAATCAGCTGAAGTAGCCTGCAGTACTGCACTCTAACCACTGCACCACCTCGGCTCTTACAAAACCTTTGCCAGACCAATTCTTGAATACAGCTCATCCGCCTGGAACCCGCACTGTATATTGCACATTAACACGATTGAACGAGTCCAGAGGTATTTCACGAGAAGAGTACTCCACTACTCTACTCACAATAGAATCCCTTATGCCACCAAACTTGAAATTCTGGGCTTGGAGAACCTGGAACTGCACCGCCTGCAGTCCGATCTAAGCATAATACACAAAATTGTCTGCTACAACGTCTTACCTGTCAACGACTTCTTCAGCTTCAACCACAATAATACATGGGCAAACAATCGATACAAACTCAAGGTAAACCTCTCCAAACTCGATTGTAGAAAATACGACTTCAGCAACAGAGTGGTCAAAGCCTGGAATGCTCTACCCAATTCTGTTGTTACAGCCTCAAACCCCCACAGCTTCAACCTCAAACTGTTTACCGTGGACTTCACTCCCTTCTTAAGAGGTCCGTAAAGGGTGCGTTCATAAGTGCACCAGGGTGCCTACCGTCCCTGTCCTACTGTCCCCATTTATCTGTACTTACTTCCTCTGTTTATGTTTATGTTTATACCTATACCTGCTACCTTGTACATGTGTTTGGGGAGGTCTTATTATTTTGGGGCCCATGGAGCAAGATGGGCCTCCTCTTGCCGTCTTACCTGATTTCCATCTCTGTCCCCTTAACTCTAACCAGAGGAAATGGGGGGATCGGCTGCGTATGCGTTTAAATATTTTCGGGGAGGGCTTATTTTGGGGGAAACATGGTAGTTAAAGCAGTTGAGCTAAGAACCAGTTACAGGCAGTCCTCAACTTACAATTTAGTGACCATTCAAAGTGACAATGCCAATGAAAAACGTGACTTACGACCCTTTTTCACACTTATGACCATTGCAAGCATCTCCGTTGTCAAGTGATCAAAATTCAGATGCTTGGCAACTGACTCATAATTATGACAGTTGCAATGTCCTGGGGTCGTGTGATCCCCTTTTGTGACCTTCTGACAAACCCAGTCAATGGGGAAGCCGGATTCACTTAACAACCATGTCACTAATTTAACAACTGCGTATTTGCTTAACAGCTGTGGCAAGAAAGGTCATAAAATTGGGCAATGTTCACTTAGCAAACCTCTCACTTCGCAGCAGAAATGTTGGGCTCAATTGTGGTCATATGTCGAGGACTACCTGTATATTGAACAGATTGTGGTTTCCTGTAAAAGTGATGTGATTTTATCTGAATGCTGATCCTTTGTATTTACTGCAGGGGTGAAATCCAGCAGGTTCTGACAGGTTCTAGAGAACTGGTAGCAGGAAGTTTGAGTAGTTAAGAGAACTGGCAAATACCACCTCTGGCTGGCCCCAGAGTGGGGTGGGAATGGAGATTTTGCAATATCCATCCCCCAGGAATGGGGAGGGAATGGGGATTTTGCAGTATCCTTCCCCTGGAGTTGGGTGGGAATGGAGATTTTGCAGTATCCTTCCCCCAGGAGTGGGGAGGGAATGGAGATTTTGCAGTATCCTTCCCCTGCCAATGCCCACCAAGCCACGCCCGCAGAACCAGTAGGAAAAATTTTTTTGAATTTCACCACTGATTTACTGCATATGTTCTTCATTGTTGTATTTTCTTTTATCTATTTTATCTATTTTACCCTGGAATTAGACTTGTGATTTCATGTAATGTTATGTAGTGTTATGTTTTCATTTAGTCATAAACCCAATTAATTAAAAGAACTGCTACTGCTCCCGACTACCTGTTCTGAAAGCATGCTTGCACATCAGCTAAAAACTGTGTACTGTGTATATTTTATGGTCCATCTCTGCAGGGGTGACAAAGACAAAGAGGAGATACCGGGAGGTAAATTGTTCTCTCTCTCTTTAATGGACCCACAGAGACATTAATAGCCTGGCTTCACCACCGACGCCTCGGTTCCTAGAACTTTATCATTAAAGATTTTGGTCACTCAACTGCAGTGATAATTATCACATAAATTAGTGGAGGCAGAAAAAAAAAGGAAAAAGGACATTAAAACGGGACCATAAAGCAACAGCAAAGAATAAGACTTAATTACCCAATAATATTTTCAAATCTGTCATCGGAGATGATCCAACATTCTGATGGGCTACGGAGCAAATGCCAAATAATAAGGAACAAATTTACTCCCTGGTATTGTACTGGCCATTGACCAAATAAAGATTGCTTGTTCTTGTACTCCCTGGTATCACACTTTTTAAATCGGAGGGCCTGTCATAATAAAACAATTTGGGAGATATATTTTAGGGATAATACAGTGAAGGAAGGCTGCAGGGCAAAAGGTTTCATTTTCTGTATGGCCTCTTTCTTCTGCTCTTAAGATTAGGGGAAGGTGGATGGATAAAAGTTGAATAGTAAATTGGATCAGCTACAAAAATGACTTGCAAAAAAATATGTATCAGCAGGATGGACGGATAGATAGATGATGGATGGATGGATGGATGGATATTTGATAGATAGATCCATATAGATAGATAATATAGATTACAGATGATATAAAGAGATGATAGATGATGATAGGTGTATGGATGAATGGATGGAGATGATAGAGATAAATGATAGATAATGGATAGATAGATAATGGATGGATGATGGATAAATAGATAATAGATAGACAGATAGATATTTGATAGGTACATATAGATAGATAATATAGATTACAGATGATATAAAGAGATGATAGATGATATAGGTGTATGGATGAATGGATGGAGATGATAGAGATGAGAGATAAATAATGGATGGATGGATGGATGACTGAAAAGATAGATAGATAGATAGATAGATAGATAGATAGATAGATAGATAGATAGATAGATATTTGATAGATAGATACATATAGAAAGATAATATAGATTACAGATGATATAAAGAGATGATAGATGATGATAGGTGTATGGGTGAATGGATGGAGATGATAGAGATGAGAGATAAATGATGGATGGATGGATGGATGGATGACTGAAAAGATAGATAGATAGATAGATAGATAGATAGATAGATAGATAGATAGATAGATAGATAGATAGATATTTCATAGATAGATCCATATAGACTACAAATGATATAAAGAGATGATAGATGATGATAGGTATATGGAGGAATGGATGGAGATGATCGAGATAAATGATAGATAATGGATGGATGGATGGACAGACGGACAGACAATTTCTTTTTCTTTTCTTTTTTTTAAATTTGATTTATATGCCGCCCTTCTCTGGAGACTCAGGGCGGCTTACAATGCGCTAAGCAATAGCCTTCATTTTTTTGTATATTTTATACAAAGTCAGCTTATTGCCCCCACAACTGGGTCCTCAATTTACCTACCTTAGAAAGGATGGAAGGCTGAGTCAACCTTGAGCCTTGGCGAGATTCGAACCGGCAGTAATTGCAGACAGCTGGTCTTAATAACCAGCTTAATAACAGGGTGCCTTAGACCACTGTACTACCAAGGCTCCTGTCGGACAGACAATTTCTGTTGGTGACCAGATGGGGCAAATATATAAAAGAAATCTACCCCAACAACCATCCGAATACACAACAGAAAATACGTAAAGCAATACTATCAAAACTAATATTGTCTGGTTTTCAAGATTACCTTTGGAACAATCTTGACCCTGAGATCAACAGAACTTTACTTTCATGACCCTTTCAAGACCTGGCTTTTTCTGCAAGACTTGGGACTGGCCCTGGGAAGCTCTACAGTTTTGATACATTTGTGCAGGTGTGTGCCGTATTTGGGGTGCTGGGAATGTTCTGTGTTTCTTAGTTTTTATGCTTGATATTGTTTTTACTTTTGATTATTATGAGCCATACAGGTTATGTCACTTAAGATGGATAACTATACAAACCTTTTAAATAAATATATTTGTTTTGTGATTTTGTGATTAGATACTGTATATATGAGATTATAAAAATAATTTGGACTTTCAGAATAAGATATAGATAGATAGATAGATAGAAATAGATAGATAGATAGATAGATAGATAGATAGATAGATAGATAGATAGATAGATAGATGTAAAGAAAGAAGCAGACATCTTGCGAGCTCCGGAACTTAAAATTTTAAAATTTTAAAATAATTAAAATTTTATTTAACTAAGCTTTCGTCAGCCATCTGCTGACATCGTCAGAGTATTAAACTACCATTGCAAAGATCTCTACCTTTATATGCCGTTAATCAATTTGGCCCTTGCCCATGTAATAGCCCCTTCCAGCCATCTCCCACTTGTAATCAGCTGTGTTGTTTTTGCTGTCGTCATGCTGGATGATGGAGGCTTAATTCCTACTGTTTCCTCCTTCCTAGCTTGCTTATCAGTGGGGGATGATGTTAGCCTGTCAGCCATTGCAATTTGCTGCCACAAAGAAGAGGGAGTCAAGCTATTCTCCAAAGCACCTGAGGGCAGGACAAGAAGCAATGGGTGGAAACTAACCAAGACAGAAGTAACTTAGAACTAAGGAGAACTTTCCTGACAGTTAGAACATTTAATCAGTGGAACAACTTGCCTCCAGAAGTTGTGAATGCTCCAACACTGGAAGTTTTTAAGAAGATGTTGGATAACCATTTGTCTGAAATGGTGTATGGTTTCTTGCCTAAGCAGGGGGTTGGACTAGAAGACCTCCAAGGTCCCTTCCAACTCTGTTATTCTATTCTATTCTATTCTATTCTATTCTATTCTATTCTATTCTATTCTATTCTATTCTATTCTATTCCAAGAGCAACAGCATAATCTGAATTATTATAAATTCATTGGGAGTTAACTTTTTGCTGAGTATAATCAGGATTGTTAACTCCAGTCTCTGCAATGTTGCATTCTATTATAAAGATTAAACTATTACATTATTTTACTACCTATGTATCTATGGCTGGGTATGGGTATTTATTCCCCTAAAATTTGTGTTTTCATTGTCACCTCCTCAATGTAGCAGCTGAAATAAAAAAAATACTGCAATAAATGATTGAAAATTGCTTTGATTTTTATTAACAACCTAGTTGATTGCTTGCAGCAAAAACCAGCCAAAGCTTTAAAAATAATCTGCAAAGTTTAATTCCAATTAGCCATAGAGACAAGAAAGTCTTATTTTATTATGTTGCATAAATTACCATATGAATAATCAACCAGTCAATTCCTTTTAAACAACCCTACTCTTAACTTATGGACATATGGTATATTTCTTAGTGAAAAATTCAGTTCACACATACATATAGAACACTATTTATGAAGTCATGTGCTACACTAGACAAATAGTTTTTTAAAAACTTTTTGCAAGCCTCTTGGTTTTAACTTCACAAGAGCTACAATAAAGAGTGGCAAAATAAACTTTTACTAATTTTCTATAATGCAATATGCTCCATTTATCTAATTTAAAATCCTGTAATTATGTCTTTAAAAATGTCTTTGTTTTCCTGTCTGGGCATCATTCAGTTTTTCAGATTTTGTGAAGATTTGTGTGTGTGTGTGTATGTGTGTGTGTGTGTGTGTGTGTGTATGTGTGCCTACATGTATGTATGTATATATGTATGTATAACATACATGTAAGTATGTCAAATTAGTTCCTCTGCTTTAAAAGGCTACACTAATCTTTCTGTATAGAAAAATAAATATTATTCTTTCGTGTTGTCAAATGAACAAATGCAGAGGCCATGTTTTGTTTAACTTTATTCCTTTGAAATAAATAGGAAGCAAAAAAAAAAATGCCTCAATTTACTGATTCTTCTTCCTGATAAATATTCCAAGGAACAAATATTCAATCCACATTGCTAAGGGATTGAAAAAGGCTGTGATGCAACCAAATGTGATGCTGTTTAAAGAAAGAAAAGAGTGTTAGGGAAGGTTCCTTGTGTACTCCATCGCTGGAGATTTTAAAGAAAAGACTGGACAAACATTTAACTTGGATGGAATAAGGCAGTGATGGCAAACCTTTTCAGCACTGAGTGCACCGTCTGGGCTGCAACTTGGAAGAGGAGCTGCCCAGGGTGCATGCTCGCACCTGAAAATGAACTTCTGGTTTCAGCTACTGAACTTCCGGTTTCAACCAGCTACTATTCCGGCTTTCTGGCGCGCATGTGCACACGACAATCAGCTGGCTGGCGCACATGTTCACGCAGGAAAATGGAAGACCAGCTTTTCTAGTTTCCGGCACTGCCGCATGCAAAAAGGTCAGCTGATCATAGCGCATGCATACGCGCCAGAAACCCGGAAGAAGAACGGGCGATGCCGCACATGCCAGGCAACATGGCTCTGTGTGCCACTCTGGGCATGCGTGCCATAGGTTCGCCATCACAGGAATAAGGTCTCCAGCCTCCAGCAGGGAATTGGGCTGGAAGATTTCCAAGATCCTTTCCAGCCCTATGATTTTATTTCCATGGGAATAGAAGTTCCAAATTTCTATTTCAATAAAATGTCTCTTTTAAGGAAACACAATATTTTACCATAGAGTTTATCTGCTCTTATTGGCTGAATGACATTGTCAATGAAGAGTCTGGTATCCTTTGCCGTACTAGAAGCGATTTTCACTCCTAATGAGTACATTTTTCCTCATGAGGTAGGAGACTCTATAAAAACACCTGAAATTCACATGCTGGAGATTGAATATAGCTGGATTTATATGTTACAACAAACCCTATTTTATTTTTGACTGGTTGAATAAGTCACAGGATTGCCAGGATTGCTATCAGGCCACCTTATAAATTACTATTTATAAGAGGTTCTGTGAACATGCTGGACCTCAGAAAGCAAACCACATTCTGGCTGAATGTGATTTGTGGGTCCAGCCAAGTGGGTATGTGTGTATTGGGTTAAAAATGGTCTTCTAAAAAACAAACCATGTGTTTGAGAATTTACTGAGAAGCAAGAGCTGACATGCCACTACAGGTCCGTCCACCTGTCTCCCAAATTTCATTCCCAGGGCTGAAGCAAATGTAGCATATATGGTACGTAATTTATTAAATATTTGTATATATGTGTCTGTGTGTGCAAGCATGCTTTTTTAAAAAGTTTTTTACTTACATATACATACAGTTTACAAACATATCAAATCAATGCACAACAGTGTGGCACCTGGGTGTCATACATTCTAATACAGATGAAACTAATAAAATTAATCATAATTATTATATTCAATCAACTGATGTATTTCTAATAATGATACACAATTATATTAAGTTGCAATCTGTCATTATTCAATTATTCCATGTTTTCTCTTATTATTACTTTTATTTTATTATATAAAGGTGTATAGACTATTATTCCCCCTTCTTTTATTTCTATCACTTATTCTAACTTCTAATCATGTCACCTACCTAAAAAAAAAGAAGAGAGAGAGAAAAGGAAAAGCAAATCAGAACAACAAAAAAGATAAATCATCTATCCATCGTCTCTTGCCCGCTTCAGTACTTTAATTGCTATGTTTTTTTTTTTACTTGCCTCCCAAATTCCTCTCTTGGATCTTTATCTCTGTCTGCATCTGCTTCTTGACTATTCAAGCTAGGTGTGCATGCATGCTTCTGCATGTGTATGTGTGCATGTATATTGGACTTAAGGCTTATTAAAGAATATGTGCTTCATTTTCTTGTTTATGTTTTATGTCTGATTGATTTATGATTTATTAGATCCTTTCAAGCCAGTGTTGACTTTTTGTGATTACATAGATAGATCTTCGTCCAGATTCAATCTGACCTTTTAGGTCTTTCTTTAATCGAGTCCATCCACTCTGCAGTCTATTTACTTCTTATCTTTCCTTCCAAAAAGCATTAAGGAGTATTTAATCAGTATTTGTGCCTCGAGTAACAACCCTGGATTGATTAGTTCAATGATCCATTTCTTTCTTTTCTTGGCTATCTATAGTGCTTTCAAGTGTCTTTTCCAACACCAAAGTTCAGAAGGTTCCAAAAAAAGTTTAACACAAACAACAACGCCTTGCACAATTCGGACCTTTGTAGGAATAGGTTTTCTACTACTGCTTTAAAGTGCCTTACAACTTTCACATGAGCAGTTTGTAAAATTCCCTGACCACATCTCTACTGTTTAGAACTGTCTTCTACATAGTCCAGTGTTTTTCAACATTAGTAAATTTAAGATGTGCAGACTAACTCAGCTGGGGGATTCTGGGAGTTGAAGTTTGCACATCTTAAAGATGCCAAGGTTGAAAAACACTGATATAGTCAACTCAACGTTCTGAATATTACATCTAGGTGTCACTTTGATTTTTTTTTTTTTTTGAAGACTGAGTTAGGGCTTTATTTATTTAGGAAAATGTATATGGCTGCCCAACCCATGCTCAGTGATTCCTGATGGTTTACAAAGATAAAATTGGCAGAAATTGATGAACTGTTCTCCTGTTAATTTCCATTTCCTAGGCTGTTCAGTTCAGCTACATTTTATTCTTCACTGTTTCCAAGGCTGGCATTATTCCCTTCTCCAACCGCAAGCGGCAAATCTTCCCATTTATGTTTTTTCCATGTTCTGTCAATTTCAAATTGAACTTGGCCATAAAACTAATCAAACTGCTCTTCCTCTGCATCAGTGGTGGGGGTATAAATTTGTATAATCATCATATTAAAGTGTTGTCCGCAAAATTTGATTGAAATTACTCCAGAATTAACTCAATCGCACCCAAGTAGCAATCCAATGTTGTTCCTGACTATGAAACCAATCAGAGGAACAGTTTGCCTCCAGAAGTTGTGGATAGCCATTTGCCCGGAATGCTATAAGGTTTCCTACTTGAGTAAAGGGATGTGGTGGCTCAGTGGCTAAGATGATGAGCTTGTCGATCGAAAGTTCGGCAGTTCAGCAGTTCGAATCCCTAGTGCCGCGTAACAGGGGGAGCTCCAGTTACTTGTCCCAGCTTCTGCCAAGCTAGCAGTTCGAAAGCACGTAAAAAATGCAAGTAGAAAAATAGGGACCACCTTTGGTGGGAAGGTAACAGCATTCCATGTGCCTTTGGCATTGAGTCATACCGGCCACATGACTACGGAGATGTCTTCGGACAGCGCTCGCTCTTCGGCTTTGAAACGGAGATGAGCACCATCCCCTAGAGTCGGGAACAACTAGCACATATGTGCGAGGGGAACCTTTACCTTTACTTGAGTAAGGGTTGGACTAGAAGACCTCCAAGGTTCCTACCAGCCCTGTGATTCTGTTATGAAAAGCCCCACTTGAATGCAGCTTTACTTCTCTTGAATGCAACTCTTCCCTGCTAAGGTGAAGCATTGCATATGTGGATTAATTATTCATAATTTCCAGGTTTGTGCCTTATTTTCAAGCATTACCATATGTGCATGTTATGCAAGTCCAATTTTAGCTTCTGTTTTGACAATGCAGGAATGGCTGTACAAGGATGGGTTGAAGCTGAGACGTGCTGTTCTTTGAACAAGGTTCTATTGAGATCACCAAGCTAGACATACAGTAATTTCCATTTTTGTTCTGCAGATTTTCAGTACGTGTTTAAATAGAGGGCTGACATTCAATGAATGGGGTTGCCTATAGTACACGGAGAACATTTCTGAGCATAAATTAAATACTAATAGAAGCTTAAATCCTGCTATATATTTAAGTATTGGTCAGCGGCAATATTCAAAACCTGACCTGAAGTTTGAGAATCGATGTTTTTGTCTTTGGAAAAAGAAAATCAGAAACTTTGTTGTTAATAAAGGTTGAGAGGAGAGAGAATGTGCTGTGCACAAAAATGCAACGATACATTAATTCCCACAATGGAAAAATGGCCGGAAAAAATTGATGGAACTAACAAGAGATGGCCAAATTAATCGCTTTATCAAAAAGAAAAAAAAGAATACATCCAACTTCATTTCTACTTCTAGATTTTGTGCTTCCGATAGAAAAAAAAATGAAACTGGGATTTGCTGATAACATAAGTTTGTTATAGATATGGCTAATGTGCATTAAGTCTGCAAAAGCAAAAAGTTGAGGCTGTAATATTATTAGTTTTATTCTACTGTACTGAAAAGAGTTAGAAATTAATATTTTTTCCCCTTTACCCTACATTTCTCTCCTCCTCTTTCCTCCCTTCCTTACTTTCCCACTATATTTTCACTTGTATTTTATATTTTGATAATTTTAATAAAATTTAAATAGAGAGGGAGAGTCAAGGTTTCATCGCTGAAATTTTTAAGCCGATACCTGTTAGGAATAGTAACTTTGGGGCATCAGAGTGGTAAATTGGCTAAAACTACATATGTGCAGTGAACTAAGTCCAGTTAATGGGACCAGTAGAATGTTAGGAAACATTTCCTAACAGTAAGAGCTATTCAATAGTGGAAAAAGTTATTGTGGAAGTTAATGAGTTTTCTTTTGCTACGTATCTTCAAAACTGAGCAAACTTTTATTAGCAATGTTTTTATTTACCTGCAGGTACCGACCAGGAAAAATGTTGTCATATTCCTTTGAACTCTTCTACTTCTAATCCTTCTACATTTTGTTCTTTTAATATTTGATTAAATAAAATCAAATATGTTGCAACTAAGGCCAGATAGAAACATATATTTACAAAAGATAAAATATATGCAATAGTATTTCTCTCTCTCTCTCTCTCTGTATGTGTGTGTTTGTATTATATATACATACATACATACATATATATATATATATATATATATATATATATATATATATATATATATATATATATAATCCCCCCAACACACGCATACATACATGTATACACACACACATATGCATAGAGAGAGAGAGAGACAGATTGTGTTTGTGTGTGTGTGTGGGGGGGGGGGACGATCCTATTTTTATCAACAGCCGCACCAAAAAATGCTGCTGAGTTTTGTCCAAACCGGTCCCTTAGATTTTGAAGCCATGATGTTCTTCTTCTGCCTGGACCTCATTTGTCTTCAATCTTTCCAGAAAAAATGTAATCAAAAATAATTAGGAACAAACATATTGAAATAAATCCAAGCAAAATTCCATTATAAGAAGTTCCAAACTTAAGTCAATCAGGCGACTTGAGGGGTTATTTTGGAGTCCTTGTTTAAAAGAAAACATCAAATAGAAATCTCTCCCTACCTGGAAATTTCTTCAATACAGGATATCTAAGTGCCTGTCTAGTTAGGTAGAAAATAGTATATTAGCAGAAGGCTTAAGGTAAAGGCAAAGGTTCCCCTCGCACATATGTGCTAGTTGTTCCCGACTCTAGGGGGGAGTGCTCATCTCCGTTTCAAAGCCGAAGAGCCATCACTGTCCGAAGACGTCTCCGTGGTCCTGTGGCCGGCATGACTTAACACCAAAGGTGCACGGAACGCTGTTACCTTCCCACCAAAGGTGGTCCCTGTTCTGTCCCCATCTCACACACGCACACAAACAGTCAGCCAGGAGTTAAAATAAACTTGCAGACAATAATTTCCTTCGATAACAGAATTGGCAGCAACCCAGTAGCTACTTGCCAAAAACTTTACTCATAGAGGGAGATTTTCCTCCTCCGTCAGATAAACCAAAATAAATTCACAAAGCCAAACAATTGTTAAGTTCAGTCCATAATAAATCCAAGGAAGGCAGATAACGAAGTTCCAGAGACACAGTATGACTTTCTAGCTGTTCAGTTTTGTCAGTCACAAAGCCTGAATGGCCACCACATCCCCTTTTATCCCCTGTGGGGTGTGGTCCAGTGACTCAGCTTAATCTCTGGCACACCTCCTTCTCTGCTGCGTGCGCTTATCTTTCCAACGCTGGCGGGGATCCAGCCAAGACTTATCTCCGTCGCTGTCTAACTGCGGCTGCTCGGAGATGCCTGGCTCCTGGCCTATTTCTTCTCCTTCGGGAGACACCTGAGGCATTGCCAGAGAGGAGGGTCCTGGAAAGGGAGGCCTTGCCAACTCCTCTCCTTCACTTTCGGAGTCTTCTCCCTCCGATAAGACAGGCTCGGGGGTCGGAGTCACAACAGTCCCTATTTTTCTACTTGCATTTTTTACCTGCTTTCGAACTGCTAGATTGGCAGAAGCTGGGACAAGGAACGGGAGCTCACCCTGTTACACAGCACTAGGGATTCGAACCACTGAACTGCCAACCTTTCAATCGACAAGCTCAGTGTTTTAGCCACTGAGCCACTGCATCCCTCAGCAGAAGGCTTAGAAGTTCTATTGAACCATCACCAGATGGGAATGAACTGCTGGCAGTTGGCAGAATTAGCCTGCAACGCTGTACATCTATGTCATTAGAAATCATTTTCCATTCAATACCAATACAATTCCCAAATAATAATTGAAAGTAATTTTCACAGACAAAGAGATTTATGTGTCTGAATTTTGATAGACTGTACATACTTATATATCGAATATGAATTGTATTTGTTGCCAGGTAAAACTCGATGAAAATGTTTGAACCAGTAAAGTTGCACGATGTCCAATGTTTTTAACTGTATTTTTAATAAATATGGATATTCTTGAAAAAAAGAAAAGAAATAGTTTTCCAGCTTTCCCATCTTTGGTTAAAAATAATGTTCTGGTTTTATACACCATGCTAAGTCCCAATTAATATCTGTGCATTATCATTCTTGTCAATAGTTCCCAGAGGGGACAATGAACTTCTTTTGATTAAGAGAAGAAAAAGGAGAAGGAAAAGTATGAGTCTCACTGACTTGATCACAATGCCTATAATACTTTCAGTGCCTCCAAGTACATCACAGCAAAACAACGTGTGGAAACTGTGTACTGCCTGAATAAATTTTACTGCCATCCCTGAGTAAACAAGATTATACAGAAAAGAAGAGACTGTAATAAAAATGGGGCTAATAATTTATTTTATGTGCCCGATCATGTCTGACTGATGCTCGTTTTTTCTCTCACCCTCGTTAATTGTTGTGTTCTCACACTTCCACCCTCTTATTCTAATTGCTGGCAGTAACTTTTTTTTAGCATCAATATTTGTTTTCGAATGCTGTTTACTGCCTCTTGATATTTAATCTTTTTGAAGTGTTTGCCAATAAGGGTAGAAGCTTTATGGAGTCCTACCATTTATCCTTAGGAGGGAAATCCTTGTGAAGATTTGACACTCCAAGAGATCACGCAAGTTAAACAACAAATCCTCTTCTACATCAGGGTCTCCAACCTTTTGGACCTCAGGGACCACTAAATTCATAATTTTAAGTCCCGCGGACCATTAATACAATCTGCTTAATGACTGGGTGGATGGGCATGGCTAGGTGATCATGTGACTGGGTGGGCATGGCCAACTTGATGTCACTCACATCGAGGGGCACCTCACCGGCCTCTACTCACCCCTCTCCTCCCGGCCACTCCTCACCTGCCTGCCCAGGCTCCTTAGGGCCCCAACAGGAAGCAGTTGTCAGAGCTAAGCAGCCACCACGAGAAAGCGTTGTCGAAAAAGGTGGCTCAGTTTAAATTGGATCTGACTGAGAAGGAGGCTCAGCAGAAGCACCTCACTGAGGACTACCAGCATAGGCTTTCCAAACAGAGGGAAGGTCTGTGGGAGTGAAGGCCAGGTACTGGCGCCTGGAGGCTCAGCGGGCTGAGATGGTCAGCCAGTTCCAGGCCATGAGGCAGCCAAACTGGAACAAGGCCCTCCGACTCCTTGCCACCAGTGGTGCTTCCCTCCAGCCTTCGCCCAAAGCCCTGCACCAGGAGGCTGAAGCAGACCCCAAGTTGGAATTTCTGCTCCCCTCTGACCTGCACAAAAAAAACCCCGAAGGGGGAGACTCTCTGCAGCAACACAAACGTTCATCGCACGTATCTAGCCCAGGGGCCGTAGTTTGAGGACCCCTGATTTAGTGCAATATAAAAAATGCCAATAATTTTTCTGGGGAGCACCAAAATTTTCTCACGGACCACCAGTGGTCCACAGACCATCAGTTGGTGACCGCTGTTCTACATCATTTATTCCCATCATCTGAGAATCCTGGAAAGTGTACTTGTGTACATCTGCTATACATTCTTATTTTCAAGCAACCCCCTTTTCTATCCTGCACAATGACACACAAAATACGATCTATATTTAGATGAAGAAGATTGTTCAATCTCATCTGTAGAGCTGTGGAAAAGAACAACTGTTAATTTCTCCACAAAAAGTGCTTGGCATATGTTTGCTCACCCCAGTTACCCTGTCAGGTTGAGATAATATAAAATGCAATTCTTTGTAAAAGAAAGTGAAAGTCTGTGATTTCCCTTAAAGGTAAAGGTAAAGGTTCCCCTTGCACATATGTGCTAGTTGTTCCCGACTCTAGGGGAGAGTGCTCATCTCTGTTTCAAAGTCGAAGAGCCAGCGCTGTCCAAAGACGTCTCCGTGGTCATGTGGCCGGCATGACTCAACGCCAAAGGCACATGGAACACTGTTATCTTCCCACCAAAGGTGGTCCCTATTTTTCTCCTTGCATTTTTTTACGTGCTTTCGAACTGCTAGGTTAGCAGAACCTGGGACAAGTAACAGGAGCTCACCCTATTACGCAACACTAGGGATTCGAACCGCTGAACTGCCGACCTTTTGATTGACAAGCTCAGTGTCTTAGCCACTGAGCCACCACATCCTCTGCGATTTCCCTTAAAACACACAAATATACTGTATTCTATGGGAAGAAATATTTAATGTTTGGTCTAATAGTGGAAAGGAGGCCAGTGTGATTCTTGAATACTAGAACATATCATAGTAAGGTTGGAAGAGACCTTAGAAGTGTTCTAGTCCAACTCCCTACTTAAGCAGGAGATTGAAGGAACTACAGTAGGTATGTGTGGTCTAACAAACAGAAGGACTAGGTATGATACAATAGAAGTCTTCCAGTACTTGAGTGGCTGTCACAGGATTGTGACCTGAGACACAACCCTTTGACACCTGAGGGCAGGACAAGAACTAATGGGTAGAAGCTGGTTAAAGAGATATCCAATTTGGAACTAAGGAGAAACTTCCTGATAGTGAGAACAATTCATCAGTGGAATATCTTGCCTTCAGAAATTGTTGGTGCTACATCACATTAGCTTTTGAAGAAGAGAGTGGACAGCCCTTGTCCAGAATGGTATAGGGTCTCCTGCTTGAGTAGAGGGTTGGACTAGAAGACTTCCAAAATCCCTTCCAATTCTATTATTCTGTGTTCTATGATGCCTACAATAATGTCTGTACCTTAAAAGTAAATTGATGCAGAATTCAGCTCTATCTGGAAACCATTCCTAGATTATAATGTAATGACAAGGATTTGTATATCCTCCAATATGGGTTCTATTATTATACTAATAGGGGATCCACTGTTTCCTTTAGATTTTTCAACTTTGATTCAAGGAGTTTAGCATAACCTACTAGTAGTTACTTTAGCTTTATTCCTAGAACCACAGCACGAAGATGTAATTAATCACAGTTTCTCAGCTAAAGTTACCCAATGCACAGTTTATAAATAAATAAATAAATAATTTTATACATTTTATACATGCATCAAAGGACCAGAATAGATACATAAATTCTCATGTCCTTAATTCTCATTTTGCAATTAACTTAACATCGCCTTACTGGCTGTCCCTCATGGCTCTTGTGTTATATACAGAGAGAAAGAGAGAGAGAGAAATACACGTAGATATTCAGTATACTTTGGTTTTGTAGGTTAAAGCTGTTTTGTTTTAGATGGTTAAAATAACTCATAGAAGAGTATGCCTGAAGCACATTCTTGTGAAGTTGTTTGTATTAATTGGAATTAGTTTCCCCCAGGATGGCTTGTAGGTCATCTCGGCAGCCAACTATGTTATTTTTACCACCTTGATGAAACATATACGTAATTTAGAAGTTTTATAGAGACCAAAACACAGAATAGTCACTATGCAAAACTAGCACAGTGGTGTTTATATATCTACAGAAAGCATTTTTTCCCCAGATGTAGTTCTGCATCTTTTTTTTTTTTAATTTGATTTATATGCCGCCCTTCTCCAGAGACTCAGAGCGGCTTAGGATGGAAGGCTGAGTCAACCTTGAGCCTGGCGAGATTCGAGCTTACAATAATTGCAGACAGCTGCAATTATCTACTGTGACTATGAACTCTATATCCAGGTATTAATAGCTGATTGAAAAAATATAAGTTTTTCAACCAAAGTTCAGTTTTTAGATGTTGAACTTGAAATTTCTACTTCTTCTCTGAGTTTCTTTACTTAACAACAAACTTCCATATGCATGTTACCTAGGGTAACCTTACATCACGAAAAATTCCCAACATCTATTTTTATGCCTTTACATTTTTGTGTTGTCTTTAGCTTAATGGACTGTTTACTTTTTAACGAATAGCACCCATCTAAGAGAGTGTCTTAATTGATGAAATTGTAACACCTTTAATGTATATGGAGATTCTCAGTCATCCAGGTCATGGTTGTCCCAAATATACTTTTTCTGTTTTTCTTTGGAGAGGTTTTGCTTCTCATCCAAGAAGCTTCTTCAGCTCTGTTACACACTTAGTTATCACTACATGAGAAATAAAACTTATTATTACTGCTAAGGAGACCAGTATACATTCTAAATAATAATAATAATAATACTGCAGTGCCATTGTAGTGAAAAATTCTCAATGTGCCATCATTTCTTTTCCTTATCAGTAAAACAGGGAATATTGAGATGAATGATTACTCTTTAGAAGAGTTGTTGGAGGAAGGGTGGACTTAGCCCTGAGTCACCAATGGATGATCTCTGGACTACGAATTGTAGAAATGCTCATTACCCTCACAAGAAATTCCTTTGCTACCCAAAACAGGATGCTCTTTATGCCTCTAGATTATATCACATATCAATTATCCTACCTTATAATGTAGCAGAGGAAGAAATAAAACTCCAAGAACATTATTAAAGTTCATTCTTCAATTGTAAATCCATCCGGACAGTTACACAGAGCGAACCTTCCTGTATTTGCCATTTAACTGGTTTTTGGAGTGACTGACATGTTCTAATGAGCACCTAAACAATGGAAGGAAGATTCCAGCGAGAGAGAATACCTGTCTCTTAAAAAGGGCAGCCTAGGAAAGTTTATAACTGTGATTGGTTGCCTGGGTTATCAGCCAGCCTCTGAATGATTTCTGTGTTGGCATACTGAAAAGGAGCTAGGCTGATACACATATAAAAAATATTTAGAAGCATTTCGCTCTTGTTTCTGAAGTCTGGAGACACCGAGAGAATCATGGTTTGCTGTACAGAACTTTTTTTTTTAATTAGCCATTTTCCATAGTTATTAAACTTCACAATTTGCTTTGGGGGAAATGGCTGCAACTTCAGGAGAGGAGACAAACTAAGGAAGTTTTGTCTGTTGCTGCTTTAATGGCCTTTTATCTCAAAATGTTCAGAACAAGTACAAATAAGCACAGCTGAACAGACTAGCAAGTATTTACCTTAACTTTACACATACACCAGAGGTGGTATTCAGCCAGTTCTGGGGAACCGGTAGCGGAAATTTTGAGTAGTTTGGAGAACCGGCAAATACCACCGCTGACTGTCCCTGCCCCCATCTATTCTCTGCCTCCTAAGTCCCAGCTGATGGAGACCCAGTTGATCGACTGGGTCTTCTTTTGTTACCCTGCACAGGAGAAGGGAGTTGGAAAGCAAGTTAGTGGGGTAGGAAGGGAATGGAGATTTTACAGTATCCTTCCTCTAGAATGGAGTGGAAATGGAGACTTTACAGCATCCTTCCCCTGGAGTGGGATGGAAATGGAGTTTTTACAGTATCCTTCCGCTGGAGTGGGGTGGAAATTGAGATTTTACAGCATCCTTCCTCTGCCACGCTCACCAAGCCAAACCACACCCACCAAGCCATTCCCACAGAACCTATAGGTAAAAAATTTGAATCCCACCACTGACATACACACTCACTTTCATATACATACAAGGATATGCACACCTAAATAAATGGTAATTATATAGTAACAAGTTGAGCAGATTTAAAATTCCAGGAGAAACTTCAGTTTCTCCTTTGAAACTTCCAGGAGAATTTCAATGATTGAAATTCTCCTGGCACTCCAATGCCAGTATTGTAAATCTGATACTAGCTTATTATTTTTCTTAATTGCTATCTGGAGAACAGATGCGAACCAAAGTTCCCATTTCAGGATAAAATACATATCAAAATCACCTTTCTTTTTGCCTCTCTCTGTGAACACATATGTACATGCTTTTAATTAGAAATTATAAGTTGACCCAAGAAAAAGGTAAGATTGAATTACAAAGCATATGCAAAACTAAAAAACAGACTTCATGTATATTTTTTATGTTCAAATATGTTTGTTACCATTTCTGTGTTATTTCATTGCAATGTATATATTTCATTCAATTGTGATTAAATCAGATAATAGTAGTTTATTTTCACACAAATGTTTTGACAGGAGCAATTAATTTTGACAGAACTATGCTAAGAACTCCTAACAAACAATAAATTGATCAATATATTTTTCTTTACTTTCAACTGCATCCACCTGGAATTTTGGAAACTGGAGCTCAAAGAAAAGAATACAGCACTTAGCAACAGCAGTTAAGACTTACATACTGTCCCATATGCTTTACAGCCCTCTCTAAGTGGTTTACAGAGTCAGCCTATTGCCCTCCAACAATCTGGGTCCTCTTTTTATTGACCTTGGAAGGATGGAAGGCTGAGTCAACTGTGAGCCAGTTGGGATCAAACTCCTGGTACAGTCAGCCTCCAGCAGTATGTGGATCGAGAACTACCAGAAGTACAAGCAGGATTTTGAAGAGGCGGAAGAACTAGAGATCAAATTGCTAACATACGCTGGATCATGGAGAAAACTAGGGAGCTCCAGAAAAACATCTACTTCTGCTTCATTGATTATGCTAAAGCCTTTGATTGTGTGGATCACAACAAATTGTGGCAAGTTCTTAAAGAGATGGGAGGTACCAGACCATCTTATTTGTGTCTTGAGAAACCTATATGTGGGTCAAGAAGCAACAGTGAGAACTGGACCACTGATTGGTTCAAAATTGAGAAACAAGTCCGGCAAGGCTGTTTACTGTCACCCTGCCTATTTAACTTATATGCAGAGTGTCAGGTTTCGATGCTGTCTCAAAATAAATGAATTTCCAAACTGCCAATCTTTGAGGAAATTTTCTCTTTATTTAGCACAGTGATCTGATCCTGGCTCTTTCGCGGTCAGTACTGACCTTTACCCCCCAATCCCTCCCTTTCCGATCCCCAATTCTCTGCTTCTCATTGGCTATCTTCCAAGCCACTTTCCTCATCTCTTCTTCGTCAGATCACAGGAATGTCTCCCCCCCTCTCCCATCTCCAAGGAGACAGAATCTTCAAAGGGATTTAGTAGGCAAAAGTTCAAGCTTCTCCTCTCTTTATATATGTCAGTGCTGGGACGCCCACACAGAGCACATCATGAAAAAGGCGGGGCTAGATGAATCAAAAGTTGGAATTAAGGTTGCCAGGAGAAATATCAACAACCTCAGATATGCAGATAATACCACTCTAATGGCAGAAAGTGAAGAGGAACTAAAGAGCCTCTTGATGCTGGTGAAGAAGGAGAGTGCAAAAGTTGGCTTGAAACTCAATATCATGGCATCTGGCCCTCTCAATTCCTGGCAAATAGATGGGGAAGAAATGGAGGTAGTGATAGATTTTATTTTTCTGGGCTCAAAGATCACCGCAGATGGGGACTGCAGCCAAGAAATTAAAAGACACTTGTTCCTGGGGAGGAAAGCTATGGCAAAGCTAAAAGTATACTAAAAAGCAGAGACATCACTCTGCCAACAAAAATGTGTATAGTCAAGGCTATGGTTTTCCCAATTGCAAAGTATGGCTGTGAAAGTTGGACCATAAGCTCTGGAATGAGTTGCCCCCGGAGATACGGCGGATCCCAGATCTACGCACCTTTTGTCGGGCCCTAAAGACGTTTTTATTCCAACAATCCGGGCTGGCCTAACTCTTTTAAATTGTTTTAATTTTTAAACTGTTTAATTATGGTTTTAATACAGGAGTGTTTTAATTGTGGGCCAAATTAATTTAATCGGATTTTAATATTGTTTTTAAATTTTGTATTTCTGTGTTTTATCTGTTGGCTGTTCATCGGCCCGAGTCCTTCGGGAGAAGGGGGGTATATAAATATAAACAAGAACAACAACAACAACAACAAGAACAACAACAACAACAATAATAATAATAATAATGGCTGAGCACCAAAGAATGGAGGCCTTTGAACTCTGGTGCTGGAGAAGACTCCTGCGAGTCCCTTGGACTGCAAAGCGATCCAACCAGTCAGTCCTAGAGGAGATCAACCCTGACTGCTCTTTAGAAGGCCAGATCCTGAAGAGGAAACTCAAATACTTTGGCCACCTAATGAGAAGGAAGGACTCCCTGGAGAAGAGCCTAATGCTGGGAAAGACTGAGGGTAAAAGAAGAAGGGGACGGCAGAGAACGAGGTGGCTGGATGGAGTCACTGAAGCAGTCGGCTGAGTTTAAATGGACTCCAGAGGATGATTGAGGACAGGAAGGCCTGGAGGAAGGTTGTCCATGGGGTCATGATGGGTCGGACACGACTTCGCAACTAATAACAACAAAGTTTGGAACATTTCTTTCATAGCCATATTTTTTTTTTCAATATGGCTCTGTCCAAGTTTGTCTAAATCTTTTTGTTCTCCTGCAGAGCTTTTAGAAACCATCATTTATGCATTTCAGAGGTTTCAGAGGTAAAGTTTGAAAGGCTGCTAACATATTCAATATAAGCTTCTTTTCCCTCATGGCAGATCTTTGATTATTTGCTTTTCTAGGGCAAGGCTTGCAATATCATTATGGTGTCCAATATTATAATAATGAGGCAAAATTAGTTCTTTGACACAAACTGAAGTGTTTTCACGAGCGTGTAAAATAAAACTTATTCAGGGCATCATATCACAACTTAAGAAAACAGAATGCAATCTCTACATTTAAAAAAAAGAAATACCAAACTGAATAAATCAGAGACCTCTTGTTTTTACTTTGAAAAATGCTAGCATGTCTTACACTACAACCAATAATAATGAGAAAGAAAATCATCAGAGCCAATGAAAATGAATAATAATTCATTCCATTGTGGTGTGACTCCAGAAAGAGTGCAGAGAAGAGCCACAAAGATGATAAGGGGTCCGTAGCAGTGGTGAAATCCAAATTTTTTAACTACTGGTTCTGTGGGCTTGGTGGGCATGGAAGGGGAAGGATACTGCAAAATCTCCATTCCCACCCCACTCTGGGGCCAGTTCTTTGCCGGTTCTCCAAAATACTCAAAATTTCTGCTACTGGTTCTCCAGAACCTGTCAGAACCTCCTGGATTTCAACCCTGGTCTGGAGAATACTTATTTTATTTTATTTTATTTTATTTTATTTTATTTTATTTTATTTTATTTTATTTTATTTTTTTATTTTATTTTATTTTATTTTATTTTATTTTATTTTATTTTATTTTATTTTATTTTATTTTATTTTATTTTATTTTATTTTATTTTATTTTATTTTATTTTATTTTATTTTATTTTATTTTATTTTATTTTATTTTATTTTATTTTTATACCGCCCTTCTCCCGCGGGACTCAGGGCGGTGCACAGCCAAAATAAAACATAGTATACAAAATTTAAAAACAATTAAAAAAACAATTAAATAATTTTGGCCCAAATAATTTAAAACAACCCAATTAAAACCAAATTAATTAATTAATTTATAATTGTATTAATTATTAAATTGTATTAATTAATACAATCCACGAGTTTGCAGCAATCATTCTGATAATCCAGCTATTGCTTCCAATGTGTTCTAATGCGCGTGTATAATTTCACTGCTACAGTTGAATATAAATAATGGGTAAACAGTATAATACAATTGTTAATGGGGAGGCTGAAAATTGATCTAAAAGTTTCTTAGCTGGCCTATTGCTTTGATTTAAAAACACAGATAGTCCTTGATTTACAACAGTTCATTTAGGGACCATTCACAGTTACAACTGCACTGAAAAAAGTGACTTATGACCATTTTTCACACTTACGACCATTGCAGCATCCCTACAGAAACATGATCAAAATTCTTAGACACTTAGCAACTGACTCATATTTATGACGGTTGTATTGTCCTGGGATCATACGATCCCATTTTGCAACCTTCTGACAAGCAAAGTCAATGGGGAAAGCCAGATTCACTTAACAACCAGGTTATTAACTTAACAACTGGAGTGATTCACTCAACAACTGAGGCAAGAGAAGTCGTAAAAGGGGGCAAATTTCACTTAACTAATGTTTCACTTAATCACAGAAATGCTGGGCTCAATTGTGGTGGTAAATTGAGGACTACCTGTATCAGGGGTGGGTTCTACTTACCTTTACTACCGCATGCACAGATCGCTGATGATGACATCCAGGGTGGTGGGCAGGGCCTCCCACCAGTTTTACTACCAGTTCTTGCGAACAAGTCCAAACCAGGGCAACCCACCACTGACCTGTATATAGAAAGCTAGCTTACATTACTGCATGAAATAATAATTCCATGCAATTTAGGAATGGTTTGGGAGAACTGTTACTCTTTCTCAATGTTTTTCATTAGCAGCCTTCTTAATCCCAACCCTATGTGAAAATGCTGCTGCTGAAAATTTTACCTAGAACATTTTGCATGCAAAACAAGTGATCTACGTGCAAATTGCAGCACTTAAATGAGCTATATTCATTAAATTAATTAAAAATATATTTTCATTTCGTTCTAATCTCCACATTACAGGAATTCTTGAACATACTCAAGTGTGGGATCTCTTATAATTTATCAAAGAAAGCTATGATTAATTATAACTCTATAAAAAATATTGCTTTTTAATTAATTTCCTTATAAAATAATATGTCCGCTTCAAAACCAAGAATAGCTTCCTAAATTAAATAGGCGTGGTCTTAATGATTTGAGAACTGCAGTTGTTGATTAAAAGTGAAGAAACAACATCAAACATTAAGCCAAATGTCTTCAACTCCTGTTAGCATTTCACAGACTCAAAATGGCTCAATTTTCTTAAAAGCAGCACTTCAATAGTTTTCTTTTTAATATTTTAATACCCCCAAACCCTACTTCTAGCTGAGCAGATGCCAGTTAATTAATGTGGAATTTTAAACAGCATTTCACTTTTACTCTTCTGGGTAAAAGAAGTTAAACTGTTTACTTATAAACAATTCCAACAGAATTTAAAAGCACCAGGTGTTATGCAGCCAGAGCCATAGAGATTACTCTTAAAGCCAAGGATGTTTGTTATTTGTTTTTAAATCTGTACTTTTTACAATTGCAAATTTATGCAGGGGCAAAGTTCTCACGATTAAAGACGTGCTGATGGTATGGCGGAAGACACGCCTTTTAAAACAATGGTGAATGTTCTGCAAACTGCAAAGAAGAATTTTAAAAAAGAAAAAGAATCCACAGAGATTACAAGAGACTAAAGCTCATGTGATGAAATTGCTCACGTGGGAATGGGAAGAAATTAAAGGTTTATTTTAGACGAGGGGCTAAACCAGGGCTGCTGGGGTGTTCGCAGAGGTTCGGGAGATCCTCTAGCTAAGATTCTGTGCAGTGCGGAGAACCCCCCCCCAAAGCCTAGTCCTGGCTGGCCGAACCCACCCCGCCCCTCCCAGGAGTCCCCATGCAGCTTGTTTTGGATGCAGGTAAGTGCAGGACGCGCGCGGAGGCTCGGGGAGGGCAAAAAATGGGCCTACCGGAAGTTGGAAAGGCCAGAAACTGGCTCTATTTCCAGCCTCCAGAGGGCCTCTAGAACCTGGGGAGGCCGTTTTCACACTCCAGGAGGCTCGACAAAAGCCTCTGGAGCCCAGGGAGGGCAAAACACCCCCCCCCCTCACTGTGGTGTAGGAGGCTGACTAGCCATGTCCACCATGGCCACATCCACCCATCAACCGGGCAGAGAACCCCTTGCCAAAATTTTAGAAGCCCACCCCTGAGCCAAACTTACATCTGGCTCTCTCTCCCCACTTTCCACCAATGTTCCCTTTAATATGAGCACAAAGCTAGGCAGAACAGACAGGCAAACATATTTAATCTGGTGCGGAGGAAAGCACTCATACGGGAGTAAAGGACCGTAAGGATTGGAAATCAATAGCTCACACTCATTTATTCCTGATCAGAAAATGATTTGAAGGGAATGTAATTAAGAAAATAGTAGAATGTGCAGAAATGGGTAGACTAATACTTACCCTTAAGAATTAAGAACTGAATATTTTTTTGATATGGGGACATATTTTATCAATGGCTAGACAACAGAAACAGAAGTTAGAAAGGAGAAGATATAAAAGGAGGAAATACTCAAGTGGAGAGTTGTTAAAGAAGATGATGTTCAGTACTATTGTTATTATATTATCATATTATTATGATCCTGGACATAAACTGTTTCAACTTCTACCCTCAAAACGACACTATAGAGCACTGCACACCAGAACAACTAGACACAAGGACAGTTTTTTTCCCCCCCATGCCATTACTCTGCTAAACAAATAATTCCCTCAACACTGTCAAACTATTCACTAAGTCTGCACTACTATTAATCTTCTCATCGTTCCCATCACCCATCTCCTCCCACTTATGACTGTATGATTGTAACCTTGTTGCTCATATCCTTACAATTTATATTGACTGTTTCCTAATATGATTTGATTGCTTATTTGTTCCCTATGACTATCATTAAGTGTTGTACTTTATGATTCTTGACGAATATATTTTATTTTTTTCTTTTTGTACACTGAGAGCATATGCACCAAGACAAATTCCTTGTGTGTCCAATCACACTTGGCCAGTAAAGAATTCTATTCTATTCTATTCTATTCTATTCTATTCTATTCTATTCTATTCTATTCTATTCTATTCTATTCTATTCTATTCTCAATATTACAGTGATGGATACCACAACAAATATGGTTGTATTATGATTGTTTAAAAATAACTGTACCCAGACTGTTTGATGAAAATCGAACATTATATAAATATAACAAATAAAACATTAAAAAGGAGAAGAAGGAGGAGGAGGAGGAGGAGGAGGAGGAGGAGGAGGAGGAGGAGGAGGAGGAAGAAGAAGAAGAAGAAGAAGGAGAAGAAGAAGAAGGAGAAGAAGAAGAAGAAGGAGAAGAAGGAGAAGGAGAAGGAGAAGGAGAAGGAGAAGGAGAAGGAGAAGGAGAAGGAGAAGAAGAAAAGGCAGAGAATGTCAAAGCCACCCTTTTCCCCTTGCACAAAGTCAATTCATTTTACTTTTATTTTTCCACCCGTTCCTTTCAGCCACGCGAGGTGACCCTTGCAAGGTGCTGAAAAATCAAATATTTCTAGCAGACTGACTTTTCTTGTTCTTCTGATGTGCTGCTGGAGGAAAGCTCTGATCCTTCTAGAACCTGGGTGAAGCAAAATAGCAAAAAAACTTTTCTAGCGGGCATAATTAAAGGAGAAGGGAGAAAATTAACAGCAGGCGGAGAGAGGAAAGCAGTCCTTTTGATTCACCGTTCAAATTAAAAAAGGGGAATTATCTCTCAAAGGAAAGTGACATACACCCTTAGTACAATCCAACAGTGCTTTTGCCGGTTTCAAAAACTGCCTTCCTCCACCAGCACCTTGCCACCTGCTCCTTGGGTGTGCTGTGAAAACACGGCAGAATGCCATCTGTTCCGGGGTTGCGGAGGGAAGATTTTGGTCTTGCCTGTACTCCAGGGAAAGCAACGGCATTTAATCAATCTGCTTGCAATTGCTTTATATGATTAGTGTGTAATGATTCAGGTAGGTCATTGTCACGGAC
This sequence comes from Pantherophis guttatus, assembly GCF_059756535.1. NCBI lineage: Eukaryota > Metazoa > Chordata > Lepidosauria > Squamata > Colubridae > Pantherophis > Pantherophis guttatus. The sequence continues at coordinate 7,852,611 of NC_142076.1, forward strand.
ATCTTTTTTATTAGTGTATTAGACAGCTGCAAGGACCCCGTATAGGAAACAAGTATTTGTATGCTTGGAGAAAGTATAGGAAGACTCACAAGCCGGCCTGGCCTAATTTTTCTCCCCTTTCTTTTAAATTTTTAAACTGAAATTTTAATTTGTTTTTAAATTATTGGGATTTTAAATTGTTGTGGGCTAAATTATTTAATTTGGTTTTAAATTGTTTCTAACTTTTGTACTTCTGTATTTTATCCTGTGCCTGTTCACCGCCCTGAGTCCTTCGGGAATAGGGCGGTATACAAATTTAATAAAACAAACAAACAAACAAACAAATGCAATTTTAATATGACCTTTGCAAGAAGGAAATAAGAGGGAATTAAGTGGCAGGATCATCAACATCATCTTCTTTCAGTGACCCCATAATGACCCCATAATGCGGTGTGGAGTCTGAGCAACTGAATGAAACTAGCAGAGTGTTTCAATGGCCGGATGCCCTTCCTATCGCCAATGCAGAGTTTTGTTCAGCAGATATATTCTCATTGTGCCCAGAGAGAGAAATATCTGCCTGTACCTAGAATTGAACTCACAGCCTCCTGATTGTGAGGTGACAGCTCCCCCTCTAGGCCACTGCACTACTTAAGAGGCAGGATGAAGCCCAGAAGGAAGATAAGGAAGAAATTTCCAGCAATGGCCGTGAAGATACTTCGGCCACTTTGGATAAAGTTTCACATCATTTGGTTTCCTTTAGAAGAGGCAATGTACTTTGGAAGATAGAAAGCTACAGAATCCAGGAACTTGCAGAGAATATCCTGGATATGTGTTTTGAAACCTAGAATCAAATTTCTAAACAGGTTGGATGACCTCAACTTTCACACTTTCCAATCCAGAACCCTATATACCAGTGGTGAAATGTAAAATTTGTTACTACCAGTTCTGTGGGCATGGCTTGGTGGTGGTGTAATGTGACTGAGTGGGCGTGGCCAACTTTTTTTTTTTAACTTTTAAAAGTATTTTTTCTACAACCTCTTCGGCCGAAGAGGTTGTAAAAAAAATGGTTTTAAAAGCCTCTGACGATCCCAGCTGAGTTGCCTGATTGCAGAGGCTTTTTTATTTTTACTTTTAAAAGCATTTTTTTGGCCAAAGAGGTTGTAGAAAAAATGCTTTTAATTTTTTTTAAAAAAAAGCCTCTGATGATTGCATGGCTCAGCTGGGCATGTGGGGGGGCAGGGATTTTTGCTACCGGTTGTCCGAACCACCCACCTCCATTGCTACCAGATTGGGCGATCTGGTCCAAACAGGAGCATTTCACCTCTGCTATATACCATGTTTCCCTGATAATAAGACTGGGTCTTATATTAATTTTTGCTCCAAAAGATGCATTAGGGCTTATTTACTGGTTAGGTTTTATTTTGGGGAAAATACGGTACTAAATGCACCCATCTGGCTGACAATCTTAACTAGCATCCTGAAAAATCATGCTAGGACTTATTTTCCAGCTGGGTCTTATTTTCGGAGAAACAGGGTAGCAGACCTCCTGTATACCAGTGGGACCCAAAAAGATAGATGTTGAGGAAGGAAAAAAAATTGTGACTCAAAAGACACAACAGAGAAAAGCAATGTACCATTATAGTGTTGTTGTTTTTTGCTGTGAAGCTAACACATAAATCAAGGATTTTGGTGGGGCCCCAACGGAGGTATGGCACTTCCTCCTTTTGCACACCTTGCTCCCTCTCCTCTCCCTACCCTGCTTAGTTTTATTTCGATTGCACTTTTAAATTAAAGATCCTCATTTATTCTTTTAACGTTTTATACTGTGTTCTCTACCCAATGTCTGTAAGATGCCTAGAGATACCTTTGGCAAGACGGACAGCATACAAGTTTGATAAATAATGGTAATAATAAACGCCATGGTTTTCTTTTCTTTTTATGAAAAGTGCTGAAGACACACAATGGTTCAACATGAAATCTGAAATGATCATTTTTTCCTCTAGGCAGAGTTCTAAGTGGAGAGGAGAAAACCTAAGGAGTCCTGCCTGCCAGTCATCCATGTCAATACCTTATTCATGAGAAGGAGAAGCTTTGATGTAGATATGTCCATGCAAGGTGATGAGATGGGGATACTTTTAGATAGGACCATCCCTTCCCTTCCACCAAAAAGTAAGGTTCTACATTTAGGCAAGAAAAACAAAATCCACAGGTACCGTAAATGTGGTAACTTGCTCAATAGTAGTAAAAGTAGAGAGGGATCTTGGAGTCTAGTGGACAACCATTTAAATATGAGCCAGCAGTGTTGCAGCAGCTGCCAAAAACGCCAACAGAGTTCTAGGCTGCATCAACAGAGGGATAGAATCAAGATCACGTCAAATGTTAATACCACTTTATCATGTCTTGGTAAGGCCACACTTGGAATAATGCATCCAGTTTTGGCCACCACAATGTAAAAAAGATGTGGAGACTCTAGAAAGAGTGCAGAGAAGAGCAACAAAGATGATGAGGGGACTGGAGGCTAAAACATATGAAGAACGGTTGCAGGAACTGGGAATGTCTAGTTTAATGAAAAGAAGGACTAGGGGAGACATGATAGCAGTCTTCTAATATCTCAGGGGCTGCCCCAAAGAAGAGAGAGGCAAGCTATTCTCCAAAGCACCTGAGGGCAGAACAAGAAGCAATGATGGATGGAAACTAATCAAGGAGAGAAGCAACTTAGAACTATGGAGAAATTTCCTGACAGTTAGAACAATTCATCAGTGGAACCACTTGCCTCCAGAGGTTGTGGGTGCTCCAACACTGGAAGTTTTTAAGAAAATGTTGGATAACCATTTATCTGAAGTGCTCTCTAAATGTATGGAGCTGATTTGTATTCCCTACACAAAAACCTCACTGGGTAGAAAACATAAATAAATGCAGATACTAACATTAAACGAGTAGCCAAATCTCCATTCCCCATATTAAATACACTCTTTTCCACCTCTTCTAGAAAGCACGGCCATCAGAGAGCAAGAAATTTGTTTATTGGAATAGATCTAGTAAACTCATTTAAAAACATAATGCTTTAAATATGCTTTAAATTTTTTATGCTGTTTCAATTTTTGATGTGGGCAAAATTTGCATATACTAATAGGTATTTACCACACAAAATGCACAAACTTAAATAGGACAAAAAAATCACATATCCTGCCGCACAACAATATGATGGCTTGGCTTTGGTTTAGCCTGTTGAATGAATGCATGCTTTGTAAAGTCAGGTTTAAAATGATGTGTGATTGCAAATAATTCAATACCCTATAATTAAGTAAAGACTTGATGCTTTCTTAATCCGGGTAGTGCTACCTAAAATCCACGTACTGCTTAGTTTGTTGCTATAAGATATAAAAAAAAATAGGAAATTCAAAGCAGCTGCTATTCTTTTTGTACAACATTTCTTGAAATGGACACTAAAATATTTTCAAATGGAAAATCCTGCCCATAAAGTTCAGCGTATGTAACTCTATTATGTTTTTCTTTCCCCAATGAATTAGGTGTCACTTCACAAAATCAGGAAATGAACGCAACACTTTTAAGATCTTGGGAGGGAAAAAAAAACCCAACAATCTGAGTTTGTTAAATTTCTCAGTACCATCATAAACATTCAAATTTCACATTTCAACTTACTTGCAGATGCCTGCCGAGGAGCTAATTATAGAAGCCTCTTTTTTTTTTTGGTCTGAAACACACTCATGCATTTTTAACAAGCCTTGGAAAATAATGAAGAGACCCGTCTTTTTCCCCAAGCTTTGTGATAGGTTACCTGCCTCTATGTTTCCTAAAATATAAGATACCTTATAAATTGCTAATGTACTACACGTGTAGGTCATGTCACAGGTGACTGGGATAATATGCCTAGCCATATGGTGGACTTAGCCGTCAGCTCATCTACATTCTCTGTAACCAGGCAACCTGCTGGATTCAAGTCTCAGCTTAGTTAAATAAAAGCCAGCCCTTAACCCTGCAAAAATAAATAAAAAAATAAAAAGTATTGATATTCAAAGTGCCCGTCTGGTTCCAATCACAAGGGGGGAAACACTGGCACTAATTAGACACACTGAAATTGGGTGTCGTTCAAGTTTTCTCCAACATTGAGGGTCATTACATGTTTTCCCTAGTGTTGGGTTCAGCACCAAGAAGGACATCAATCTTAGTTCTCCAGATGGTTAACCCCTTCATCAACTGTTGCCTTAACTCAGCCTTAGATCTAAGACAGATATAACTCAACCAGATTAAAATTTTGCATGGCAGAGAAGAGCAAAACGTCATATGCAACAGAGGGTTCATTCTTTGCAATGTAAAGGAATTAAGTACTTTAAGAATCTGTTGTGGCCCTCCAGCCGAATCAGAGGAGGAGGAGGAGGAGGCGTGGGAGTCAAGCTCAGCATCAAGGCAACCTGAGAGCTCCGAGTGGGAAGAGAGAATGGAGCTGTCAGAGAGAGACAGAGACAGAGGTGGAGCCTGGGCCATCCATCAGCCCTCAGATGGAGAGTCAATAGCCCTCAGGTCTGGAGGTGGCTGATGAGGAAGAGGAGGAACAGCTGGGTCCAGAGCCTGATGTGCGGATGCCCAGAAGGCAGAGGAGAGGAGAGCAGTGGAAATCTGTGGGCCAGTTCTTGGGACAGAAGAGCCACCGCTGCTAGTGAAGCCGCACCCTAGCTCTGGGGATAAAAAGTCAGGGGGCGGAGATGAATAGATGTGGCAGACAACTATTTGTCTCCCTGCTGGACAGACTTGTTAGCCTGCTGTGTGAAAGAGAGAGAGACTTTTGCCGGGGCTGCTGGTGCTCCTAATAAAGGAATAATTGATTTAAATTCAGAGGATTTGTCGTGTTTGGGAGCCCGGTCAAAACAGAATCCATATTCCAGACTTCAGGTTCTAGGCTATTCTTTTCTGTTGTTGGAGTTACTGGGCACTTGGCCATTATCTTCATGGTGTAGGGCAGATGTGGGAAACAAACCTTATTGTTTTTAAACAATTGTAAAATCTGTAAAATCACGTTCTGGAAAAGCCAAACTTCTCAGTTCTGGCACGCATACGCATCAGACAATCAGCTAGCCAGCACCCACCAATTTTCAGCACTGCCGCGCATGGAAAGGTCAGCTGATCATCATGTGCACCTGTGCACCAGAAACCCGGAAGACAAACAGGCAAGGCCCCATGGCTTCATGTGCCACTTTGGGCACATGTGCCATAGGTTCGCCATCACGGAGCTAAGCTGAAGCTTGAGAATTATATGTAGGAAGGCCTCTGCTATGCTAGAAACCAGCCTTAACCAGAATTTACTGATATGATAGTTACTCTAGAGACAACCCCCTAGGAACTAGGACCATGAAAGGAAATTTGTAAATAAGGGCAGGGGGAAGATAGAATTAGAGTAGTGGGAGAGGTAATCAGAGGCGGAGATAATGTATTCATTTTAGACACTTTGGATAGGTAGTGATGACATGATTACTAAGTCAATGAGGAAAAGGTGGGAGGTAAATTTGTAACAACACCAGAGAAGATAAAGCAAACATATTGATGATTTAGTATGTGTCCACCAGAGGTGGGATTCACTTAGCTTCCCTGCTGGTTTGCAGATTGTGAGCGTGCATTGCATCCGGGTGGATGGGCGGAGCCTCCCGCACTCGCCACTACCGGTTAACCCGAACCGTACAGAACCAGCTGAATCCCACCACTGGTGTCCACTGTATCTGCATGTACACCCTCTTTGCAAAGTGAAGAATAAAATTACCATTGTTTTTCTCTTGGAAGTTTTGGCTGGTGATTGTTTATTTCAAAACAAGACAACGAATCCCCTCAGCAGAGGGATGGGGAATGACAACCCCTTTATGACTTGTAGACTTCAGCTTCCAGAATTCCTGAGCCAGCCATGGAATAGTTGGCTCAGGAATTCTGGGAGTTGAAGTCCACAAGTCATAAAAGGGTCATTGTTCGGTGTAGGGAGACAGCGGATCTTTGCCGACATAACACTTTCTACACTGGCAACACAGTCATTATTCCTATACCCTCCAGTCAGCATTATAAAGATATTGAAATTTAATAACTGTAGATAAATTGTTGGCATCTCACAGTGTCATACTAATCAGCTCAGGGACTGCTATCTCCCCTATGCTGGGGACTCGGTCTCCCTTCTGCCTTCTTGGTGGCAGAAATTATCTTTTGCTGTTTTCCCTTCTTCTTGTCAAATCCTGCTAACTGCCATATTACCGTTCCATGACAGACGGCACTGCTGGTGGGAGAGAATGAAAAATAAGTTAAAAAAAGTAACCGGTGTGCCACGGAACTAAAAGAACAAGATTTGTCGGAGTCTTTTGAATGGAACTGCTGCTTACTTTCTAATCTCATCAACAAGTGTTTTCTTTACATGCAAAGTGCTTGCAGGAGTTACGGAGAGAACATGTGTGTGTTGCGTTTGTCGTTACATATGAGCTTTGGGTACCTGGATGATTTTTCAAAATGTCCTCTGGGGAAGCCTGGCATTTGCTCAGGGTATTTACTGTGAAGATCAGGAGTGATAAATTTGCCCATTCTCACCAATCTCCCATGTCAGCGGGAAGCGGACAGAATCCCAGAAAGAAACAGACAGGCGGAAGCAGATCCTACAATTTCCATATGGCCTGTCATTTATATACACCACAGATGGCCCTTGCACGAATGTGGAAATGTGCCATCAGTCTTTGGTAGACGAAGTGATGTGGAAGTGGATTTCTGACTGTTTTTTTTTTTTTTTAGTATTATTTATTTATTTACAATCCATCTTGTGGTTTAAGTTTGCAAACATGAGAATGTCCGCTATCTTTGTAGTGGAGAAATAATGAGCAGAGGAACTGATTTAGAGTAGAATAGAATAACAGAGTTGGAAGGGACCTTGGAGGTCTTCTAGTCCAACCCCCTGCTTAGGAAGGAAACCCTATACCACTTCAGACAAATGGTTGTCCAATCTCTTCTCAAAATCTTCCAGTGTTGGGGCATTCACAACTTCTGGAGGCAAGTTGTTCCACTGATTAATTGTTCTCACTGTCAGAAAATTTATCCTTAGTTCTAGGTTGCTTCTCTCCTTGGTTAGTTTCTATCCATTGCTTCTTGTCCTGCCCTCAGGTGCTTTGGAGAATAGCTCGACTCCCTCTTCTTTGTGGCAGCCCCTGAGATATTGGAACACTGCTATCATGTCTCCTTCTTTTCATTAAACTAAACATACCCAGTTCCTGCAACCGTTCTTCATATATTTTAACCTCCAGCCAGTTAGGCTCCAGTTAGGATTGCGGTATTAGCAATAGCACTTAGATTTATATACCACTTCGCAGTGCTTTACAACCCTCTCTAAGTGGTTTACAGAGCCAGCATATTGACCCCAACAAACTGGCTCCTCATTTTACTGACCTCAGAAGGATGGAAGGCTGAGTCAATCTTGAGCCGGTCAGAATCGAACTCCTGGAATGAGCAGTGAGTTAGCCTGCAGTACTGCATTTTAACCACTGCGCTACCATGGCTCAGTATTTTTTATTTATAGTGTCCCTAATGCTTGACTATTTAAAACAATATATTGATTGTTATTCTGTAGAACAAGATTGACCTTTTATAAACAATTTCTGCATAAAGGTAGTCCTCGTCTTGCGACCACAATTAAACCCAATTTTTTTTTGTTGCTAAATGAGAAATGTGTTACGTTTTGGCTCATTTTACGACTTTTCTTGTCACATCTGTTCACTGAACCACTGCAGTTGTTAAAATAGTAACACAGTTGTTTAGTGAATCTGGTTTTCCCATTGACTTTGCTTGTCAGGTCGCAAAAAGTGATCACATGACCCCAGGACACTGCAACCGTCATAAATGTGAGTCAATTATCTAGCATCTGAATATAAACCACATGACCATGGGGGATGCTGCAATGGTCATAAGTGTGAAAAATGGTCATAAGTCACTTTTTTTCAGTGCCGTTGTCTATGGAGATTCTCCGTCATCCAGGTCACGGGTGGCCCAAAGGTGCTTTTTCAAGAGGCAACTGGACTTTCTGGTTTTTCTCTGAAGATGTTTCACTTCTCATCCAAGAAGCTCAGAGCTGAAGAAGCTTCTTGGATGAGAAGCGAAACATCTTCAAAGAAAAACAAGAAAGACCAGTTGCTTCTTGAAAAAGCAGCTTTCAGTGCAATTGTAATTTTGAGCGGTCACAAAATGAAGGTAAATCAAGGACTACCTGCGACTAAGCCAAATCCTTGAATTTAAACTAAAAGACCATGAAAAATGCTTTAGTACTCACAGATAAGCCAACCCTTGAAATGTTTGTATGTATGTATGTATGTATGTATGTATGTATGTATGTATGTATGTATGTATGTATTTATTTATTTATTTATTTATTTATTTATTTATTTATTTATTTATTTATTTATTTATTTATTGGTTCGATTTATATGCTGCCCTTCTCCGGAGACTCAGGGCGGCTTACAATGCGTTAAGCAATAGCCTTCATACTTTTGTATGTACCTGCTTAGTAGGGCTTTCGGCGCCCCCTAAGCGGTATTCTTTTTTAAACAAAGTCAGCTTATTGCCCACACAATCCGGGTCCTCATTTTACCTACCTCGGAAGGATGGAAGGCTGAATCAACCTTGAGCCTGGTGAGATTTGAACTCGCAGTAATTGCAGGCAGCTGGCAGTTAAGTGCTATTTAACAGCACTTTAGTCCACTGCGCCACCAAGGCTCTTTTATGTGTTAATAGTCACAATTGGCTTTTCTAAGAGTGGTCCATTGTCCATGCTATTTTGGTTAAATATGCAAGGATTGACTTATATGCAGATGGGCATATCCACAAGCATTTATGGATATTGCAGTATACTGGGGAAAAACCTAAGACGGCCAAAGTTGACACTTAACTATTTAAAATTTCAGATTTTCCATTTGGGCTTTTTCTGAACTGTAAGGATCAAACTATGGTAAAATTATTTCTGTGGGGATTTAATCCAACTCTTTTGTTGTTGTGTGTGTGGGTTCTTTTTCCACACTATTATTAAATCTATGCTGTCCTTTTTAAGGTAGAATGTAGACAATACACAACATTCTAAGTCTAGAATTTTGTATGGAGCCACTGCAATGCCTTAACGATCACAAGGAAATTGGTGAATTTAATGTGTTGTTTTTATAAATATATAGAACGATTTCTAAAAAGTAAGAATTGCACACACATTTTACAAAAGCCAATGCCTTCATATCAAACAGCAACAATTCACATCATGTCTACCCAAAATCTAGGGGGAAGAACGGCATCTGAAAGCTGCCAACAAAACAAAATACTTTTGCTTTTTCTCCACAAATACCAGGACACAACTTTGTTAAACCCTGAGGGAACAAGGAAGAACTAACACTTTATCAAAGTTATAACAGTTCAGGAATTGACCACTGAAAAAGGTCCTTCAAAAGTCCCAAAATCTTGGCTGATAGTATTGAAACTACTGTTTATAGTTTTCCACCTTGAAATATACTGGAAACATGGCATACATTTGATCAATCCAAACTTGCTGAATCTAATCTAATCTAATCTAATCTAATCTAAACTAATCTAATCTAATCTAATCTAATCTAATCTAATCTAATCTAATTCTCATTTATTTGCACTGAATTGAGAGAATTAACTATGGACAACAAAGACAATCCTATATCAGTAAATTCCAGAGAACCATCAACAAATTAGTCCAAAACAACTGGACGGATACAAATATTACTCTGGGTGATTTTTGTTAAAAGGGAGCTTTAAAAATATACATGTGAGAAAAATAAAATAATATGCTTGGATTAACAAATCCTGAAAGCAAGACTTTCTCTTCTTTCTAGTAGAGAACCATTCAGAAAAATAATTACTACATAGAATTGATAAATCCGTAAACAACTCAGTGTATCATATAGTTTTTCTGTTATAATACATTTTCATTGTAATTTTGTCTTTCTCTCTGTGTGTGCATGCTAGTAAAATGAGACTTAAGAATCATAAGAATTAAATAGCATAGTAATATGAAAAGAACTTTTACACTTACAGAAATAATGCTTCGCTCAAGAAAACTGTAACTTCCACTTACATTGGGCTTCTCTACGGTTTCCTAAAATAAAACACAGAATGCAATGCATTATTTCTTTTCATACTATCTTTCCTGTGATCCCCAGACCCTTAGAGCACTTGCGTTAAAAGAAAACTTACGGACATAAAACTTATTTTATTATAAATATTAAAAAGGGCAAGAGATGATGGATAGAGATAGAATATCTCTCAATATGGCAATTGCATTATTAGGGATTAGAAAATAGAGATAGAAAGTAGAAAATGGGAAAATAGTATTATATATATATAAAAAACAGAATACATTATAATTATTATCTACATGTAAATGTTAGAAGTTGAAAAAATATTATTATGCATACATAAACAGTATTATTATTATTAGCATTATGTATACAATACTTAGACACAGACAATACACTGTTCCCCAAGCACATAATGTTAAAGAAAAAACTATAAATAAAATTATATATACACATACTGTGTTTCCCCGAAAATAAGACCCTGTCTTATATTTTGTGCACACACACACAGACACATATATAAATAATGAGGGAAAGAGAAAAAGATCAGGAATTAGATTTAACCTGATTTATTTATTCCCACACATTATCCACCTGGAGATGACGGGCCAAGGTTATTTTAACACAGAAACCAATTTATCATACATTTTCCCTGCATTCTTATTAAGCACAGGAAGTTTGTTTCCTTGGAAGAATCTCATGGGAGAATTAAAAGTAATTTCTGAGCAGAAAGAGAAAAAGAATGTCTGAATTAGTGTGCAGCCATGCATATGTATGTGTCCCATTCCTAGTAAAGGAGTCAGCGTTCCAAGCAATGAACCCATAGAAAGCAGAACTCAAAGGCAGGCGAATCCCTCAAAGAACAATTTATTGAATACATCATATTGGCACAACTGGTGAAAGCCGACTCTGAAAGTTCCTGCAGCTTTCAGCTAATTAAAAAGTAAAAGTTTCCCCTTTCCCCCCATGTCACAGTTCACACTGTCCAATCAAGGTGCTGGCCAGTTGCTTGGTTACTTCGCTCCTCCTCTGGCCAGCCACCTGTGAGAATGTCCTTGGTTCCCACAGGAAAAGGATATTGTTTTGGCTACAAAACTGCATCTAACTATTTCCTCCCTCCCTCCGTTGTGTGGCAACCCTGAAGCCTCTAAGATGGCCTCAGCCAGGTTCGCTTCAGGGTTGACAAAAGGATGACTAAAAATTTCACTAATCTGCATTATTTAAGTGAAATATTCAATTTGCACTTGTCCTATTTTTATAGGTTGACACAACAATATGTTTCCCAATAGTTGCCATATTCCACTTCATATGAAAATAGAAGGAAGTTTAAATCTTCACTTGGCACAAATGGGAAAAAATATTTTTGTTCAAAGAAAATGTATAAAAAAACATATCTTGGAGAAAATAAATATCACCGGTCCTGTCAACAGAGATTCTCTGTCATTCAGGTCATGATTGTCCCAAAGGTGCTTTTTTTTGAAAAAGCACTTCAATTTGAAAAAGCACCTTCAATTTTGAAAAAGCACCTTCGGAATATCACTAGTCCTGTCTTGTTCTTAAGACTGCAGTCAGATGTGGAAACACGATGGGATGTACTGATGAACTAAGTGAAATTGGCAAAGATTTAGAATGACGTGTCCATTCTTATTAAGAAATGGTTGGTAAAATCGGCTCCTGTGTTTTGGAATGAGCTAAGCATTTGTGCAAAGCCAAAGGGTTACAATTATCATCAGGGGTGAGCTTCAAAAACTTTAGCAAGGGGTTCTCTGTCCAGTTGCTGGGTGGGCGTGGCCATGGTGGGTGTGGCCTAGTTGGCCTCCTGCACTATGGCAGAGAGGGGCGCATTTTTGCCCTCCCTGGGTTCCGGAGGCATTCCTCGAGCCTCTGGGATGGTGAAAATAGCCTCCCCAGGCTCCGGAGGCCCAAACTTCTGGTAGGCCCATTTTTCGCCATTCCCGAGCCTCCGTACATGCCTGCACTTACCTGTATCCAAAATGGGCCATGTGGGGACTCCTGGGAGGGGAGGAGTGAGTGGGGCCAGCCAGGAGAGGGATTTGGGGGTTCTCCGAACTGCACAGAATCTTAGCTAGAGGTTCTCTTGAACCCCTGCGAAACCCCAGGAGCCCACCCCTGATTATCACAATGGAAAGGCAAAACACTAGTGTACAATTCAGTGTTCCCTATTTTTGTTTTGGTCTAATAAACTTACTGATATTCTGCTGAGGATTTTACAGAAAAAAATATCTAGATTTATGCACAAGTTTCTCCCTCCCTTTCTTGGTCTCTGCATTAGCGTTTATAATTTAATTGCTTGAAAAAAATAAGTTTGAAAGAAATCAGTGGCTAGTAAAACAAGGTATCTGTTTCTTTTTCAATACCATGGCTGGCTAAACACCCACATCTTTAAAAAAAAACAGCAATCTGCCTGGATGTTTGAGATCCACAATGCTGATGGTACACAAAAGAAGGCTAATAAACACCAGTTAGATGTAGAAAATATATGCAAAATTAATTCTGTGTCTCATACATTTAATCCAATCTTAAAAACAAACAAACAAGAAAGTGGTAAAATGAGGCAAATAGACAGTTGTTGATCATTTAAATGTCTTCTTCCAAAGTACAGTTATATAATGCTATCAAAGGTCTATAATTAGACAACTCAGGAATATTACTGTGCTTTGAGGCAACCCAATCAATGTTGTTTGGGTTTGGGTTTAATTTCCTGTCAGCCTTACTAATGTTCAGGCCGTGGTATAACTCTGATTAAAAATAATCTTCCCAATTATAGTTTGGTACGAGCCAAAACTGCCATGTGTTTTCTCGGCTAACCTCTACGTTTCTGGCAGTGGTAATTGTGTTTGTGGCAGGTACAAGATCTGTAAATGAAAACCCAGGGGACACATTCAGACATCCAGCTCCCCAAGCCTTGCCCATCTCTCTTAATTTGCACGGTCTTTCAAACGGAGATGGCCTCCTATGATCTGAAAAGAAAATCTTCAGAACCAGCAGGTCAAGTGAGGAGAAGAAAATGTGCATGGAGGTGGGAGCCTAGAGTGGGAATATTGATTAAAAAAGAAAGACAGATGGAGCCCATATCTGGGACTTTAAATATGCTATATAAAAACCACGGTGGCACAGTGGTTAGAGTGCAGTACTACAGGCTACTTCTGCTAACTGCCGGCTGACTGCAATTCGGCGGTTCGAATCTCACCAGGCTCAAGGTTGACTCAGCCTTCCATCCTTCCGAGGTTGATGAAATGAAGACCCAGATTGTTGGGGGCAAGAGGCTGACTTTGTAAACCGCTTAGAGAGGGCTGTGAAGCACTGTAAAGCGGTATATAAGTCTAAGTGCTATTGTTATTGCTATAGTTACAGTGATCTTTGGCTAGTGTCTCAACATGTTCATTGTAAAGGTAAAGGTTCCCCTCGCACATACATGCTAGTCGTTCCTGACTCTAGGGGGTTGTGCTCATCTCTGTTTCTAAGATGAAAAGCCAGCACTGTCTGATGACAATTCTGTTGTCATGTGGCCGGCATAAAGGAGCCTGAGTGGCGTAGGAGGCTAATGCCACCTAAGGCAGCATTTAATATCCAGCTGCCTGCAATTACTGCGAGTTCAATTCTCACCAGGCTCAAGGTCGACTCAGCCTTCCATCCTTTCTAAGGTGGGTAAATTGAGGACCCAGTTTGTGGGGGCAATAAGCTGACTTTGTATAAATATACAAAAGGATGAAGGCTATTGCTTAACGCATTGTAAGCCGCCCTGAGTCTCCGGAGAAGGGCGGCATATAAATCAAATTAAAAAATAATAATAATAATAACTAAACACCAAAGGCGCAAGGAACATTGTTACCTTCCCACCAAGGTGGTCCCTATTTTTCTACTTGCATTTTTACATGCTTCCTAACTGCTAGGTTGGCAGAAGCTGAGGCAAATAATGGGAGCTTACTCCATTACATGGCGCTAGGGATTTGAACCACCGAACTGCCGACCTTTCTGATTGACAAGCTCAATGTCTTAGCCACTGAGCCTCCGCGTCCCCTATGTTCATTGTAGTTCCACTTTAATAAAACAACAGCATTGGAAGGGACCTTGGAGGTCTTCTAGTCCAACCCCACCCCATCCAATAAGAGACACTATACCATTTCAGACAGGTCTCTTCTTATAAACCTCCAGGGATGGAGCACCCACAACTTCTGGAGGCAAACTGTTCCCTGATTAATTGTTCTCATTGTCAGGAAATTTCTCCTTAGTTCTAGGCTGGAGCTTCCCTTGATTAGTTTCCATCCATTGCTTCTTAACCTGCCTTCAGCTGCTTTTGATTGCTGTTAAACCTTATCTAGTTCTAAACTGAGGTCGACAGTTGAGAAGTTTCCTTAGCCATAAATCAGTTAAATTGAACCTTCACATGTCAACTTGGTTTTTTTGCACCTGACAATACTATTCTGATAGCTGAAAATACAAATAATGTGCAAGCCTTAGTAATTAAAGTCAAGGAGTATACTAACAAATGGATCACAGTTCAATGTAATACGCTTGCTGGGTAGCAATGAAATGCTTGGAAACGTTCTTCAGATGCCAAGCCATACTACAAAGATCAGGATTTTAAACACAGTGGTTTTCCCAGTGACATTCCAGCAAAAGTGGAACTTTGGCGGAGGATTGAAAATATATTGGTGCTTTTGAAAGTTGGACTTTAAAAAGAAGCTGGATAGAAAGAGTTTTTGAAATTTGGTGTTGGAAAAAAGTCATGATAATATCATGGACAGCCAAGAAAATGAACAAATAGCCTGGTGGTGCAGCAGACTAAAGCACTGTTATTAACATCAAGCTGTCTGCAATTACTGTAAGTTCAAATCTCACCAGGCTCAAGGTTGACTCAGCCTTCCATCCTTTCTAAGGTAGGTAAAATGAGGACCCAGATTGTGGGGGCAATAAACTGACTTTGTATAAATATACAAAAGTATGAAAGCTATTGCTTAATGCATTGTAAGCCGCCCTGAGTCTCCGGAGAAGGGCGGCATATAAATCAAATTTTTTTTTTTTAAAAAAAGGATCATAGCAGTGGTAAAATCCATTTTTTTTTACTACCGGTTCTGTGGGGGTGGCTTGGTGGCTTGGTGGGCATGGCTTGGTGGGCGTGACAGGGGAAGGATACTACAAACTCTCCATTCCCACCCCACTCTGGGGCCAGCCAGAGGTGGTATTTGCCTATTCTCCGAACTGCTCAAAATTTCTGCTACCAGTTCTCCAGAACCTGTCAGAACCTGCTGGATTTCACCCCTGGATCATAGTCATGTCAGAGTTTTTGCCTGTGAAACAAATAATTAGATTCATATTTTGGACATATAATGCAAAGATCTCGCTCCCTTGATGAGTCCATAATTCTGAATAAAGTGGAAGAAAAGAGAAGATCATGACCAGCAGCAGAGCGGATAGACTCAATTACGGTAATGATGAAGACCAGCTTTGAGCACCGATCATCCTGCAGAAGATCTATCTATATGGTCCCTAAGGGATGACACAGGCTAGACGGCACAACATTAATAAAAATACAGTGCAGTATTTGAGCAATTCCTCTCTAAAATTAGTAAGGTCCTGTGACATCAGTCTTTTGGAAGCAAGATCAGAGGACACTCCAGAGAGCATGAAAATAAGATTTCTGACCAAATATTTATTTCTCAACAGGTAAACTACCCTAAATCACCACTTCCTTAGGATCTTGCGAAAAAATAAAGTGGAACAACAACTGATGACCTCTTTTTACCGATCCACAATAGAAAGTGTCCTCACTCATGGAGTTACAGTGTGGTATGCTGGCTTGACAGCCGCGGATAGAAATACACTACAGAGGGTGGTGAACATGGCACAAAATATTGTGGGCTGCCCCTTGATACCACTAGATGACATAGCTAGGTCTCGCTGCCTTAGAAGAGTGAGGAAAATCCTCAGGAATGATCCACACCCTGGTCAGCACCTCTTTATTCTCCTGCCCTCGGGAAGGAGATACAGAAGCATAGCCAGACACACAAATGGGCTGAAGAACAGTCTTTATCCGTGGGCTGTCAGACTCCTTTTTTTAGTTTATAAACAAACAAAGATACAATACATAATCAATCATTCAGTGTTACATCTAGATGTTTCTGTTGTGTCTCCATCTTCTTCTTCTTACTCCTCCGATCTTCATCGTTTATTTTTCCCATTTCTTTATTATAACATTCTCCCCATACTTCATTTATTATAACATTTTCTTGTTTACTATTAATACATTTATCTATATCTCTTCTCTAACCAATTGTAAAACTGTCTCCATACCTTGCAATATTCCGAATCCTCTCTTTCTTTAATGATCAAAATCAGTCTATTCATTTCTGCACAATCTAATATTTTCTTAATTACTTCGTCTTCTGAAGGGATTTTCTCTACTTTCCATCTTTGCGCAAATACTATTCTCACTGCAGTTATTACCTGTATAATCAAATATACCTTTTCTTTTCTAATTTTCTCTGGAAAGATACCCAATAGGAACAGTTCAGGTTTTAAATACATATGTTGTTCAAGCATTTTTTCTAACCATGTTTTTGGCTGTCAGACTCCTGAATGAAAAATAACTACAACAACATAGTACAATTGACTTGCGGGGACGGCGCGACGTGCAATAAATTCTCATGATGCCATAGGATTGGGTGTTTGTTTGTTAGAAGGATTCACTGGGCTAGGGATTTTCTTTTTGTCTTTCACTGTGAGTTGTATTGTTTTGGGGGGTGCACGAAGGGAGGCTCAGCCAATCTCATTGTACACATGTTGTACTCTTGACAACAAAGGCTTGAATTGAATTACGGTAAGCATATGTATCAGGATTAAATAATAATAATAATAAATAATAATAAAAATAGAAAGGCGAGGTTGCAGGTGGATCTTTCAACATCCCATTTCTACATCTGTCTGGAACCTGCACTGCATATCGGACATACAGTAAATACAATTGAGATATTTTACAAGAAGAGTCCTCCATTCTTCTAACCGCAATAAAATACCTTATGCCACCAGACTCCACATTTTGGGCTTAGGCAACTTAGAACTACGCCGACTTCAGTCTGACCTAAGTACACAAAATTATCTGCCACAATGTCCTTCCTGTCAACGATTACTTCAGCTTCAACCACAACAATACATGAGCAAATAATAGATACAAATTCAAGGTAAACCTCAAGGTAAGAAAATATGACTTCAGTAACAGAGTGGTCAATGCCTGGAATGCACTACCTGACTCTGTAGTTACTTCCCCAAACCCCCAAAACTTTAACCTACTGTTAAACTTTAACCAACAGTCTACTGTTGACCTCACCCCATTCCTAAGAGGTCTGTAAGGGGCGTGCATAAGCGCACCAGCGTGCCTTCCATCCCTGTCCTAATATTCCTTTTTACTTACTCTTTTCATGTATTCAAATTATGTTTATACTTTTACCTGTTATCTTATATATGCTTGACAAAATAAACTTATGACTTATGACCAATGCTCCTCTCTAGTTAACTGTTCTGAAAATTAATCCTATTGCCATGTTTGTCTCTCTCTCTGTCATACTCCTTAGAACTACACCTACACATGTTTGCATTTGTTTTTTCATTACCAATATCCCTGATGGATAAGGTAGTGTATTACTCACTCCTTGAACTCAGGGCTATTCACATTCCTTTGGAGAGCGTGAATAGGCCATATTCACCTATTTATAGAGCAATTCAAGGAACTACAGTACACATTTATAGCTACACTTATTTTTTCCCCCTTTATTTGCTTTACTATTATAGACCAAAATTCAACCTAAAACCTGAAATAAGGTACTTCAAAACAAGTTAGCGAAAGGATAACATATTTTTTATTTATTTGTATCTTGCCTTGATCGTTTTTACAAATAACTCAAGGTAGCGAACGTTGGCAAAACACCTTTCTCCTCCTATTTTTCTCCACAACAACAACAACCTTGTGAGGTGGGTTGAGCTGAAAGAGAGTGACTGGCCCAAAGTCACCCAGCTGGCTTTTATAATTTAGGCAGGACTAGAACTCATCTTCTCCTTTGTGATCGGTCCAAAGTCTCCCATCTGACTTTTATAGCTTAGGCAGGACTAGAACTCGCCATCTCCTGGTGATTGGCTCAATGCTACCCAGACGGCTTTCATGTCTAAGGCGAGACTAGAACTCATGGTCTCCTTGTGATTCTTCCAAAGTCTCCCATCTGACTTTTATAGCTTAGACTAGAAGTCACCATCTCCTGGTGATTGACTCGAAAGCACCCAGATGGCTTTCATGGCTAAGGCGAGACTAGAACTCATTTTCTCCTTGTGATTGGCTCAAAAGTGTTCTGACCTAGGCTTCCCCGGCAGCATGAAGCCGAATCCTCGTCCCGATAAACCCCTTTTATTTTATTGAATTACAGTGAATTCCTCTCCAGCAAAGTCTTTCCTGTCCCACAGTCTTTCAAGATAGCTCACAGTTACCGACCTTTATCAGGCTTGAGAGTGGCCAGGCCGATATCATTCAGACTCCATATTGTAACCGACAATACTTGGCAAGAATGCAGGAACAGATCTTCACCCAAATGAACTAATTGTCTCCTGCAAACTCCCCTCCCCTTCACTCCTCTTTATTCCCTGCGGGAGGGGCCATTCACTGTCCACCTGTGGCTTTACTCCTGAGTCGATCCTTGTTCCTTAGATGTTCCCTTCTCCTGGCAGCTCTGCACATGCACACACTGGGAGCAGGATCCAGCTGTTCTTCTGCCCCACTGATGTCCGACTCCAAAGGCAGCTGACAACTGTCAGATGGCCCTGGCTCCCTCTCTGCCTCCAACACAGAGCACCTATCAGAGCCTTCCCCAGACTCCAGGACTGGCCCTTGTTCCTCCCCAACCTCCTCAGTGTCTGAATCTGCGGCCAAATCCGCTGGCAGATGGAGGGCCACAACTAAAAGCACACAGATGGCTTTCATGGATAAGGTGAGACTTGGCAAAGTTGAGTTCTTTTCCCTTGAAAAGTCTTGGGAGAGAGAAAAAAATGTAATAATATTATCCCTCATATCAGGAATAACTACAATAGAGCTTGGAGGTAGGAGTGGGGACAGTGGAAACACCTTCTACTGAGGTTCCTTTTTATACCTTTTCTGGCAGGCAAATTCTCTGCAGCTCTCAGGGCCGATGAAACCAGACTTGGCATCCTCCAAACATGGAAGAGAGAAAGGCAGCTGTGCACTTTTGCTGCACTAGGTAGTTTTGTAACTTTTCCCACCCACCCCCAAGTATTCAATTGTTTGTTTATAATTATAGATATGAATACCCTCGCCCATTCACATAATTGCCGCCATCTGTTCAAACTGGCATATTTCTGGATCAAGTGAACTATTTTTTTCCAAAAACTACCAAAAGCAAACAAATAAATGGAAACTCCGTTGTCCTGTCAACACAGAGAAAGTGGCCACACTAAGTTGTTTGGCAACTTGCAGCAAACTCGGTGAAATAACGTCTAACTCCCGTTCTGACCAGCAAGCCCCAACAGACCTAAATAATTTTATTAATGTGATTAAATTATTCAAAGGCACCAGGGCTCCATTTTCAGGTCCTGAAATTTTAATTGCATCACCAGGATCCGCCAGCAGAGCTCTGACCTTGATATACGCAATTTGTGGGAAATGAAATATTGTATAGAGTAGATGCATTATTCTCCAACTAGTTTTCAATTTAGTGCTGTTCCACATCATCGTATGGCGAAGATAAGTGTTAGGAAATCACAATTGTTTTTTTTTCCCCCCATTCATCAGTGTTTTATATCAACACCTATTTTTCAGGGCCATGTTTCCTTTTTTTTCTGTTTCTATTATCAAGATTAATAACCCCACAATGTACAGAGGGACAAACCAGACTGGGGGAAAAAAGGGAAGGAGAAAGAGCATAATTTACTTTTCTGGATTACTATTTCATTTACACTGCTGAGGAGGTCCAACTTTTCTGCTTCATAATTTACCATTTCACCCATCAAGGAGCGTTAAAGCCAATGAACCCCTTCCATTTTTAACCACTTCTCGCTGGGCTGTTGTCAGGTGAAATAATCCCTAATGCGGCATAATGAATATATAAATGAAATTTGTATTTTGAAAGGCTGCTCCGCTGTTTTAAATATATGTTCAGACTGCAGAAGTCTGAGTAAGACCAAACATCCAGTCAACAGTGTCAGAGAGAATCACTGCTCCATTCCTAAGAATTGGGCTCCTCACTCTTCCACAAAATCAATCCAAGAAGATCAGTGGTGGGTTTCACATTATGTTACTACTGGTTCCCCCCCCCGCTTGCTTCATGCGCATGCATGCCTGATTCACACACATGCCTGCCTTCCACGCATGCGCCCGGCCTTCCATGCATGTGCTGTGCTCTCTCACACACTTTTTGTGTATATGCCTAGCCTCAAAACGTGCCTAAATAGGATGGCACAGAGCCGGGGTGGGCAGGTGGGCGGGCACACCCACGATTTCTGCTACCGGTTCGAGTGAACTGATCTGAACTGGCTGAATGCCACCTCTGAAGAGGATGCTTTTCTTGCTTGAAGTCTTATCAAAGTGAGGCACCTCTTCAAGGCTTCCCACCACTCTTATCATTTACACTCTCTTTTACTGAAACTGTGAAGCCTTTAAAAATGCATGCAGACCAAGCAATATAGACATTGGATTGGGCCGATTAACACTAATGCTCCTTAGCAAGGCAAATTAAGGGTAGATTTATCTGCGGAACCAGATGGTTATTTAAAAATGAATGGGAGTGATAGGCAGAGCTCTAGAAATTGAAAACTGGCTTCATTGAAATAAACAACATGCCTTGCTTTTTAGTTTGGGATGGATTCCCATCAAATTGCCGTGGAGCCCCAATAAAGCACTGTTTGAAAAACAGTTAAATACTTTAACGTACTTCAGTGACAATCCCTGTTTTTGTTTTGTTTTTTAAAAAACATATATTACACCTGACATTTGTCACATCCTATAACACAGGGACAATCTAAACTAGGAGTGTCAAATTCAAGGCCCAGGGGATGCGTCCAACCCGTGGGGTGGTTAGATCTGGTCCATGGTGCCTCTGCCAGCAAAAACAGAGCTCAGGAGGGCTGCAAGCGGTTCTTTCAAGCTCCGTTTTTGCTGGCCGAGGTTGCAGGAGGCAGTTGCAGCCGAAAATGGAGGTTGGGAGCCCGTTTTTGCTAGCAGAGCGCTCAGGCCACCAAAGGCGCCCGCGACATGAATGACATCGAGCTGGCCACATTATCCCAGCCCCCCGAGGTCAAACACAAACCCTGATGGGGCCCTCAATGAAATCGAGTTTGACACCCTGATCTAAACCTAGTTTAGTCTAAGTCTGCACTAGTATTAATCTTCTCATCATTCCCACCACCCATCTCCTTCCACTTATGACTGTATGACTGTAACCTTGTTGCTTGTATCCTTAAGATTTATATTGATATTGTTTCCTGATTGCTTATTTGTATCCTATGACTATCACTAAGTGTTGTACCTTATGATTCTTGATGAACGTATCTTTTCTATTATGTACACTGAGAGCTTATGCACCAAAGACAAATTCCTCGTGTGTCCAATCACACTTGGTCAATAAAAACATTCTATTCTATTCTATTCTATTCTATTAATCCCGAACATATTCATATTGTTTTATGCAAGTTAGGAGGGAAAAGCTACCTTACAAACCATTGGACAAGTTCAAACGAAGAGGCAACATAGCTGCCCATGTTTCCTATTGTGTTATTCTCATTTTACTAGCCTAGTAAACCGAGAAGCAAAAAAAAAATAAAAAAAAAATCCTGAACTAAGACAATGACAAGCCACTCATATAACCTTGCTGGGAAAAAAAAAAGTATGGATGCAATCGCCCAAAAGCGAGTTCAACCCAAAAGAGACAATGTTTCCAAAAATAATGTTTAGATTCTTGGAGCAATTTAGAGAATTTCCATGTATTCCAAGTGAGATGTGTAGGCAACGATAACAGCTTTCCTCTCTATCAAATATTGAATTCTGTACTTTGTGATGCAGTCATTATCAATACACAAGCAAAAAATATGGCAACAAAGCAAATTAACATTGCATTTCTAATTTTACTTTTGTACTGTACCTTATTTCGGAGAAACATATATATATATATATATATATATATATATATATATATATATATATATATATATATATATATGTGTGTGTGTGTGTGTGTGTGTGTGTGTGTGTGTGTGTGTGTGTGTGTGTGTGTAGAGTCAGATGTTCAGACTGGTGCATTATTTTAGTAATTCCTTTGAAGCTGGATAAAGAATATTTATTATAAGCAGCAAAATGAGTCTACTATATATAATTAATAATTTGATACATTTCACCCGCCTAGATGTTTGTTCTTACAATATTAGCTTGCTATGAAATAAATAACATTTTTTTCTCACAACTTGATATCCCATTCTTAGACAAGATGCAATTTATATAATTACTTTGCCTGGTTTATTGGTGCACCTCTGCTTATGTTACATATTCTGCTAATATGCTATCAGTATAATTAGTTGTTTCTTGTTGGAAATCACCGATTTTAATCAAGCTAATATTTTTTTTTACTGCTGGGAGAATGCACGGCTTGCATTATCACAGAATCAAAACAATATATCTTCTTGACTTAATGAGAGAACTGTTACCTTTGGGCATATAAGATTTACATGCGGTTAGATGGGTGATAGTGAGGTCTTCCATAACTAAGCATGTCAGAAGCACATTTTTATAACTTAATTATATTCTAAACATTTTGGAAGTCATCTTAATCTAGCATCAAGTGATATACCAGTATTACAAAGTTCCCCATAAAATGTCTTTTGAAAGGAAAATGCATCTTATAACTCAAGGTAGATTTCTGATCATTATTGGTCAGAAATTATTATTATTATTGGCCCAATTCTGGAACAGCTCATTTATTAATATTAAATTTATCCTTGGTTATTACTTATTAGCATAAGGTGTTGGTATTTAGTATTACAAGGTAGAGTTTTGGCTGCCTAAGATTGCTAGTTCATTCAGTTCACCTTCATGTGTTATCCAGGGTGCACCACAGGGAGAAAACTAGGTTTGTACTCAGAGCAACTAACAGGCATTCTGCAGGAGAGTTAGCATCAGCTGGGGTATTTTTTTCTCTACCAGTTTTGTTTCTGCTTCTGCCATCAGTCCCACCAAAGTGGTACCTATTTATCTACTTGCATTGCATGTTTTCGATTTGAACTTCTAGAACAGTGTTGGCTAACCTTTTTGCCATTGTGTGCCAGGAGTGGGAGTGGGGGGGGGGGTTCACGTGCACGTGCACCCAGACCCATAATTCTATGGGACTGGAAGTTGACAAACGGGCCATTTTCGGCCTCCAGAGGACCTCCACGGGACTGGGGAAGGCTATGTCCACCCTCCCCAGACTCCTAGAAAGGCTCT
This sequence comes from Pantherophis guttatus, assembly GCF_059756535.1. NCBI lineage: Eukaryota > Metazoa > Chordata > Lepidosauria > Squamata > Colubridae > Pantherophis > Pantherophis guttatus. Next base: position 7,876,191 of record NC_142076.1, read on the forward strand.
GGAGCTAGGTGAGAGAGAAAATGGGCCTTCCCCACCACCACCCCGAGGCCCTCTGGAGGCAGGAAACAGCCTGTTTCCCTACTTCTGGTGGGCCCAGAAGGCCCGAAAATCAGCTGCATGCGCCAGAGTTTATTTTATTGGTGATATGTGTTTGAACCTTGTGTTTTGATATGGCCTATAGGCTAATCAATAAAGCTATCTATCATATGCTTACATTTTAAATTGCCCAGAGAGTGCTGTAAAGCACTATCGGGCGGTATTTAAGTCTAAGTGCAATTCCTATTGCAATTTATAACTTTCTCCCCTTTTCTTCTTAATAGGCTAGTTGTATTTTCTTATCATATCTTTTCTGGACTTATTCAAAGATAGAGCAACATTGCAAAGCTCACTCAGAGTATACAACATCTTTGATTCTGTTATATTTTCCCCCAAATCCCGGAAAAAAGAAATAGCAGCATCCCATCTATAGTTACCTTCCCTGCGTAGACTGCCAGTAGGCTTGGTGCAGTGGTGAAATCCTCCATGGATCACCACCAGTTCGCTGCCCATGCATGCATGGTGTGCGCCAAAAGGACGCTGCATGTGCATGCGCACTATGCACCAAACGCGCACTTGGTGTGGAAAAAGACTTCACTGGGTAAGTAGAACAGCGAGGAAGGGGGGAACATCTGTGCTGAATGATTTAGCTTTGCTAGAAAGCACGATTTCCCCCCTCCTCGCTGTTCTACTTTCCTAGTGAACTGTGCGGCATAGCTGATGGTCTTTTTTTAACTAGCAGTTCGCCCGAACCAGTAGCCTTTTTACTACTGGTTCACTTGAACCGGTAGTTTTTATCACTACCAGTTTGACTGAACCGGGGTGAACCAGTAGCATTCCACCCCTGACTTGGTGGCACCATGCCTGCCTTCCTCTGTTCTCACCACCAAGCCTATTGGTTTCCTTGAGGCAGCTCAATCTTATTAAGAAAGTCTTGGGTAATGACAAAAGAAATTATAGTGTGAGTTTTAGTTGATCAATTATTTGATAAGATTTCCATAGGAGTCAAACAAATATAGCAAAAAAAAAAAAAAAAACCAACAAGGGGGGGGAATCTGACTGATTCATCTGCATATGTCATCATAACAAACACAATGAAACAAAATTTATCTTTAAATGAAGAGAAAATGAAATGTCTATGCATGCCATCTATGTTTAATCAGTCCTTGTATTGTTATTACTCTAAAATCTTGTGCTGGTTAATCAGGACAGGTGTTTTGTTCGCATACCATTTTAGTACATAAAAAGGGTTAATTATTAAGGCAGCAGCTTTTATCATTCTACATTTAAAGAAAGAAAAGTAGTGTGTGTTTTTTTTTTTACATCACCATACAGAGATGCAAACTTAGTTAATGATCGATGTCTGTTTTATTGATATGTTGTCAGAAGTCATTTCATTCTTAGAATGCAAAAGGTCTGAATTTCTGAAGAAGCCATTAAAATGTTAAGACTGCATCTAAAGCGACTTTCATTTCCAACACTAAGGTATTAATGTGAAACAAAATCAAGAATTGTTAAATGCATTTAGTTGCTTTTATCGTCTACTAATTTGAATTTTCTTATGTTGTCACTTTCAGCAGATTGTATTAGCATCTCAAATGCCTTTTCTGTTACCTATTTTACATTTTTATTTAAGTGGTGTACAGTGTAGTCCATCCAACACTAAAATGAGTGATGGTTTAGTTCGGACAAAGCTTCTCACACTTCCTGAAGGAGAAAACAGAATAAGGTAAAGGTAAAGGTACCCCTCACACATATGTGCTAGTCGTTCCCGACTCTAAGGGGCGGTGCTCATCTCTGTTTCAAAGCCGAAGAGCCAGCACTGTCCAAAGACATTTCCGTGGTCATGTGGCTGGCATGACTAAATGCCAAAGGCGCACGGAACGCTGTTACCTTCCCACCAAAGGTGGTCCCTATTTTTCTACTTGCATTTTTTACGTGCTTTCGAACTGCTAGGTTGGCAGAAGCTGGAGCTCACCCCGTTACGCGGCACCAGGGATTCGAACCGCTGAACTACTGACCTTTCGATCGACAAGCTCAGCATCTTAGCCACTGAGCCACCTTAAAATGCAAAACCCTAAAATGTCTAATCAGCTATGCAAGGAAAGTGTCCAAATGGAATAGAAATTTTGTGGAGGCAGGTGATTGTCAAAAATCAATGTTCTGTCCTTATTACATAACAAATTAGTTTTTATATCATTAGGGCAAATTTTGTTCAAAAGTCTCAAATATCTAGTTTGCATTTCTGGTATTCATTCTTGGCACCAATATAAAGAATCTGCCAACTGTTCTCCAATATCCTGGTCAATAAAGAATCAGTTAATATATGCTCCATTCAATTTTGTAACCTAATTAAAAGAAGTGTGTATATTTGTGTGTGACTTTTAAATGGGAAACTCTGCGGGTTTTTTTTAACACTAAAAGTCTATAAATAGTAGTGAACATAAAAATAACAAACTATAACTGAAAAATCCAAGAGAACAGCCTATAGTTTAAGTCATGGCTTGCCTGAAATCATTGCACTAATTTATAATAGAAGTGCCTTTCCCCAGCTATAGTGTGAATCACACATTCATTGCAGCTGCTGTGCAGAAGATCTGTCATTACTAATTACATTTAAGCAAAAAAGGGAGTCATTAAATGGAATGTACAAGAAAATTAACAGATTACAGTCAAAGATAAAAAAACAGAGATGTCTTCAAAGGAAGATTTTTCCCCCACCCAAAAGACATCAATAAAAGAGAATATTTGTAGCTCAAGGTTGAACTGTGGGGTTCATGGTACTCCCTGAACTTGGTTGTTTTCTTGCAGACGTTTAATTACCCAACTAGGTAACATCATCAGGCCAAGAAAACAAAAGTCAGTCAAGATCTGGAATATATTGCGCAAAAAGGTAGATATATATTTCAATTTAAACTAAGACAGGATATCATATGTCTGTTATAGAAATCTCAAAACATTAGGACATCCTTGTGTCGTCATTTTGTAATTAGATATACCAATAAAAGAAACAAATGGAAGTAAATCTGCAAGATTCAGCCCAGTGTTTAGACTGCAGACATTGGAAGATGAGGGATGGAAAAACTAGTCTCTTTTCCTAATCCAATATATCAACAGGCTAATCTTAGTCCTCATTCACTACAGAAACAAGGCAGGATAGACACAATTAATAATAATGAAGACTACAACATATGATGAACAATTGCAGGAATTGGGTATGTCTACTCTAGTGAAAAGAAGGACTAGAGGGTGAAATGATAGCAGTGTCCCAATATTTGAAGGGCTGCCACAAAGAAGAGGAAGGTCAACCTATTTTCCAAAGCAGCAGAAGGCAAGACAAGAAACAATGGATGGAAACTAATCAAGGAGAGAAGCAACCTGGAACTAAGGAGAAATTTCCTGACAGTGAGAACAAGGAATCAGTGGAATGGCTTACCTTCAGAAGTTTGAGTGCTCCATCACTGGAGGTTTTTAAGAAGAAACATTAGTCTGAATGTCAGACTTCGATGCTATCTCAAAATAAATGAATTTCCAAACTGCCAATCTTTAAGGAAATCTTTTCTTTAATTGAGCACAGCCACCGGATCATGACTCGATGCAGACAAGACTGAACTTTTGCCCCCCAATCCCTCCCTTTCCGATCCCCAATTCTCTGCTTCTCATTGGCTATCTTCCAAGTCATTCTCCAGACTTCTTGTCACATCATTTCCCAGGAATGTCTCCCCCTCCTCATTTCCACGACAACCCGACTTCAAAGGGATTTAGCAGGCAAAAGTTCAGAAATTATCTCTCTCCTCTCTATGCCAGCGCTGAGGCGCTGACACTGAAATGGTATAGGGTCTCCAGCTTGAGAAAGGTGCTGGACTATAAGACCTCTAAGGCAGTGGTGAAATTCAATTTTTTTTACTACTGGTTCTGTGAACATGGCTTGGTAGGCATGGTAGGGGAAGGATACTGCAAAATCTCCATTCCCTTCCCACTCTGGGGCCAGCCAGAGGTGGCATTTGCCAGTTCTCCAAACTACTCAAAATTTTCACTACTGGTTCTCCGAACTGCTCAAAATTTCCACTACCGGTTCTCCAGAACCTGTCAGAACCTGCCAGATTTCACCCCTGCTCTAAGGCCCCTTTCAATTCAGATATTCTATGTAGAGCTCTGCAGCAAAAGACACAGACAACTCTGGTTCAGAATGAGGCAGGAAAAAATCCAGTCCAAATAAAAAAGACAGAACTTTATTTTGCTCATTGACTAATAAAAATACACTCAACAAAATTGACAGTTCAGAAATATCCCCTAACAACAATAACTATTGGCAACCAATTGTAGGCGAAGCTTACACATAATGTAGCAATTTTTTTCCTACTTTTAGAGAAATCAGTTTATCTTAATCATTTATCAGTGCAAATAAAAGCTATCAGAATGCCCTGGGAATTGAAATAAAAGAAGGGTAATGAACTTGTGGTGAATGTCTCTGGAGAACCAGCAAGACAGAAGTAGATGAGCTGCGGTTTCTATGGCACCCCCATTACAGGGACAGTACTGGGTTTTCTATGGGGTTTTCCCTATATTTCCATTCCAAGCCAGCTGTGGGCAGAACATTAAACTGAACTAGGGACAAAACAGTCCTAAATTTGTGGCTGTGATATGATATAAATGTGAGGCTGTTTTAGACATTAACATTTGGTTATTTGCAATTATATTTTATTGTTGCTAAACTATCTGAAGTAGCCCAACAGCGAGATAGGTGCCATATAAATTAACTGTATCTATCTATGTAAGGGACGCGGTGGCTCAATGGCTAAGATGCTGAGCTTGTCGATCAAAAGGTCAGCAATTCGGTGGTTCGAATGCCTAGTGCCGCGTAACAGGGTGAGCTCCCGTTCCTTGTCCCAGCTTCTGCCAACCTAGCAGTTCGAAAGCAGGTAAAAAATGCAAGTAGAAAAATAGGGACCACCTTTGGTGGGAAGGGAACAGCATTCCATGCACCTTTGGAATTTAGTCATGCCGGCCACATAACCACAGAGACGTTTTCGGAAAGCGCTGGCTCTTCGGCTTTGAAATGGAGATGAGCACCGCCCCCTAGAGTCGGGAATGACTAGCACATATGTGTGAGGGGAACCTTTACCTTTACCTTTTATCTATCTATCTATCTATCTATCTATCTATCTATCTATCTATCTATCTATCTATCTATCTAGGTATTCTAGGTAATGAGAATGGGTCTAATATGATGTTAAAGTATGTTACACCAAGCGCATCAGGCTACAGCTACTTAGTATAAAGGCACTTTCAGGAGAAAACAGTGGCATATAAATTTAATCAATAAAATAAAGTTGAAATTGGGACCGCAGATAGTACCATGAGTTAACTACCTGATCTTCTTCCCAACTAGAATAGCAAAAATCCAACATAGGTTCTTGTTCTGTTTTGTTCTATATTGTTCATTTTAAAAAATATATAATTATTCCATTTTCTATTCTGTTTGGCTGTATTGTACACTGCCCAGAGTCAATTTGGAGTCAGCCAGTGCCTAAATTAAATAAATTAAACTAAATTAAAATGTTGTTCACTGATGCTAAAGCCAATTCAGGCTTGATCAAATCAACTGCAATCTGCATTGTAGTTAGCTTCTCATCCTCCGTTGCATAATTAAAGAGTTCCATCTCATATTGCAGATAGTGGTTGTTATGTGAGATTAGGAAGAGGAAAGATCTGCAGAAGTTCTTTCTGGGGTTCAGGATGAGATCAAGGTAAATTGATTGACCATCAGGTTGTGCCTCATCCATATCAACAGTTTTTAATGGCATCCTATGTCAGCTTCCCCTGGGACCAGACAGGAAATATAGCCAGGTATGCTAATTCAGCTTTGTTGCAAGGCTACATTTAACAGAATCTTTGCAAAGATTTGCAATCTTTGCAAGTCCGATAATACTAATGAACCAATTCAGATTAACTTTTATAGTTTAGGTGAGACTAGAACTCACCATCTCCTGGTGATTCGCCCAAAGTCTCCCATCTGACTTTTATAGTTTAGGCGAGACTAGATTAACAGAGTTGGAAGGGACCTTGTAGGATATAGGATATAGGTCATCTTGTCCAACCCTCCACCTGCCCAAGCAGGAGATCCTACACCATTTCTGACCAATGGCAGGCCAATCTCCCCTTGAAAGCTTCCACTGATAAAGCTCCCACATCTTCTGAAGGCAACTTCTATTCCATGGGTTGATTGCTCTCACTGACAGAAAATTTCTCCTTATTTCCAGGTTGAATCTCTCCTTGATCAGTTTTCATCCATTATTCCTTGTCTGGCCTTAATGTGCTTTGGAAAATAGCTTGACCCCCCTCCTCTCTGTGGCAGCCCCTCAAATATTGGAAGACAGTTATCCTGTCTCCCCTGGTCCTTCTCTTCACTAGACTAGCCAGGCCCAGTTCCTGCAACCATTCATCGTATGTTTTAGCCTCCAGTCCCCTAATCATCCTGGTTGCTCTTCTCTGCACTCTTTCTAGAGTCTCGACATCTTTTTTATAGTGTGGTGACCAAAACTGGATGCAGTACTCTAGGTGTGGCATTACTAAGGTTTTATAGAGTGGTATTAGTACCTCATGTGATCACAATCTCCCACTGTCTCTTTTTACAGGCTGATAATTTAGAGAAGTTCCTTTCTGAGTGTCTTTTTCTGTCTGTTATGCAGCTGCAGGCTAGGCCTTCTCTTCTCTACTGTTTCCTTGGCAGTGTTGTGGCCCACCAGCGACCAGCAGAGTTGGCAGCAGATTCGGACAGTGAGGAGGTTGGGGAGGAATGTGACCAGTCCTGAAGTCTGGGGAAGGTTCGGACAGTGGCTCTGAGTCGGAGGCAGAGAGCGGGCCAAGTCCATCTGGTAGTTTTTTGTTGCCTCCTGAGTCTCCAGAGTCTGACAGCAGCGAGGCAGAAGAACAGTGTGAGTCTGTTCCCAGTGTGCGCATGCGCAGAGCTGCCAGGAGACAGGAACAATTAAGGAAACAGGGTCAACTTGGGAGTAAGGCTTGGGAGATGATTGACCCCTCCCATAAGACATAAAAGAGAAACGAATGAGATGTGAGCTTTTGCAGGAAACAATTAGTTCATCTGGCCGATCCAAGAGTTGAAAATTCTGTTTGTGACTCTGTGCCAAGTTTGGCCTTTCCCTGCATCTGGAAATTAGCTCTTTGGCAGTGTTCCACGTGAGATAGTTGGGTTCCTTCCTCTGAAAGACTGTTTATCAAGCCTTGCAGACTGTAAATGAAAGTAATTTACAGTCGTATGAATTAAAGAGGTTTGCCGGGACTAAATTTGTACTGTTTACTTTCTAAGGAAGCCTAGGTCAGAAAAGGCAACATCTCATCCTCCCCATCTCTCAAGTTCATTCCCACATACTATTACACCCCAAAATATCTAAGGAATAGGTGCATTGGTGTTGCATCCTCCAGCATCTTTCTTGGCAAAAGAGATCCTTTTACAAGATACTATCTACTCAAAAGTAAATCTACTTTACCATTTCTTTAATACAGGTAGTCCTTGACGAACGACTACAACTGAGCCCAAAACTTCTGTTGCTAAGTGAGACAGATGTTAACAGAGTTTTGCCCCATTTTACGACCTTTCTTGCCACAGTTGTTCAGTGAATCACTGCGGGTTGTGAAGTTAGTTAACACGATTGTTAAGTGAATCTGGCTTTCCCCGTTGGACTTTGCTGTGTGAATTTTGAATGGTCACTAAATGAATTGTCGCAAGTTGAGGACTACCTGTAATCTAAGGCTTCATCTGACCTAATGCTCGTATAGTGGCTCACCAGGTGTTCAAGAAAAACCTTTTTTATATATTCTTTCTTTTATATATTTTTAAGTATATTATATATATATATATATATTTTATATATATTTTATATATACCCTCTTTTTTTTAGGCAGGTGATATGATCAGAAGTTAGACAGGAAGGAAAGAAAAAGCTTTTTAATATAGGTTGACATGATTAAAAGCTAGAATAAGTGATAGAAATAAAGGGAATATTAATGTATACATTTCTATTCGATAAAATGAAAGTAATAATGAGAAATAGGTGAAATAAGTAAATAATGATAGACTGTAACCTAATATAGATGTGTATTATTAGAAATACATAAATTGACTGAATGTAATTATGTTTAATTGGATCAGTTTCATTTGTATTGGGATGGACGGTGCCCAGCTGCCACGCTGTTCATGCATTGATTTGACATTTTTAATAATAATAATAATAATAATAATAATAATAATAATAATAATAATAATAATAATAATAATAAAAACTTGAAAAGAAAAGAAAAGAGAAGAGAAGAAAAGAAAAGAAAAAAAAAGAAAAAACCTACAAGCACGAGAATATACAGAGCTAAAGAAGACAATCTCGGGACAATTTCAGCTGTGTCTTGCACAGCTGGATTTTATAATTCTTGATTGTCTTCTTCCTTATCTTTTTTTTTTTCCCTAAGAGAAAGGGCCCTAAATGCAGTTGTTCCTCAGCAGGGCATTCCTCTAGCCTCTTCATCGACTCCACCATTCTCTTTTTGAAGATGGAACTAAGCTTTGGAAACCAGGCACCTCAGGAAAATTAAAATAGTGAGAAACGTATATCACGTATGCAACTTGGGAGACTAGAGGTGGTATTCAGCTGGTTCGTATCAGTTCAAGCGAACCGATCCGGCTCTATGCCGTCCTGTTTAGGCACATTTTCGAGGCGGGGCGCATATTCGGAAGTGCAAAGAGCATGTATGGAAGGACGAGCGCATGCATGGAAGGCACGCACGGCAAACCAGTGGTAAGAATTTTGGAAACCCACCGCTGTTGAAGACAGAAAGAAAGAAGGGGAAGACAGCTGCAGAGCAATACATTATTAAATATTTGCTGAGCCAGTTTTCCAACCTCACACCCCACATCAGAAGAAGTGGGGAAAAAACCCTACAGGACTTCCAATGGAAGAAAAAGTAAACACGATTAATCATTTCTTCCCCTTTTTCACCTTTTCGTGGGATAAAGAATGGTATCACATTAGAGTAAAACCTTTGAAAAAAGCCTTAGTCACAGATTTTAATAATGAAGTTATTATGGTCAGCCAATATGTAAAAAGAACAATATATTTTTGTTTGGCAGCACTTTGCTGGCATATGCCCACTTTTATGGGCAATTATTTAGATGTTTACAAGGTAGCCCTCAACTTATGACCATAACTGAATCCTGAATAATAGTAGTAAATCATTGCAATTGTAAGTCAAGGCATCATGTGACCAGACCTGATTTTTCAACTTTTTTACAGCAGTCATTAAATGAACATGTCAGACATTAAGTGAAGTAATTTTCCCAACGGGCATTTTTTTAAAAATCAGAAACCAGAAGTAAATGCTGGGAAAAAATAAATCCCAGTCTCGTGGTCACAGGATGCTGCAAACGGCTGTAAAGATGAACAGATTGCCAAGTGGCCTGATGAGAATGAATATGTGTGTGTGTGTGTGTGAGAGAGAGAGAGAGCGAGACAGAGAGAGAGAAAAAAAAACAGGGAGACACAGAGAGAGACAGAGACAGAGACAGACAGAGAGAGAGGGAGAGGGAGAGAGAGAGAGAGAGGGAGGGAAAGAGAGAGAGAGAGAGAGACAGGCAGACAGAGAGGGAGGGAGGGAGGGAGGGAGAGAGTGTGGGAGGCAGAGAGAGGGAGGAAGGGAGAGAGAGGGAGAGAAAGAGGGGAGAAGCAGAGAGAAGGAGGGAAGGAGGGAGGGAGATAGATAGATAGACAGACAGACAGACAGAGACAGACAGAGGGCAACCATTTTAACTTTTAAAACATTATAAGTAGCTTTCGGGAGGTCCGTCATAACTTTGAACAGTCCTTCAGAGGCTGGTCATAAGTCAAGGACTACCTGTACTAGATCATTTTATTTATTTATTTATTTATTATTTCAATTTGTATACCGCCCTACTCAGGAAGGACTCAGGGCGGTGAACAGCCATAGAATAAAACATATGAGTACAAAATTTAAAATAAAGTAAAACGAATTAAATAATTTGGCTGAAAATTTAAAACCCCAATAATTTAAGACCAAATTTAAAATTTCCATTTAAAAAGGGGAAAAACTTAGGTCAGGCCAGCTTGATGAAATAAAAACGTCTTGAGCGCGCGATGGAAGGTACGCAGATCCGGGATCCTCCGTATCTCCGGGGGGAGCTCGTTCCAGACAGTAGGTGCCCCCACAGAGAAGGCTCTCCCCCTGGGGGCTGCCAGATCAGGCCAACAAAAATGTGTACATGATGAGGTGACAATCAAGAATTAGAACCCATCTCTGCCTCCATCCAAGGTAGCCTGGATGTTTTTGTAGCTCAAATATGGTAGCCCAACATCCAGAAATAGCTGACACACAGAGAAATTTTCTGAGACATACGCAGACATACGGTGATCAAAAAGCCATATCTAGCATATGCCATAGTAAAATAGGTGTGATTTAAAATCCTGTCCTGATTTGAAACCATGTTCCTCCCTGAACATGTTTCCCCACAGGAGCATATAAAATGTTTATCTTTCACGACCTTGGGGCGTTTTACAATAGGGGAAAAAATGTTCAGAGGAAGTAAAATTTCCATGACATATTTGAATAGTAATTAAGCCCAACGAGCTTGCCCTAAGCAGGCTGTTAAATAAGAGTGCAAACTGTCTAGGAAAATACATTTGGACGTGAATGAAATGGATGCATCTGAAAACTGACTGGCAAAATCAAATTCTTGCGAAGCACAGAAACAAAACAGGCCAATAACATATATATTCTGCAGAGGCGTCAATATATATTAAAAAAAAACCCTTTAAAATTATGGTTGAAGAATTTAAATTGATTGCAAACGGGTGAAAGTGAAGCATTAAAAAGAATGTCAGAATAAAAATAATTTAGATTTGTATTATGTAAACTTATTCATTGATTGGGAGCCACCCAGAAGAGGCGGGTGGATGGCTATATAAATGCTTTAAATGTTTGTTAGTTTACTTTATTGATTAGCCCATGGGCCATATCAAAGGGCAGAGTTCCAGACACAAATTATTACTAAAATCCAATAAAAACAATTTAAAATGGAATTGGAATAAAATACAATTTAAAATGGAATTGGAATAAAATACAATTTAAAATGAAATTGGAATAAATATACAATTTAAAATGAGATGGGAATAAAATACAATAATTTAATATATTGATAAATAAAATATGATAAAATTATATTTCAGTATCACCCCTACAATCTACCCAATCAATCCCACATATGCCGGTCTCAAATGCTTCAAATGAAAAAAGGAGTCCTTGCAGATTTTATTCCGCTAGTCGTTGGCGACTCTAAGGGGCAGTGCCCATCTCTGTTTCGAGGCCAGTCAAATGTCCAAAGACATTTCCACACTCATGTGGCCAGCATGATGTCACAGAATGCTGTTACCTTCCCACCAAAGTGGTACCTATTTATCTACTTGCATTTTCATGCTTTCGAACTGCTAGGTTGGCCGGAGCTGAGGAAAGGACGGGAGCTCACCTGTTGCGTGGTATTTGGGTCTCGAACCTGGGCTGCTGACTTTCCAGCCAACAATCCCAGTGTCTAAACCGCTGAGCCACTGTGCCACCGCTTTAAATGAATAAATGTTTTAAATAAATAAATAAATAAAATAATTCAGCTATCCTCTAGCTATATTATCTGGGAGGAGTTTGATCCTGTGGCTCCCGAGGATGTGGACAGGGTTCTGGGTAGGATTAGTGCCGCCACATGTTTATTGGACCCGTGTCCCTCCTGGTTGGTACTGGCCTCCCGGGAGGTTACACGAGGCTGGCTCCAGGGGATTATAACTGCTTCTCTGAGTGAGGGTGCCTTTCCCGCCGCCTTGAAAGAGGTGGTGGTGAGGCCCCTCCTCAAGAAGCCTTCCCTGGACCCGGCTGAATTAGCTAACTACCGTCCGGTCTCCAACCTTCATTTTGTGGCGAAGGTTGTTGAGAGTGTGGTGGCACGACAACTGCCCGGGCACCTGGATGAAGCTATCTATCTAGACCCGTGCCAGTCGGGCTTCAGGCAGGGGCACAGCACAGAAATGGCATTGGTCGCGTTGGTGGATGATCTCTGGAGGGCTCGGGACAAGGGTTGCTCCTCTGTCCTAGTCCTATTAGATCTCTCAGCGGCTTTTGATACCATCGACCATGGTATCATGCTGCGGCGGTTAAGAGGGTTAGGAATAGGGGGCACCGTTCTGCGGTGGTTCTCCTCCTTCCTCTCTGACCGCTCGCAGTTCGTGTTGGCAGGGGGGCAGAGGTCGACCTCGAGGCATCTCGCATGGGGAGTGCCACAAGGGTCGGTCCTCTCGCCCCTTCTGTTCAACATTTATGTGAAGCCACTGGGTGAGATCATCCGTGGTTTTGGGGTGAAGTGTCATCTGTACGCTGATGATACTCAGCTGTACATTTCCACCCCAGACCACCCCAACGATGCCCTTGATGTGATGTCTCGCTGCCTGGAGGCCATGCGGGTCTGGATGGGGAGGAACAGGCTCAGACTCAACCCGTCCAAGACCGAGTGGCTGTGGCTTCCGGCGTCCTGATATAGTCAGCAGGTGCCATCGCTGACTATTGGGGGTGAATCTTTGCCCCCCACAGAGAGGGCTCGCAATCTGGGTGTCCTCCTGGACGCACGGCTGTCTTTAGAAGAGCATATGACGGCCGTGGCCAGGGGGGCCTTTTATCAAGTTCGCCTGATCCGCCAGTTGCAGCCCTTTCTGGACCAGGACGCCTTGCGCACAGTCACTCATGCCCTTGTCACCTCCCGGCTGGACTATTGTAATGCTCTCTACATGGGGCTCCCCTTGAAGAGCACTCGGAGGCTCCAACTGGTCCAGAATGCGGCCGTGCGGGTGGTTATGGGCGCAACTCGTTGTGCCCGCGTGACACCCCTCCTGTGTTGGTTACCACCTTTAAAGCGCTCCATGGCATAGGACCCGGGTACCTTCGAGACCGTCTTCTGCCACCAATAGCCTCCCACCGACCAGTCCGCTCCCACAGAGAGGGTCTCCTCAGGGTGCCATCAGCCAAGTTATGTCAGCTGACGACACCCAGGGGGAGGGCCTTCTCTGTGGGAGCCCCAGCCCTGTGGAATGAACTGCCCCCCAAAATACGTAAGATCTCCGACCTCCGGGTGTTTCGTTGCGCTTTGAAGACCCTGTTGTTCCGCCAGGCCAGGCTATCAACTTAATAATTTTAAATTGGGGCATTTTAAATTTTTGGGGTTTTAAATCGGCCAAATCTATTTAATTATTTTAATTTTTAATTATTGTTGTGTCTTGTGTTTTTAAATTGGCTGTACACCGCCCTGAGTCCTTCGGGAGAAGGGCGGTATAGAAATAAAATTATTATTATTATTAATTATTATTATATTGCTTTGAAATAATTGTGTAGCAAAGGAAATCATGCTGCTGAATGTTTGTCCACTGTCTTTGCTAGTAGCTTTCCTTTTTTTCAAATCGAATGACAATTTAATGCAGGAGATATTGAACAAATAGCTTTCATTTACTTTTGTAAGAGAGGAACGGAGGAGGTCTTTCAAAAGACGGCTTCAAAAACAAATAGAAATTACTTTTCTGCATGTCAAAGCCATGCAGTTCATAGATTTGCCATGCATTAACTAGTTGATGTCAACTGATCTGGCTGTTTAACTCTGTAATGACTCCCAGTGGCATCGCAATAAAAATCAGTCCTAAAAATAAAATTAACAATGTCCAGAAGATCAAGTATTTGAAGATAGTTAACACAGACACCATTCACACTAACGCAAAGCCCAGGAGAAAGGCCACGTTTTCCAAGCTCTTTTAAACATGGCCAAGGTGGAAGCCACATCAAGAGTGATGCTGTTGCTATCAAAAAATAAGTCTTATCAGGTGACATTGTCACATGAAAGAAACATGGACCCTGCCAATTCTCCCCCACTACACAAACCAGACAGTCTTCCGCATATGTCAGGAACAACTTTATAAGTGATAACCAGCACCTTAGCAATAGCACTTAGACTTATATACCGCTTCACGGTGTTTTACAGCCCTCTCTAAGCAGTTTACAGAGTCAGCCTCTTGCCCCCAACAATTTGGGTCCTCATTTTACCTACCTCGGAAGGATGGAAGGCTGAGTCAAGCTTGAATTGCTTCTGTGGTCTTACATGGACATGATGAGCCATGTAAGTTGTATAGATACAAGCAATATGGATATAGCCATAAGTGGGAAGAGATAGGTACTAGTAAGGATGAGACGAAGAATGGTAATACAGTCTTAGTAACTAGTTTGACAGTGTTGTGGGAATTAGTTGTTTAGCAGAGTGATGGCATTTGGGGAAAATCTGTCCTTGTGTCTAGTTGTTCTGGTGTGCAGTGCTCTATAGTGTTGTTTTGAGGGTAGGAGATGAAACAGTTTATGTCCAGGATGCGAGGGGTCTGTAGATATTTTCACAGCCCTCTTTTTGTGCAAGTTCAAATCTGAGTAAGGGTATGGCTAGCTGATGAGAGCTAAATAGCTTGAAATAGATCTATACTAATCTCCCTTTATTACTTTATCAGCAAATATAAAAGTTTGATATAAAATGATTTGTCGTGAATGCGACTGCTTGAGGGCTCCTGGATTGGAGCTAAAAGGCAAAAGGGAAGCAGTATGCTCTCTCCCATATTGGGGTAGACCAGGTGCTTTGACAGAAAAACACTATATATATACATACATACATACATACATACATACATACATACATACATACATATATATATATATATATATATTTTTCACTCTCTCACCTCACAGAGTTGTTGTGGGGAAAATAGGAGGAGGAAAGGTTACTGGGTATGTTAATCACCTTGAGTTATTTGTAAAAATAATAAAGGGTGAGGAGTACAAATCAATAAATAAAACAAACTAGACCAGTCCCCTACAATGGTGATTTCCTTTTTTTCTTAGGGCAAAATTAATTTATTTGAAAATAAATTATTGATAGGAAAAAGAAGATTGGTTTTACAATGCCTTTCACTTGTTTTCTTTTTGTAGCATTAGCTGTGTTAGAGTCTAGGAGTGTATGGTGGCATTATAAAACATTTAAATCTGGACGTATTGGAGTACTTCAGTAACTGCCAGTCATTGGTATCAGAATTATATTAGAATTATTCTCATTATCAAGCTTGGCTCCTGGCACAATGTTAAAGGGAACGACTGTTTTATCCTCATTCAGGTGGTAAAATGTAGCTTCATTATTATTGCAAAACACAGGAAAAAAAAGATATTAACGAAATGTTCTTCGAAACCATACTTTGTACAGCTCAAAGGAAAGAGAAGTCCATGATTATGTGAAATTTAAAGCAGCAGAAAAATATTTTCCTTCTTTTAAAAAAAAAAAAAAAGAAGGAAATAAAATGCATTGGACGAGTATCTTCTACAGAAATAAATAGAAGGAACTTTGTGCTCTTTTGAATGGTGATGGAGGCCAGAACGGATCTGATAATCTCATGAACTAAAGTCCACCGGAGGAAGGAAGGAAACCTTGGTGGAAAAAAATACAGGGTTCTTTTTTTTCTTCTTCTTCTTTTAGGGGAAAAAAAAAAAACCATCATTATCTCCTGGCAAAGGAAATGAATTCTTGTTCTTGGCTTTTGAGAATTGTAATATGATCAGGGATTGTAATAACCTTATGCCATAAATTGTTTTACACATTCATCTCCCTGTTAATTAGGATTAAAAATAACTTTAGGGAATAATGGTTGGATACCAACATATGTGTATCTTAACGGCATTTCATTTCTTTCCCTGATCTTTTGAACAAAAACAACAGTTGAAAGCCACAGAATAAATGGAGGTAAAATCATTATGACATCAGTCCATGGATTCCGAGTTCACAATCTCAGTTTCTTGGTGAGTTTAGCTACTATTATCCTGTTCTCATTCTTGACTGCAGCTGAGTTTTGCATTAATCACGAGTTACTTGATGTTTAAAATGTGATTAATCATAACAAGCGTTTCACGAAAACAAGTGGGGGTCTCATACACTAAGCTTCATAATCCGTTGCTTGAACTTGCTTTGTTGTGACAATTTAATTCATTAGATACAGTTAAGATAATACACGGTTTAGGGTGTTTGGACAGCAGCACTGTAGATTTTTGACAATTTAACTCTCCATTGCAAAGTTGTACTGAAGGGAGGAGAAATGGTGCAGGTTCAGAGAGAGTGTGAAAAAAACTTAAGATTTTTTCCTGTGTCAAACGTACAGGATAATTTTTACTCCTTTCAAAAATTTAATTGCTAGCAACTTAACAAAAACGATCAAAACCACAATTAGACAGCATGACCTGTGCTGTCATCAATCAAGCGGAAATCACGCCCAGTTTCCTAGCTAGAATGAGATCTGCATGATAAAATCAGATCTCAACTAAATTAATTAATTAATTAATTAAAGTCATTAAAAAGGATAACTTCCTTCAGATCAAAGCATAAAGAAATGGGCTATTTTTAAAAGGCATCCAAGAAAGTGAAATTCAGAATTGTCTATTTTCTATGTCTAATGTGAAAACTTGGGGTGGCATATTAATTTTGCAGCAACACTCCAGGCAACCTCCCTCCGCAAAAAATAATATTACTCAATGCATCTTAAATCCGTAAAGCTATAATATTGATTCCAATGGATTTATTTCAGAAATGCTGTGCTCTGTAAAATTGTACTCTTAACTATATCCATATGGTTTTAATCCTTTCATTTGTCTACTCCCCTTTTGTGGTTCTTGAAATGTCAGTTATCTCCCCATAAAAGAAATGATTTCATGGCAACACAAAAATGTAAGAAAATGTAAAAAAACAAAACAAATATGTGATTGAATTAATTCAACTAAAAGTTTTAATTTTTTTTTTCTGACTGCCAAATGGGAACCCAAAGAATTCCATATAACTGAAAACTCTGTTTAGAATCATAGGATTGTATGGGAATTTTGAAGTCTACTAGTTCAAACCCGCTACTCGAGCAGTAGATCCTATATCATTCCAGGCAAATGGTTGTCCAACTTCTTCTTGGAAACCACCAGTGATGAAGCACCAGCATCTTCTGAAGGTAAATCATTCCACTGATTAATTGTTCTCACAGTTAGGAAATTTCTTCTTAGTTCCAGGTTGGATCTCTTGTTAATGATCTCCCACCCATTACATCTTACCATCTCCCCTGGTGCTTTGGAGAATAGGTTAACCCCTTCTTCGATATGACAGCCCCTCAAGTATTGGTAGACAGCTATCATGTCACCCCTAGTCCTTCTCTTTCTTAGGCTAAAATGATTTTTTTTAACTTTGGGTATTTTATATTTAAGGGGGTGTGGTGGCTCAGTTGCTAAGATGCTGAGGTTGTCAATCAGA
The DNA here is from genome assembly GCF_059756535.1 of Pantherophis guttatus. NCBI lineage: Eukaryota > Metazoa > Chordata > Lepidosauria > Squamata > Colubridae > Pantherophis > Pantherophis guttatus. Next base: position 7,893,640 of record NC_142076.1, read on the forward strand.
AGGTCGGCAGTTCAGCGGTTCGAATCCCTAGTGCTGCATAACGTGGTGAGCTCCTGTTACTTGTCCCAGCTTCTGCCAACCTAGCAGTTCGAAAGCACGTCAAAAATGCAAGTAGAAAAAATAGGGGCCACCTTTAGTGGGAAGGTAACAGCATTCTGTGCACCTTTGGTGTTTAGTCATGCCGGCCACATGACCACGGAGACATCTTCGGACAGCGCTGGCTCTTCGGCTTTGAAATGGAGATGAGCACCGCCCCCTAGAGTCAGGAACGACTAGCATGCATATGCGGGGGAACCTTTACCTTTACCTTATTTTGCATCCCACTCTTCTAAGGCTATGACAGTAATAAAGATTTCATGATGAAAAGAGAGAGTTAATCATTGAAAGCCGCTTTTTACAAAGCAAACATTACCTAAATATGATCCTCACTGTTTCTATAATACAATTCCTTTATTCTCTTTAAATACCACACCAGGCAGTGCTCAGTCTCCTAAACAATATTAGCACGGATGGGCTATGCCAAATTAGCATCCTGAAAAAGATATTAATGATGTATCTTATCATCCTTCCTTCTATCTAGAACACTTTGCCTTCCCTGTTAATGGAAAGGAGATTCAGTAACATGGTAAGACAAGAACATTCATGCTGTTGTCTGATGGGGGAAACCGAGTCAGTTATCCATGTGTTACTGCAGCCCATTTTACACGGCTTGATGCACAGATCTAATAATGTCTTTTCAAACTAATTGCCTTGGTAGAGCAAATGAGAGGAGTATTCTGCTGTTTTGCTGAGTTGTTTCCAGGAAGGCTGCGAAGCTTTGCTTCATATCAGCAGTGTGGTGATCTCTTTTTTTTTTGGGGGGGGGAGGGGGGTATTTTATTATTTTATATTATGTATTGTTCTTCAGCCAGGCTAAAGTCAGTTTCATTTTATTTCTGCTTGAGTTTTACTTCTAGCCCTTGTTTTTTATGTTTAATTCGTAATTGACATCTGGTCAATTGCAGATTACAGCTGGCCAACCCTAGTAATTGACCATTATTACAAGTATCTAGTATACTCTGGATGGCACCATTTCATTTCCATGCAAGTTATTCCCACTAGATTAGATATTCATTCTTATTTTGCAAGCAGATGATATTATGGAAATTAGCCTGAAGCCTTAAATGCTTCAATACACCAGAACAGTCCCTTAATGTAGCATTTAGCCAATTGTCGCCTTCTAATCCAAATACTTTGTATTTAAAAGAGTCAAAACGAAGGGACTAGACAATTATTAACATTATGTTAGAAACAGATAACTGTTGCAAACACAGTTTAGTGGACCTTGAGGGCAAAATCTTGAGAAAGAACAGACACAATTCCTGTTGTATTTACATTGTGATATACTATAGTTTGTATATTTTTTCATAATGATATTGTTGGAAATGATTTAATAGACAGTCAGTAATAACTGCAGTCTCCCATTCCACAAATGTCATAGTAGATTCTTAATCAGTTGAAATCACTGAATTCTGTAACCATAATGCAATAATACAGGAATGTCCTGTTGTTTCTCAATGAACACAATATGGAAGTAGTAAGGAGAAAACATACAACGCAGATATTACTTAAAACAAAAAGGGCGGCTATATAAAATGTCTGAAGGAAATCTGTGCCCAAGGCATTATCCTGAAATTCAAATAATAATAAATTATGTTACATTTTCAACCGTGACCTATAGAAATAGAAGTCAATCAAGGGAAGTAGACCTATTGAAAGATGTCAAGAGCACTTAAAAGCTGATGAAATATCCAGAATGAGAGAGAAAAAAAATGACAATGACTCTTTTAGTAGTAGACCTTCACGCAAAATAAAATGTGAAAGCATGAATATTAAAATAAAGCCAATGGCTGGGTAAAAAATCCCCATCAATTCTAATATAATTACTCATTCATATGTTTGCACTTATGAATGAATAATCCTTATACTACATTGATCAGCTTATTAAATCTCATTTCATTAAGACCTTTTTGGGAGACGCTTAAACATAGAACAAATGTGTTCTACAAGGCTGCTTTCCATCACCTGGGAATAGTACAGTGGAAGACTAGATGTAACAAACTTTGAAATTTGGGGCATCCAGAAGAACAACTTCTTAAGGTCTTAATATCCAGACCAATTTAAAACAGGAAAAACAGCCCCTTCGGTCCTAAACTAGATACCTTTATGAAAGGCAAACTCATGTTTCCAAAATATTTAAACTAGTTCAAAGTTGGAAGATGTGAAGAGACCTGGTCCATACTACTACTACTACTACTACTACTACTACTACTACTACTACTACTACTACTTCTTCTTCTTCTTCTTCTTCTTCTTCTTCTTCTTCTTCTTCTTCTTCTTCTTCTTCTTCCTCTCCTTCTCCTTCTCCTCCTCCTTCTTCTTCTTCTTCTTCTCCCCTTCCTCCTCCTCTTTCTCTTCCTATATCATCATCATGGCCTTTTCAGTACAGTATCCCGAAGACAGTGATAAATACTGCATTTGAACTTTTAAAAGAAATAAATGATAGATTTTATAATGTAAAAGTGTACTCTGAGGAATGTGCAGATACGTTTTCAAAATGGGGAAATATGTCACCATACAGAAGGATGATTCCTTACATAATTGAGTGAGTGCAACAATTACACAATTATTCATTCCACATTTGTGATTTTGGAACAGTGCACATATAAAGCCAGCCTAATCTACTTTATTTTATGCAAGACCAAGCTCAACTTCCGGTCTGCCCATGTCTCAAACAACCTTTTTTTCTATTATGAAAGGAATAAAGGATTTGCTGCTCTTACAAAACAGAGGCAACTTTTAATGACAGTCTTCAAACTGCAGCCTTTTGTGATTCAAGGTATTGACTACAAAACCCGGTGCCAGCTGACAGGAACATCAATGTCAGTGAACAAAAGACTCGTCCTTCTAGGTGAACAAAAGCCTTTTAGGAGTCTTTAACTCTTGCTCCTTTGATTGCATCAGTGTGGCTGTGGGGTTTTTTAGAAATATTAATGTTCTTCTGGTCATTATTGATTCAGCAGGTGGCAGTATCTTGCTATGCTTGTCTGGGTTTGGAAGCTGAGTAGCAACCAAAGTGGTTGGTATGAGGATATCCAGGAAATGTTTGTCAACTGGGAACCAAGAGCCTTGGTGGCACAACTGACTAAGTGATGTTAAAGTAGCACCAGCTGCCTGCAATTACTGCAAGTTCAAATCTCACCAGGCTCAAGGTTGACTCAGCCTTCCATCCTTTTGAGGTAGGTAAAATGAGGACCCGGTTTGTGGGGGCAATAAGCTGACTTTGTATATAAAAAAGAATACTGCTTAGGGTGGCCGAAAGTACAAAAGTACAAAAATACAAAAGTATGAAGGCTATTGCTTAATGCATTGTAAGCTGCCCTGAGTCTCCAGAGAAGGGAGGCATATAAATCGAACCAATAAAACAAACAAACAAACAAACAAACAAACAAACAAACAAACAAACAAACAAACAAACTGGGGAGTTGACCTCCCGAAAGAAACCTATGCAAAATTACTTCCCTACTATTGTCAAAAATACCAGATGGATGTATCCATGATTCACTAGGAGTGGATCTCAATTTTATCATCATCACCGCTCAGGGGTGAAATCCAATTATTTTTTACTACTGGTTCTGTGGGCGTGGCTTGCTGGGCATGGTGTGGCTTGCTGGGCGTGGCTTGCTGGGCACCGCAGGGGAAGGATACTGCAAAATCTCCATTCCCTCCCCATTCCTGGGGCCAGCCAGAGGTGGTATTTGCCGGTTCTCTGAACTACTCAAAATTTCCGCTACCGGTTCTCTGAACTACTCAAAATTTTCACTACTGGTTCTCCAGAACCTGTCAGAACCTGCTGGATTTCACCCTGCCACCGCTATCATCATCAATTCCATTTATATTTACACAGGCTCTATCTTTAGAAAGGCAGAAGTCTGGAATTAATTACCAAACCATCTCACCAAAATTTAGATCAATTTAGATATCCCCTGCCTCATCCTCATCTCTCCATAAAACCAGAAATTTTTTAACATGGTTAATAGGGACATAATATCTGAATGACCACAAAAGTTCCCCACTTCGGCCATTAACAGAAAAATTGCATCAAGGGACTGATGAGGGATGGACAACAAGAAATTAGCTCCATCACAACTGAGATCATTTGAAGAAAGGCACTGAAATATTGTTGAGCAGGTTCTATTCCGTCATCTTGGGATTGGTGAAGATAACTATGAAAATAAATGAATAAATTTATTTTCTTATTGCAACTCCTCTATCTTCCAATTCAAACACACCAGAATATCGAGCAAGAAAGTTTTAGCAATAGATGAAACATTAAGCAAAGCCCACAAAACAAAATCCATTAGGATTTCAAATGACAAGAGCTTATGTTTTATCAAGATTAATAAAGACCTTCCTAAAAGCTGGAAATAAAAATGAAATGTGTCTTTTAATAAAGAGCAGCCTTGAAATGAAAACAATTGAGTTTGATTGTTCTGGGATCCACCCAAAGCTCTGGTGAGGGATCTTATTGATAAGTAGACTTTTTCTCATAAGAAGAAAAAATGATCTTCTTCTTCTTCTTCTTCTTCTTCTTCTTCTTCTTCTTCTTCTTCTTCTTCTTCTTCTTCTTCTTCTTCTTTTCTTCTTCTTCTTCTTCTTCTTCTTCTTCTTCTTCTTCTTCTTCTTCTTCTTCTTCTTCTTCTTCTTCTTCTTCTTCTTCTTCTTCTTCTTCTTTGTCTTCTCCCTTCTCCCTTCTCCCTTCTCCCTTCTCCCTTCTCCCTCTCCCTCTCCTTCTCCTTCTCCTTCTCCTTCTCCTTCTCCTTCTCCTTCTTCTTCTGGCTTCTTAAAAAGGGTAATTTAATGGTTGCTGGTCACCAAGATCTTGCAGAAGGTCATCTTCCTTCTTAAATACAGAAGATAAATTCTCCATGCTTAAAGACCTAGCATCAAGTAGATTTATGATAATGATGTCCTAGATAACCCAATGTTTCCTAAAGCACATGGATTATGAGCTCCTTGAGGTTCATTTTTCAAAGAAAAATTTTCCAGGACAGGTGTGATGCAGAGACATTAAAATATTTTTTCCTTTTTTTTTTTTCCCTAATGAAGCAGGACAAATACCACTTGCCTAACTGTCTGAACTTTGTCATCTACTCAAAAGAGACTGAATGTCTAAAAATAGTTGCCAATTTTGCACGTACTTCCAAAACCATCTGTGGATTTTTTTTCCCTACGTTACTTTATCGCAAGACAGCTTGATTATAATTTATAGGAGAAGAAAGTGAATATATATATATATCTGAGGTTTTCGCAGGTGTTTGTATGTAGGTCTTTGGTTCTTCGGGTTTTCTCCCGCGTAAAATTGGAAGTGTCTTGGCAACGTTTCGACGAAGTCTCATTCGTCATCTTCAGGTTAGTGTTTTCAGCTTCGTGCTTCTAGGTGCACGAAGCCGAAAACACCAGCCTGAAGATGACGAATGAGACTTTGTCGAAATGTCACCAAGACACTTCCAATTTTACGCAGGAGAAAACCCGAAGAACCAAAGACCTACCTACATACATACATACGTACGTACGTACATACATATATACATATATATATTTGAAAATCACTTTTTAATAGGCTTTGCACTACAGAGTCTTTTGGTGAGTGGTTATAATGAAATTAAACAATAATAACAACAGCCGTAACAAGACTCTAAAAATTAGTCGATTAAAACTTTAGTTGATTAGTTTTCCACCTGGTTGACTAAAGAGGAAGTGAAAACTCCAAGGAAGTTGGCGTGATTCTAAGAGTTGTCCTCATAAACCCTCTTTTATTCCAATTAGCAACCCTTGCTGGACAGGATGAGGTGTTCCTATTTCACAATGACAGGGGAGTCGTCACCCTGCCAACCACACTCCAAGTCTTGAAAACTACCCTCTTGCTGACAACACTTGTCAGCCACCGCTTCCATAAAGTAGCAATGAGAGCAATTTAAGGGTCAACATGAACAGGACAGCAGACCTTTCAGGAGGATTTGAGAAATGAGAAGTTTCAACGTGACAATGTGCAAAAGGCAGGGAGGTTTTTCATGAAGAGGGGAAAGAATGTCCAGGAAAAAGGCTAGAGAACGATGAAGATAGTTCATTGATGTAGAAGATGTGCAAATGGAAATAATCAATTGCTAAACAAATCATCAAAATGTCGCCCAACCCTTTCTTCTTGTCCTCTGGTAAGGTCCAATTAGTCTGTAGTAAGGCTTAATATGTTTGGTTTGGTTTTGGTTTTTAGAGTGTTCCTGAAACCCAACACTGTGGTAGTTTATTTAGTAAACCAAGATGTATTAGAACTGCAGGAGATTGGCTAGGAGTTAGTGGTGTGCAGAAAGGGTTATCTATTCAGGTGAAGCTATCTGGGTGCACATATTGCAAGCATATTAGCTTAAAACAGGTCTGCGGATTGCATCATTGTATTGTTTTTCATGCTTGCTTGCCTCTTCTCTTTATTCTCACTGTTTATCTTTGACATGAATGTGTTTGCACACCTCTGTTGCATCATCCGTTGCCTTCTTGGGGGTAGGGTAGGGTAGGGTAGGGTAGGGTAGGGTAGGGTAGGGTAGAATAGAACAGAACAGAATAGAATAGAATAGAATAGAATAGAATAGAATAGAATAGAATAGAATAGAATAGAATAGAATAGAATAGAATAGAATAGAATAGAATAGAATAGTCCGGCTTCAGTCCAGTTTCAGTTCGGCTTCTGGCCTGGGCACAGCACGGAAACATCATTGGTCGCGTTGTTGGATGATCCCTGGAGGGCTCAGGATAGGGGTTGTTCCTCTATCCTAGTCCTGTTAGATCTATCAGCGGCTTTTGATACCATCGACCATGGTATCATGCTGTGCCGGTTGGAGGGGTTGGGGGTGGGGGGCACCATCCTACGGTGGTTCTCCTCCTATCTCTCTGACCAGTCACAGTCAGTGTTGGCAGGGGGGCAGAGGTTGACCCCAAGGCACCTTGTTTGTGGGGTGCAGCAGGGGTCGGTCCTCTCACCCCTTCTGTTCAACATTTATGTGAAGCCACTGGGCGAGATCATCCGTGGTTTTGGGGTGGAGTTCCATCAGTACACTGACGATACTCAGCTGTACATCTCCACCCCAGGCCATCCCAATGATGCCCTTTAAGTGATGTCCCGGTGCCTAGAGGCCGTGCGGGTCTGGGAGAAACAGGCTTTGACTCAACCCTTCCAAGACCATGTGGCTGTGGCTTCTGGCGTCCAGATATAGCCAGCTGGTGCCATCGCTGGCTATTGGGGGTGAGTTACTGGCCCCCACGGAGAGGGCTTGCAACTTGGGCATCCTCCTGGATGCACGGCTATCTTTAGAAAAGCATATGACGTCCGTGGCCAGGGGGGCTTTTCATCAGGTTCGCCTGATTCGCCAGTTGCATCCCTTTCTGGATCGGGACTCCTTACGCACAGTCACTCAGGCACTCGTCACTTTCCGCCTGGACTACTGCAATGCTCTCTACATGGGGCTCCCCTTGAGGAGCACCTGGAGGCTCCAACTGGTGCAGAATGTGGCCGTGCGGGGGATTATGGGAGTGATGGGGCACTCCCATGTGACGCCTCTCCTGCGCGAGCTGCATTGGCTCCCGGTGCTCTTCTGGGTGCGCTTCAAGGTGTTAGTTACCACCTTTAAAGCGCTCCATGGCATAGGGCCTGGGTACTTACGGGGCCACCTTCTGCCACCTATAGCCTCCCACCGGCCAGTTCGCTCCCACAGAGAGGGACTCCTCAGGGTGCCGTCAGCCAGGCAATGTCGGTTGGTGACCCCCAGGGGGAGGGCCTTCTCTGTGGCAGCATCTGCCCTCTGGAATGACCTGCCCCCGGTGATACATAGGATACCAGATCTCCATGCTTTTCGCCATGCCCTCAAAACTTTCCTATTTCATCAAGCTGGGCTGGCGTAACCCCCCCCCCCTTAGATATTTTTAATTGTAAATGGATTTTAGTCGGGAGGTTTTAAATTTTGGGCCAAAATTTTGTTTAATTCTTTTAAAATTTTAAATTTTGTATTGGGATGTTTTTTATTCTAGGCTGTGCACCGCCTGAGTCCAGCAGGAGAAGGGCGGTATAAAAATTGAATAAAATAAATAAATAAAAATAAATAAAGACTAGACTAGACTAGACTAGACTAGACTAGACTAGACTAGACTAGACTAGACTAGACTAGACTAGAATAGAATAGAATAGAATAGAATAGAATAGAATAGAATAGAATAACAGAGTTGGAAAGGATCTTGGAGGTCTTCTAGTCCAACCCCCTGCTTAAGCGGGAAATCCTACACCACTTCAGACAAATGGTTATCCAATCTCTTCTCAAAAACTTCCAGTGTTGGAGCATTCACAACTTCTGGAGGCAAGTTGTTCCACTGATTCATTGTTCTAACTGTCAGAAAATTTCTCCTTAGTTCTAAGTTGCTTCTCTCCTTGATGAGTTTCCACCCATTGCTTCTTGTCCAGCCCTCAGGTGCTTTGGAGAATAGATTGACTCCCTCTTCTTTGGGGCAGCCCCTGAGATATTAGAACACTGCTAACAATTATTAAGACACTTGTAACGATTAAGGTAAAGAGATGAACACCAGCTTCCTATCCTAACACTTGCCAAAGGGAAGGAGAACAATAGTTGCTTATTAGCAATGATCTTATAAACATAATCTTGGCAGAGGATATCTCAATTGGCTACCCAGGGTACTGCCCTAGAAATATTTTTGGCAGAGAATTACCTAAAATTGTTACATCCTGGATAAGATGTGTGACCAAGCCATCTCCAGGAGTTATTATGTATACATATTATGTCCCTTCTAAATATAAAAAAGTGTGGAGGAAACCCCAGCCAGATTGGTGTAGACCCAAAATCCTAAAAGGATTTTTCCTAGTATGCTGAAGGGCTGTAGATTGGCATATCTTTCCATCTCTGTTAACCATTTAACACTTATTCAATAAAGTCTTACTGTGCCTTTCACCCTAGTTTGAACCCATTGTCCTCAAATCCTCACACACACACCCATGTTTTATTTGTTTTATTTACATAACATTCAATTTTCATCAAACAATGTGTGGTCTGGGTATAGTTATGTTTAAGTAGTCATAATACACATCTTTGTTGTGGTGTTCATCACCATAATAGTAATAATATAATAACAATAATACTTAACATCATCTTATTTAACAACTCTCCACTTAAACATTTCCTCTTTTTATATCTCCTCCTTTCTAACTTCTGTTTCTATTATCTAGCCATTGATAAAATATGTCCCCATATCAAAAAATATTCAGTTTCTTCTTTATCCTTCATAGTAAGTGTTAGTCTATCCATTTCTGCACATTCTAATATTTTCTTAATTACATTCCCCTCAGACGGAATCTTCTCATTTTTCAATTGTTGCACAGATACAATTCTAGTTGAGGTTAGTATATGCAAGATCAAATATGTAGTCTTTTTATCATATTTTTTCTGGTAGAATGCCCAACAAAAATATCTCTAGTTTCAGATCTATATGTTGCTTTGTCATTTTTTCCAACCATGTATGTATTTTCGTCCAATGTTGTTGTTTTTTTTTTTTGCTTTTGGGCATGTCCACCACATATGGTAATATGAACCAGATGATTGATTACACTTCCAACATTTAGCAAATCTATCTTTATACATTTTTGCCAATCTTGCTGGTGCAAAATGCCATCATTGTCCTCAAATCCCATAGGGCTTCTGACCAGCAACCAGATATGACAATCATGGCAAGATAACCCCAGGATTAAATACAAAGACTAATGGCACAAAAAAACAGGTTTAATGAAACAAATAAACCTATCGTTTTTACTCATGGCACTAACTATCAAGTTCAAATTATTCTACTTTGGACACATTATGTGAAGACCCAATCCTCTGAAGATTAGGCTCTGATGCTGGGAAAGGTGGAAGGAAAGAGGAAAAGAAGCAGAGGACAACTCTGAAGCAGCAAAATGGAAGGACAGAAGTTATCGTGGCATTGGGTGCACTGTTGAGGACATGAAAGAAGAAATTAGGGGCAGATCATTATGGAGAAAATTTATGTAGTTGCTAAGTCAATAATGACTCGATGGCACATAATCAATCCCCAGAAAATAAATAATTTAGTCAAGTGGTTGGATAATCTGACTTTCTGCCCTTCTAACTTAGAGGAGATATAATTATTTGTATGTCAACAATATGATCCTTCTCTCCAGAATGCCTACAGGATTTAATAGAAACCTAAGCTCACTGACCAGTGGGAGACTAGGCTGAAGCTGTCATATCTAAAGATGAAGCAAGCACCCAAGCAGGGTAGACAAAAGCCCAAAAAAGGTCCCTTAGGAGAAGGAACCAAATTAAGGAAACAAAGGAAACAATATGACTTGAACACATGAAATTGGGCTAGACACAGAGGGGTCTCCAACCTTGGCAACTTTAAGACTTGTGGATTTCAACTCCCAGAATTCCTCAGCCAGCTTTGCTTTGGCTTTGCTAGCTTTGCCGGCTGAGCAATTCTGGGAGTTGAAGTCCACAAGTCTTAAAGTTGCCAAGGTTGGAGATCCCTGGGGTAGAGAGTATGGAAAAAACCCTCCCCAAGTTCTATCAACAATTACCAGACCTGAGAATCAACAAAGCAAAGTCTTTGCGGGTTAAAGAGGATCCTGAAGCCTGCCCACTCTTTGAGTCATCTTTGGATCCAGAGTTCGCAGCTTTTGTCCCTCTGGCTAATGCCTGTCAGCCTGTTTGAGAAGAACGTCGGTAAATGTGGATGAGTGTGTGTATTCTGTGTATGTTGTGGCCCGCCAGCGGCCTGCACAGATCGTGGCTGATCCCGGCGACGAGGAGGCTGGTGTGGGGTCGCACCAGCAGCCTGCACAGCCGGTGCTCTCATCGGACAGGAGGAGGCTGAAGAGGATGTGGTGCCAGAGGCAGCGACTCAGCCAGGGCCTTCAGAACCTCCAGAGGCTCCTTCAAGCGGAGAGAGCGAAGTGGAGGGCTGCCAAAAGGCAGGAGTGGCTACTCAGGAGGAGGAGGTCTCCTTGAGAGTAAAGTTTGAGGATAATTGGCCACTCCCTTAGCCTATTTAAGTCGCACGCAGTTAGTAATTTCTTGCTGGAAACAATGTGTAATTATTACAGAGCATTTTTGGAGAGTCAGTTTTTTATCGTATCTTGTTTTCTGGGTTGGTTGCCAACCTTTGCCGGACTTTGTTTATTCTTGATACATTATAACTTTGATAAGGACCATTGGTGTGTGTCACAATCCTTGGGAATCCGGAGCTGGGGCAGAACAGTGCATGTAAGAAACAGCAAATATATATGCTCCCCCGCTTTTGGCATGCGATGGCATGGTGGGCCTGGTAGGCCCGTTTTTCACCCTACCCAGCCTCCAGAGGCTTTCTAGGAGCCTGGGGAGGGTGAAAACAGCCTTCCCCACCCCTGGCCCTCCTGAGACTGGAAATGGCCCATTTGCCAACCTCTGGTGGGCCCGGAAGGCCCGAAAATCAATTGGCCTGCGCGCACATGTGCGCTGCAGCTGAGCTAGGGCAATGCTCGCGTGCCCACCAATATGGCTCCCTGCGCCACCTGTGGTACATGTGCCATAAGTTTGTCATCATGGCCCTATACCATTCCATCCATGGGGCTGTCCAGTATCTTCTTAAAAGCCTCCAGTGATGGAGCACCCACTGGTCTATTACAAAAATGATTGTTATAAGCAAATTTTGCCTATGCATAATGAATATTTCTTCTCCATGAACATCTGGAACTGCTTGATATGAAAGAACAATGAGGTGGGGTTTTTTCACCATTGTAAAAGTAAAGGTAAAGGTTCCCCTCGCACATATGTGCTAGTCGTTCCCGACTCTAGGGGGCAGTGCTCATCTCTGTTTCAAAGCTGAAGAGCCAGCACTGTCCGAAGACATCTCCATGGTCATGTGGCCGGCATGACTCAACACCAAAGGCGCACAGAACGCTGTTCCCTTCCCACCAAAGGTGGTCCCTATTTTTCTACTTGCATTTTTTATGTGTTTTCGAACTGCTAGATTGGCAGAAGCTGGGACAAGTAACGAGCAACATAATACACAGATAAATAGCACAAAGCTTGCTTCTGCCTGTCTCCTCTTTAACATCATCTTTCTTTATTTGTTATTCATAGTCTAGACCAGTGTTATCATCCATTTACTTTTTTTACAATGTGAAACCATTGATTAATCGTAGCAACAATTCATGTGCTTCTTTTGCCAAACCTGCAACCCAGCTCCAGTGGACTACACAGTCTTTTCATTCAAAACAAGAAAAAGACTCTTTATCCTATATTGTTGATTCCTCCCACCCCCCATTTTGAGGGATGTTGTCTATGTGGGGAGAATGTTACTTCTATCAAAATCAGATCTTCAATTTTTTTTTAAATTTTATTTTATTAAAGGAACTTCCAAGTCTACCAGTTGGAGATAACTGAAATCTGCTCGAGTCTGGTGATTTTAAGTTTTAAGGATTTTGATTACTATCAAATGTTGGTCCCTCCATAAGTCTCCATTGTTCTCTCCTTCTGAATAAGATTGTTCCTACACAAAAGCTAAGCTCACTTCAACTACTCCACTACTGGGAGAAGTGGAAAGCATGGCTCAGAAGATATTGGAGCGAGCTTTATATGAAACGTCTTTCCAGCCCCACAAACAGGAAACTGATAATTACTACTGGTTAAGCCTTTATCTTAAAAAGTAGTCCTACTGATAAGTGAGACATCACCCTGCCAATGAAAGTGCGTATAGTTAAGGCTATGATTTTCCTGGTTGCAATGTATGGCTGTGAAAGTTGGACCGTAAGGAAGGCTGAGTGTCAAAGAATGGAGGCCTTTGAACTCTGGTGCTGGAGAAGACTCCTGCAAATCCCTTGGACTGCAAGGTGATCAAACCGGTCAGTCCTAGAGGAGATCAACCCTGACTTTAGAAGGCCAGATCCTGAAGAGGAAACTCAAATACTTTGGCCACCTAATGAGAAGGAAGGACTCACTGGAGAAGAGCCTAAATGGAGGGCAAAAGAAGAAGGGGACGGCAGAGAACGAGGTGGCTGGATGGAGTCACTGAAGCAGTCGGTGTGAGCTTAAATGGACTCCAGAGGATGGTTGAGGACAGGAAGGCCTGGAGGATCATTGTCCATGGGGTCGCGATGGGTCGGACACGACTTCGCAACTAACAACAACAACACTGATAAGTAGATGCTGGAATAGAAGAGCTACCCTCCCTTTTCACCTCTACCAGTCTCTGAAGAATGTGATTTTGCCTAGACGAGCCTACGAAATGAAAAGAAATGAAAATGAAAAGAAAAAAATTCACCTCCAATGCACAATAGCTCTGAGCCAAAAACTTACATCTGTGGAGTTTTCACAGCTCCAAGAAATGGGTAAGTGAAAGAGTGAAAATAAGAAATATTGTGACAGCTCTTAGATCAACTTCGGTTGAAGATATGGACCACTGCCTTCATTTGTTATCATCATCTAAGCTGAACAAATCTGCCTTCCAGCAGAATCAGAAGCAAGCAAAATTAATGAAAGAATATGAAGCAAATTAAGCAGAAGAGTCAGGCTATCAAGAAATATGCATCACTTTCGAAACTGTCAACTCTAAGAGAACAGGAGGAAGGAAATAAAAGGGGACAAGGATGCTGGAACCTGCAGCAACATTTGATCAGATCTTCTTGGATGTGGCAATAATGAAGCTGATTTTCCTTGTCCTTTGTTGTATTGGGTGCTTTCTTTTACATAAAACATCAGACTGAATGTAACCATTAGATTGGGATAACATTGCCACATATAGGTAGTCCTTGACTCACAACCATTTGTTTACTGACCGTTCAAAGTTACAATGGCATTGAAAAAATTGACTTAAAATGAGTCCTAGGGTATAAGCATTGCATTATCCCCAGGGTCATGTGATCAAAGCTTTGGTCAGCATTTTGGTGCAGCATCAATTATAGAGAAGATGAGAGAAGGCCAACTCCTCTGGTATGGACATGTCCAGAGAGCAGCACCTTCCACCATGGGCAAGACTGCCTACCAAATAGAAGTCAATGATCGGCGACCTCGCGGGTGACCAAAGAAGAGATGGCAAGACACCATCAACAAAGATATGCAAGCTGCAGGCCTGCGCAGCTGACCACGCAAAGTGATTCAATGGTCCGAAAAGCAGACCCTGAACCTGAAGTAATATGCTAGGAGTAGGAGGAGGAGAAGGAGGAGGAGGAGGAAGGAGAAGAAGAAGAAGAAGAAGAAGAAGAAGAAGAAGAAGAAGAAGAAGAAGAAGAAGAAGAAGAAGAAGAGGAGGAGGAGGAGGAGGAGGAGGAGGAGGAGGAGGAGGAGGAGGAGGAGGAGGAGGAGGAGGAGGAGGAGGAGGAGGAGGAGGAGGAGGAGGAGGAGGAGGAGGAGGAGGAGGAGGAGGAGATCAAAGTTTTGGTGCTTGGTAACTGGCATGCTTAGCATCAATGATTAATTGTTCTCACTGTCAGAAATTTCTCCTTAGTTCTAGGTTGGATCACTAACAAGCTTCCATCCATTACTTCTTGTACTGCCTTCTTGTGCTTTGGAGAATAGGTTGACCTTGACCCTCTCTTCTCTGTGTCAGCCCCTCAATTATTGGAAGGCTGATAGCCCAAGTTCTTCTCTTTATTAGACTTAGACATACTAAACAGAAAATAGAATTTTCTTGATACCTTTGATTCTTGTTGCACTTCTCTTTTGATTTAAGTGGAAGCTGGCTAACCATTTATAAGATATGAATGGAAAAATCCATCTGTTAATGAAGTGTTTTGCAAACATCCATTCTTATTTCAGGCTAATCAAATTTTACTAACCCTGGCTGTGAAAGTTGGACCATAAAGAAGACTGGGAGATGAAGAACTGAGGCCTTTGAACTCTGGTGCTAGAGAAGACTCCTGCAAGTCCCTTGGACTGCAAGGCGATCCAACCTGTCAGTCCTAGAAGAGATCAACCCTGTCTGCTCTTTAGAAGGCCAGATCCTGAAGAGGAAACTCAAACACTTTGGCCACCTAATGAGAAGGAAGGACTCCCTGGAGAAGAGCCTAATGCTGGGAACGATTGAGGGCAAAAGAAGAAGGGGATGGCAGAGAATGAGGTGGCTGGATGGAGTCACTGAAGCAGTATGTGAGAGCTTAAATGGATTCTAGAGGATGGTAGAGGACAGGAAGGCCTGGAGGAACGTTGTCCATGGGGTTGCGATGGGTCGGACATGACTTCGCAACTAACAACAACAACAACAACAACTGAGGTTCAGGACTGAGCTTTATGCCTGTAATAATGTGGCTTATTAAACTTACTCCTTTCTTCTTTGATTAACAAACATGCTTTTAAATGTCATAGCTAACTATAAGTTAATAATGTTTTTAAAAAATTAAAAAGTATATGCCTTAAGATGCCATTGTAAATACTTTTGAATACTAGGAGAATTATTATTGTTTCTGACCTAAATGTTAAAATGTTTCATGTACGTATAAAGCAAGGAAGGAAAGAATATTTAGAAAATCGTATTTCATTCACAGACTTAACATTTCATACAGAACCATCCATTTTCAGAGGAAATAAAAGATTTGTTCGCATATTTTTCTCTTCCTTCAGCACTTCAAATTATTTTGTTCTTCTTTGCTAAATGAGTATCTACCGTCTTCAGTACGTTAAGAACTGGCTTGGTGCATAGATTGCAATACTAATATATGATTTGCTATATCGGGGAATCATTATTTTTAATAATAAATTGAAAAGGTCAGCAGACAGTTTGAATCATGATCCAGTTTAAGCTGTCTTCCCCCCCATCCCATTTCCATCTGTTAAATATTTTGCAATGACTTTCTCAAAAATGAATCAGACCAAAATTAAATGTACAGAAGAGTGTTTAAGTGCAGAAGGACTATAATTCATTTATAGCACATTGACCTGTGCTATAAGTGAGCAATCTGCTAATCATCTCCCAATATTCAGCATCCAACTGAAATTTATTTTTTCCCCCTGCTCTCAGCCAAACACTGTTTAGAGAAAATACTCAGTTTTGGAAACTGCTTCCCTTTCATTTTCATTCATTGCATGTACAGGTATTCCAACGGTTGCTTAACGAAATTCAACGTTATGACGGACCTCCCCAGAACTATTATGACCTCATTTCAAATTTATAATGATCACATGCTTCCTTCGGTCACCTTATTGCATTTTGGGCACCTGGCAACTGGCTCACCTTTATAACCATTTGCAACATCCCATTCTTTTGGGACCATAATTTGAGATCTTTTTGCTGGTTTCTGATGTTTATTTGCAATTTCCACCATACCCATCAGAGATTTCTATACTTTATTATCATAGAAATATTCTGAAATATGGCTTGGGGTGTCTAAAACAAATGTGAAAGGCATGTCTGCATGCATGCAGGTTTTTCTTGTGTCAGTGGAATAATAAACAGATATTCAAAAACTCACACTTCAGCGATGCCTCATAGCGTAATAATAAGCAGTTGTGCTTCCTGAAAATATTTGTTTTATTAAGGTTCATCATGAATCACTGAACTTCCTTTCAGAACCAATTTCAAATTCAATGGAAAAAAGCAGCGAAGGAGAGGATTAGAATACTTAAATTGCACATGTGTGCAAGGGAGAGAGTTAACGACAGAAAAGTTGTGTTTAATTGTGAGCAATTCCTTTGTTTGTTGACCTATCAAATTTATAACCAATGCAACTCTCAGCAGTTTACAGTAATTAAGTGTTGTACAATAAAACATCCAGAGTATGTTTCTTAAGGATAAAATAAAATTTAAGATATAAAGCCATCACTAAACTGGGGAGTGCCTACTCATCATAGACCTTTGGGGGAAAAAAATTCCTAATGATTCTACCATCTGACCGGTAACTATACTTGAGGGTTTTTTAAAGAGATTTTTAAGTATTATAAGGTAAACGTAAAGGTTCCCCTTCCACATATGTGCTAGTTGTTCCTGATTCTAGGGGGTGGTGGTCGTCTCCGTTTCAAAGCCAAAGAGCCAGCGCTGTCCGAAGACGTCTCCTGACTCAACACCAAAGGTGCATGGAACGTTGTTCCCTTCCCACCAAAGGTGGTCCTTATTTTTCTACTTGCATTTTTTACCTGCTTTTGAACTGCTAGGTTGGCAGAAGCTGGGATGAGTAATGGGAGCTCACCCAGTTACATGGCACTAGGGATTCGAACCGCTGAACTGCCGACCTTTCAATCGACAAGCTCAACATCTTAGCCACTGAGCCACCACATCCTTTTAAGTATTATAGAAACAGCTATTCACTGCAAGAAAAAAAAAGATATTTTTTTAAAATAGCTGTTAAGTATTATAGAAACAGCTATTTCACAAAAAAACCTTGTTTATCTTTTTTTTTTTTTCCTTGCAGTGAATAATGAAAACTTGAAAATACCGGCAGTATACACAAGAAGGCCATATCTACATATCCCAGAGAAAGAGTAACAGAATTACAGATCTGCTTGACACAATAATCCATGAACTATGATTTACCAATCACATTAACTAGGGGATTTCATACATTCAGGTCTAGATGACCCAATTAAGTGCTAACAACTTGAAATGCTTTGGCAAAATATATTTATAAGGTCGTTGACACCTTACACAATTCACAGATAATGGGTTGTCTTACTCTCCAAAGCACTAAAGGGCAGGACAAGAAGTAACAGGTGGAAGCTTGTTAAAGCAGGATGGAGCCCCTTAAATAGCTCGTATGATGTGTTGGATGTGGTGGGGGGTTATTTTATTTTATTATATATGATTATTTTATTAGTTTTATTGTTTTTTATATGATGTTTTTATATTTTTGTAAGCCGCCTTGAGTCACCATGTGAGAATAGGCAACAATATAAATCAAAGAAAGAAAGAAAGAAAGAAGGAAAGAAAGAAAGAAAGAAAGAAAGAGAAAGGAAGGAAGGAAGGAAGAAGAGATGGAGGGAGGGAGGGAGAGAGAGAGAGAGAAAGAAAGAAAGAAAGAAAGAAAGAAAGAAAGAAAGAAAGAAAGAAAGAAAGAAAGAAAGAAAGAAAGAAAGAAAGATGATAGATAGATAGATCCAACCAGGAAGTAAGGAGAAATTTTCTGACAGTGAGAATAATAAATCAGTAGAACAGCTTGCGTCCCAGAGTTGTCGGTGCTCCATCACTGGAGGTTTTAAAAAAACAGACTAGAGAACCTTTCGACCAAGAGGGTATAAGGTCTCCTACCTTGAGCAGGAGGCTGGACTAGAGGACCTCTGAGGTCCCTTCCAGCCCTATGATTCTATGTGCTACATTCTTGCAACTGATTGGTAATGACGAGAAAATCTTTTTTTTAATCTCTTTTTCATTTTATTAATCAATCTTAAATCAGTAGGTCAGTGGACAAAAAATAAACATAAAAGCAGTGTTAAAACTCTCTCCCATATATTATTAACCACCACAAGAGATTATGAAGGTGTTTTTTTTTTTAATCTTTTTTGCCCTGGCAATTTTCTATGCAAATAATATGCAAGATCATGTGTGACTTTTCAAACCCTACTGGCATTTACATAAAAATGTCAACAGGTGAAGTGTTGAAAATAAGATTGCTTGGTTTAACTCCAATCTTTAACAAGACCATGAAAGTTCAGTTGCCAATAGTGGCAGCAGTTGCTGCACTGCTTAGTGCTTTTCAATGGGTTCTTCAGAAAGATAAAGAAAACAATTTGATTGCTCAAAAAACAAATAAACTGGGAAACTGAAAAGAAGCTTAGAAGATTTGCACAATTTTGAAAATCTGATGCAGATCTTCCTTGAAGACAAAGAGTTGAAAACTAATAAGAACCTAGTTTAATTCACTATGGGTAGAAAGAAGCTGCAAATCGTAAAGGAAAATGCATATCCTCTATTTTTGCCAACGTTTTTCATTCAATTTGATGACAAAAAGTCTTTCTTTCATTTGATTAGAAAAAAATAAGAGAGTTTGCCAAAAAGGCACAATGGGACATCCCAGCAACCAAAAGAAACTTAGGGTGGGTGACTGCCACTGAAATGCAATCTAGTCTCCAAGATGAAGACACTAAAGAGGAGAAATAGTAGACAAAGGCCAAATGAAGAATTAAAAGTGGTAACCTAAGTGGAAGACTATCTGAAGCCCAGGGGCCTTAGTTGTCTCCAATGGAAGGGACCCCCAAGGTGACATCAAGTGTGATCAGCAGCAGTTCTAGATTCCGGAAGATCAAGTCCAACTAAATCAGCTGATAGCAAAGATCAGCTCAGGAGCAAACAACACAAAGAATAGTGGAGAGCTGATAGGTAGATAGATAGATAGATAGATAGATAGATAGATAGATAGATAGATTAATAGATTGATATAGATGAGATAGATAGATAGATAGATAGATAGATAGATAGATAGATAGATAGATAGACAGACAGATAGATAGGTGATAGATTGATTGATATAGATGAGATAGATAGATAGATAGATAGATAGATAGATAGATAGATAGATAGATGAGAGATAGATAGATTGATTGATATAGATGAAATAGATAGATTAATAGATTGATATAGATGAGATAGATAGATGAGAGATAGATAGATTGATATAGATGAGATAGATAGATGAGAGATATATAGATAGATTGATATAGATGAAATAGATAGATAGATAGATAGATAGATAGATAGATAGATAGATAGATAGATAAGAAATAGATGGATGGATGGATAGATGAGTAAGATTGATAGATGAGAGATAGATGAGAGTAGAATCCGTCTGTCATATCTAACTTAGAGGTGGAAGGTAGGAGAGAAATTTGTGTAGCAATTGTAGGTTATAAGAAAATAAAGTCTAAAAATATCAGAAAGCTATACATTAAGGGTAGGCGGGTAATTAGAATGTAGCGAAAGCTACAGGACAAGATAAATCACAATAATGTAGAAGGAAAACAGGACAGAAGCTGGACTATAATAATAAAAATAGAACAGACTTTAGAAGACAAAGACGGCAGACAAAACAGTCGGCTCTGCATAAACACTAAAACTAAGAAAGCAACAAATGACTTGTAGTAAAAACACTTTTTCAAAATAAAAATATGAATTGATGTGGGTTTTCTCAAGGGTTCTTCTCTTCTTCTCTGTCATTCTCCTTCCGCATGGTTTTATAACAAATCATTTAAATTCATTTATTCCAGATTGCTTTAAAACAAAAACCAGGAAAAGATTGATAGTGCTCTGCATCTGCAGTTGCAATCAGGCAATCTCCAGTTGCCTGAATTGGAGAATCAACAGATTGTGATTTGTTTTTCACCGATGGTTGAAATAATCAATTGAGATGTTTTATATCTTCTACTCTGATGAAAACTGACATGTATGTAAACCCATCACCCTGTTCAGTTGGGATGTGCAACATTAAATACAGAGT
This sequence comes from Pantherophis guttatus, assembly GCF_059756535.1. Lineage (NCBI taxonomy): Eukaryota > Metazoa > Chordata > Lepidosauria > Squamata > Colubridae > Pantherophis > Pantherophis guttatus. The sequence continues at coordinate 7,914,143 of NC_142076.1, forward strand.
GGAGAAAAAGAATGTAAAACCAGCAGGCCAAAGAATTTGTCTGGCATGACAGAATAGAATAGAGTAGAGTAGAGTAGAGTAGAGTAGAGTAGAGTAGAGTAGAGTAGAGTAGAGTAGAGTAGAGTAGAGTAGAGTAGAATAGAATAGAATAGAATAGAATAGAATTTTTTTATTGGCCAAGTGTGATTGGACACACAAGGAATTAGTCTTGGTGCATATGCTCTCAATATACATAAAAGAAAAGATACATTCATCAAGAATCATAAAGTACAACACTTAATGATAGTCATAGGGTACAAATAATCAATCAGGAAACAATATCAATATAAATCGAAAGGATACAAGCAACAAAATTACAGTCATACAGTCATAAGTGGAAGGAGATGGGTGGTGGGAACGATAAGAAGATTAATAGTAATAGTCATGCAATTGACCGAGAGCCTTGGTGGCGCAGCAGACTAAAGTGCTGTTAAGTAGCACCAGCTGCCTGCAATTACTGTAAGTTCAAATCTCACCAGGCTCAAGGTTGACTCAGCCTTCCATCCTTTTGAGGTAGGTAAAATGAGGAGCCGGATTGTGGGGCAATAAACTGACTTTGTATAAAAAAAGAACACCGCTTTGGGGGGGGGGCGCGAAAGCCCTACTAAGCAGGTATATACAAAAGTATAAAAGCTATTGCTTAATGCATTGTAAGCCGCCCTGAGTCTCCGGAGAAGGGCGGCATATAAATCGAACCAATAAATAAATAAATAAATAAATAAATAAATAAATAAATAAATAAATAAATAAATAAATAAATAAATAAATAAATAAATAAATAAATGCAGACTTAATAACTAGTTTGACAGTGTTGAGGGAATTATTTGTTAAGCAGAGTCATGGCGTTCGGGAAAAAACTGTCCTTGTGTCTAGTTGTTCTGGTGTGCAGTGCTCTATAGTGTCATTTTGAGGGTAGGAGTTGAAACAATTTATATCCAGGATGCAAGGGGTCTGTAAAGGGGGGGGGAGCTTGTATCTAGCACTGGTTTACAGTATCCCATTGATTCTGTCTCCATGATTCCCCATCCTTGCTTCCTCAGTTCTACCGAAGGACAACTTTCTCAAGCCTCCCCTTCATCTCAACCCTTTCGCACTTCTTCCACGCATTTATTTTACAACTTGAGCCTCATTCATTCTCACAGTGCGACCTTTTCTTTTGCACTGGTCACTCACATTTGTACTCAATCCACTCACATTCTTGACCCTATCTCCTCTGCCTCGCACGCTTGTTAATTACCTCATTCCCACTGCACCAAACTTAAATCAGCTTCTGACATGCTCGGCTCTTGCTAACCAAGCAGGCAAAATCAGACTCTTCAGCACAGTTACTTTTTTTTAAAAAAAAAACATTTCTCCTTCTGGGCAAACCACACAGAAGCTTTTACCATTCCACCAGCATATGTGTGTCTTATTTATTTATTTAAATATATTTGAGTCACCCCTGACATGATAGCAGTGTTCCAATATCTCAGGGGCTGCCCCAAAGAAGAGGGAGTCAAGCTATTCTCCAAAGCACATGAGGGCAGGACAAGAAGGAACGGGTGGAAACTAATCAAGGAGAGAAGCAACCTAGAACTAAGGAGAAACTTCCTGACAGTGAGAACAATTAATCAGTGGAACAACTTGCCTCCAGAAGTTGTAAATGCTCCAACACTGAAAAAATTTAAGAAGCGATTAGATAATCATTTGTTTGAAGTGGTGTAGGGTTTCCTGCCTAAGCAGGGGGTTAGACTAGAACAGGGGTCAGCAACCTGCGGCTCTGGAGCCACATGTGGCTTTTTCACCTTTCTGCTGCGGCTCCCTGTCATTCAAAATATACGTCACAACCGTCAATGTGCAACACCTGCCGGCACAAGATTTATTGAGCTTTTCAACCCCCGGTAGGCCAACCATAGATAAATCCAAGAAAAGAAAACTTTCAGAAGAAAACAGAACTACATATGCTAGTTCTGTGGCCACTCAAGAATTAGTCAGGCACGGGAAGAGTTTCGTGGCTCCTGGTGTTTTTTTCTCTGTGGGAAACGGGTCCAAATGGCTCTTTGAATGTTTAAGGTCTGGACAAAATCCAAGTTTTCAAAGGTTCTGATTAATGGACCCAAATGATTCAGCACTCCGAGATTTTCAGTTTCTTCAAAGAACTGCTTTATTGAGTACATCATTTCAGCATGAATGAACTTAAAACCAGCTCTAAGTATGTCCCACTTTTTCAGTATAATTAAATGTTATATAGCCCCCCTCCCCTAGTGTCACAGGTCACATTGTCCAAACAGGTGTTCTGGCATCTCCTTGCAACTGGTTCCAGTGTCTGGCTGCCACCTGTTAGAAATGACCTTGGTTTCCACGAGATAATAGGTTGTTTTGGCTAGTCCACATTCTGTTCCTCCCCCCCTCACCAAACTGGGTGGCAACTTGGGAAACGGAAAATGGCTGCAGCAGACTCGATTCATTTTGAAGTTGACACACACATCTTTGGGGAGGGGGGATACAGTGCCAGAGGGTGGGGGCAACAACCAAGAAGGCACACTTCCTAACTCTCAAAAGACAACAACATTTGATGGAGGGATTTTGGAGTGCACTCACTCTGCTAGAACAGCCTTCTCCACCCACCTTTTAACGAGAAATCATCACTATTATTGTTATTTATTGTTTCATCCTCTTAATGTTTACTGGTTTCAATGTTTTGTAAGCTGGCCACAGTCTCCTCAAGATGAGATGGGTGCCACACAAAACAAACAAACAAACAAACAAATATTGGAGGGCAGAAATGGTTGGAGACAAGCAGTCTGTTAGATATCATCTTGATTTCCACAACTTTAGCACACAGTCTATCAAAATATACAGATTATTTCACTCATGCTATTATTTCTTTATCTTTATGTGTAAATTGCTCATCTGGGGATCCAGATCCACCTCCCCACTACACTCTATCACATGCCTCTTACCTCATTCAACCTTTTATCCAATATTCATGCAAAACGTTCTCTATTTCAAGCCTCATTGCCATAAACATGTAAGAGTCTGTTGAGCTAATTAGTAACACAACATATGCAAAAGCCCAAACTTTTACATTCTCACCTTACATTTTTATTGCAATGGTTGACATGGATGAGAAGAATGCTGAAGAAATACCATGTTTCCCTCCAAATAAGACCGGGTCTTATATTAATTTTTGCTCCAAAAGACGCATTATGGCTTATTTTCCTATTAGGTCTTATTTGGGGGAAAATACAGTGCTAAACGCCTCTGTCTGCTGATGACCTTAACTGGGGCTTCTTTTGGGGGTAGGGCTTATATTACAAGCATCCTAAAAAATCATGCTAGAGCTTATTTTCTGGTTGGGTCTTATTTTTGGGGAAACAGAGTACCATGCTAATCCTTGCCAGAAAATAATTTCATTAATTTCATTCCTATTATTTTTGCACTGTTTCTTTCTAATACCTCCGATAGCTCAGAAAAAGTTTCATCTCAAGTCCCCCCGCCCCAAAGTTCCAAAAGTCATTCTTGTCTTCCAAACATCCCACCTTCCATCTCAGACAGAGATTCTGAAAAAACAACTAAAATGACTTTAATGCTAGTGTGTGTGACAGGCGAGATATCTAACAGGCAAAAACCTGAAGTTTTGAAAGGTAGTGATGGCCGTAAAGATCTCCAGTGAAAGGAGAAAGAAATGGTTATGAAAGTGGAAATAAACAATATATAGACAGTGTGCCCCCTAGAACAATCACGCAAGACGTAATCACACCCCAGCAACAAAGAAATCATTCCAGAAATAATTTATGTAAAACATAATTAAAATTAAATTAAATAGAGTTGTAATCTTATAGCGTAGCTAACTTTTCCAGCCTGGCACACACCAAACGCATTGGACGCCAAGTCCCAATTAATTCTGGACATGTTGGTTGGCTATGGAGAGAGGTAGTAACCAACACATCAGGGAGAAAACCTCATTATAAGGAATGGGAATTACTGCTCGGTAGTCATTAATTGAAATGAATGTTTCTGGTCAGGTTATCATTCTAAGACTGCATTTCACACACAGAGAGACACACATACATATAAAAACCTGAGAAGAAAATGTCAGTGGAATTCAGTTGCACTTACTAGTGAAAAATGTGTATAAGATTATGCAGCACATAATACAGAAATATATTTGGCAGCCAAACAGCATCCTGAAAAAGAGAGGAATTACCTTGTTTACATGTCTGGAATGTGCTACGGGTTCATTCTTTTAGATGAAATAACAATCAAGTAGGGGATTTTTTTTTTTCGCCTGCAAAGAGAGCTAATCCATCTCATCTGTGTCTCATACATCAATTATTATTGGGAGATGCAGAAAATATCCCGTATAATTAAGAGGTCTGGTTGAGAGCTATAGAAATAATCTAATCTGTCCTACATGACTCCAAGTAATCTAATTTGACCTGATACTTCATTACGGAGCAAAAAAGCATGATTCTCCTACAGTTTAGTAGAAGAAGAAAACTTTATTAAGTGGAGTGACCATGTCAAATATATAAAACTGATGTGAAAAAAGCAAATGGATACAAAGAAAACAAAACTCCGTAATAAATTGTTATCCCTAGAGTTAAACCAAATCTGATCTTAGTATTCTGTCCTCAGTTTAGTATGGGAAACATACAATTGGTTTTATTCTGATGTTAAAAATGGTTCACCCATCAACAGAGGCTGGTTCAAAGGGAGAAAAAAATCAACTTTACTCATAGATATGTTCAACACGGAGACATAATATTCCAGTCTAAAATTTCCAATTAGAATACATTTATCTGGATCAGCTCCAATTCCTACTCACTTCATACCTCTAAACAGTGATGGGATTCAGCCAGTTCACACCTATTCAGGATAACCGGTTGTTAACTTTCTAAGCAGTTCAGAGAACCGGTTGTTGGAAGAAATATTTTGGGTTTTTTCCACTTTATAGGGCTAATCCTGTAAGGAAGGCAGGAAGGAGACATTCTGGTGTTGTTTCTAGCCTGATCTTTATTGCCCTGCTTACAGAAACTGCCTCTTTGGTTAACCCTTATTACATTGTAACAGCTAAGGCGAAGCAGCGATTGACGTGAGTGACGTTGAGTTGGTCACGCCAACACGGTCACATGACCACCGAGCCAGGCCTACCCAGCTGGTCATTAGGTCAGAGAACCAACTGTTAAATTATTTGAATCCCATATTTAAGCCTCTTAATCAGAGGTGTCAAACTCAAGGCCCAGGGCAGGAGTAAAATGCTCCCAGTTCAGACCGGATCACCCGATCTGGTAGCGATGGAGGCAACTGGTTCAGAGAACTGGTAGCAAAAATCCCTGCCCCCACCATGCCCAGCTGAGCTGCATGATCATCAGAGGCTTTTTTTTTAATTTTTAAAAGATTTTTTTCTACAACCTCTTTGGCTGAAAGAAAGAGGTTTTTTACTTTAAAAGTAAAAAAAAAGCCTCTGATGATCACACAGCTCAGCTGGGAACGCCAGAGGCTTTTAAAAGCATTTTTTCTACAACCTCTTCGGCTGAAGAGGTTGTAGAAAAAATGCTTTTAAAAGCCTCTGACAATCCCAACTGAGTTGCCTGATCGGCAGAGGCTTTTAAAAGAAAAAAAGTCTCTGCCAATCAGGCAACTCAGCTGGGATTGTGAGAGGCTGTTAAAAGCATGTTTTAACCGCCGAAGAGGTTGTAGAAAAAATGGTTTTAAAAGTTAAAAAAAAACATTGGCCACGCCCACCCAGTCACATTACCACCACCCCCACCAAGGCACACACACAGAACCGGTAGTAACAAATTTTAGATTTCACCACTGGCCAAGGGGCCGAAACTGGCCCGCAGGGTGCTTAGATCTGGCCCGCAGGGCTGCCCTGGAAAGAGCGAAGAACTGGAACGGAAGCCCATTTTCGATGGCAGAGCACTCGGGCCCCCACAAGCGCCCCTGACATGAGCGATGGTGAGCTGCCCATGCCCACCCCAGCCACGCCCATCCCCCAAGGTCAAACACAATGCAGCCCTCAATGAAATTGAGTTTGACACCCTGCTCTAAAGGAACATCTGTATCTGAAATTTCATGTAACAATAGGAATGTTTCTGTCCAGTTTGTTGAATGCTCCAACATGCTGTCAATTTGTCCTTAGGAACTCATGAATATATAATATAATCCCCACATAGCAGATGTTTAGCTGAAAAGGATATCTTATTAAATACTATGAGAATTGGCATGCTCAGTTTTTTTAAAAAAAGAAACCTAGGATTCTTGATAGATGTTAGCACGGGCATTATACGTGATTAATGAGACAGCTTTATGAAATATCTATGAAGAAGTACTGACTTGACCATGCAGCAACTGGCATTATATTAAAAATCATCTAAATTTGAATTGAGTTTTCTGTGTCTCTCTGGAAAAAAAGTTCCCCCAGAAGTTTCATTATCTATAGGCTTGAGAATTGTTGTTTTAATCAATTGTCCTAAGAGTATAATCAAAACGCTTTTTTTCTTCTGACTAATACGTTATCAAAACTCTACATTTAGCCATATTTGCAATATTAATTCACAAGAATCAGCCTTCAAGTCATGAATGCTGGTTGTGCTGGAGTTGCAAATAGAGTGTTGTGACCCGCCAGGGGCCAGCAGAGCTGGCAGCAGGTTCGGACAGTGAGGAGGTTGGGGAGGAACGTGGGCCAGTCCTGGAGTCTGGGGAAGGCTCGGACGAGGGCTCTGCGTCGGAGGCAGAGAGGTGGCGCATCTGGTAGTTCTATGCTGCCTCCGGAATCTCCGGAGTCTGACATCAGTGAGGCAGAAGAACAGCATAAGCCTGTTCCCAGTGTGCACATGTGCAGAGCTGCCAGGAGACAGGAAAAATTAAGGAAACAGGGTTGACTTCAGAGTAAGGCTTGGAAATTATTGGCCCCTCGCATAAGACATAAAAGAGAAGCAAATGGGACGCGAGCTTTTGCAGGAAGCTGTTACTTCATCTGGCTGATTCAAGATTTGAAAGTTCTGTTTGTGACTCTATGCCAAGTTTGGCCTTGCCCTGCATCTGGAAATGAGCTCTTGGGCAGCGTTCCACATGAGATAGGTGGGTGTTGATAACCTTCCTCTGAAAGACTATTTATCAAGCCTTGCAGACTGTAAATGAAAGTAATTTACAGCCGTATGAATTAAATAGGTTTGCTGGGACTAAGTTTGTGTTGTTTAATTTCTAAGGAAGCCTAGATCAGAACATAGAAACAAAGGACTGCCAGATCAATGATTGATTATTTAACAAAATGTAGATTTTAAACTTGATCTCAAAACAAGATGTGTGCGGTCAAAAATTCTGAAAGACGTCTACATTTAAGTAATTTATCTATATAATGAGTCACGGTGGCACAGTGGTTAGAGTGCAGTACTGCAGGCTACTTCTGCTGACTGCCGGCTGCCTGCAATTTGGCAGTTTGAATCTCACCAGGCTCAAGGTTGACTCAGCCTTCCATCCTTCCAAGGTGGGTAAAATGAGGACCCAGATTGTTGAGGGCGAGAGACTGACTCTGTAAACCGCTTAGAGAGGGCTGTAAAGCACTGTGAAGCGGTATATAAGTCTAAGTGCTATTGCTATTGCTATAATATAACGATTATCTGAAGAGCTAAAACCAAACTATTATATTGTTATTGTGGTTGGTGAAACAGACAGCCAGAGGTTTGGCTGGATTTGGCATTTTTATCCATTTATCAAGTCCTTCCCAAGAATCAAGATGTTGTTTGATAGTGTCGAAGGACGTAAACTACTCCAAGTAAAGCTATCTTTTGCATTTGATTGATGGTGATTTTGTCAACGCTGACAGTGTTCAAAAGATGCTCCAGATGTTTTGCACCTATTACTATTGGTCCTATCTTTGCCACAGTCATTCTACTTCTTTTTTGCAGGTCTTTGTATTTTGTTGTTTTCACCAGTTTTTTTCTCTTCTCTTCTACTCTCTCCACATCCACTATCCAGCCTTTTTTGTCTTTGTTATCAACAATTGTCTGTGATATTATGTAGCGGGTGCTTGTCTGTCTGAATTCCCATAGCACTTTTATTGTTTTCCATTTCTTCTCTTTCTGTTGAATGTCTCAACAACTTTTTCAACCTTCTCAATTTTTCATTCAAGCATTGAGTGCCAACCATTTTACTGAGAGACACCCATGGAAATGCACAGACAGGCTTCTGAAAGTCTTCTAAGTGTGCTAAATTCCCATGTTCTGCAGGAGTCACCAAATTTTTTAGCTCTGAAAGACTTATCACTTATGCCTGCCCTCCTATATTCACTAATATACAACATTTTTTTTTTGCCATAACTGCAAATGAATGAATAAAAAAATATTGGGGAACACTTCATATCCCAAAGAGAGGGAAAATATTTTCCCTTTCTCCTTATTTACTGAATGTGAGTGTTAATGGAATGGAATGGAATGGAATGGAATGGAATGGAATGGAATAGAATAGAATAGAATAGAATAGAATAGAATAGAATAGAATAGAATAGAATAGAATAGAATAGAATAGAATAGAATAGAATTCTTTATTGGCCAAGTGTGATTGGACACAAAAGGAATTTGTCTTTGGTCAAATGCTCTCAATGTACAAAAAGAATAAATAAAATATATTCGTCAAGAATGATAAGATACAACCCTTAGAAAACAATAAAAACAATATAAGTTGTAAAGATACAAGCACATAGATATAGCCATAAGTGGGAAGAGATAGGTACTAGTAAGGATGAGAAGAATAGTAGTAATATCATCTTTCCCCGAAAATAAGATCCTGTCTTATATTTTTTTGAACCCTGAAATAAGCGCTTGGCCTTATTTTCAAGGAGGTCTTATTATTTTGGGGCATGAGGAGCAAGTCGGGGCTCCTCTTGCCTTCTTACATGATTTCCAGCTCTGTCTCACTAACCCTAAACAGAGGAAATGGTGGGGACCGGCTGTGCATGTGTTTACATATTTTCAGGGAGGCCTTATTTTCAGGAAAACACGGTACAGTCTTAGTAGATAATTTGACAGTGTTGTGGGAATTAGTTGTTTAGCAGAGTGATGGCATTCGGGGAAAAACTGACTTTTTGTCTAGTTGTTCTGGTGTGCAGTGCTTCCTCAGCCAGCTTCACCTGACATATTTTTTTAGTTGTTGTTGTTTTTTAAGAATCAACAAGAAGACAGCCTGATGCAGAACAAAACACTTCCTCCTTATATTGTTTTTATTTTTTAAGAAAGTCTCCCAGATCTTATAGAGGTTCCACAGGTATTTTCAGCAGCTATTGGAAAGTCTATCCATCTAAGCAGGGACAAATGAATGAAGGAGCAAGGAAAATGATCAGATGGAATGAAGCACTCTGGGGAAGGAAGGAACAACAGAGATGGAGAGACAGAAGAAGCAGCTCTCAATAGTTTTTTACAGCTCACTATAGGTGACACCGAAACAATCAGAAGCATTGGGTAGGAGATGACCAGACAGAGCCCAAGGGAGAGATCAAATGCATCATCAGTTTAGAGTCTATACATCCCCATAAGAGACCTTGAAGTCCACTGACTCTTCATCTAGCACCAATTTGCCTTGACTGTTTCTTATGTATAGCTAGCAAGAAATAAACTTGGAGCAATAGCACTTAGACTTGTATACCATTTCACAGTGCTTTGCAGTCCACTCTAAGTAGTTTACAGAGTCAGCACTTTGCCCCCAACAATCTGGGTCCTCATTTTATTGACCTTGGAAAGATGGAAGGCTGAGTCAACCTTGAACCTGGTGAGATCTGAACTGCCAAATTGCAGGCAGCCGGCAGGCAGCAGAAGAAGCCTGCAGTACTGCATTCTAGCCTTCGTACCACTACAGCTCCTTTCCTTCTTTCCTTCTTCCCTCCCTCCCTCCCTCCCTCCCTTCCTTCCGAATAGCAGTTAGACTTATATACCATTTCACAGTCCTTTTACAGTTCTCTCCTAGTGGTTTACAGAGTCAGCCTATTGCCCCCAACAATCTGGGTCCTCACTTTACTGACCTCGGAAAGATGGAAGGCTGAGTTAACCTTGAGCCTGCTGAGATTTGAACTGTCAAATTGCAGGCAGCCGGCAGGCAGCAGAAGTAGCCTGCAGTACTGCACTCTAACCACTGTGCCACCACGACTCTTTGTAGGACTTCTGAACCCTATCCTGGCTCCTGGTTTCTTGAAGGCAAATCTCACCAAACCCAGTTATCCACGTTCCTAATAATTAATGAATATAACTGCCTAGGAGAAGCTATAGAAAAATAACCACCTTGAAAGCAGCTATAATCGATGCATCCTGCTTTGCTACAAGTAGCATGATAAGTATATCAACAAAGACATTCTCGAGGAAAACAGATGAGAAAAGTTAGGCACTATGGCAGTGTTACGATTTATGCAGTGTTTTTGTCTCCCCAATAATAAAAATGGCTGGGTGCTTAACAGAATATTCCATAAACCTGCCAATCATTAAACAGTCCAACCACACTTTTAAGAGTATAATTTCTCCAGAGGGAGAGGTACCTGCTGTGCAACTATATAATTTCATTTTTCCCTTATGCTGCATGCCCAGAATTAATTCTCATCCATTTCATTTCCTTCCCACTTACTTGATCTATTATGTATTTAAATACATTATGTACATTATAGTTTTCCATCTCTTTTTATGGGACAGATTGTCAGAAGCAAAAATGTGGTTGCGCTTGTTGACTCTGGTTGAAAGCCAAGTGGAAATCAGAAGCTAAAGTCAACTTTCTTCTCTGTCCTACATGGGTGGGGTGGGGTGGGGGGTTGTCATCATTCAGAATCAGGGCTGCACCTATTTTCAATGATCTTCAAAGAGCCCAGGAACTGACTCTCCTTGTTATCACTGCAATAATGCCAACTAGGGAATTCTGGGAGTTGAAGTCCACGCATCTTAAAAGTTTCCACCATTGAAAAGCAATACTTGAAACAGTTTGGCTACATAACAGTGTAACCACAACAATACACAAGCACACAATAGATACAAACTTAAAGTGAACCACTCCAAACTCGATTGCAGAAAATATGACTTCAGTAACAGAGGGGTCAATGCCTGGAATGCACTACCTGACTCTGTGGTCTCATCCCAAAACCCCCAAAACTTTACCTAAAACTGTCTACTGTTGACATCACCCCATTCCTAAGAGGTCTGTAAGGGGCGTGCATAAGAGCACCAGCATGTCTACCATCCCTATCCTAATGTTCCCTTTAATTGTATTCATTTTATGTATTCAATTCATGCTTATACTTATATATATAATCTAATATGTATTCGAAAAAATAATATATATATAAATAAATAAATAAATAATGAGGAAGTATGACCAAAAAAACCACAAAACTGCTTTCTGCTCACAGAATATTGTATAAGGGATGATGAGCCAAATTCCTTATCAATTCCAAGGCCCCCTGGAGGTCTAAGACAACCATTTGTTTGTTTGTTTATATAATTTATTAAGGTTCTCCTCGCACATATGTGCTAGTCGTTCCCAACTCTAGGGGGCGATGCTCATCTCCGTTTCAAAGCCGAAGAGCCAGCACTGTCCGAAGACGTCTCCGTGGTCATGTGGTCGGCATGACTCAATGCCAAAAGTACATGGAACGTTGTTACTTTCCCACCAAAGGTGGTCCCTACTTTTCTACTTGCATTTTTTTTTACGTGCTTTCGAACTGCTAGATTGGCAGGAGCTGGGACAAGTAACAGGAAGTCACCCCATTACGTAGCGCTAGGGATTCAAACCGCTGAACAGCCGACCTTTCGATCGACAAGTTCAGCATCTTAGCCACTGAGCCACCACGTCCCTTATATAATTTATTAGCTCCTCCCAATTCCAACGGACTGCAAAGCATCCAGATGTTCTCCATAACTTTCCCTAAAAAAAGGAAAGTTGGAGAGTGGACAAAAATAATATAGATAGGTTGGATCCATGGATGTTCTTTTAAGGAGAGGTGGACACTCACCTCCTTCAAGGCTGGTGGATCTATCCCCCTCCCACAATGAACCAGATCATTGATCTGGTCATCAGGATCAATAAATTTGAACTCTTCCCAGACAACTGAGCAAGACGCTGGGTTTCCCAGGACCTGTACTGCTGAATCCCAACCCCAAGCAATGCAAAACAATTTTATCTAATATTGGCCCTCTAAGTTTTCCTTCTTCCCACGACCAGGTCATCCTAAACAGGACCACTGGCTGCCTCTGCAGAGACAATAAAGGTGGATAAAAAGTGCCATTTTTCTACCCTTCTCACTATGCAGTAATCCTTTTAACAGATTAACAGAGTTGGAAGGGACCTTGCAGGTCATCTAGTCCAACTCCCAGCACAATCAGGAGATTCTACACCAGGTGTCAGATTCTAGACCTGTGGCTCCAGAGGGCCCTCTGCTGTGGCTCCACATCAAGTGATCCCACCACTGGCTGGCCCCACCTCTCTCCCTCCCCTCCCAATCACTCCTTGCCTGATCTGAGAAGGTAAGGGTGATGTTGTGGCCCGCCAGCGGCCTGCGCAGCCGGCGCTCGCGTCGGACAGGGAGGAGGCTGAAGAGAATGTGGTGCCAGAGGCAGAGACTCAGCCAGGGCCTTCAGAACCTCCAGAGGCTCCTTCAAGTGGAGAGAGCGAAGTGGAGGAGCCTCTTCTCAATGCTCAAGCACGCAGGCTATTCAGTGGCTACTCAGGAGGAGGAGGTCTCCTCGAGAGTAAGGCTTGAGGATAATTGGCCACTCCCTTAGTCTATTTAAGTCACACACCGTTAGTAACTTTCTTGCTAGAAACAACTTGTAATTATCAACAAAGAATTTTTAGAAAAGTCTTATCTTGCTTTCTGGGCTGGTTGCCAACCATTGCCAGACTTTGGTTTATTCTTGCTACTTAATAAATTTGATAAGGACCATTTGTGTGTGTCTATATCCTCAGGAATCCAGAACTGGGGCAGAACAGGTGATGGCGACGGATGGAGAAGCGGTCAGGGTAGAGACAGAGAGATACAGAGAGAGTGGGAAAAAAACAGGCATAGAGAGATACAGAGAGAGGGGGGAGAGAAAGTGGGAGAGAGGGGGAGGGAAGGAGGGAGGGAGAGAGAGAGATGTCAAAAGGGTTTTGTGATTCCCGGTGTTTTTTAACAACCAGTTCTCTGTCCTAATGTCTGGCTGGGTAGGCGTGGGTGTGGGAGTTCATGTGACTGGTGGAAGTGAGTGACGTCGAGTTGGCCTCACCCACCCAGGTTTTGTGGCTCCCGGTGTTTTCTTTTCTGTGGGAAACAGGTCCAAATGGCTCTTTGAGTGTTTACGGTTGCAGACCCCTGCCCTTTCTGAGAGATGGCAGTCCAGTCTCTTCATGAAAGCTTTCAGTGATGAAGCTCCCACAACATCTGAAAGCAACTTCCATGGGTTGATTGCTCTCAGTCAGAAAATTACTCCTTATTTCTAGGTTAAATCTCTCCTTGTTCAGTTTCCATCTATAATTCCTTGTCTGGCTCTCAGGTGCTTTGGAAAATAGATTGACCCCCTTCCTCTCTGTGGTAGCCCCTCAAATATTGGAACCCTGCTAACATGACTCCCCTGGTCCTTCTCTTCACTAGACTAGCCATTCCCAGTTCCTGCAACCGTTCTTCATATGTTTTAGCCTCCAGTCCCCTCATTATCCTGGTTGCTTTTCTCTGCACTCTTTCTAGAGTCTCAACATCTTTTTTTATAGTGTGGTGACCACAACTGGATCCCTAAGGAAGGTTCTTGCCCAAGCCTGGCCATGATCTTGTTTTCCTCCAGCAAGGTTCTAGGTATACCTCATGGCATTTTATCACCTGGAGTTCTTCCAAAATCCAGGGAGAACCTCCAGCATCCATGAACATAGAGATGTTATACCAGGGGTGGGTTCTACTTACCTTTACTACCGGTTCACAACGGGATCACGCATGTATGATCGCTTTGCTCGTGCACGCGCCTTGCTTCTGCACATGCGCAGATCACTTCTAATGATGTCAGGGTCAGTGGGCGGAGCCTCCCACCAGTTTTACTACCGGTTCTATAAAACCGGTCCAAACCGGGGGCAACCCACCACTGTGTTATATAGTCAGCTTCAGATCCAAAGTCAAAATCGCTCTTTCATATCATTCTATATGAAAATTAATACTAGCAACGTCCATCACACAGAATATGTTTAGTAATTTCTAAGAGGGAGACGCCAGTAGAAATACTCCTCGACAATGCTGAAGTGCACAGGCATTAGCTCTAAGGATAATTTTCTATAATTCCTTTATGGGAAAAAAATCATAGTTGATATTTAAAAATTACCAATCACCCCAAAAGCATGTTTAGGGAGAGTAATTAAGGATGAAAATGGCAGGGAGAATATATTATTTCATCAGACTGCTCAGACATTAGCATCTCCTGGTTTTTAGATTCATGTCGATCTCTTGCGTAAAACATGCTTCGCGATACATACTCTTTGACAGGTGTTGAAATATAGAGTGCAGTCAAAGTAATTTGAAGGAACAAAACACCTCAGGTGGTATAGCAAGAAGACAATGGAAAAGAGACAGATGAGCACACTTGGTCTAATTTTAATTACACAGCAATTCATAAACTTTACAAGTGTTGGATAATACATAATCCTCTTTCAGTTTTTGGAAGAAAGAAAAAAAAACCTGTTCCTTCATATTGTTATGTTAGCATTTTGATGCATATATTTGTAAGCATGTATATGTTTTTATGCAATTTGACAGAGTTATATTATTTTAATTAGGCATATTCAAATGTTTTTTCCTAAATAAAAGACGTTGCATATACATAAAATCTGCAGATGAAAAGGATAGTGAGTTGCTTTAATAACCATGGCAAAAATAATAATAATAATTGCAAAATTGGGCACAACTCACTTAATAGACACTTTGCTTAGCAAAAAAAATTCTCGACCAACTTTGGTCGTAAGTGAAGGACTTTTTAGATGCTTCCAAGGCATTTACTAATATCAGTTATTACCCATTATCCTGTGTCAGTCTTTGTGTCTTAAAAGGTAAAGATTCCCCCCGCACATATTTCTAGCCATTCCCGGGGGTGAATGGCTAGAACATATGCACCACCCCCATTCTCTAGGGGGCGCTGCTCATCTCCATTTCAAAGCCGAAGAGCCAGCACTGTCCAAAGTCATCTCCGTGGTCATGTGGCCAGCATGACTCAACACCAAAGGCGCACGGAAGGTGGTCCCTATTTTTCTACTTGCATTTTTTATGTCCTTTCGAACTGTTAGGTTGGCAGAAACTGGGACAAGTAACGGGAGCTCACCCCATTATGTGGCACTAGGGATTTGAACCGCTGAACTGCCGACCTTTCGATCGACAAGCTCAGCATCTTAGCCACTGAGCCACAACATCCCTTTGTGCTTTACAGAGTATTTAATAAATATATGCTTAAGCATGAATCTCCTTTTGAAAAAAAAAACATTTCTTTGAGAGTTTACTGCTAACATTGAAAGAGGCATCTCACTTTGGACACTGCCGGATTTCAACCTTTGCTGAACTCGGTGTGTGTCCAGTGGTAAGATATGATGGCGATCGCACTATACACATTTAGTAGATGTCATAACAACTTTGAACATTTCTACTGCATTTGGTCAAAGGCCCACATTTCAGTAATCGCTGCACTCACAATTGACTGCTTGATTTTGGCTTAGCATGTTGTGCAAACACTCCCAGTTCTCAATTACAGCTCAGTAAAACATTTTTTAATGCCTTAGTACAACAGACGAACCTCCCAGTAATATTTTCTTTCCTCATCTGTATGCAAAACTGATTCTGGAGGGTTCAGCAAAATGTGATTAATTGAAACATGCATTTACATGGTAATGAAGCCACAAATTTAATCCTGAGTTCCCTTCTCATAAACCATTTTTTTCCTTCCAAAGAACTGAGACTGGATGTTTTAAAAAATGTTCCAACCTTCTCCTTGTGGATATAAAGGGGCAAAGAGAAGGGAATTACAAAAACTTATGTTTTGGAAGGACTTTTATGTAGCAAAAAATACTGGATCCCTCTTTGAAGTATGAACGAGATGAACTATTAATGAGAAAATAGTGTTTTTTCTCAGTGTAGCTGAAATTTGATGCAAATAGAATAGAATAGAATAGAATAGAATAGAATAGAATAGAATAGAATAGAATAGAATAGAATAGAATAGAATAGAATTCTTTATTGGCCAAGTGTGATTGGATACACAAGGAATTTGTCTTGGTACATACGCTCTCAGTGTATAAAAGAAAAGATACATTCTTCAAGAATCATAAGGTACAACACTTAATGATAGACATAGGGAACAAATAAGCAATCCAATAATACTAGGAAACAATCAATATAAATATAAATCATAAGGATACAAGCAACTAAGTTAGTCATGCAGTCATAACTGGGAGGAGATGGGCAATAGCAACAATGAGAAGATTATTAGTAATAGTAATGCAGCCTTAGTGAATAATTTGACAGTATTGAGGGAATTATTTGTTTAGCAGTGTGATGGCATTCGGGGAAAAAACTGTTCTTGTGTCTAGTTGTTCTGGCATGCAGTGCTGTATAGCGTCGTTTTGAGGGTCGGAGTTGAAACAGTTTATGTCCAGGATGTGAGGGGTCTGTAAATATTTTCACAGCTCTCTTTTTGACTCGTGCAGTATACAGGTCCTCAATGGAAGGCAGTATTATTATTTCATAATAATCAGGGCTACTAGATAACCATTGCATAAATCTGGATAACCACTAGGTAGTCATAAAATTGCTGCCATCTAGTAATCATCTGGATTTTTGCAGCCCAGATCTCATAGCTCAAACGAAGCCCTATTGAACCCACTGGCTGGATTCACATATTGAACAAAGACATAATCACTAGAATATTGTATAAATCCAGTGCCTGTGGTTTCCAACCCATGATTGATGGTTTAGCATGCTGAGTACAACCAGGCAATCATGGTTGATTTAATAAACCATGTTTAAACAAACAGACCTCAGCACAACCAGGTTTTTGAGGCATAGTTATGCTGAATGGTGTATAAATTACATTTTTAAAAAAGCAGAATGCATTAGAGGAAGAGCTGGCTGCTTTTCTTTCCTATTCCTGAAAATCGTCTTCTCAGATTTTCTCCCAAAAAATTAATGCAGCAAACTTTGGATTTTTTTTTTTAAAGAAAAACTTTCAATAGATTGGAGAAGCAATAATTTCATTAGAAAAGAATAGCCATAAACCATGGTTTTACATGTAATATACTCTCATGTATAATGCATGTTAGTAAAGCCACTGACAAATAGCAAAGAAATAAAGTGACAATATTTAATAATTCATCAGCATTACAGCTAATTCCCTTTACTGTCAAAAACAGACCTGGCATTGAAAGTACCTCTGAGAAAAATCAAAAGATAAATATCTAGGAATTGACTGAGAAGATATAGCCCCGTTTTGGAATTAATTTTACATTTCCTTCCTTCCTTCCTTCCTTCCTTCCTTCCTTCCTTCCTTCCTTCCTTCCTTCCTTCCTTCCTTCCTTCCTCCCTTTTCTTATGTTGGATAGAATTATAGGCATTATTATCCCACACAAGAATTTATTTATCAAATGATACCCACTCCCCACTCCCACCCCGTAGGATACACAGTAAACTCCTTCTATTGTTATCTCCCAATTATAATCTGTAAGTGGTTTTGGCTGGGAATGATTGACTGACATAAAATCACCCACTGGAATTCCATGAGGAGAAAAAAAATATCTACAATCTCCA
This sequence comes from Pantherophis guttatus, assembly GCF_059756535.1. Lineage (NCBI taxonomy): Eukaryota > Metazoa > Chordata > Lepidosauria > Squamata > Colubridae > Pantherophis > Pantherophis guttatus. The sequence goes on from NC_142076.1 coordinate 7,931,943, forward strand.
TCCATGCCCACAAAATAAGGCTCATGTCCTCCATCTCTAACATAGAGAAAAAGCTCCAAATTCATCTACACAGTTGGCCTCCTGTGGAAAAAAAAACGTAAGAACAGAATGAATAATTGTTAATGATCTACCTAATTCTATTCTCCTTTTTCTTGTTGTCACTGATATTCAAGGGCAAAACATTACACAAAAGAGGAGCTAAGTCCAATTTCTTCTCTAAGTTTCTCCTTCAATATAGAACCTCCACGAATTTTAACACACTGAGTTGGTGCACACGGTTATTGTTTCCCATCCATTCACTACAACCCCTCCATTGCAATACGCAAAATGAGGCTCATGGCAATGCGTGATATAAGCCAACTATGGTGTATTCAACAAACCTCATTGACAACCTCATAGCTTGATATGTGCAAACAAAGTCACTAACCTATAGTAGGCAGGAATATAAACTTGGTTTATCACTGTAGAGTTAAAGGGAGATACTCATGTGTCATCTAAAAGTTAACTGGAAGTAAAAGCTAACTTTTACTGTAATAATTGTATATAATAACTGTATATTATAATAACTGTAAAATATAATATAATATAATATAATATAATATAATATAATATAATATAATATAATATAATATAATACAATACAATACAATACAATACAATACAATACAATACAATACAATATAATGAAATTATAATAACTGTAATAATTTCATTGTTACAACTTTGGTGCCTACTTTTGTTTTATTTCACTGATTAATTTTGGTACAGGTTCTAAGTATTAATCCCATATCACAATTTAAACACTAAAAATATATATATCTCAGTCCCCTCTCCTGTAAGGAAAACTAAGCCATTGAGATAAAAGTAGACTCTTTGCAACTGGCTATTGTGTCTCCCAAATATGCAGAAAATATGATAGTAATAGCAGTAGCACTTAGACTTGTATACCACTTTAAAGTGCTTTTACAGTCCTCTCTAAGCAGTGTACAGAGTCAGCCTCTTGGCCCCAACAATCGGGGTCCTCGGAAGGATGGAAGACTGAGTCAACCTTGAGCCTGGTGAGATTCGAACTGCCAAATTGCAGGCAGCTGGCAGGCAGCAGAAATAGCCAATAGTACTGCTTTCTAGCCTCTATACCACCACACTCACTCCTTCCTTCCTTCCTTCCTTCCTTCCTTCCTTCCTTCCTTCCTTCCTTCCTTCCTTCCTTCCCAATAGCACTTAGACTTATATACCGCTTCACAGTGCTTTTACAGTCCTCTCTAAGCGGTGTACAGAGTCAGCCTCTTGACCCCAACAATCAGGGTCCTCATTTTACCCACCTCGGAAGGATGGAAGACTGAGTCAACCTTGAGCCTAGAGAGATTTGAACTGCCAAATTGCAGGCAGCCTGCAGTCAGCAAAAGTATCCTGCAGTACTGCACTCTAACCACTGCGCCACCATGGCTCATGATACAAAAATTTAGTAACCAAACTGTCAATTATTTTTCGAACAATGGACAAATTGCTGGAGTGCTAATACAATTTAAGCACAATAATTAGATTTAAAAAAACTAGAATATGGTTGGTGACAGAGAATCGGAGGTAATAGAATCTTGTGTTCTACTTCTTAAATAGGAACATCATTCTGCTTCAGTCAATCCATTTATGACAATTTAAAAAGGGCAAAGCAAATTCTTTTTATTGCTAATAATATTGTGCTTTGAAGGTTAGCAGAATTTATCAGGTCAAAATTCAATTATGCATTATCTACTTTGTTTCTCTTTTTGTTCACAGTAGATACTTAAAATTTCTTACAGTGGGTATTGGTCTCCATTCCACATTAATTAGATTAGCACATATGGGGTTTTTTTTCCTTTTTAAAAAAATCTAAATTCTTCAGGTTCTACACTCTTACAAATTCAGATAATTTGCAGACAAAATGAACTTTTGTCATTGTAAAAGTAAATTGAGAAAAAGCTTTATGAAATTATACAGATGGCTATTGTGACAGATGGGAAAGTTAATTTAGAGGAAAAAAATGATTTTTTTTTAAAAAAAATCCTTTTACTTATTCTCTTTGTTGATGCAATATAATGTGATTTAGATACTATTCTTAAAAATAATTATTAGGCACCTGTTAAGGTAATATCTACCAAGTGAAAAAGAAGAAATGGGTTTTGTTGAGAGTTGGGGGGAGGGGTTTGGAAGGGGGCGGGGGCAATCAATAAGCATCCTGGAACTTTATATCACTTTTTTTCATGCTTAGTAGAAACTTGATCAGGTGGAATCAACTTCAGCATTTTTCCATCAATAGATTATAGTTTTGCAATTCAGTCATTTGTCTGAAATGGTTTAGGGTCTCCTACTTGAGCAAGGAGTTGGACTAGAAGACCTCTGAAGTCCCTTCCATCTTATTCTCTTATCTCTCTATGAATCTGGACATGTCTTCTAACCTAGGCTCCCTTAAAAAGCAGGAATTCCTTTCGTTCACAGTCTGGCAGGACACTTGGGCCATCACAGGTGCCCCCTTGACACAAGTGACGTCGAGCTGGCCACGCCCATCCTAGCCACATCCACCCTAGTCCCCTGAGGTCAGACACAACCCTGGTGCAGCCCTCAACGAAATCCAGTTAGACACCCTTGGATTGGAGGGTCTCAAAGCTGCTTTTCCAAAAGGTAACGATACTGCTTTTTTTTTTTTTCTTGAGGAGGAAGAAGGAAACATTTTGCTTCTCATACAAGAAGCTTCATCAGTTGTCATCACTTGTAAAATTCCTTTACAGATTTGTTTTTCATTGGAGAATTTCAGGGACTCTAAAATCTCACTTGTTTCAGAGGGCAGAAAGGTATACTAGTGTCAGGTTTCGATGTCATCTCAAATAAATTGCACTTCCAAACAATTAATCTTTGCTGAAATATTCCATTTATTGAGTACGACAGATCTGGCCCTGACTTCGTCGTAGCCGATACTAACCCTCTGACCCCCAAACCCTTCCCTTTCCATTCCCCAATTCTCATCTTCTCATTGGCCATCTTCCAAGTCAGTCTCCCCAGCTTCTGACCTCACCTCACAGGAATGTTCCCCCCTCCCATCCCATCTCCTAGGGAATATTATCTACAGAGAAAATAAGTAGGTGAAAAGTCAAGCCTCGTCTTTTTATGGCAGCATCAGAATGCTGACAACTAGCTCATGTGCAATTTAATTAATTCTACGTGTGCTCTAATAGGTTAATGTTTATTAATTTATTATTAAATTTGTCTCCCCCCCCCCATCACACCACAAGGCAACTCTGGATAGCTTGCAACATTAATATTGTTAGTTTACATTTTATTAATTACTAAAGTTATACTAGCTTTGAATCTCATTTTTTTTTAAAAAAAAGTTTGAAGCAATGGAGTGGAAACCCTTGAGCACAAATACCAATGTAGCATTCAAATTTAAGCATAATTGTCTTGAATACATTATCTATTCACAGTCATACAGGGCACGTATCCTGCATATATTATATGGAAATAAGGTCATCTAGAAGAATGGAAAGCTTAATTTAAGAAAAGGAACAAACAAATGTTTGTAAGAAGTTGAAACTGATTTTGACTGACTGAAAAAGGGCAATGAAAACCATTACTTATGCTTAATTTGTTTAATTTACTAGGCAGACATAAATGCAACTCTAAAATAAAATATCACAAGATATAAATAATTTGAAAGACAAAACAAATAATTTGAAACATGAAACAAAATGTCGTTAAAGCAGTAAAATGATCGTCGACAAGGACAGTTGAAATGAATGCACAAACCCACTCAAAGATCTCAGGCATAAAATGAATTCATAACATACATTTCCAAATATGCCCGATAATTTCCACACATTTTATTGTGCCTTGTGGAAGAATTACCAGTGAAGTAATTTAAGGGTTCATATTACAATTTTCAATGATTCTCATTTCTCTTATAAAACTGACTCTTGCTAAAGGACGGATGTTTGACATAAAGTCAACAAATTTGGATACGAGCAAGAATTCCAGCCAGACATAAAAGTCTCGGGCAGTTTTGAGCTTATTAATATAATGAATTGACTTACAGCCCCCTTGTAAACCAACTTTCAGCCTGTAATAGAATACTGATATGGATAACATGTGCAAAAACACACTGTTTGTGACTTACTACTTATGACTGTATGACTGTAACCTTGTTGCTGGTATCCTTACGATTTATATTGACTGTTTCCCTATGACTATCATTAAGTGTTGTACCTTATGATTCTTGACGAAGGTATCTTTTCTTTTATGTACACCAAGAGCGTATGCACCAAGAAAAATTCCTTGTGTGTCCAATCACACTTGGCCAATAAAAAATTCTATTCTATTCTATTCTATTTTATTCTATTCTATTCTATTCTATTCTATTCTATTCTATTCTGTTCTGTTCTGTTCTGTTCTGTTCTGTTCTGTTCTGTTCTGTTCTGTTCTGTTTATAGAATATGCATATATCACATATCAGTAGAAGCTGCCAATCTCTTCAGGGCAGAAGAGAAGTACAAATTCATTCTCTTTGCCTTTAGTGAAACTACTATGATCCCAAATGCCCTTACTGAGGAACAAGACACATTTAGTTCAGTAAACTACTACAGGTAGTTCTTGGCTTATGGCCACAATTGGGATCAGAAATCCCATTACTAAGCAAGTTGTGCTCAATTTTACTTTTTTTTGGGGGGGCAATACATTTAATCAATCAATCGATCAATCAATTGAACTTGATGAAGAAGGGAATGGCTTTGCCTCAGCATTACCCACTGGTTTTTTTTTTTTTTCCTGCCGGGGAGACATGATAGCAGTCTTCCAATATTTGAGAGGTTGCCACAGAGGGGGGGTGTCAAGATATTTTCCAAAGCACCTGAAGGCCAGACAAAGGACAATGGTTGGAAACTGATCAAGAAGAGATTCAACCTGGAAATAAGGAGGAATTTTCTGACAGTGAGAGCAATCAACCCATGGAACAGAAGTTGCCTTCGGAAGTTGTGGGAGCTTCATCACTGGAGGCTTTCAAGAAGAGACTGGACTGCCATCTGCCAAAAATGGTGTAGGGTCTCCTACTTGGGGGGGGAATTGGACTAGATGACCTACAAGGTCTCTTCAAACCTTGTTAAATTTATAAGTTGAGGAATGCCATACAGGACAGTGCTGGTTAACCTTTTCCGGACTGATTGCTCAAAGCGCGTGTGCGCCCAAACCCCCGAAATGCCATGTGTGTGTAGCGCTGCACGTGCGCCCTGTGCCCCTGCCCATGAGCATGCCCCCCCACATGCAGCCTGGCCCCCACGTATGAGCATGTAGGACCCCGTATGCGCCCCCACGTATGCATGCAGAGACCCGATGATCAGCTGGCTGGTGGGAGGTGTGTGTGTATGCGTGGCGGAGCTGAACTGGGGCAAGGGCTCATGTGCCCACAGAGAGGGTGCTGCATGCCACCTGTGGCACACGTGCCATAGGTTCACCATCACGGATATAGGAGGTGCATTATAAAGTGAAACAGAGGGCAAATGATGAAATCAGAACTGTAGCAATAGACTGTAGCAAATTTTTTGTACATGCATTTTAGTTTTGCGGATGCTAAGATCAAGGAAGCAAGAACTATAGATTTTAGTCAAGAAATTTTAAGGCTAATCTTTCACAATAGCAATAGACTGAATAGACTGATTCAAAGTTACAACGGCACTGAAAAAAGTGACTTATGATCATTTTTCACACTTATGACCGTTGCAATATCCCCATGGTCACGTGATTTACATTGGGATGCTTGACAACTGACTCACATTTATAACGGTTGCAATGTCCCCGAGGTCACATGATCCCCTTTTGCAACCTTCTGACAAGCAAAGGCAATGGGGGAATTGCGGATTCACTGAACCACCGTGTTACTAATTTAAGGACTGCAGTGATTCACTTAACAAAGATGGTGGGAAAAGTCATAAAATGGGACAAAGCTCACTTAACAAATTTCTCACTGAACAACCTAAATTTTGGGCTCAATTGCGGTCATAAATTGAGGACTACCTGTAGTTGGAGCAGCTAGGGAGAGAAGGGAATGATATTGTGGGAATGAAATATTTGGGGAAATATTAAAAAGGCAGAGTATTATATTTTCCCAAAGGGAGAAATGGAGAAACATGCTCTTAAAGACAGAAAGCAGACTCAGTCTTTCTTAATAGCCTGCCCAGCCGATATTTTGTGCCCATTAAGAAAGACTGGGCCATCCTATCTACAAAATAAAAGACTCCAGGATGATGGGATAAAGAAGAACAGGACACAACCCTTCAGGGCATAATAGGATTAACACACTACCATTTAGCAGATGACACAGAGCTCACTACATTGCACAATCTCCTAAGGGTATTTCACACATTGCACAACACTCCCTAGCACCTATTCTGACCCAGCTCTCCAAACACAACAAACCCTCTTAAGTTAACTCAAAGATTCCTTTATTAGGAGCACCAGTAGCACCAGCAAAAAGTTTCTCTCTCATAGCAGGCTAACAAGTTTGTCCAGCAGGGAGGTGAATAGTTATCTGCCACAACTATTCATTTCCAGGCCCACTGCCTTTTATCCCCAGAGCTAAGGTGGGGCTTTGCTAGCAGCACTGGCTCTTCCTTCCCAAGGACCGGCTCACGGATTTCCACTGCTCTCCTCTCCTCTGCCTTCTATGCATCCGCATGTCAGGCACTGGACCCAGCTATTCCTCCTCTTCCTCATCAGCCACCTCTAGACCTGGGGACTGTTGACTCTCCATCTGAGGGCTGATGGATGGCCCAGGCTCCGCCTCTCTCTCTCTTTCTCTGACAGCTCCATTCCCTCTTCCCCCTCGGAGCTCTCAGGTTGCCTTGATGCTGGCCCTGACTCCCACGTCTCCTCCTCCTCCTCTGATTCGGCTGCTGGAGGGGCCGGCGGCAGACAGGCCACAACAGCAGCCTCTCTGAAACTTATGCAAATCCATATACTCATTAAACCAACTGGTCAGCTAACCCAGGACTGCTGTTGCTTCTGTTCATCATTAAACCACGTGATCAGGTGCTGAGCATTGCAGCATCCACCATGCTGTCCCCATTTGCAACCTTCCTCGCTAACTTCCTACAAGCAAAGTTAAGGGGCACGTCAGCAGGAGATTGCAGCCATGAAATGTCCTCACTTAATGTCCCATGGTGATTTGCTTAATGATGGCAACCACTTGGAATTTCTGTTGCTAAATGGTGCAAATCATGCGATGTCACACTTTAGAACTACCTCAGTTAGCAATGGAAATTCCAGTCCCAATTATCATCATTAAGCGAGGACTACCTGCAGTTTCTTTTGGGGTGGAGGGTAGAAAATTCAGAGCAAAAAAAACCAAAAACAATGAAAGCAGGCTTGGGCAGAGCATGAATTTTAACATTGCTTCTGCAAATATTCTATGTTGCACCCACACCCTTAAAGCAAAGCAAAGAAAACAATATTGCGTGCACTGGTGATTTATAGTCTGAAAATCACACACACATACCCCAAAATGATTGTGCATGTCCGTAAATTGGCTATCGTATTTTGCTACATGGCTAGACGCATGATTCCCTTTAATTGAATGCCACTGTAAATGGCATCATATTTTCTAGGTCATGAAGATCAAATGAGCTGTGACAACAGTCTCCCAAAACTTAATAGAAAGTTCATTGAATAACTTCCAAGTTTTAAATTGTATCTCTGCTGTGAAACACTAGATATAAACACACATTATTATCAAACTCCTATAACTCCCCCCTCCCCCAAAAAATCCAACAATAGAGATATGGGTACTAACAGGAAGGCATGTCTTTTGCATCACAAAAAATTGTAATGATTTTAGAGGAACATATATGATTCATTAAAGGACGCGGTGGCTCAGTGGCTAAGATGCTGAGCTTGTCGATCGAAAGGTCGGAAGTTCAGTGGTTCGAATCCCTAGTGCCATGTAACGGGGTGAGCTCCCATTACTTGTCCCAGCTTCTGCCAACCTAGCAGTTCAAAAGCAGGTAAAAAATGCAAATAGAAAAATAGGGACCTTTGGTGGGAAGGTAACAGCATTCTGTGCGTCTTTGGCATTTAGTCATGCTGGTCATATGACCACGGAGACATCTTCGGACAGCGCTGGCTCTTTGGCTTTGAAATGGAGATGAGCACCACCCCTAGAGTCGGGAACAACTAACACATGTGTGCGAGGGGAACCTTTACCTTTACCTTTATATGATTCATTGACATAATGTACCCTTCAAGCCACTCAATACTCTGGCATATTTTAAAAAGTAATATTTAAACAAACCTGTCTCCCTATATAGAACTGTGGTTGTATTAATCTGCAGTCAGAGATAGTGCAATTAATCAAATTCACGCCTATCCACTACAAAAGGCTGCGCTTCTGTATCAAGGACAATTGAACACAAGGTTGTTTTTGACGTTTGTGTAACAGAAAAAGCTAAACTGACACTAAATTGAAACCAAAAGCTTGAGAAACATACTTCTGACAGTGTTGACATCATATGTATTCATATTACATTATCATGTTTCTCTTCCCTCAGCTATAAAATTATTCATTTTATAATGTCCCATTCTGAGTCAAGTATTTTTTTAGGTAAAATTGGGGCCTCTAGACCTGGAAGGCTAAAATAAACTAAACACCATTGAAAGTCTAAGGCTGAACAATAAAATTCTAGGGTGTTTTTTTTATTATTTTATTTTAGAAGAGACATTCTTTTATCCCACACCCTAGACTATTAGGAGCCACGCTTGTGATTCTGACCAAGCCACAGTCTCGTCACACAAATTTACAGTAAAGATACTGACACCAATCTATGGAAGAAGACTCTAAAGGGTAAAACCAATAAAAGTCACTAGTTTCACTTCACAAGGATGGTTAAGAAGATGTTGGTCAAAGGACGGTGCAATGGAATTCTCTAAATCTGGGAAGAAGAAAGTGTATTTCCCAAAAAGTGAACATTCCTTTTACAACAGATGATGTCAAGCCCTATAAAGCAGGCTGTCAGACATGGAAGCCGTCTTTTGCATTGGGCCTTCAGGCCTGCCATATTTACTGCTGTGGGAAACTGGGAGGGGGGATTGTATGGAGCAAGGGTGATATATAGTCATAATAACATTCCTTTCTCAGAGAGTCAAGGACATCTTGCCCTGCACCTGGAAGGCTGGAACTGGGAGGCATCTCCAGTTGGGACGGTGCTTGGATTGGACCTTGTGATGGACATGTGGGTGTTGGGCAGGGATTTGGACTTTCCTTTGGGTGGGGAAAACCTGGAAGCTTTCAGATTCGGGTTTCCCCAGATGTGCCAATATGACATCTCTAATCAAATGGAACTTTTGAGGAAACTCAAGCCTTGGGGTTTTCTTTTGTTGGGGGTGTTACTTGGAACCCTGACACAGGTACACTTAGGAAGCAAGAACTGTTTGGATTTCTGGTGTTGTAAAAAAAAAATATTTTGAAAATAATTCTCAAGCTCTATTCATACCTAATTTAATTAAGGCAAACCTACTTAGCAGAGCTAAGTTTTCCCGCTTATGTTTCCCCCTCTCTCCTGGACTCCGGAACCTTTTTTGTAACAATTAGGGTTCCTCTGTCATGTTTTCATAGTTAGATATTCCATCACAATTAAACAGGTAGCAACTTTTTTCTAAGTATAGATACAGGAAGATGATTAAAGACATCAAAGGGGCCCTTCATTAATGGATTCATTAATAAATGAGGTCTAAGGTACATATATTCAATTTTCAAGATTCTGTACCCTAACCTTTTTTCCTTGAAATAAACCTGATTAATGAGACTCTGTGAGAATCACCTCCCTTGGTTTTGAGCTGCTGATGAATGTGACATTACCACAGAGATAATTTATTTTAAAGTAAATGGGAAAATGAACCCAAGCAAATATTTATCAAGAACAGCTCATGTCAGACTACTCTCGCCTCCTTTTTCATTGAGTGCATTCCTTTATAGATTATGGGAATGCTGCAGACAGAGTATATCTTGATGTCAATAAAGCATTTAGCAAAATATTACGATGGCATTATCTTTAGCAAACTAAAATTAGCAAATATAATGGGCAATTAAATGGATAAACAGGCTCAAAAAATTATATTGAAAAACAGTTTGTCATCAAACTGGAAGGAGACAGGGGTGAAATCCAGCAGGTTCTGACAGGTTTTGGAGAACCGGTAGCAGAAATTTTGAGCAGTTCGGAGAACTGGCAAATCTGGCTGGCCTCAAAGTGGGGTGGGAATGGAGATTTTGCAATATCCTTCCCCCAGGAGTGGGGAGGGAATCGGGATTTTGCAGTATCCTTCCCCTGGAGTGGGGTGGGAATGGAGATTTTGCAGTATCCTTCCCCTGCCATGCCCACCAAGCCACGCCCACTAAACCATACCACGCCCACCACCAAAAACCGGTAGTAAAAAAATTTGGATTTCACTACTGGAAGGAGATATGAAATGGAATACCCTAAAATTCAGTGTTGTTGATTAAGAAAACACAGGTGATCCTTGCCTAATAACCACTTTTTCAGTAACTGCTCAAACTTACAGCAACACTGACTAAATGATACTTTAGAGTCTGGAGCGTCCTAAATCTGCCAATCATACTCGATAGGCAGAACCTATGGTAGTTACTTGGAGGAAGTAGGTAAAAGGACGTCACGTACAAGGTCAGAACTTTTTTTCAAAAAATTATAATGAAGCGCAGAACACGGAGTAAAGGATTTCAAGAAGGCCTATTAGGAAAAGTCTATGAACCGTAACACTGAAACCATTTGTAGAGATGTACAGGATTCTGATCCTTGAATTCATCTAAGCAAAAAAAAAAATGGTGAATCAACTCTTGTAACTAGTTTGATATAGATTCTTCAGTAAGTGAAGAGAAGTGAAAATAATGGCTTTCCGATGCTATGTTTCTAGGACAATGTACTGGTCAGATGAAGGAGAGGTGAAATCCAGCAGGTTCTGACAGGTTCTGGAGAACCGGTAATGGAAATTTTGAGTAGTTCGGAGAACCGGCAAATACCACCTCTGGCTGGCCCCAGAGTGGGGTGAGAATGGAGATTTTGCAGTATCCTTCCCGTGGAGTGGGGAGGGAATGGGGATTTTGCAGTATCCTTCCCCTGGAGTGGGGAGGGAATGGGGATTTTGCAGTATCCTTCCCCTGGAGTGAGGTGGGAATGGAGATTTTGCAGTATCCTTCACCTGCCACGCCCACCAAGCCACGCCCACAGAACCGGTAGTAAAAAAAAATGGATTTCACCAGTGAGATGAAGGCACTTTCATAGAAAGAGCTAGTACTAAAGGACTACACAGTACATAAATCAGGTAAGAGAAATTCTAATAGCTTCCAGCTAATGGTTGAGGCAGGCCTGACACCCAGTTTCAAAAATACTTTATTTGCCCATCATCTTCCCAACTGTAATTTACCAGCCTCCTTGTTTTGTTTGATCTTATATGCTGACTCTTGGACTAACCTCTGATACAGATCACAAGGTGAACCAGTTTCTCCCTTTCTTACATGCACACCCAAGTTTCTTCAACTTAATTTTTAGTTTACTGTGCTAATGTACTATTAAGCTAACAGTTTCAGGACCCTGGAGAGTTCTCGGAGGCATTGAATTGACTCTCAAGGAAGGATAAAAGAAGGGAGGGAGAGGAAGGAGAGGAAAGAGAGAAGAAAGATTGCTGTAAAACAAAAAGATGAAATGGAAGAAAGGCAACCCTGAATACGTTTAAATTTATCAGGATAAAGAATGAACTACTATTAACAGTTAAAAGAGAATATATATGATTAAAAAAGGAGAAATTAGAATTTGAGGGTGGAAGAAGATGTTGTTTATATAATAAGCATAGAATTATCAAGATATGATTAAAAATATGGAAAATGAATATTTTGGCAGAATTTGTAACTATGGAAAGTGTATTTGGATATGACAAGTTGTATAAGATATGATATGGTCAATACTCTGTTCATAAAATATGTGGATGTGTATGGAAAAAAATAAAAAAAACTTGATTAAAAAAAGTTAACTATAGTAAGGGATAAAAATGTAAGTAAGCTAATGTAAGAAGAAATTTAGTTATAAACTTAGTTATACTACTTGGTTATACTATTATCATTACTGGTATTATATTATTATCATTATTAGTTTGTGTGTTAAGATTTACTATTATTTTTTCTTTGATTTCGCACTATTTGTAAATGTTATCCTGATAAGGCACTGTTTTTAAATAAATAAATAAATTTAATAATAATAATAACAACAACAACAACAACAACAACAACAACAACAACAACGTTATAACACAGTCACTCAGATGGTCCACTGGAAATTGTGTCACAACTACCATCAGCCTGTAGCAAAGAACTGGTGGGATCCTAAGCCTGAAAAAGTGGTCGAAAATGAGCATGCAAAACTGCTATGGGACTTCCGAATACAGACTGACAAAGTTTTAGAACACAATACCCCGGATATCACAATTGTGGAGAAGAAAAAAGTGTGGATCGTCGACATTGCCATACCTGGTGACAGCAGAATCGACGAGAAACAACTTGAAAAAATCACCAGATATCAGGACTTGAGAATTGAACTGCAGAGACTCTGGCATAAACCAGTGCAGGTGGTCCCAGTGGTACTCGGCACACTGGGTGCTGTGCCGAAAGACCTTAGGCGAGCACTTTAAAAAATTGGCGCTGACAAGATTACCACTGGTCAGCTGCAGAAAGCTACCTTACTGGGATCTGCTCGCATAATCTGCCGATACATCACACAGTCCTAAACGCTTGGAAAGTGTTCGACTAGTGATTTGGTATATGAAATCCAGCATGGTTATCTCATTTGCTATGTATATTGTCATTTTTATATATGTATATTGTCATTTGTATAATAATAATAATAACAACAACAACAACAACAACAACAACAACAACAACAATAATAATATAAAGCAGATAAGATAAAGCAGATAAAGCAGGAAGAAAAAATCACAAAGTACCGGGATTTGCAAATTGAAGTTGAGCGACTGTGGAAAAAGAAATCGTGTGTTGTCCCAATTGTAATTGGAGCCCTTGGAGCAATATCCAAAGGGCTACCCCGCTATTTAGAAATTCTAAATTTACCGGACTTGAACATTTTGACTCTACAAAAATCCACCTTACTCAGAACAGCTTACATCCTCCGACGATACCTTAACTGTTCCTAGGTCCTTGGTTAGGACTCGAGCTACTGAGCTATTAACCAGCCTCAAAGGCTGTGAATCTCACTAAAGATTAAATAATAATAATAATAATAATAATAATAATAATAATAATAATAATAATAATAGAATGTTGCTACCAATTCTTGTTTGCAGGCCTGTCAAACTGGCGGCTGGTGGGCTGGATGAGTCCCGCAGCGGCTACTGGCTCCACAAAGGCAAAAAACATCACAATACGTCATGACATGTCACGGTACATCACATGATGTGATCAAATTTGACACCCGGGCACTAAAGCCTTAAGTGAGAGCCACTTTGGTGTTGTGATTAAGGCATCAAGCTAGGTGACTAAAGCCTGAAGGATGAACAAAGCCAGCTGGTTGACCTATGGCCAGGCCCTTTCTCTCAGCCCTAGGAAAGAGCAAAAGTGCCATGTGGGCATCCCCACATCACTGCCCACCTCATTGCATTCTGGACCAGTGGCAGCTTCCAAATTGACCTCAAGGCCAGGCCAACGTACAGTATAATAGCTATTCTTCTACTGAAAAGTCTTCACTATTTGTAGCTTACTGGGCACATTTTAAATTACAGTATAAAAAGTATGAACTTTTAAAAGTATAAAGCCACGAGCAATTTGAGACAGAAAATATGTTAAAGGTGCCTCACACTCAGCCTTTAAAATCTGCATAAATCCACTTCTGTTTATTTGTTGAAGGGATTCTTAATTTCAAGCATTGGTGTTAGCCTATGAAGGCACACACTAATTTGGGTCTGTCTATATAAGGCAGTGCTTCTTACAAATCCTTGCCTACAAATAATAATAATAAAAAAAGTGGGAATATGCTATTTTTTTTCTTAAATGGGTCAGGTATAGGAATTAGCACTCAATTAAACAAAATAGTAGGAACTGAACTCTAGTTCCACTTAAGTTTTGAGGGTAAATTTCAATGATCAAAGGAAAGAAAGTCACAGTAATTCAAACAAGGCAACACCATCAAAGACAGAATGAGTTTAGTGAAAGACAGGATATTGTAAACAAGACTGAGCAAGCAAGCAATAGCACCACACTAACCAAGTATCCATCTGGGAAAACATGGCAAAGGCACCAACTAACAAAGTAGTTAATCACCACTTGTGCAAAACAACACTAACTAGACCTTAATCTCAACTGTACCATTATCAAGCTATTTTTAAATTCATCAGTGTATCATGAATTTAGAAAGAGATTGTTTCTCTGTTACCTGGGTAAAGAGATTATTAGAACAATTAATCACTAATATATTAATATATAGTAGGTATAATACGCTGATAGCACAGATTTGTCCCAAAGCAACAGAAAGATATAAACCCTATATTACTTGCTTCATTTATATTCCTTCAATCTTTTTTTCTCCTTAAATGAACTACCTTTCTTTTATTTCACTGAAATTTCATTGGTAACTGTAAGCTAAACATAAGCATATTAAGTCTCACTTAATGGATTCAACTGGAGACAATTTGGAAGGATTTTTAGCTCTCGTGGGACTTGAAAGTGTTTAAATTTGGAGGAAAAAAAATCCCCCCGCAGGAGAATTGTTTTACATGTTAGTTAAAATATCTGGAAGGTAGGGTATGTGCATATGTCTTAGAATGGTAAGAGAGATGTTTGAATGTGTTTACTTTATTTATTTAAAATACTAGCTGGATGCCCGTACTTCGCTACGAAAATCTGTGATCGGGCATGATAAATTGACACTTAAAGCCTGAATCTTAATGTAGAATGTGTAACTCTGTAGCATCAGAGTGTGTTAATATAAGGCAACTGGCAGTTGGGACAGAGTTCTCTTCAGGTGGGGAGGGGGAGTAGAACATCTAATTCCTTAGCATCAGAGTGTGTGAATGTAATACTGTATATTATAGAAAAGCCAAGGTGGTGCAGTGGTTAGAGTGCAGTGCTGCAGGCTACTTCAGCTGACTGCTAGTTCAGCAGATCAGCGGATCAAATCTCACCAGGCTCAAGGTTGACTCAGCCTTCCATCCTTCCGAGGTGGGTAAAATGAGGACCCAGATTGTTGGGGGCAAGAGGCTGACTCTGTAAAACTGCTTAGAGAGGACTGTAAAAGTACTATGAAGTGGTATATAAGTCTAAGTGCTATTGCTATTACTATATGAAATACTAATGATCTGATGGTCATTTCGAAAAATCCTTTCTTAGCGAGCACCTAGAAGCCAAGAGGAACATATATGCCAAATTTCAAGTTTGTAGGCTTTACCGTTCTGGAGATTTCGTGATGAGTGAGTGGTATTTGACTTATATATATACATATGACTACCCATTTTAAACCAAATTCTGGGTGGCAATAATGGTCTTTGAGAAAGACCTTGAGAGATGGGGCAACAAAGTTTGGCTACGGAATGTTCAGATAAGAGAGAGGGCATAGCCTGCAGCTACATAATGGGTGGAGAAAGAGACTCCAAAGGGACCCTCCCAACTTTCTCCGACTGTAAGGGGGAGAATTGTAATTTCAGACTTGCAAGGTTCTATTAATGTAGCCTTACAATAAAATAGAATTAACAAAATATTCATGTTTCCACTCTGGTCTATCTGGGAGGGCTAATCCATTTAACATTACTATACAACTCAAACTTTTAATATCATATTGGATCATACAAAAACTCCATCATCTCATCTCTGAAATACAAAAAGAGATTAAGAGCCATCAAGAACACATCCCCATAACACACTCTTTTACACCTGGGAATTATTTTTAACCTACAGTAGTGGCCAAAATTGTGGAAACCTTTTGGGAAAAGTGTTTTTGAGATCTGATGGCTAATAACACCACTTTTTTTTTTTGGAGTTTCAAGATAATCCTATTCCACTGCTGGAATAGCCTGGGAATAGCCCAGACCTTAGCCCAATTAAACATCTATGGAGCCAACTAAAGAAACTGGTTAGTCAGAAGTGACCGAGCAATAAAATCCAGTTAATAGAAGCAATCAGTTAATCTTGGTTTCACATTATATCAGCTGCAGAACTAAAAGACTTGGTTCACTCCATGGGAAGACATTGTAAGGCCATAATTTATGCTAAAGTTTACCCAACTATTAACTGACATGGTAATATTTTTTTGAATATCTCATTTTTTCTATGGTGATCATTTTTTGTATATCTCATTTTTTGTACGTGTTTCACTTTTCTTCTTTATACTGTAACTGCTGTTGTTAGCTAGTTTTAGAAAATACACTTCTCCCAAAAGGTTTCCACAATTTTGGCTACTACTGTAGCTAGATCCTGTTGAGTTGGGCAAGCATTTCTCTATCTCTTTAGAACTAAGTTTTCAACCAGTAGTTTTGCACATTTATGAGTATAGCTGCAAGAAGGAGCGACAGAATCATTTTTTTTCCAGTGTAAGAGAGTAACAATCGCAGTTTTCCATTTTAACCAAAGCATTGGTGAATCAGAATTCCAGAACCTGCTCTCTCCTTGAACATTATGTCCTAAATTATTTTACAATGAATATTCCGAAGGATATATGGATCAAGCTTTTGGAATTAACCCTACTTCACCCTTCCAATATACAGAATGGTACAAAAGGTACTTAGAATATTAAAAAAAAATGTATTTGTGGGAACTGCCTATGATAGAAATGAGGTTGGATGAAATATCATCTCATTTGCAGAGCGGAGAGGCTAAAACGAGCCCTGAATGGGAGGGCTGGTTACACATTACTGCAATGTGGAGGAAAGGGGGAAAAAAATCAATGTTTCCAATTTATAAAGAAAGCATGCATCAAGTATTATTACCATGATGTATAAGCACTGCATAAACCCATTTATACCACACACATTAAGGCGAAATTGACTGAGTAAATTCTATTATTCTGAGGAATGCTGCAAATTACATGCTGACATGTCAGAAAAGTGGAAATAATAGTGTTGACATTACTAGCATTATATATTATTTCTACCTTTTTTCCAGACCACTTATTAGGACTTCCTTACTCCTCCTTTTCACTTTCTGAAAATGTGCAGCTCGCTGGTTAAAACAAGCTTCCTACAGCACGTAGGAACAGTTTTGTGTTTTTGTGTAAATACTTTTCGTCAGGTCCCTAGCCAATCCCCTTAGGAGATGCAGTTTTCCCCTGAGATTCCTTTTTAAAGGTGTTTTTAAAACATATGCATTTTTTTCTCCTGATAGATATATAGAATTATACTTTAAATGGATTATTTTAAATATTTCAATGTTCAAACTCATCGTTGACTCAACTTCTCTACCAAATGCTAGTTCGGGAATACTGGGAATTGAGATCCCCACATCTTACAATTGCTAAGGTTGACAAATTCTGCTTTAAGGTCCATTTCAAATTATTATTTTATTTATTTATTTATTTTATTTTAATTTGATTTATATGCCGCCCTTCTCCGGAGACTCAGGGCGGCTTACAATGCGTTAAGCAATAGCCTTCATACTTTTGTATATTTATACGAAGTCAGCTTATTGCCCCCACAAATTGGGGTCCCCAATTTACCTACCTTAGAAAGGATGGAAGGCTGAGTCAACCTTGAGCCTGGCAAGATTCCATCTTACTTTAATTGCAGACAGCTGGTGTTAAATTACAGAGCTCTGTCTGTTGAGCTATCCAGGCTCCCTATAGAAACTTCTATTATAGAAACTTCTCCATATTAAATAGCAATAGCAATAGCACTTTTTTTTTTTTTTAATTTGATTTATATGCCGCCCTTCTCCGAAGACTCAGGGCGGCTTACAATGTGCTCAGCAATAGCCTTCATCCTTTTGTATATTTATAGAAAGTCAGCTTATTGCCCCCACAACCTGGGTCCTCATTTCACCTACCTTAGAAAGGATGGAAGGCTGAGTCAACCTTGAGCCTTGGCGAGATTCGAACCCTGCAGTAATTGCAGGCAGCTGGTCTTAATAAGCTGAATAACAGGGTGCCTTAAACCCCTGTAGTACCAAGGCTCTTAGAGACTGAGACTTATACATTGCTTCACAGTGTTTTACAGCACTGTGGAGTTGTTAAGGGGCTTACAGAGTCAGCATATTTTCCCCCAACAATCTGGGTCCTCATTTTGCCCACCTCAGAAGAATGGAAGGCTGAATCAATCTTGAATCAGTCAGGATCGAACTCCTGGCAGTGGGCAGAGTTAGCGTGCAATACTGCATTCTAACCGCTGTGCACCATGGAAGGAAGGGAGGGAGGGAGGGAGGGAGGAAGGAGAAAAGGAAGAGCAATAGCACTTAGTCTTATATACCACTTCACAGTGCTTTTACAACCCTCTCTAAGCGGTTTACAGAGTCAGTCTCTTGCCCCCAACAATCTGGGTCCTCATTTTGCCCACCTCGGAAGGATGGAAGGCTGAGTCAACCTTGAGCCTGGTGAGATTCGATCTGCCAAATTGCAGGCAGCCGGCAGTCAGCAGACGTAGCCTGTAGTACTGCACTCTAACCACTGCGCCACTATGGCTCATATTTAGAATGTCCCTCCATTTAGGACAAAAAGTATAAATACAAGGAGATCCTTAGTATGCCTTACTGTAAAGCAATTAATTCTGGTTTCAGTACAGTTTTAAAAGCTTAACTTTTATATTACAGATTACAGATTAACAGAGTTGGAAAGGATCTTGTAGGTCATTTAGTCCAACCCCCTGCCCAAACAAGAGATCATACACCATTTCTGACAAATGGCAGTCCAGTCTCTTCTTGAAAGCCTCCAGTGATGAAGCTCCCACAACTTCTGAAGGCAACTTCTGTTCCATGGATTGACTGCTCTCACTGTCAGAAAATTTCTCCTTATTTCTAGGTTGAATCTCTCCTTGATCTGTTTCTTTGATCAGTATTGTTTTAATGTTTTAGCAATACCACTTAGACTTATATACCGCTTCACAGTGCTTTATAGCCCACTCTAGGCAGTTTTAAATATTTTAATTATTTTTGTACTTCTTTTATAACTTGTAAGGCATTCATAGATACCTTTTAAGGGAGATGGGTGGAATAAAAACTTAATACAAAATAAGTAAATAAATTAAGTTGACAAAGAAAGAAAGAGAGAGGGGGGGAAGAGGGAAAGAGAGAGACAGAGGGAGAGAAAGGAGAAAGAGAGAGAGAGAGAGAGAGAGAGAGAGAGAGAGAGAGAGAGAGAGAGAGAGAGAAAGAAAGAAACAAAGAAACAAAGAAACAAAGAAAGAAAGGAGGGAGAGAAGGAAGGAAGGAAGGAAGGAAGGAAGGAAGGAAGGAAGGAAGGAAGGAAGGAAGGAAGGATTGATTCCAAAGTGCATTTTATAGTTTAATTGTGCATCTTTTCATAGTTCAATTGTTTGACAAAGGGGATACTTTTTTAAGAAGACAAGAGAGTTGAGGGTTGCTCTGTCATGTTGGAGAAACAAATATTTTGTGGGTTCCGTTTCTGTGCTTTCTCACTCCGAGGGGTGCTAAATCCTAAGCTTTAGCACCCCATCATATATTTCCTCATATTTTCCTCAACGCTTGGATGATTTTTTTGCCTAGCTTTTAACATCTTAACCTAATTTAACATACTCAGGGCAACAGCTGCATTGAAAATACTGGTGGGGGGGAATCCTCCCCCACCCTCATGCTCTCTATACTTTTTATCCCAAACTAATTCTGATGTCCCCAATTTCAATTATATAGATAAGAACACATTTAATGAATTCAGAAACTCACTAAAATCACTGAGCAAGCTGAAGGTCAAGGTTGTAACAGTGAAGGATATTACAACAGCCCTCTCCAAGGGGTGAGGTGAGAGAAAGAGAGAGTAGCAACTATCTACACCACATAATCATTAGTCAGATATAAGCAGGTATTTGACTTGACACAGATATAAGCTGCATAATCATAGTCTGAGCTAGTTATTTTTTGTTAATGGGTTTGATCAGAAGATAAATGATGGCCCAGCACCAATTCCATTTTATAAATTTAGACATATTTCCAACTAATATGGGCTTGGCTTAAGCTGCTGAAAACATATGCAGAATGATTCACTATTCTCTTGACTTGCACGGGAGGAATCTAGCATTCAAAACAAAAAAGAATGAAAATATTTTTAATAATAAAAGCAATTCCATCTCTTTTTTTGGGGGGGGATCACTGTCTGCCTATATAACACATTTTAGAATAGAATAGAATAACAGAGTTGGAAGGGACCTTGGAGGTCTTCTAGTCCAACCCTCTGCTTAGGCAGGAAACCCTCCATCACTTCAGACAAATGATTATGTTGGATTATTCATAACTTCTGGAGGCAAGTTGTTCCACTGAAGGCAAGTTGTTCCAACAGTTGTTCTCACTATCAGGAAATTTCTCCTTCGTTCTAAGTTGCTTCTCTCCTTGATTAGTTTCTACCCATTGCTTCTTGTCCTGCCCTCAGGTGCTTTGGAGAATAGCTTGACTCCTTCTTCTTTGTGGCAACGCCTGAGATATTGGAAAACTGCTATCATGTCTCCCCTAGGCCTTCTTTTCATTAAACTAGACATACCCAGTTCCAGCAACCATTCTTCATATGTTTTAGCCTCCTAATTTTTATTTACTTTTGTCTATGAAGATTGTCAGTCATCCGGGCCATAGTTGTCTCAGAGTTTCTTGAAAAGGCAACTGGATTGATTTTTGGAGGAAGAAGAGTTTTGCTTCCCATCCAGGAAGCTTCATTAGTTTTACCAGATGATGGAGGAGATGGAAGGACAGGTACTGACAGTTGAGTCTAGATGACGGTGTTTTATTTCCTTCCCTTTCTTTCCCCTTTCCTACTTCTGTTGGTTTTTTTTCCTATTCCTTTGAGGACCTGTATACTGCACAAGTCAAAAAGAGGGCTATGAAAATATCTATAGACCCCTCACATCCTGGACATAAATTGTTTCAACTTCTACCCTGAAAATGACGCTATAGAGCACTGCACACCAGAACAACTAGACACAAGAACAGCTTTTTTCCCAAATGCCATCACTCTGCTAAACAACTAATTCTCACAAAACTGTCAAATAATTTACTAAGACTGTATTACTATTATTCTTCTCTTCCTTACTAGTATCTATCTTTTCTCCCTTATTACTGTAACCATGTTGCTTGTATCTTTCAATTTATATTGTTTTTATTTGTTTCCTAGTACGATTTGAAAGCTTATTAGTAACCTTGACTATTACTAAGTGTTATATCTTTTTATTCTTGATGAATGTATTTAATTCTCTTTATGTACACTGAGAGCATATGCACCAAAGACAAATTCCTTGTGTGCCCAATCACTCTTTCTTTCTTTCTTTCTTTCTTTCTTTCTTTCTTTCTTTCTTTCTTTCTTTCTTTCTTTCTTTCTTTCTTTCTTTCTTTATTATATTTCTATACCGCCTTTCTCCCAAAAGACTCAGGGCGGTGTACATCCATATTAAAACACATATAAATTTACAAAATTTAAAACAATTTAAAATTGAATATATAAAATTTGGCCCATAGATTAAAACACACATACACCCATTCTAAAATTCATATTAGGCCAGGCCAGCTTGTTGGAACAAGAGGGTCTTCAAGGCGCGGCGAAAGGTACGCAGGTCGGGGATGAGACGAATCTTAAGGGGTAGCTCATTCCAGAGGGCTGGCACCCCCACAGAGAAGGCTCTTCTCCTGGGTGTCGCCAGTCGGCATTGTCTGGCCGACGGCACCCTGAGGAGCCCCTCTCTGTGGGAGCGTATTGGCCGGTGGGAGGCTGTTGCTGGCAGCAGGCGGTCTCGTATGTATACCGGTCCTAAGCCATGGAGCAGGCGGTCTCGTATATACCCCAGTCCTAAGCCATGGAGCGCTTTAAAGGTGGTGACCAACACCTTTAAACACTTGGCCAATAAAGAATTCTATTCTATTCTATTCTATTTGATAACCATAGCATGCCAGCAAATCTTTGCTTCAGAACATCTTGAAATGTTAATTTGATATTTATGTGCATTATATCACAGTATCTACCCTACCTTTTCATCATTGCAAACTCCTCCAAATAAATCTTTGCCTCACTTATTTTGGTACAGAAAGCAATTGCAGCCAATTTTGATTGACACTTATTCCTCTTCTCAATCAACAGATGTTTTATTTGGTGCAAATCTTATATATCTAGCAAATCTTATATTTAGCTTCCCAATAGTATAGTTTTATTGCAAATATCCAGAGTCACATAAGTGAGAAGGGCAGTGTATGATAAATAAATAAAAACTACATGATATCAGGAGGCTGTACCTGTCATAAATGCTCAAATGCTGACATGTGGCCGGAAGGACGCTGCCAGAGTTTTAAGTGTGAAGATTGGTTGTAACTCACTTTTTCAATGCTGTTGTAACTTTGTATGATTACTAAACGAAAAGTTATAATTTAAACAATACAGCCACAAGACAAACAGAGGTAGATGCAAGCATTTTGTATTGACTCATCAGTACCTACATTACAATAACATGGTTAAAGGTTATAAGTCAAGGACTACCTGTATTTCAAACACAGCACCTCCTGATAGCATTTGCAACTGAGCAAAATTTTACCAGTTTGAATGTTCAGGCGAATGAGCTGCTAGCAGAAAACATATAGCCACCATTTCAAGCCAATTACGTATTTAGTAATGTGAGATAAAGGTAAAGTATAATGGGACGCGGTGGCTCAGTGGCTAAGATGCTGAGCTTGTCGATCGGAAGGTCGGCAGTTCGGTGGTTCGAATCCCTAGGGCCGCATAATGGGGTGAGCTCCTGTTACTTGTCCCAGCTTCTGCTAACCTAGCAGTTCAAAAGGACATAAAAAACGCAAGTAGAAAAATAGGGGCCACCTTTGGTGGGAAGGTAAGAATGTTCCATGCACCTTTGGCATTGAGTCATGCCAGCCACATGACCACGGAGACGTCTTCGGACAGCACTGGCTCTTCGGCTTTGAAATGGAGATGAGCACCACCCCCTAGAGTCGGGAACGACTAGCACATATGTGCGAGGGGAATCTTTACCTTTACCTTTTAATGTGATATACTGACTTAAGAAGGTCCACTTCCGGAACAAGATAGAAGAGAGATGAGCTTGTTAAAATTCAGTTTCTCTCAGGAGTCCCCAACCCCCAGTCTATGGACCGGCTGTGGGCTGCAGCATGCCAGCAATCAGGCTGCGCAAACAAGTAAAGTCCCATCTGCAGGATGGAGGAAGAAAGTCCCCTCCAGTCTGTGGGAAAAAAACTTTCTCCATGGAACTGGTCCCTAGTGCCCCAAAGGTTGGGGGCCTCTGGTTTATCTTTATATGTTGATAATTATTTGAGCCACTGGTGGGCTTCATTCTGCATTATTTCATCTTATCAGAGATTCTTACTTTTTGCTTTAGATAAGCTTTAGGTATTGCTGTACTGAAAACCTTAGTAGGTTGATGATTAAAAAATAAATCACCAAGTAAAAAAAACCCTATCACTGTACAGAAGACTCAAATTCTGATTGAATCCTCCCAGTCCATTTGATGACAACGAAATGATCAACAGTCTCAAAACATTGATGGTTGTTTTTTTTTTAAAAAAAATAGTGTTGCTCTATATTTCGAGTTGTCATTGTGAATAGTTGAAGAGGGCCTTGCAATTGATATGATGAATTAAAGATATAAAGAAGACATTAAAGAAATATAAAACACCACAAAATAGTAGAAAACTGCAGAAAATCAGAAAACAGGTAGAAGGAACAACACTCCCAAAACACCAGTTAAGAAAAAGCTAATACAAATTATTTTCACTCAGTGCCTTAAAAGGATTGTCACGAGGAAAGTAGCTTAAAAAAAAATAATTTGAATGTCACATTACAGAAAGCTTTATTATTAAAATCTGTGAAAATGGAAAAAATTCTTCTAATAAAGTCTCAACACCTGACAGGAGGAGAAAATAAAAGATAAAAAGCAAAGGACGAGACAATCAAGCAATCAAATTTTCAAACAATAGTAGAGGGGGGTTTTGCCAGCTTTATTTCAATCACAAATGAATTAACAGCTAAGAGATGTTTATTTCCAATGGCATCTTTCGCATTTAAAAACAACCAAACAATTGTGACCCTCCAAAGGATCAGCGGCAGGCAACATGGTTTTTAGAGCTCATCAGGCTTCATAACAAGCAAATATGGATTAAGGCAGGTCTCTCCAGCCTTGGGAACTTTACGACGTGTGGACTTCAATTTCCAGAATTCCTCAGCCAGCACATGTCGTAAAGTCACCAAGGTTGGAAAGTCCTGGACTAAGGTAATAACTCTGATTATTCTTGCTAATGGACTGTTTTGGAAGTTCCATAATTGGGAGTGAGACTGAACATGGTGAACCTGGGCAGCATCACTTCTACAAACACACCAGTCCCTCTGTTTCATCTACAACAGGGGTCTTCAAATTTTGCACTTTTAAGAGTTGTGGACTTTAACTCCCAGAATCCCTCAGCCAGGATGCTGGCTAGGGAATTCTGGGAGCTGAAGTCCAAATGTCTTAAAATTGCCTCTCAACCCTGAAGCGAACCTGGCTGGGGCCATTTTTGAGGCTTCAGGGCTGCCACTAGCTGGGAGGGGGAGGAAAACAATTAGCTGGGGTGTTGTAGTCGAAATAAAAAAAATTCCTGTGGGAACCAAGGTCTTTCAAACGAGTGGCTGGGAGAGGAGGAGCGAAGTAACCAAGCAACTGGCCAGCACCTCGATTGGACCATGTGACTGATGACTTTGGGGAAGGAGGGAAACTTTCTCTTTTGATTAGATGAAAACAGTGGGAACTTTCAGAGTCGGTTTTTACCAGTTGTGCCAATATGATGCATCCAATAAAATTGTCCCTTGAGGAATCTACCCACCTCAGAGTTCTGCTTTCTATCGGTGCATTACTTGGAACGCTGACATTGCCAAGTTTGGAGACCCCTGATCTACATCACCAAGCCTGACTTAAGAACATGTGAATTTATTGAAATCGGTGCTCATTACTTTCCTTTGCTTCCAATCTTTCAATGGCTATTATTTAGGAAAAGGGAAAAGAACATTGGCTTACCTGAATGTTCATTTTCTTGGCGATGCGCAGCAATTCATCTTATGGGATTCTATCATTCTTCAGATATAGGGACTGAGGGAGTACTGTGCCTTTAAATCTTTCCTGTGGCCACTCCCCTCTGTTCTGTTATCACCTCAGTTATTTCTCGAAGGAATTCCACGTGATACGTAACCTGAAAAGAGAGGAAAACACCAGAGACCACCTCCCCATCCCAGACAGCCTGAGAGGTGGGATGAATTGCTGCGCATCGCCAAGAAAATGAACGTTCAGGTAAGCCAACGTTCTTTTTCCATGGCGATGCTACGCAATTCATCTTATGGGATATGCCCAAGCACCCAACTACTGGGAGGGAGGCTGGCTGGGCTCGTGGACCCCAGGGGAGTGGACAGACTGCAGCACCCGTCGGCCAAAGGAAGCTTCAGCTGAAGCCAGGGAGTCGATTCTGTAATGGCGGACGAATGGGGAAAACGACGTCCACGTAGCAGCGCGACAAACGTCCAGAATGGATGCTTGAGTTGACCAGGCGGCCGACGTGGCCGCGCTGCGGGTTGAGTGAGCCAGGATCCTTCCTGGAGAAGATCTGCCCTGAGAGCTATAGGCAGAGGCGATGCAAGCCTTAATCCATCTAGCTACAGTCTGAGAAGAGACCTTCTGTCCCATGGATGCCAGGTGGAATGAAACGAAAAGCGCTTCGGTTTTGTGAAAGCCTGAAGTTCTGGCAATGTAGCGACGCAGAGCCCTTCTGACATCCAGTGTGTGCCACTGGGTCTCCAGAGGATGATGAGGTAAGGGGCAAAAATCAGGTAAAATAATCTCTTGTTGTCTATGAAAAACGGAATTGACTTTGGGCACAAAGGAAGGGTCAAGCCTAAGAACAACTACGTTGGGCTTAAATATACAAAGGTCACTACGGATTGAAAGGGCAGCAAGTTCAGAAACCCTTCGTGCCAATGTAATGGCAAGAAGAAACGCCACTTTCAGGGTCAAAAATCTAAGACTGACAGAAGCCAGAGGCTCAAAGGGGGCAGCCGTGAGGGCCCTCAACACTAGGGGCAAATCCCACGAGGGATATCTATGAATGGGAGGGGGACGGAGATTAGTAGCCCCCCTTAAAAAACTCCTAATGCGTGGATCGAGGGTCAGGGACCTAGCGTCACCCGATCCCAGGACTGTCGCTAATGCAGCTACCTGACGCCTAAGAGTGGAGGGGGCTAGCCCTTTAGCAAACCCTGCTTGAAGGAAGTCTATAACCTCCGGCACTGTTGCAGAAGTAGGGTCAACGTGACGAGCGACACACCACTGACAGAATGCTCTCCAAGAGGCATCGTAAATCCTTATGGTTGACGGACGCCTAGCCGCCTGGATTATATGGATGGCTTCCCCTGATATATTGTCCTTCCTCAGGCGGACCCGCTCAAGCGCCACATGGCTAATTGCAGCCACTGGGGATTTGGATGGAGTACAGTCCCTTGGCTGAGCGAAACCTTGTCCTGAGGAATGCGCCATGGGGGTAGAACGGAAAGATTCACGAGGTCCGCGAACCAGGCACGTCGGGACCAGTGTGGAGCCACCAGAAGGATCTCTGCGCGTTCCCAAAGCAATTTGCAGATCACCCCCGGAATCAGAGGGATGGGGGGAAAGGCATAAAGGAGCCCCTGGGGCCACGGGCACCGAAGGGCATTGACGTTCTCGGCTCCCGGACAAGGAAAACGAGTCACGAACCTGGGAAGCTGTGCATTGTCCCGATGGGCGAACAGGTCCACCAGCGGAAGTCCGAACCGTCGAGTCAGCTCCCAAAACAGGTCCGGGTCAAATTTCCACTCCGAAGGATCTAGCTGTTTTCTGCTGAGCCAGTCCGCTGTTACATTTGCGGACCCAGAGATGTGTTCTGCCCTCAGGGACAGTAGGTGGAGTTCCGCCCAGTCCAACAGAGTCTCCGACTCCCGCATGAGAGCCTGAGATTGGGTGCCCCCTTCCCGATTTATGTGGGCTTTTGCTGACATGTTGTCCGTGAGGACCAAGACATGCCGGTGATGCACCCGCTGTAGAAAGTGGGCTAGGGCCAGTCGTACCGCTCTCAGTTCCAGTACATTGATATTGTCCCGAGAGTCCAACTGAGTCCAAAGGCCCTGGATCACCTGAGTCTCTAGGTGACCCCCACAACCAGAAAGACTCGCGTCTGTGGTGAGGACTATTCTAGATGGCTCGTGAAATTGGCAACCCAGTGCCAGGGTCCCCGACACCCACCACCGGAGGGATACACGTACCTGCAGTGGAAGCGATACTGTGGTTCTGGATGACCCCTGGCCCAGTCTCTGAAACGGCAGGAGAAACCACTGGAGTGGTCTTGAGTGATGCCGTGCCCACGGAACGATTCCTAAACAGGAGATAAATTTGCCAAGCAACCGAGACAAGGTTATGAGAGACACTCGCCTCAAGGCCAGGATATGAAGAACCAGGTCTTTGATGTTCTGTTGACGCTCCTCCGAAAGGAAGACCTGTAGCTTCACTGAGTCGATTCGAGCACCAAGGTGGATGATGGACATGGCAGGAAGAAGATGGCTCTTCCGACGGTTGATAGAAAAGCCGTGGAGCTCCATGATCCGACACACTGTTAACATGTCCTGCTGCGCTTGGGTGTGGGAACTGGACAAAATCAAAATGTCGTCTAGGTAACACAAAATGCGGATAGGGATTAGACGAATGGAGGCTGCCACGGCCGCCAACAGTTTGGTGAAGACCCTCGGGGCCGACGACAGACCGAACGGCATTGCACGGTACTGGTAATGCCGCCCGGCAAAAACAAAGTGAAGAAACTTGCGGTGTTGGGGGTGGATCGGGACATGGAGGTAAGCCTCCTGAAGGTCGATTGATGTCATAACGTCCTCCTTCCAAACACAATTTAGGATGGTTTTGAGAGATTGCATCTTGAATCTCTTGTACCTGATAAATTTGTTGAAGTGCTTGAGATTCAAGATAGCTCTCCAATCCCCCGAGGACTTGGGAACCAGAAACAAAATTGAATATACCCCTTTCCCTTGATGAGAAGGTGGTACCGGTTCTATAGCCCCTATGGTCAAAAGATGCTGAATCTCCGCCCAAAGGTTGTCCCTCCTGACTTTGTTGGTGGGTACCGGGGATTGAATGAAAAAATTTTTGGGGAGAGTTTGAAATTCCAATGACAGGCCTAGACCCACCGTGCGATGGACCCAGGGATCGGACGTGGTGGCCTCCCACTGGGGTAGGAAGTGAAGAAGCCGCCCCCCTATGGGAACAGGGGGAAGAGAGTCATTTGCCCCTTCTAGCTGAGCGGGAGGACAAACCCCTGTAGGGGCGTCTGGAAGATGGTTGGAAACGCCCCCTGTCACTGTTACCCTTCTGCTAGGGAAACGGTCGTATCCCTGGGAAAAGGGTCTGTTGTAGTAGTAGGGCCCCCTGGGGCCCGGCTCAGTCCGAAAGGGCTGTCGCTGGGCATAAGGGACATATCTGCGTTCCTGCCTATTGTATGTTACCGGCAAGACCTTCCGCTTGTCTTTCCCCTCTATCAAAATAGGGTCCAGAGCTGCCCCAAAAAGAGAGGAGCCTTGGTAAGGGGCGGAAGCTAGCTTCCACTTTGATTTAGCATCCGCCTTCCAGGGTTTGAGCCAAAAGAGCCTGCGTGATGTGACAGAAGACGCCATTGCTCTGGCAGCAAATCTAGCTGCATCTAGGGAGGCGTCAGCAGAGTACTCTGTTGCTGCCACCAGCTTACTAAAGTCCTGATTAATCCTGGTGTCCCCTGGGGGTAATCGATCTTGCAACTGGCGAAGCCAAATTAACGTAGCCCTATTAAAGAATGATGCAGATGTCGCAGCTTTCACAGCCCAGGCAGCTGCTTGATGTGTCTTCCTGAAAGAGACTTCCGCCTTACGTTTGTCAGATTTTAAGACTTCCACGGCGTCCGAAGACAACACCGCAGAGGACGAGAGAGAAACCACTGGGGAGTCTACAGAGGGTAAACCAAGCAAGTTTTCCAAGACTGGGTCAGCACAATAAAGTTTTTTGTCATGGCCACTAGGGGCAGACGGAACCCCTGGGGTCTCCCATTGTCTCTTAATGACATCCTGAAAAAGTTCAGGGCATGGAATGAAATCTTGGTCCGGAGCTGGCACAGCGAACAGATCGCCATGTGGCTGGACGGCCGATGCACCTGGATCATTTGGATTAACTATCATGCCCATATTTGTAGCCGCCTTTGCCTTTCTGAGTAAGGTTTTGAATACAGCCGGTCTAAACAGGGTGGTAAAGGCTGGCCTATCAGGGATCACCTCATCATCATCAGAAAACTCGGGGTCTGGCTGATCCCCATCACCTGATTCTGCCTCCTCACTAGGAAAAACCTCCAAGGGCACCGGAGGTGACGGAGCTGGAATGGCAGTAGGCGGTGGCAGTTGAGGTGGCAAGGGAGGCTGAACCACCATCTGGGGCAAAGGCATCTGCCAAGGCGGTATCCCTTGATGTAGGCCGGAGGAGATAGCTTTGGCTAAGGCATCTGTAAAGAGAGACTGAAAGTCAAGATGAGGAGGCCAACCCATCCCCTCCTGTGGACATATGCCAGCTGCTGTGGGCGTAAAGGTAGCCGAAGGCCCAGGTCTACCAGGGGAAATGGTTTCTCGAGGGTCAGCAGGTCTGTCCCCCCCTTGAACCGGATCTGCAGCAGGAACAACATGAGGAGGAATATCAGAGTCATGATCGCCCCCAGGCTGCTGAGCAGAAGGGATATCCACCATCACTTCACCCCTGACTTGAGCCTGCTTTTGAGCTTTGGTAAACTATCTCTCAAGGGCTTTGTGCCTCCTCTGTTCCTCCCTGCCTCTGGTAGTTGAGGCAGTCGAAGACTGGGCTGAATGAGACGTATTGCCAGCAGAATGGGCCGTGGACCTCTTCTTGGAGGCTTTCTTTGGCCTTGGAATAATTGGAGCCTGCTCAGGGTCTGAGGAAAACTCCTGGTCAGCCATAGTGTTATTGGAGACCAGGTGGCAGCAGAATACTAGAGGAAAGAAAGGGGATCCCCTGTCAGGAAAACCAGGCCCACAGTGAATAAAAATTTGCCCTCAAAATGGCTGCCAGCTCCCAATTGCAGTTTCAGGCCCAAACGTCTCTGAATAATGGCAATGATGACAATACTCACGAACCAGAAGACAGCGGTGGTTGTCCCTACTCACAAGTAGGCAGCTTCACAGGTGGCCCAGTTGGATAAGCGCTAGGGACTGACCGTCCCCTAAAAGCGCTGCCTCGCTGAAAGGAGTCCAAAAATGGCGGCTGAAAAATGGCGCGAAAATGCAAATGGCTCTCCTTTGAAGCAAACGGCCTGGAATGAGGTGGCAGAGAGAGCGCAGGAGAATGGACGATCCCTAGAGCGCCGCGAGGCAAATATAGTAAGAGCAGAGTTTGAACTCGGGTCCCCGAGCAGGTACTCTGCAGCCGCCACTAAATAGGGAGCGAAAGAGGCGGCGAGGGAATAGCCAGCGGACCAGCAACTCCACTCCGCTCGCCGGCGGCCCAGAATTACAGCGCTAAGGCTGTGCGACCTCTCCAACGCAAGGAAAGGCCGCCCGCTGCCAAAAGGGACAATGGACAGTCCGGATAGCTTACCCAGCACCGTCCACGCCCGCAGCCGATGGCTAGCCGCCCCCGCGGCAGCCGCACGCCGTTTGGAATTTATTTTTTTTTTTAAACGCTCCCTTTGCCTATACAAAAAGATTTATACTATATACAAAACAATTATCTACACTATTTACAAAAAAATGCTAAGGCACTAGCTAGAAACAGGAGAAAATCACCTCAGAATGAGGAGAAAACTAAACTCATGTCCCTACACGAAGACTGAGAGAAATAACTGAGGTGATAACAGAACAGAGGGGAGTGGCCACAGGAAAGATTTAAAGATTTAAAGATTAAAGAATGATAGAATCCCATAAGATGAATTGCTGCGCATCGCCATGGAAAAAAACAGCAACAACTTAGTAGTACAGTGGTCTAAGGCACCCTGTTATTAAGCTGGTTATTAAGACCAGTTGCCTGCAATTACTGCAGGTTCGAATCTCGCCAGGCTCAAGGTTGACTCAGCCTTCCATCCTTTCTAAGGTAGGTAAATTGAGGACCCAGTTGTGGGGGCAATAAGCTGACTTTGTATAAATATACAAAAGAATGAAGGCTATTGCTTAGCGCATTGTAAGCTGCCCTGAGTCTCCGGAGAAGGGCGGCATATAAATCAAAATTTAAAAAAAACAGCAACTGGTCAATAAGATCTGATTTAGCTTCTGGACTTTGCTGCACCTCGCTTTTTCATGTTTTGGGTCCTCTTGGTTTGATTCCCCTTTGCTTTCTGGACCTCCTCTGAATGTTGTTTGTCTGTTATCCTTGTCTTTGGGTTTCACCTTGACCCATAAATGTCACCCCTGCCTTTGGTTGGCTTCTGAAACAAAGAAAGAAGCAGAAAAGCATTTCTCCCTCCCTCCCTTTGTTAAGCATCTTAGTGATGTTAAAATTAACTGAAATTTTGCTGCAACTTTTAAAACTGGGCCTCCTCAACCCATGAGCATTTAATTGTGCTGACAGGTGAATTTTGTAGCTTCCTTACTGATTAAGCAGTGAACAGCCTTCACTTTGTTTTTCTAAACTTAAAAAAAAAAAAGTAAAAAGAAAAACTGAATGTGTCAGTTACTGTCAAAACCTATGATGCATTCCGAGGTGAAGGAAAGCAAAAGCAATAACCTAATGTAAACAGAAGAAAATAAGACAGTGACAACTTATTTACCAACACTGTAATGATGTTTCTGTTTTCAGCTGGCACCTGAAAAATAAGAGCTTTCTTATAACAGTAATGTTTCAAAATTGATTTGAAGGGGGATCATTTTGCTTCCACACATTACACCTAAGAACATTTCTTGAAATATCAATTTCCCTTTTCTCTCCCTTTTATCAACAAAGTCTATTTATAAATCCATTTCCTGTTAAGTCAATACAAAAGTTATTCTACCAAATTATGTCATTTAAAAGGGGCATGTAGGGCAGAAAATTATCCAGAAAGGATGTTGGTGTCAGCGTTCCAGAAAACCCCAACTCCGAGTAAAGATGTGGAAGCAAGCATTTCCCAAAATTCTCTTTACTAGAATAGTTAAACAGGCACATCTTGGAAAACCCGAATCTGAAAGGTTCGGGTTTTCCCTCAGTAAATCAAACCCCTCAAAACCATCCCCTCATCCTCAGTCGATCACATGCTCCAATCAACGCCTGTACCATCACGACTCAGCACTCTGACCACTCCTTCTCCAGATGCCAGATCACCCTGACCTTGACCGACAGGAAGAATGCTATTATGTCTACAGACAACCCCTCTACTAAATCCCCCCCTTCTACTTTCCCACACATGAGAAGGTGGCAGCATGGGAGCTTCCGGCCTAATATGGCTTCCAATGCTGACAGTTGGCGAGTTTGTCAGTATGGTTTGGAGGGTGACTTCTAAGATGCTGTATTAGGGACAGAATACAGAAGAACCTATACCATTTCATATCAATGGCTATCCAATCTCTTCTTAAAAACCTCCAGTGATGGAGCACCTTCTGGATGGGTAACTTCTCAAGGCAAGCCATTCTATTGATTGCTTGTTCTCACTGTCAGAAAATTTCTCCTTTAATTCTAGATTAGGATCTTCTCCATCATACATTTCCCTCCATTATTTCTTGTTCTGCCTTCAAGTGCTTTGGACAATAAGTTGACCTCCTCTTTTCTGTGGCAGCCCCTCAAATATTGGAAGATTGCTATCATGTCATCCCTAGTCCTTCTCTTCATAGTGATTTGCTAGAAAAAACACCTCAGGACCCAAACTCTCATAAAAGTTGCAGAATGACAGAATAACACATAACAAGAGCCTTGGTAGTACAGTGGTCTAAGGCACCCTGTTATTAAGCTGGTTATTAAGACCAGCTGCCTGCAATTACTGCAGGTTCGAATCTCGCCAAGGGTCAAGGTTGACTCAGCCTTCCATCCTTTCTAAGGTAGGTAAATTGAGGACCCAGTGGTGGGGGCAATAAGCTGACTTTGTATAAATATACAAAAGGATGAAGGCTACTGCTTAACGCA
The DNA here is from genome assembly GCF_059756535.1 of Pantherophis guttatus. NCBI lineage: Eukaryota > Metazoa > Chordata > Lepidosauria > Squamata > Colubridae > Pantherophis > Pantherophis guttatus. The sequence continues at coordinate 7,965,291 of NC_142076.1, forward strand.
TTGTAAGCCGCCCTGAGTCTCCGGAGAAGGGCGGCATATAAATCAAATTAAAAAAAAACACACAGTTGGAAAGGACCTTGGAGGTCTTCTAGAATGAGGTGGCTGGATGGAGTCACTAAAGCAGTCGGCGTGAGCTTAAATGGACTCCAGAGGATGGTAGGGGACAGGAAGGCCTGGAGGAACGTTGTCCACAGGGTCGTGATGGGTTGGACACAACTTTGCAGCTAACGACAACAAGCAATTATAGAGGAAGCGTGGCCCACTGGTCATTTTGGGTGGGGAATATTTTTCTTTCTGATGTGTTTGTGGACACTTTTGATTTTCTCCATTTGCTTTTGGCTGTTTTTCCTAGCTGATATTTTTCAACTTTATGTTGTAAGCTGCCTAGAGTTGCCCCTTTGCAAATAATTTTTTTAGAATAATTCAGTTGCTTCCTTGCTACTCATTTCTTGCATTATCTTTCTGTAAATATATCTAAAAGAACCACAATTCCAACCATTGTAACAAAAAAAAAAAAAACCCTACTAATAATGGGAACAATTGTGGATTGATACAATTGATTGGCTTATTAAAGTAAGGCTTTTGATTTATATATATATATATGGAAATTTCTTTTGTTGAGTTCTTCTCTTTTATATAGAACTGCCTAATAACATTTTCACTTTGAAGTTATTTTTAATCCTACCTTCCATTTTCATATTTAATTTATAATTTCTAGGAAAATAGCTTAATTGCTATGTTGTAAGCTCCGTTTCTTTGTCAGTCACAGAAATAAAATTTTATACTGATGTTAAGGTAAAAAACTACTATTTATTAAGCCACTGTCCTCAAGATGAGGGTGTTAACTTTATGAATCTAAGACGTAATAGGCTTATGCCAATTAGTAGAAGCACCAAATAAATGCAGCATTATTCTTCCCTGAATGTATTCTGAGTTTATGCTTCATGCCAAACTACAATTTGCTTAACCATGGTTAAACGAACAAATCACTCCTGACTAGGTTCATCTAATGCCACAACTCATAAATATTTACAAGCTTCAATGGCTCAGTTCCTATAACATATTATTCCAAAATCAGATAGCATTATCCCTATAATATAATTTATGAATCAAGACACAGTCCTGCTCTCTGCCCCACTAACATTCAAACAATCTACTCCAGTTACATAATTTGTCTTTCCTGAACAGTAAGTTAAGTGTAACAGAGGAATATTATATTTATCAGGAAGGAAGACATTGCTAAATATATGAATTCCCACTCTTAAAACTTTCAACTTCACACTTTCTAAATTATGTGGAACAGAACTGCAAAGGCATAGATTTGTGAAAAAAATATTCAGAAAACTACAGTAGATTAATATATACCCGCAAATGTGTATAATATGCTAGGAAATATGCATTCCAAAACCCTTATCTATAGACCTGTGATTCAAAAATTACACATAGTGATTCAGAAATTGTTATGTCTGGAGATAACATTATACTACTCTTTATTCAACTTACTCATTTGTGTAAGTTTGTCTTGATCTGATACTACACCAATGCAGGTGTTGTTGTTTTTTAAATGCCATCTTCAAATGCCGTATTCGGTATTTAAAAAAATAGACACTAACAAGAAACAGATTTGAGTCAAATTGAATTGGACTAATTGCATCCAATTTTGCACAGCTCTACTGTGCCAAAATTACAAATAAGTCCATATTCTTCAGAAAGCATCCAAAGCCAATGGACAATATTCCATTACAAACATTCATTAAAGGTTGAAGGAGACGCTTGTTGGCTGACCCTCCAGAAAACAAATCTTGAACTAAAAAATGATGCGAGGAACTGCATTATTACTAAGGAGAGCCAATCGGTTGTAATAGTTAAAGTGTCAAGTGGGGATCAAATAGATCAAAGTTCAAATCCCTACTCAATCATGCGTTTATTAAGTAACTGTGGGCCAGTCAGTATAATTCAGTCTAATCTCTTACACAATTGTTGAGGTGGGAGCAAAAGAAGGCCTCAGTTGCATATACACTGCCTTCAGTTGCTACAGAACACCTCAAAGCAGGACCAGAAGTAACAGGTGGAAAGTAATTAAAGAGAGAACCACCCTGGAGGAATTTCCTGACAGGGAGAACAATTATTCAGTGGATCAGCTTCCCTTGGGAAGTTATGGGTGCTCCATTACTGGAGGTCTTCAAAATAGATGGAACAGCCATTTGTCCAGAATGATATAAAGTCTCTTGTTTGGTCAGAGGGTTGGACTATAAGACCTCCAAGATCCCTTCTGACTCTGTTATGCTGTATTCTCTCTCTCTCTCTCTCTCTCTCTCTCTCTCTCTCTCTCTCTCTCTCTCTCTCTCTCTCTCTGTGTGTGTGTGTGTGTGTGTGTGTGTGTGTATGTATAGAAAACATATATATACCCTAGCCATACCCTTACTCAAATTTGAACTGATGATACCTGTACATATTTAAGTAGGATATGCACCGTAATGTATTTTTGGTCTTATCTAACTTATTCTGACTTATTCTCAAAAGAAGTGAGCTGGCAGTCTGTGATGACAAACCTATGGGACGCGTGCCAGAGGTGGCACACAGCGCCCTCTCTGATGGCACGCAAGCTGTCGCCCCAGTTCTGCTCCGCTGCACATGCCCACGCGCCTCCCGCTGGCCAACTGGTCTTCAGGTCTCTGCTGCATATGCATGGGGGGCAGGGACAGTGGTGAAATTCAATTTTTTTTACTACTGGTTCTGTGGGCATGGCTTGGTGGGCGTGGTGTGGCTTGGTGGGTGTGGCAGGGGAAGGATACTGCAAAATCTCAATTCCCACCCCACTTTGGGACCAGTCAGAGGTGGTATTTGCCGGTTCTCTAAACTACTCAAAATTTCCGCTACCAGTTCTCCAGAACCTGTCAGAAGCTGCTGGATTTCAACCTGGGCAGGGGTGTGTGGGGAGGGCTGTGTGCACGTGTGTAGGGGACAGGACGTATGTGGGGGGCATATGTGCATGTGCAGGACGCATGCGGGGAATACGTGTGCATGCACAGGGGGCAGTGCATGTGCAGGGGGCCGCATGTGCATGCGCGAGGGTAGGGGGCATGCACGAGAGGTGGAGCGCATACATGGGGCCTGTGCGCACATTGTATTTTGTGGGTTCAGGCATGCGTGTGCACATTTACACATTCACACGCGCTTTGGTCACTCGGTCTGGAGAAGGTTAGCCATCACTGTACTAGGAGAAGAGACCGTAGCAGGTGTAAACATTTAAAGACTTTAAGTCAGGTCCTCCATTGTTCTGCACTTATCTACATTTACATATCACCCTGTTTCCCTGAAAATAAGACAACCCTTGATAATAAGCCCAATCGGGCTTTTGAGTGCATGCGCTAAAATAAGCCACCACCCCCTGAAAATAAGCCCTCCCCAAAAATATTTAAACGCAGAGCTGAAAATCAGGTAACACAGCAAGAGGAGACCCATCTTGTTCCATGCGCCCCAAAATAATAAGAGCTCCCTGAAACTAAGGCCAAGCGCTTATTTCAGGGTTCAAAAAAATATAAGACAGGGTCTTATTTTTGGAGAAACACGGTATTGATACAACACACATGACACACACAACTCCACAAACTGCCAAATGCTATGTGGGGCATCGTCCCATTCTGGAGATGGATAGTAGATTAGGAGAAGATCCCATCTCTATCCTGTTTACACATTGGTTTTTCTTTATCCATTTTGTTTTTTATTTTTATGTTCTGACTTTTAACTTTCAAATCTTTTAATGATTTTAACTTTCTGGTGGTTTCGTATTGTAATTTATGGCATTGCAAACCACCCAGAGTCGCTTGATAGTGAAATGGGAAGCATATACATTTAATAAATAAATAAATTATAAATATACATGGTGAACAACTTTCGTAAATAGACCTTATCCTACTACTGTATTCATGTTGCACGTTTTTGGAATGCACGTTCAATTCATGTTGCACGTTTTTGGAATGAAAAGCACTACTATGAATTTTCCAAAAACTTCAATATAATAATAATTTTTTAAAAATCATAGTTGTGTTCTGTATACTGGCAACTCTTGTCCTAATATATGTATCAGCTCAGTTTGTATCAAAGAAAGAGAAATTTTTCAAGCTTTCCTAATCTCAAAATATTTTAAAGGCATCTTAATTTAATGAGATAAAAGCCACACCAAAGTTAGCAGGAGCAAACAGATGTGCATCTTTAATCACTTAAGAGTATATATTTAATCACTACTATATTCATTATGCAGAATAAATACCCAATAATATGATGCTGTCCAACTGTTATTTTAAAATGATGATAAAATTTTTAAAAAGTCTTATTTATAAACCAGCAAACCTTGTTCGTTTCAATGTCCAAATCCAGCAGAGGGCAGGATTGTAGCTTTTCTTTGCTTTAAGCAAATAATTGGAATGATATTAAATTTAGGTGTTTTTATGTTTTTAGAAGACAGTAGCATAAATGCAATATAATGCAAAATAACAACAACAACAAAGTGCTTTCTGGAAAAAAAGAGTGAATTTGCATGGAGGGGTGTTTCATTAAAATAACATCAGCATAGTCAAGGATTTTTGTTTCATTGTGCACAATCAAATATTGTTTTTGTTGTTGTTTCTCTTGTTTTTATAAAAATGACCTACCCCTCCTTCACAAACATCCTCTGAGTGTTTGCCTGCCTAGAAAAAATAAATAAATTAATCCATCCATGTCTTTATATTGAGCAAAATGCAGAAGGGAAGAATCTAATTTTGCAATGAACAATGAAATACATCAAAATACTGTCAAGGAAGCATTCTTAAATGCTCAGAACATCGACCTTCAAACCCAGCAGAAAGCAGAAGTTAAAAAATATCAAATGAGACAACCTGTTCTATTACAGTTATTTTTATGACATTTTATTGTCAAAATGCTAAATGACAGTGAGTATCTTTGCAGACACGTAGTTGCTAAATGTGTTAAATAAATCCATATGCGACAAAAATGTAATTTCTTGCAATTTTTGTTTCGGTATATATTTATTAGAAAGTTGGCCCTGGTTATCTTGCAAATTAAATTTAATTGTTTGTATTCTCCTCGGTGTAACATAATTGATGACCATTTCATCAGAGTATAATAAAGTGTACAATAAAGAATTAAAAAGCTGAAGGTTCTCTAAAGTGCTATTAAAATATAGTAGTAACTTGGAGAGATCAAAGATTCTCTTTTGAAAAGCTTCACAAATAGCTTTATTTTTCCATGCAAGCATACTGCATCCCTTTCGCCTTTCAGCTCCAATCCAGGACCCTCAAGCAGTCGCATTCATGACAAACCATTTTATACCAAATTTATATTTTGTTGATAAAGAAATAACGGGAGACTAGTATAGATCTATTTCAAGCTATTTAGCTCTCATCAGCTAAATAGCTTGAAATAGATCTATACTAGTCTCCCTTTATTTCTTTATCAGCAAAATATAAATTATATATATATATATATATATATATATAGATAGATAGATAGATAGATAGATAGATAGATAGATAGAGAGAGAGAGAGAGAGAGGGGGGGAGGAGGATGGAGGAAGGAGGGAGAGAGAGAGAGAAAGAGGGAGAGAGAGAGAGAAAGAGGGAGAGAGAGAGAGAGAGAGGGAGGGAGGAGGATGGAGGAAGGAGGGAGAGAGAGAGAAAGAGGGAGAGAGGGAGGGAGGGAGAGAGAAGGAAAGAGACAGAGACGAGGGAGGGAGAGAGAGGGAGGGAGGGAGGGAGAGAGAGGGAGGGAGAGAGAGAGGGAGGGAGAGAGAGAGGGGGAGAGGGAGAACGCTATGCCATGGTAAGAAAGGTACATTCCAATATAAGGATCTTTTTTATGTAATGAAACTGTTTTGTTGGTGGGTGGAAAACTCTCCCACAGATAAAGTCTGTATTTAGGAATCTAAGTCATCTAAGTTTGTTGCTAGGGAAACAGGGAACAAGTGAGAAATTAGACAGCCATCTTCCCCTTTCATCCTGTAAATAATATTAATAAATTATTATTACAGGTAGTCCTCAACTTACAACCACAACTGAGCTCCAAATTTTTTGCTGCTGAATGACAGATTTCTTAAGTGTGTTTTGCCCCATTTTGCAACCTTTCTTGCCACGGTTAAGTGGATAAGTGAATAACTGCTGTTCTTAAGTTAGCAACATAATGGTTAAGTGAATCTGGCTTCCTTGTTGATTTTAGTTTGTTGGAAGATGATCCAGCATGACCCCGGGAGCATTGCAACTGTCATGGATGGATGTAAGTCAGTTGTCAAGCATCTGATTTCTGATCATGTGACCATGGGAATGCTGCAATGGTTTTGTGTGAAAAAAACCGGTCCCAAGTCACAAGACACCGTTGTAACTTTGAATGGTCACTAAATGAATTGTTGTAAATGGAGGACTACCTGTATTTATATTGGCTGATTGCTGTCAGCCAGATGTTTAGACTGGATTTGGCATTTTATCCATCTATTGAGTCCTTCCCAAGGAGCTGAGACAGGCAGATGTTGTTAGACGGCATCAAAGATATCATTGCCGATTGCATGCAATTTTCCAAAGTACCTGAAGGCCAGAAAAGGAACAATGGATGGAAACTGATCAAGGAGAGATTCAACCTGGAAATAAGGAGGAATTTTCTGACAGTGAGCGCAATCAACCCATGGAACAGAAGTCGCCTTCGGAAGTTGTGGGAGCTTCATCACTGGAGGTTTTCAAGAAGAGACTGGACTGCCATCTGTCAGAAATGGTGTAGGGTCTCCTGCTTGGGTGGGGGGTTGGACTAGATGACCTACAAGGTCCCTTCCAACTCTGTTAATCTGTTCAGCTGTTCCAACTGAGATATGCGACCAACCATAATAATAATAATGATAATGTTGCAGTAACTAAAGACACAGAATAGAAGAGAAAGAACTGGAGAAAATCACACAAAGGCCTGTCAGTAGAAGTAGAATGGTGGCAAAAGGAAGCAAAGGTAATACCCATAATAATAGGAACCTTGGGTGCAATTCCAAAACATCTGGAGCACAACATGAGCACCATCAGTCAACTGCAAAAAGGCAGCTTTCCTCGGAACAGCTCACACCAGACAAGAACATCTGCTATGCCACATCCTTGGGAAAGACTGGATAGGCGGATAAAAATGCCAAATTCAGTCTAAGCATCTGGCTGACTGTGCAACCAACCAGGATAGCCACAACCAATTTAGATGTGATGCCGCAACATTTTTGTGCAAACGAGTCTCTATAAACCATCCATCAAGATAAAACTTCTGTATCATCTTAGGTTAAAAAAAAAAAACAATTCAATTCCCTTAGTTCACCTTCTTAAAGGTAGCTAAAACAAGGTGTATACATATACACACCACATATACATACGTACGTACATACATACATACATACATACATACATACATATATATATATATATATATGCATATTCTTTCTAGCCAGGTTTTACCTACGTAAACTAAGTTGTTCTACAGCCCTGGTTCTGTGAAATCTCATTCACAGAACCAGGGCTGTAGAACAACTTAGTTTACGTAGGTAAAACCTGGCTAGAAAGAATATGCACATAAAAGCCTACGAAAAAGGAAAAAAGACATATATATATATATATATATATATATATATATATATATATATATATATATGTTTATGTAAGTTTTCACGAAATTTTCATAATATATACACACACATATATATACGCATTCATACACACACACATAAACATGTATCCTAAAGTAATAAAACACAACAAAATGGAAGCTAGTTTTGAAGAAATTTCTATATTATATTATTTTACAGAAGGACTGATTAGTTCACAGTTTTGGAAGACACAATCATGCACACCAATTTCATTCCTAATACAACCAAGGCTTGATTTAACGATTTTTTAAAAAAAATATTCCTCGTCAAGTTTAATATTTTATTTTTGGCCTTAGAAAAAGAGATACAATCCTTGCATATTGAGATCAAAAGAAAAACACTGAAATTCATTTAGCTCTAAGAGGAGGTTTGCAAACTGAAGAGGTTTTAAGAAAGACGGCATATGGATAGAGAATGTTACGGCCCCGTATTTTGAGCGGAATACTTCCTTAGAGGCAACAGAAAGGATTTTTTTTTTTGACACAGCCATACTTTAGACATCCTACAATGGTACACAAGACAACAATACAAAATTCATGTCACACCACCAGGCACAAATGTCAAAAGTCCTTTTCACCTGTAATTATAGGCTGCCTAGAGCTGGGGGAGTAAAGAAACAGATGTTGCGACTTCAACCTCCTGACTTACAGATGTCCAAGCCTTGCATCATTACATCATTATGCATGTTTTGTCATTTTCACACCATCATGGTTACTGCCGTATGTCCCTGTCCACAATCACCGTTTTGCAGCATTTCATCCCCAAACTATAAATCAGAAATTTCATTCATTCAATCAAGTCAATTAACGAAATCAATCAAAAAGAAATTTCCTGGGTTATGATAGTTTTATTTATTATTTATTTATTTATTATTTATTTATTTATCATTTATTTATTTATCATTTATTTATTTATTTATTTATTTATTTATTTAGTCAAGCATGTATAAGATTAGAGATAGAAGTATAAACGTAATTATGAATACAAGATAAGGATACGAATAAAAAGGGACATTAGGACAGGGATGGTAGGCACGCTGGTGTGCTTATGTGCACCCCTTAAAGACCTCTTAGGAAAGGGGTGAGGTCAACAGATAACAGTCTAAGGTTGAAATTTTGGAGGTTTGGGGAAGAAACCACAGAGTCAGGTAGTGCATTCCAGGCATTGACCACTCTGTTACTGAAGTCGTATTTTCTGCAATTGAGTTTGGAACGGTTCACCTTAAGTTTGTATCTATTGTGTGCTCATGTATTGTTGTGGTTGAAGCTGAAGTAGTCACTGACAGGTAGGACGTTGTAGCAGATAATTTTATGTACTACGCTTAGGTCAGACCGAAGGCGGCATAGTTCTAAGCTTTCTAAGCCCAAAATTTTAAGCCTGGTGGCATAAGGTATTCTGTTGCAAGCAGAGGAGTGGAGGACTCTTCTCATGAAATATCTCTGAATTCGCTCAATTGTATTAATGTCCAATATGCAGTGCAGGTTCCAGACAGATAAGCTGTATTCAAGAATTGGTCTAGCAAATGTTTTGTATGCTCTAGTTAGCAGTACAATATTACCAGAGAAGAAGCTATGCAACTACTTACAATTTCCATCGCTAAGCAAGTCAGTTGTCAAGTGATCCATATTATGACCTTTTTTATTGTAGTTTTTAAATAAATCAGGACAGTTGTTAAGTGAATCTTGCGGTCATTAAGCAAATCCGGCTTCCCATATAGACTTTGCTTGGCATATGCTCTTTAGGAAAGTTGCAAATGACAATCTCCAAACCCCAGGATGCTGTAACCAACATAAATACTGCACCCAAAATTGGATCACATGACTCTTGGGATGATGCAACTGTCATAAGTGGGAGAACTGGTCATAAGTCACTTTTTTCAGTACCGTTGTAACTTTGGACAGTCATGAAATGAATGGTTGTAAGTCAAGCATGACCTGTATTTAGCTAGAAGTTACTTAGTTAGCTAGTTACAAATGTGCCAAGTCAGGGGAAAAAATCCATTTTGTCAAACAATGATACAAGCATTAAATATTATTTTTAATGAGGAAACATATTTTTCTGAATTTTCAACTCATCAGAACGTTTGTTATTCTGGCTGGACATCCTGATGTTCTTGTTCAGAATCTGTTACTCTGACCAAACTTTAACTACCGTATTTTTCGGAGTATAAGACGCACTGGAGTATAAGACGCACCTTAGTTTTGGGGGAGGAAAATGGGGGGGGGGAATTCTGCCTACCAGGTATTCATCTGGCTAGCGTCCTTAGTCTGGTTAGCTTTAGCACATTAGCTTGCTGGTTTTTATCCCCTGCTTGGGGATAAAAAACAGCTTCTAAAGCACTTCTGATGTTCGGAGAGAGAAGCAATGAGAAAAGCAGGCAAAGCCAGAAGATTGCTCGCTAGCGCCTCCTTAGGGCTGAAAAACAGCTTCTAAAGCACAGCTGATCTTTGGAGAGAGAAGCAATGAGAAAAGCAGACTAAACGTGGAAGATCGCTTCACTTGTTAGCACCTCGTTAGGGCTCAAAAAAAGCTTCAAAAAAGCTACATTCGGAGTATAAGATGCACCCAAATTTTCAGCCTTTTTTAAAGGGGGGGGGAAGTGCGTCTTATGCTCCGAAAAATATGGTATGTATTTGACAGCACATATGAATTTGGGTCTCAGAAATCTAATTCATGGATGTGACACTCACCATGGTGCCTTTAGAGACCCCACCCTGTTCACAACTATCCTGCACAAACTCAAGAGCTTCAATAAACCAGCTAAAGATAAAAGACAAAAACAGATAAAAGAACAGTAAATGAAAATTTCAGCCCTGGGGAAAAAAGTACAAACAAGAAGCAGACTCCAAATAATGCCTGCAAAGACAGGGAAAACTTTTAACAGGTTTTCAAGATTCTGTTACTACACCCTATAGCAATAATGTCTGATTCCTGATATGACCCATTTCAAAAGGCTAACAATTTAAAGACTTCTCTCTCTCTCTTTTTTTTTTTTCTTTTCCCTGTAGGGTTGGTAACTCCATTCTTTTTTTTCTTTTTTTTTTTAAATGCAACATGTAGGGACATTTCTTGTTTTTTCTTAAATTAGCACTTTTCCCCATGTTTATTTCTAACTTATTCTAAATTTATGATATTCCAAAGTGGCAATTTAGATGAGTGTGTGGCATTGCAGAGATTCAGTTTTTTCTTAAGTGTTTGGGAAACAAGTGTTTGGGGAAATGATTTTCTGTTCCATAATCACATGATGTTGAGTCCCCCTTCTTCAGATTAATGAAAATGCTTGGTAAATATCTTCCAAAATGTTCTTCTAACACTGTGCCAGCATAAAAACTAACATGTTTAGCTTTTTTTTAAAAAAAATAGATCCAGAATTTTGTATACCAAATGGACTCAGGTTGATGCAAGAAAGAAAGAAAATAACTAAAAGAGAAAAATCAAAATCATTAATTCAACTGAGCTTACTTTAAAATAAATATGCCTAGGGCTGCTCTGCAGACATCTTTTAAAAATCTGTCAACCAAGGGACAACAAAATGAAATGCAATAAACCAGCAACATACCTAACTGAAATTCTAGAATTGGTGCATTTATTTAGTGTCTTCAAGTCTGTCTGTTAACTGCCTAGACAAAATCTTCAGTGTTTTTTCTTTCCAGCAAGATTTTGGAAGTGTTTTACATTGGACTTCTTCTTGGTGTTGAGAAAACATGACTGGCCCAAGGTCATCCAGCTAGCGTCATGTCTAGGACACAACTAGAACTCAAGATCTTCTGTTTTCTAGGTTGGTTTCTAGTTTGAACAACTAAATTTGTTTTGGTAATAAATTTAATCCTGTGGAAATCACCCATTACAGGAGAACCTCTGGTCAAGAACGCTTCTGACTACAACCAAATCGGGTTCCGACCAAAAAATTCTCAATTTTTTTTTGCAGTTTACAGAGTCAACCTCCAACCCCCAACAATCTGTGTCCTCGTTTTACCCATCTTGAAAGGGTGGAACCTTGGAAGGATTGAATTACTGCCAGTGGGCAGAGTCAGCCTGCAATACTGATTCTAACGGACAGGAGGGAGGGAGGGAGGGAGGGAGGGAGGGAGGGAGGGAGGGAGGGAGGAAAGAAGGAAGGAAGGAAGGAAGGAAGGAAGGAAGGAAGGAAGGAAGGAAGGAAGGAAGGAAGGAAGGAAGGAAAATAGCAATAGCACTTAGACTTATATACCACTCCATAGTTAGTGCTTTACAGCCCTCTCTAAGTGGTTTATAGTGTCAGCATTTTGCCCCCAACAATCTGGGTCCTAATTTGACCCACCTTGGAAGGATGGAAGGCTGAGTCAACCTTGAGCCTGGTGAGATTCGATCTGCCAAACTGCTGGCAGCTGGTTATCAGCAGAAGTAGTCTGCAGTACTGCACTCTAACCACTGCGCCACCGCGACTTACAGTATGGTAACCACAGTATAGTAAAAGTTTGGAAACTTTTAACCCCGCTATTCCTGGAGCAGTAAAAATTGGGGTTTGAGCCTATTACATATTAGTCCGGCATCTGTTCATTTATTGTTAGGAAATTTATAACAAACTTCAAAGGTCAGCCTGTAGCCTGTATTTCAGTACCTGAGAGGTGAGCTGAGCTGAGCTCCCAGCTCAGAAGAGAAACATAAAATTCCATTAGCGCAAGTTATGATTTGCAGTTAGCCAAACTGCAAAAGTTGAGAGGCAAGAAAGAAAGTAAAGCCCAAAGTAAATCTCATTACTGGAAAATGCTCCAACAGGCAAGGAGTTTCAAGAGGGCTGCTCATATAAATGACAGAGGTGGTTCAAATCCTCCTTGCCTTCTTCAATGTTGCACACTGAAATGTAGGAATCTTGCCATGTAAGATATCTCCAAATCAGCCAGAGAGGACTAAATCCTCAAAATGTTCCACTAGATTCCTGGAATCGGCTGAGATGGAGAAACGAAACTACTTTGATCAAATACCTGTCTATAGCTAGCTTTGTTTCTTCATGGAAACCACGCCTGGACTTTTTGCTTGGGGAAAAAAAAAAAAGAAACAAAATTTTAATTTTGGGATTTGACGATTAGAGCTGTTTATAGAAATGCACTACTGAATTTTAGAAGAAAAGGTTATCGGTGGTTGTCAGGTTAAGACTTAAACAGTCATTAAATGAACACTGCAATATTGAGCAACTGCCGCAGTTGCTGAGAAAATTGACAAACTGAAGTTGTTAAGTGAATCCATGGTCCATTATGGGCCAGTTTGGCCGAAAGACAGAAGCAAAATACCGAGGTTTGGCAGAACCATCATAAAAGGTGCTCACATGACCAGGAAACACTGCAAATGTCCATAAATGGGGCCCAGTTACTTAGTGACTTCCCCCTATCCCACACAACCATGGGGCAGGGGGCTGACATTGAACCTTTGAATCTGGATCATAACTTAAGTGACCTGTCATAAATCAAGGATTACCTGTAATGTTTTTTTATATTTGCAATTGCTACCTCTGACTGGCCCTGCCCCCATCTATTCTCTGCCTCCCGAGTCCCAGCTGATCGGGAGGAAATGGGGATTTTGCAGTATCCTTCCCCTGGAGTGGGGTGGGAATGGGGATTTTGCAGTATCCTTCCCCTGCTATGCCCACCAAGCCACACCATGCCCACCAAGCCACGCCCACAGAACCAGTAGTAAAAAAAATTGAATTCCACCACTGGATGAAACGTATATAATGTACCTTTTTAGGAACACAAAGGACCTGTAGCAATACCATCAAGAAAAACAAAGGCATAAAAATAAAATGGCAATAATACACAATGCTCTTAATATTATATATGAAATAGTATTGGTTGATTCTGGACCAAACTTTTCCTCCGAGGCAAGGACAAAGTATCTTGGATTCCCTATCATTGAAATATTTTGATAGCCCCAAGCCCTTCTAGTATTAGAGATTTTAATGCGCTCTTTACAAAACAATATGCCTATAATAGCTATTCATAAATCATTTTTAAGACTACACTAAATTAGGTGTTCAAGAGTAGAGGAGGCAGGAATAAAATCACTACCTGAATGTCAATGGAAGATCATCTTGGCATCTAGATGTCACATTTCTGTAGATTTAAAATGATGATTTCAATGAAACAATGCTAGCATTTCATGTCTATTGGACAGCTATTGTATCTTCTTCCTTTTTTTAGGAAGAAAAATGCAACTTAAGTTCTTATGCATTAAATTGGCTTCTTCTTGAACAGAAATTATTTCACATATTTCATTTGTCCTCTGTCCCAAATTTCTTTTTTGTTTCTTTTTTTGCTTTTTGTTGTTAATGTTAATGGGATTTTGAACTATGTACCAATAGTTTGCAGATTTACAGGCAAGGTAAAGAGCGTATGATTTGCATTTTTGATTGAAAAAACATGAAAGGCGACTTCTCCGTCAATTAAACAATGCTGCAAATAACTAGTTCAACTAACATTTTATTGCCAAAAGTCCTTTCTGTAAGTCTATTTAAACATTTGCATTGTTTATATACTGAATTTCCCATTTCATCCTTCTATGAAGAAAATGACTTCAATGATAATAATGTGATAGCATAAAATGTCATGAATATGTATTTCATTACTCCAATCTATCATATAGCACATTTCTATGTCTTTGCCTTTCACACATACACAAACAAGCACACACACACACACACACACACACACACACACACACACACACAAAGGTAGCCCTCGTCTCTAAACTTTCATCTGAGAAAATATCATTTCCCTCAGGCCAGTATTGACGGCTAACAACTGGAAATTCAGTAAGTATTTGTTTCTGTAGAAATAGTATGCCTGAAGAACCAAACTGACTGACTGCTTTCATCAAGATTTGCTAACATGACCAAAAAGGTAGAAACAAAATACACATTAAAAAAAACCCTGGAACTTGCTACCGGTGAACTGTACGATTTTAAATCCCATCAGATTGCAAATGGAGCACCAGAAATTAGAGGAGGGAAGGAGGAGGAGGAGGGAGAGAGAGACAAGAAGGAGAGAAACAAGGAAGAACAGGAGAGAGACAAGGAGGAGGAAAAGAAGGAGAAGAAGAGGAGAACAGAGACAAAAGGAGGACGAAGAGAAAGATGATGAGGAGGAGAAAGACAAGGAGGAGGAGGAGGAAGGAAGAGGAGGAGGAGGAGGAGAGGCAAGGAGGAGAAAAAGAAGGAGAAGAAGAGGAGGACAGAGACAAGGAGGAGGAGGAAGAGGGAGACAGAGACAAGAAGGAGAGAAACAAGGAAGAGTAGGAGAGAGACAAGCAGAAGGAGGAGAGAGACAAGGAGGAGGAAAAGAAGGAGAAGAAGAGGAGAACAGAGACAAGAGGAGGAGGAGGAAAAAGATGAGGAGGAAAAAGACGAGGAGGAAAAGAAGGAGAAGAAGAGGAGGACAGAAACAAGGAGGAGGAAAAAGACGACGAGGAGGAGGAGAAAGACAAGGAGGAGGAAAAGAAGGAGAAGAAGAGGAGGACAGAAACAAGGAGGAGGAGAAAGACGAGGAGGAGAAAGACGAGGAGGAGGAAGAGGGAGAGAGAGACAAGAAGAGGAGAAACAAGGAAGAGGAGGAGAAAGACAAGGAGGAAAAGAAGGAAAAGAAGAGGTTGGCAGAGACAAGGAGGAGGAGGAGGAGGAGAAGGGAGAGAGAGACAAGGAAAGAAACAAAGAAGAGGAGGACAGAGACAAGGAGGAGGAGGAGAAAGACAAGGAGAGAGATAAGGAGAAGGAGAGAGACAAGGAGGAGGAAGAGGAGGAAGAGGAAAGAGACAAGGAGGAAGAAAAGGAGGAGAAGAAGAGGACGACAGAGACAAGGAGGTGGAGGAGGAGAAGGGAGAGAGAGAAACAAGAAGGAGAGAAACAAGGAAGAGGAGGACAGAGACAATGAGGAGGAGGAGAAAGACAAGGAGGAGGAGGAAGAGGAGGAAGAGGAAAGAGAGAAGGAAGAGGAGGAGAGAGACGAGGAGGAGGAGGAAGTGGTTAATATATTCATATGAAACTTTTCCATGGAAGAGATCAACTGTTTACCAAACAAAGCCTTTTAATTAGTAAAACTTTTACCTCCTTTAAAACACGGAGCTGAACACGATCTAATGAGCTTTAGTAAATATGTGCATTGGTGTTACTATGTGGAATTAAGGGATCATGAACAAGAAAAGTCATCTGTCATAGAATAAATTTTAAAAACAAAAACACAACTAGAGCAGTCAAAACTTATGTATATTATTTAAAAATGCAGCTGAAGACAATTATTGCAGATTGGGGAGACAAATACAAGTAGTCCTTGACTTACAACCGTTGCTTAGTTCGAAGTTATTCAAAGTTACAACGGCACTGGAAAAAAGTGATTTATGACCATTTTTCACACTTATAACCGTTGCAGAATCCCTATGGTCACGAGATTTATATTTGGATGCTTGACAACTGACTCATATTTATGACGGTTTCAGTGTCCCAGGGTCACGTGATCACTTTTTGCGACCTTCTGACAAGCAAAGTCAATGGGGGAATCGGATTCACGTAACAACCATGTTACTAGTTTAACAACTGCAGTGATTCACTTAACAACTCTGGCAAGAAAGGTCGTAAAATGAGGCAAAACTCACTTTAACAAATTTCTCATGTAGCAAGATAAATGTTGGGCTCAATTGTGGACGTAAATTGAGGACTACCTGTATTAATTCTATCTTTGGCAGAGTCTGATAGAAAACAATATCCCACTTCTGAGTATTTGTCTTGCAGACAACTGTGGAGGTGATTATAAACATTTCTTCCTTCGCAATTTTGGCAAAACTATTTTTTATTGAATTTCAAGCACTTACTGTTTCTTTTTAAGCAAAGCAAAAATACAGATTTAAAAATAATTCACTTTTTTAAAAAAATGGAAAACTGGTATACATAGGAAGACAAATCTTCTACTGCAATAATAAGAGCACACTTGGAATACAATATCCAGTTTTGGTCGAGGCAATACAAAAAAAGAAGTTGAGACCCTAGAAAGATTGCAGAGAAGAGCAACACAGATGATTAGGGGGCTGGAGGCTAAAACATATGATGAATGGTTGCGAGAACCTAGGTGTGTCTAGTCTAACAAAGAGAAGGACTTAGGGATGATATGTAAAATTTTTGAGGGGCACTCATAGAGAAGAATGGGTCAACCTATTCTCCATAGAACTTGAAAAGAAGTAACTGATGGAAACTTATCAAAGAGAGATCCAACCTAGAATTGAAGAGGGTTTTCCTAACAGTGAGAACAATTAATTAGTTGAACAACTTGCCTCTCAGAGTTATGAATGCTCCATCGTTGAAGGTTTTTAAGAAGAGATTGGTCAGCTATTTATCCGGAATGGTATCTCCTGCTTGTGTAGGGGATTGGACTAGAAGACCTCCAAGGTCCAACTCTGTTATTCTATTAATGTGGCGGGCACATTTGGAATTTGGAGAACGTCTATCTTCTCATAAATTGGCTGCTCAGTGAAAAATGGCTATAGTGGTGGTATGAACAGGCATGTAACAACATCCTAAGTAGGTGAACTGGCAAGATTTCCTCATGGTACCACTTCCATTTCTCCATGAAGCATAGTGTCAGGGTTCCGACCGATGCCCTAATTAAAGTATGAGCCTCGAGCCAAGCTTCAAAGGAAATCCAGTTATTTATTAGGAGCTTCATGTCGGCACATTCCCAAGTGAAGCCAGCTCTGACCCTACGTAATTTATGATCCAGTTCTGACCCTGTTTCCTCCTCCCCCCCAAGGTGTGTCATCAGTCACGTTCTCCAACAAAGCAATTTCGCGAGTTGTAGAGATCACTCCCCTCCAGCCACTGTGGGTAACCGTGGAGATGGCCTTGACAGAGAGATGGCTGGAATGTGCTTTTATTTTGACTGACGTGCTGCCTCGCCACAGCTGCAGAATTCATGTTCCCATCCCCCTTCCTATGGCAACTCAAGAGCAGGCCAGGGATGCTTTGCGAGTTGACACATAGCTTACTCATTCCTTTTTAATGGGCATCCTTCCAAACTGAGTTCAGCCATCCATATTTTTGTATTCTACCATGTAAAGCTCAAGGGAATTATAAAACATACAGGTGGTATCCAGAGGCAGTATTCAGCAGGTTCTGACCAGTTCTGGAGAACCGGTAGCAGTACCGGCAGTTCAGAGAACCTGTAAATACCACCTCTGACTGGCCCCATCCCCATCTATTCTCTGCCTCCCGAGTCCCAGCTGATCAGGAGGGAATGGAGATTTTACAGTATCCTTCTCCTGCCACACCCACCAAGCCACGCCACGCCCACCAAGCCACACCCACAGAATCAGTAGTAAAAATTTTTGAATCTCACCACTGGTGGTATCAGTCTATAAGTATTTTGCAAAAAAGTCAATTTTCTATTAAAAAAGAAGAAGAATCATCTTTTAAAAATTTGAGAAGGATACTGAAAAGATGTGTTCATAACATATGGATGTGTGTTGGTTCTTCTACGCCTGAGCTAAACAGAATCGTTTCACACAGAAAACACAGCCTTATCCAACCTTAGTTTCTTTCCTTCTCCTCAATATTTTCGGTAAACAATGAGCAATATTGTCAAAGGATGCACCTCTTGAGTGTGAAGCAGAAGTGTTATTGTCCTCTGTACACATCCCATCTGGAACCATTCTCATGATTTAAAAATCAACATGGAAAGCTCCTGCCTCATTTGAAATTTCGTATTTATTTATTTTCCCTTTGTGGCTTCATGATTTGCTTCATTTATTCCACTTATATAATTTTTTTTTTATCCTCTCCATCTGAGCCTACATCTCCCTGCAGCAATACTTTTCCTATTTATTTAACTCTTGTCTTTTTCTTCTTCTTCAATAACCTTTTTTTTAAAAAAAAAATATTTCCTCTAATTTGACTGCTTGCTTCTTTCAACATTTTGGCCTTTTCCCTCTTCGCATTAATGTGTATGCTGGTATATGGGAAGTGTAGCTTTGGGGGCCAATTCTATTGTTCTTACATGGTTTCTACTTTTATTAAAGAAAATAAACCATAACTATGCTTACTATCTTGCAAAGTGCTGGCTTTTACTTCCAAACAGGAGGGTAATAAAATATAATCAGCTCAAGAGATATGTAGCATCAGACTAAGCCTGGGCTCCTTTAGTGCAAATGGTCAATGGATGAGGAAGGCTTGATATATATATATTTCCTGCTGCTTCATGGATAGATATTTCATTTATGTTCCCCTAATGGATCACTAGTCTACGGACAACAGGTGCCCATTAGTAACTCTTGGCTTCAGCAAAAATGAAGGGCACACAGACAAAGTTCAACAACTGGTCACAGGGAGTTTGATAATGGCTTAACTCCGGTTTAATGTCTGGCCACCCAGTGATAATCACTGACTTCCTGTTTTAATGAATTAAGTCTACCAAGAATGAATCTGACTCAAGAGGTTCCTATTGCTCCTGAAGTAATAAGTGCGGAGAAGTTCATCTGGACCTATTTCACTCTGATCTACAGTGTGATAATGGATGGGGGAAGCCAACGGGAAGCGAGCTGCACAGATCAACTTTTTCTGCATATTTGAGTACAAAGTAGGTCAAAGGTGGTTCACCGCCCTGAGTCCAAAAGGAGAAGGGCAGTATAGAAATTCGAATAATAATAAAATAAATAACAAGAGTAATCAAAAGCCGATTTTGTTGATGTAAATCCTAATTACAGAAAAGGGAAAGGAGGGGAAATATTTGCATACCCTCTTCTCTTTAGAACTGAGCACGTTTTGGAAAGACATTTTATCCCTTCTGTATATGTTAGATAATTTATAACATTAATATAATTCCTACCCTACCCTACCCTACCCTACCCTACCCTACCCTTTCCTTCCATCCATCCATTCATCTATCTATCTATCTATCTATCTATCTATCTATCTATCTATCTCTTATCATCTTCGAGACCGTCTTCTGCCACCAATAGCCTCCCACCGACCAGTCCGTTCCCACAGAGAGGGTCTCCTCAGGGTGCCATCAGCCAAGTTATGTCGGCTGGCGACACCCAGGGGGAGGGCCTTCTCTGTGGGAGCCCCAGCCCTGTGGAATGAACTGCCCCCGGAAATACGCAAGATCTCCGACCTCCGGGTGTTTCGTTGCGCATTGAAGACCCTGTTGTTCCGCCAGGCCGGGCTATCGACATGATAATTTTAAATTGGGGTATTTTAATTTTTGGGGTTTTAAATCGGCCAAATCTATTTAATTATTTTAATTTTTAATTATTGTTGTGTCTTGTGTTTTTAAATTGGCTGTACACCGCCCTGAGTCCTTCGGGAGAAGGGCGGTATAGAAATAAAATTATTATTATTATTATTATTATTATTATTATTATTATTATTATTATTATTATTATCTTACTATCTGTCTGTCTGTCTATCATCTATTTTAGATCTATTATCTCATTGTCTGTCTGTCTGTCTGTCTATCTTGTCTTTCTGTCTGTGTCTATCCATATCTGTACATCTGTCTGTTTGTCTCTATCTACCTATCTACCTATCTACCAATCTACCTCTCTACCTACCTACCTACCTACCATCCATCCATCCATCCATCCATCCACCCACCCACCTACCTACCTACCTACCTACCTACCTACCTACCTACCTACCTATCTTGTCCAGAGTTTTTTAACATACTGACATCAGATAGAGTTTTTTTTTCTCCTTAGGTTGTTTAATACTTTTTCCCAACCTCTTCATCTTTATTAGCCTATTTTTCTAGCCTGGCAAAGAGAAGGATTCAGGGGGACATGATAACCAGTATTTCAGAGTTGTGACACAGAAGAGAGGATTGTCCTATTCTCCAAAGGACCTAAGGGCAGGACAAGAAGTAACAGGTGGAAGATCCCTAAAAAGAGAACCAACCTAGAATTAAGGAGAAATTTTCTGACCGTGAAAATGATCGATCAATGGAATAGCTTGCTTCCTGGAATTGTGGCTGCTTCATCACTGGAGATTTTCAAGAGAAGACGGGACAACCATTAGTCTGGTTTTCCTGCCTTGGACAGGGGGATGGACTAGAAGATTTTCAAGATCTTCCAGCTCTATGATTCTATGTTCTATATTTTCTAGTTGCTAATATTTGAAGCCGCAAAAAATTCCTGCGGAGCAAGTTAAATGCGATACAGACATTATTGACTTTAATTAAGAAAAGTGAAGTTAATAAAGAGAAAAGGCACACCGGACTCATTAGACGAGCTGCTGAATTCATTTTTGTTGATTCATAATGCAGACCTAAGTGTGCCAGTGTCAAAAAGCTCTCGGGGTACAAAGGTCTGGCTGGCAAAGCCCAGCCCAGTAGAAATGGGGAGGAAAAACAAAGAGGCTACCATTTGTTGTTCTGTTCTTCCTCAGGGCTTGCCTGCCTCACCTACCTATTTATCTAAACACTGTAATATAAAGAAATGAAATGGTAATTGGCACGCTGAAATGCAAAACGTCTCTTTTAAATTCTGACAATTAGCTGGGAGGTTTCAGGTTTTTTAGAAAACAAAAATGGCAGACGGTTGCTTGCAGCACAAGGTTCACTTCCAAGGATAAACATGCAGCCAGAAAGAAAGAAAAACAATACTCTGAGTGGTTGGGGTGGGAGGTTCACGGCAAGGACCCTCACCAGGTTTCTGGGAGTTTTGTGGTAGCCATGATGACAATTATAGGAATAGCAAGTAGACCTACATACTGCTTCATAGTGCTTTTACACCTCTCTCTAAGCAGTTTACAGAGTCAGCCTATTGCTCCCCTAACAATCTGGGTCCTCATTTTACCCACCTCGGAAGGATGGAAGGCTCAGTCAACCTTGAGCCGGTGAGATTTGAACTGCTAAACTGCAGCTAGCAGTCAACTGAAGCAGCCTGGAGTACTGCACTCTAACCACTGTGCCACCTTGGCTCGTCTGGCATATACTGGTCAATAATCAGTATATGCTAAAACTTACTACGGTCAAGTAACAAGTTTTCAGGTGCAAAAGACACTCATGAAGGTTCGATTTAACTGATTCCTTGCTAAAAGCCTATACACAGGAATCTTCTCAACAGTCAGCACCTGGTTAGAGTTAGATAAGGTTCAACAGCAGTCAAGGGGAGGTTGGAGTTAGTTCATTTGTGACTACATAGGGATTCTAGGCTGATCTCTCTTTTAACTCTATCCCCTGGCTCTGCCATTCCTTCTCCTACAGAGATATAACAAAAACACAAAATTAACTTGATGTATTAAAACTGAAGGTGCAGTTTACATGTGACCTAGCAAAATATAGCTATAATCAGAGTAAAAATAAAATCATGTTGGTCTGAAAGTAAAAAAAAAAATGTAAATCAAATTGATCAGTATGACCAGAAATGTAATTTGAACGTTGGATTATCAATTCTCAACATGATAACAGCTATTTGATAAAAACAACTACAATATTAAATATTCCAAGCATGTCTACCATCCTCAAAATGTTTTTTTCCTCTCTATTGTATTTTAAGAGTTTCTAAGTTACTTCTATGCCTCACAAAGATTATTGAAGTATTTAGAATAATTGACATAAATGGAAATTATGTAACACAGTACAATAGTTAGCATTATCCTAATGCATTATGCCCACATGTTTAGATAGATAGATAGATAGATAGATAGATAGATAGATAGATAGATAGACAATGATAATTAGAAAGATAGATAGATAGATAGATAGATAGATAGATAGATAGATAGACAAATGATAGATAGATAGATAGATAGATAGATAGATAGATAGATAGATAGATAGACAGATGAGGATAGATGGATGGACGGATGGATGGATGGATGGATGGACAGACAAACAGAGAAAGAAAGAGGCAGGCAGGCAAACAGACAGTCATCTTTGATTCTGTAACAGACCACATGATATGGCTTTTCAGCAGTTTATTTATTTAAATGATCAACAAATTTAATTGAAGGAGTGAGTCAGCTGCTGTTAAAATGATCACACTAGAAGAGTGTCTTTGGAGTCCATTCTTTCTATTTTATTAGCTTGGTATGGTTCAGTTCAATAAACATTAGTTACGGAAATACTAAAAACTGATTATACCTCCTTCTAACTAAGAAGTTAGAATAACTTCTAACTGAACTATCTCAAAAAAAAAAATACAAGGAAGTAGAAGGAAGCAGGGAAATAGTTAAGAAAAGCATACTGTGATAAGTCTTGAGAAACAAAAAAAGATCCACCTGCCCTCAGAGGAAATCATGCTGAAGATTTATATGCATATCACATCATAAATAATCTTGGCTTGGAACAAGGGAGGGAGGGCACTGAAACTTCTAAAGGAGATTTGGGATGGTATAGGGTGACTCTGAAGGTACGCGGTAGCTAATTGGCTAAGATGCTGAGCTTGTTGATGGAAAAGTCGGCAGTTCAATGGTTCAAATCCCTAGTGCCACGTAAGGGGGTGAGCTCCCATTACTTGTCCCAGCTTCTGCCAACCTAGCAGTTGGAAAGCACATAAAAAATGCAAGTAAAAAAATAGGGACCACCTTTGGTGGGAAGGTCACAGCGTTCTGTGCGCCTTTGGCATTGAGTATGCCAGCCACATGACCACGGAGACGTCTTTGGACAGCACTGGCTCTTCAGCTTTGAAATGGAGATGAGCACCGCCCCCTAGAGTCAGGAACGACTAGCACATATGTGCGAGGGGAACTTTTACCTTTACCTTTTAGGGTAAACAGAAGACTGAATTTTGAAAGTTTCAGTCGTTTCCAAGCAAAAACAAATAACTGGTTCATGGATTGTTTGCTGTGTTATCCTAACTGCCCTGTACTGACAAAAGCAGGTTGCAATGTTGATGCTTCTTACTTTGGATTACCAGAAAATCTAAACCACGATCAGGTGGTGGAACAGAGTAAGGTTTCTTTGTATCTCTTTGCTGACATTTAGTGATTGATCAGATTATGCAGTCCAGATCTGGTAGCCCTATTGTTCTAGATGTGATGTTGTCAACCCCAGTAAGTAGACGAGATTAGGATATCAAAACACAGGGACAAAAACTACCAATATTGGGATTATCTATACTAACGGAATCTTGTCTTATACTGATTCCACTGAACCTCCTCCCTCTTCTTATATTTCAGTGAATTAGTGAGGTCTAACAGCTGAGTGCTACTACTCATGCAATAGCAATAGCACTTAGACTTATGTACAGTTTCACAGTGCTTTACAACCCTCTCTAAGCAGGGTTAGAGGGATCAGCATATTGCCGCCAACAATCTGGGTCCTCATTTTACCCACCTCAGAAGGATGGAAGGCTGAGTCAACCTTGAGCTGGTCAGGATTGAACTCCAGACTGTGGGCAGAATCAGCCTGCAATACCACATTCTAACCACTGCGCCACCAGGGCTCCTAATCCAACATCCAAACAACTACAGCAATAGCACTTAGACTTATATACCACTTTACAGTGCTTTACCACTCTAAGCAGTTTACAAGGTCAACATATTGCCCCCAACAATCTGGGTCCTCATTTTACCAACCTCAGAAGGATGGAAGGCTGAGTCAACCTTGAGCCGGTCAGGATTGAACTCCAGACTGTGGGCAGAGTTAGCTTGCAATACTGTACTGCATTTAACCGCTGCACCACCATGGCTCATTTTTTAATTTTTTTTTAAAAATTTTTTTTAATACAAACATTCCATCATTCATTAAACAGTGTGTCATCTGGGTACAATTTTTTTTTTTTTACAAGTAACAGTTAAATCTTACCACCATATCCATTGTTTATATCTACTCTTATTTTAATACTAGTACTTAATACTTAACGTATCTATTATTGTAACATTTCTCTTCTTAACTTATTTAACTTTATTATACATTACTTTCATATTTATTCTCTAACCATTGATAAAATAAATCCCATATATTATAATAATCAGATTCTTCCTGTCCTTTAATTGCAAGTGTTAATCTATTCATTTCTGTGCATTTCAATGTGCACGGCTCATTTTGGCAATAGCCAAAATGCCTTCCAAAAACATTCCTGTGATCTCAAGATAGGATTTCAGTGTTTCTACCTAAGATGTCACAAGGTATGTTGGTTATTTAGGAATTGGGTCTCTGTTCAATTTCTGTACTCCATTATCTGATCTTCTACATCAGGTGGTTCTCCATCTACAATCTTTGCCATCCATTATTCTTGACCCCGAAGCCTTCCCCCTCCAACCTACATTTTGATCCCTCTGAATTATTCCTGAGATGAAAGAAGAAAAATGAGCTAGAAAACTATTTTCCAACTTTACGCTCTTCAGAAATAAAAGACTCCCAGTCATCCTTTTAATAATTTATGATGCATTAAAGGGACTGAAAGGCACAACAGATGAATAATAGCTATTCAGAAAATACCACGCATAATATTCCGAATTTGCATAATGCACATATTAATGGTGAACCAAGAGTGTTTAATATGTTTTAAATTATTTTGCCATTAGTTTAGATAAAGGTTTCCTATTAACTTGAAATTATAGGTGACCTTTGTGGTAAGAAAAGAACATTAACAAATAAAGAAGTAAAGCTAAAAGTATACTTCTTTTTTTTTTTTTAAAGAAGAGCCTAAAAGAAAATTGTTGTGATTAACAATCAATGTTGCTGACTTGTTTTAGAAAACAAATCAGTTTTTGATAGTCTATAGCCGTGATGGCGAACCTATGGCACGCGTGCCACAGGTGGCACACGGAGCCATATTAGTGGGCACGCCAGCTCAGCTCTGGGGCGCATGCGCGCGCTGGACAGCTGTTTTTCAGGCCTTCTGGGCCCACCAGAAGTAGGGAAACAGGCTGTTTCCTGCCTCTGGAGGGCCTGGGGGCGGGGTGGGGAAGGCCCGTTTTTCTTTCTTACCTGGCTCCAGATCCTCTCTGTGTATCTGGGAAGGGCGAAAACAGCCTTTCCCACTCCCTCGGAGGCCCTATGGAGGCTGAAAGGGCCCATTTCCCGACTCCCGGTGGGACAGGAAATGACGTTTTTTCCTGTCCCCAGCCTCCAGAGACTCCTAGAGAGAGAGGCTCCTACAGACTCCTAGAGAGGCTCCTACAGACTCCTAGAGAGGTTCCGGAGGCTGGGGACAGCAAAAAACATCACTTCCTGTCCCACCGAGAGTTGGGAAATGGGCCCTTTCAGCCTCTGTAGGGCCTCCAAGGGAGTGGGAAAAGCTGTTTCGACCTTCCCAGATGCATAGAAAGGATCTGGAATCAGGTAAGAAAGAAAAATGGGCCTACCAGGCCATCATGTGCCAGGAGCGGGGGTGGGTGGGGTTGCATGCGCGTGGGCACGTGCATGCGTGACCCTCCCCCCGCCCCCCCTCTCTTGGCACGCGATGGCAAAAAGGTTAGCCATCACTGGTCTATAGTGTTAACCATCAAGGCAAATACTCTGGTTCTTTTTCATGGACGCCAAAACCTAGCCTTAAAATCAGGGGTGGGTTCTAACCAGCTTTACTATTGGTTCTCTTTGTGTGCGCGCTTCACACGATTGCCTCTTCGGTCTGAACTGCAGCTAGCAGTCAGCTGAAGTAGCCTGCAGTACTGCACTCTAACCACTGCACCACCTTGGCCCCTCATGTGGGGCAAGGTGGCCCCACAGTGATTGGCCCCTCCCATAAGGCTTAAAAGACCAGCAACGGCTCTTGGCCTCTTTGCCGGAAAACAATGTTGAGAGATTTGCTTCTTGTTTCACTGTATTCATTTCTTGTCAGCGTCTTCTGCTTCTGAACTTTTGCCAAGAAAAGCCTTTGGCAGTTTGCCTAATTATCCCAAGGTCGGTGATAAACTGAGGAATGGTGTTTTGAAGAATTTGCTTTAATTTAGTTTGGACTAAGCTGAGAATGAGTTAATTCTCAGCTGTTCTAATAAAGTCTGTTTGTTTTCAAACTGTTTGTATTTAATACTAACTACTTGGACCTGGGTCACAACACAGGCCACTTTGGGTTCATGAAGATTTTACACTTTACACAGAAACAATTCTGGAGCTGAAGGATAGGGAGGGAGGATTAGAGATAGCTGGAGATGTGTCATCAACATAAAATACTTCCTCTTGGGAACCAAGGATGGTCTCACACCTGGTCAGAGGTAGGAGGAGTGATGTCGCCAGGCAACCAGACAGTGCCTTGATTGGGCCATGTGACTGTTTGGGAATGTTCTGACCTAGGCTTTACAAAAGCACGAAGCAGACTCCTTGTCCCGACGAAACCCCTTTTTATTAAGCCAATGTGAATTCCTCTCACTCACATCCAGCAAAGTCCCGGCAAACAGTCTTTCCAGGGCAGGCCACAACAGGGGAGGGGGAAACAAATCTTTTAATTAGGTGAAAACCATGGGAACCTTTAGAGGGTTTACACCAGATACGTACCAATATGATATTTCCAATAAAGCTATTCTTTGGGGAATCTGCCAGCCTCGGAGTTTTTGCTTGCAATGGATCTGTTGCTTGGAACCCTGACACCTTGACTTATGACTGGAAATTGGACTGGAACGTCTGTGGCTAGGCGAGGCAGTACTTAAGTGACTCATACCCAATGTTATGATCATTTTTGGTGCAACCATTAAGTGGATCACCATGGTCATAAAACAAATCACGAGGTTGTTAAGTGATTCCTGCTCCTCCCATTGACTTTGCTTGTCAGACACCAACTAGGAAGTTTGCAAGTAGTGATCACGTGACCCCTGGGATGCTGCAACCATCATAAATAGATGCCAGTTGACAAGCATCCAAATTTTGATCACATGACAGCTGGGACACACTTGCAAGTCACTTTTTTCAATGCCGCCGGAACGTCAAACAGTTGCTAAACCAACGGTCAGAAGTTCCAATGGTCAGAAGAGCCTTGGTGGTGCAGCAGACTAAGTGCTGTTATGTAGCACTTAGTTGCCAGCTGCCTGCAATTAGTGCGAGTTCAAATGTCACCATGCTCAAGGTTGACTCAGCCTTCCATCCTTCCGAGGTAGGTAAATTGAGGACCCGGATTGTGGGGGCAATAAGCTGACTTTGTAGAAACACCGCTTATGGGGGGGGCGCAAAAGCCCTAATAAGCAGGTATATACAAAAGAATGAAGGCTATTGCTATAAGTGCATTGTAAGCCGCCCTGAGTCTTTGGAGGAGGGCGGCATATAAATTGAACTAATAAATAAATAAATCAATAAGTCATGGGCTACCTATCCTCTTTTTCTTGCTAAACAAGCAAATCTGTATATATTAATTATGGAAGAGTTAAAATAGTTCCTAAACACAGAGGAATAAATTGCCACACATTCTGGAGCACATCCACTGGTTTAGTTAGACTAAGTCTTGCTGCTCACAGAGAGAACAGTATTAAAATGAGGTCTGGCATATGTCACTGAACTTCAGCACAACGCATTATAATGCATTACAAGGGAGGCTATCAAAAAATTGAAAATGCAACCAGTGTTTCAGTTAGTTACAGTAATTTTTCAATGCTATTCCAATCTCGTGCAAATTAGAAACCACTTATGGCTCTGAAGACTGACAGGAAACTGAATGAGGTCCTCATTATGCTTTTAATAGGATTACTGGTTATTTCCTACTAAAAGTGTTCTTCACAACGAATTATACAGCATACCACCAGATTCAAAACCGGTGTAAGAAACACAGGGAGAATATTCTATCAAATTTAGGACAAAGAGATCTCCAAATTGATACGATGTCTTTCACATCCGATTATTATGGTACATGATTCCTCTTTTAAGCACAGATCAAACCATACCGTATTATTTTATGAATTGGTACCTCTTCATTGCAAAACTATGCTTTTGAATTACTATCAAAGTTATTTTGTGGTACATAAAATAATTCCAAGTGCTTTAAAAAACAGTGTGGAATGTTTATGCCATACCAAACTATTTCTGCTTGGTCCTATTATCAAGACTGTATCTTCCATCAACTTATAACTCCCATCCACCCCAAAACAGACAACCATTCCATTGTTATAAGGAAGTGACAGTTTAACATTTTAAATTTTAGGTTTCTTGGATTCCAAAAGAAATTACATTAATGTTAGCACAGGTTTTTCCAAACACCATGTACTCCAGAGGTTTTGTGGAATTTTATCCTACTAGACTCAGTCAGCAAAACCATGTTTAGGAATGGTGGAAGTTCCACTCCAAGAGGTTCAGAGCAGGGGTGAAATTCAGCAGGTTCTGAAGAACCGGTAGCAGAAATTTTGAGTAGTTCAGAGAACCGGCAAATACCACCTCTGAATGGCCCCAGAGTGGGGTGGGAATGGAGATTTTGCAGTATCCTTCCCCTGCCATGCCCACCAAGCCACACCATGCCCACCAGTTTTCCATTTAAAACTGAAACTATAAATAGAAAGAGGATTTGAGAGTCGATACCGTATGTCATCCCTTCTACCTATCTAAATTGGAGAAGCTGCATGTTGTCTTAAAGTTAGCAGGACAATGTTCTTAGGGAGCAGCATAGAATTGGAGGGATGGAAGGGCTCATGGTCCAACCCCCTACTCTAGACAGGCACCCCAGACAAATAGTTGTGTAATCTTTTTTTGAAAACTTACAGTGATGGAGCAACCACAACTCTGGGAGGCAAGGTGTTCCAATGACTAATTCAGGGGTGGGTTTCACTTACCTTTGCTACAGCTTCGCTCACCCGCACACTTCTGCGCATGGGCAGAGCATATTTGATGATGTCCGGGTGGGTGGGCGGAGCCTCCCACCGCCACTGCTACCGATTCGCCCGAACCGGGGTAAACCGGTAGCAACCCACCACTGGACTAATTGTTCTCTCTGTCAGAAAATTTCTCCTTAGTTTTAGGTTGGATCTCTCCTTGATAAATTTCCATCTATTACTTCTTCTCATGTTCTCAGGTGCTTTTTTTTTTTTTTTCATTTGATTTATATGCCGCCCTTCTCCGGAGACTCAGGGTGGCTTACAATGCATTAAGCAAAAGCCTTCATACTTTTGTATATTTATACAAAGTCAGCTTATTGCCCCCACAATCTGGGTCCTCATTTTACCTACCTTTGAAAGGATGGAAGGCTGAGTCAACCTTGAGCCTCGTGAGATTTGAACTTGCAGTAATTGCAAGCAGCAGATGTTAATAACAGTGCTTTAGTCCACTGTACTATCAGGCTCTTTGGAAAATAGGTTGGCCCCCACTTCTCTGTTACAGACCTCAAGTCCTGGAAGAGAGTTATCCTGTCCTCCCAATCCTTCTCTTTGATAAGTTAGACATGCCTGGTTCATCATACAGTTCAGCCTCCAGTTTATGGTTTTTGTTGCTCTTCTCCTAACTCTTTCATGACCCTGGAAATTCTAATGGTTAAAAAACAACATACATTCTATTTAGGTTTGGGTCCTATAATATGACAAGGCGCTCTCTGGATTTATTTATAAAAAAAAATAGAAAGGGCAGGAGTTAATAAAATATTTAAAAATATGATTTAACAACTTCAGTGAGTACAAAATGCCAGAGCAGCATGTTTGTATACTATTTAATATTGGTTAAACTGACTGCTAATTAATTTCTGGATAGAATTAAAAGATGATAATTTTAGCATTCGCTGCCCTACACGTGGGGTGAAATTATTTGAACAGCAGTCTGTCTTACACTCACATAATATAACTGAATATTAGGACCTATGTAGGAGGCTGTGTAGACAGCAGCAAAAGCTTTTAATTCAAATACCAGGCAGCTAAACAACTGTCTCAGTGGTGGCCTACAGAATCCTTCCAAGAGGGTGGGAGGGAGGAAATGGAGAGATAGAGAGGGAGGGAGGAAATAGAGGGAGGCAGGCAGGCAGGCAGGCAGGCAGGAAGGAGATAGAGAGGGAGGGAGGGAGGAAATAGAGAGGGGGGGAAATAGAGGGAGGGAGGGAGGAAATAGAGAGATAGACAGGGAGGGAGGAAGAGAGGGAGGGAGGGAGGAAATAGAGAGGGAGAGAGGGAGGAAATAGAGAGATGGAGGGAGGGAGGGAGGAAGGAAGGATATAGAGTGATACACAGAGAGGGAGGGAGGGAGGGAGAGAGGAAGGAAGGAAGGAAGGAAGGAAGGAAGGAAGGAAGGAAGGAAGGAAGGAAGGAAGGAAATTGAGAGATGATGAGGGAGGGAAAAAGAATATCATGGATCAAATCAGAAATAGATAAAACATTCTATCATTAAACATTTGCATTCATGCATGACAGATAAAACAGTAGTAGCTCATGTCAATTTCATTATTTTTCATAAAATTATTCTATCCTATTTTCTTTTCTAAACTGTTCCATGGGAAAAGTACTTGCAGAGGGTTAAATTCAAATACCCATGGCCCCTTGTTTTCTGTGGAAGAGTATTAAAGCTACTCAGCATATTGCAATAAAAATATTCGTCCAGGAATCACAGATCCCATCACTAAAACCAATATTCAGAAACACTGAGTTCCTCCAGTAACTCTATCATAAATAAAATCAGGGAAGAGATTTCCCTGATTACAACTTGTCTTTCTTCTATGATAGCAGTCTTACAATATTTGAGGGGCTGCCACAGAGAGGAAGGGATTGAGCTATTTTCTAGAGCACCCGAAGGCCAGACAAGGAATAATGAATGGAAACTGAAGGAGAGATTCAACCTGGAAATAAGGAGAAATTTTCTGACAGTGAGAACAATCAACCCATGGAACAGAAGCTGCCTTTGGAAGTTGTGGGAGCTTCATCACTGGAGGCTTTCAAGAAGAGACTGGACAGCCATCTGTCAGAAATGGTGTAGTAGGGTCTCCTGCTTGGGCAAGAGAGTTGGACTAGTTGACCTCCAAGGTCCCTTCCAACTCTGTTAATCTGCAGTCCTAAAATATCTGGGAGGCTCACTGTTGTGGAAATAACCATCAGGACAACTGCAAAAAGTATCCATTATTTCTCTTTCCACCTTTTTCTTTCTCTCTCATTAAATCACCATTGCTAGGATTCCCATACCTCTTATCTGATCATTAAGCATTGGCGTAATTAATATGCACGTGCTAAGAGACCAGCACAGTAAGAACATAATCACCCTATTGATTTGATTCATCGAGGTCCTTGTGTGGGAAAGCAAAGATAGATAGGCAGCTTTTTTTTAAAAAAAAAAATGTCTCGAAAATAAAGCAAGTGGGAAGTTACCAATGCCGGTGAGGTGCTAATTAACATCTCAATTAAGAAAAGCAAATTAAACTATTCGGATCACTCTTCTTTGCTGCTTTGTTTTGCTCAACAAACTATTAAAAGTGATTGTCCTAAGAAACTAAAACACTATTTTCATATATATCAGTAGAAGATAGTTCTTTACAGGACTTAGAAGGTGGCATTACAGCTTTTATCGGCTAGCAGAAACTTTATTTCTTCCAACAGAGAATTCATTATCGGTGGCAAATGTTATATTTTTCATCTTTTATGTATTGTTTCAGTGAGGCTTGTGGTTTTTCTTTTACATTCTTCTTTTATATTTTATATATTCTTAAATTATTCTTTTAGTACAAGGTTAGAAAGGTGTTTGACTTTCACATTTTCCCTTCTGAAACTGTTCACAACTATGCACACAAAAAAGGAAAGAAATCCAGATATATATTTTTTAATCTTTGTTATCACTGCTGGATTTTTGTTAGGACACTGGTCCTAAAAGGCTTTTAACTAGCAGCATGCTGTCTTGAAGAGAGATAGTGAAACCATTGGCTTCTCTTTTTAATACTTATTTTTATGTATTTATTCATTTGTCAAACAAAAATTACAAATTCGAAAAAGAAAATGAAAAATAAAAGCTGACAGGGATGATAGGTATATTCATGCTCATATCCACATGCCCACCCCCCACCCCCCACTCTTAGAAACTTCTAAAATGTGGGGTGAGGTCCAGAGAAGTTAAGTTAGAATGAAAACTGTGATAGTTAGTAGCGGAGACAACTGAATTGAATAAGATATTCCAGACTTAGACAGCTCTGTAAAAAAATTGATCTTTTTTTTTACAATTGAGTTTAAAGCTGTTTACATTAAGTTTAAAGCAGTTGTTTGCACACATTACCTTACATCATAAAAGAGTACAGAGAGAAGAACAAGTGCAAAAGTAGAAATAGCAATAGGGCTTAGACTTATATACCGCTTCACAGCATGGTTCACGCACAGAATCCACATTTCTAGAACTGAGATACTGGAAGGAAATCAATCTTTCCTTGATGTTTCTGCTAGCATCATCAAACAGAGCCTACCCAGAGAGAGTACTCCTACTTTACACAGCCTTAAATATGCTTATTTTAATAGTACATTTTAGTTGTTTCACTCTGCTTCTAAGTAGGATTTTTTTCCCCCTCAGGAAAGAGATCAAATGAATAAGTTTTTCCTCATTAATAAGTGAATAAATGAGCATAAGTGAGCTTAAGTGAATTCACAGATGTTGAAAAATAAGTTGAAAGTTTGTTTTGTGTACCACTTAAAATAAAAAAGCAGTTATTTTTTCCCCCTGCAAATTAAAGCACTCCTATAGTTCAAAACATGCTTTTTGATAGTCACCGGTATCAGGGGGTGGTAAGAATTATTTTATTTTAAAGCAATAATTGATACCGTAAAAGGCGAGGACGTACGGTAATTCAGTAATTACGTCAACCATCGCTTTCAACTTCAAAATAAGTTCACAATACTTTTTAACAGTTCAAGTTTCTTCTTTAATTATGTGTATTAGACTATAACATGCAAAAGAACCTCTTAAAGAAGCATTTCTGTGATATTGAAAGGGGGGAAAAAAGACATATTTTTATCCAAACTGTTAAATCAATTACAGGAAGCAACATTGATGTGGAGCTGAAACTTTTTAATCATACCAAGAAGATTGTCTGGAGCACCAAGTAGACCACTGAACATTTCCTTTCATTCAGCGGATGCTAAACAAACAAAACCAGAATTGTCACAATTACGTTTTGTAATGAAGTGCCCTCAGGAGAGGAACTCTGTTCTGTTTTATCTAATTCATCCATGGCCAGTGATAATGAAGAAGTTTGAAGTTGGCAAATTCTTCTGCCAAGTATTAAAAAAAAAGTGTCAACAATTAATCATATCCTACTAAATTGCACTTGGATTCACTTTCAGCAATTAGCTGAAATGTATTATAATTTTCTTTCCACAGCTGTCAACAAAAATCTGACAGGCACAGAAACATGTTAGCAGTGAAAGTCCTCTCCAACTTCTCTTTTATCTTCTTTTTACATTTCACTCTCAGTAACTGTAGAGCAAGGGTTTTAGAATAGAGAAGAATAGAACAGGATAACAGAGTTGGAAGGGACTTTGGAGGTCTACTAGTCCAACCCCCTGCCCAGGCAGGAAACCCTATATCACTTCAGACAAATGGTTATCCAATCTCTTCTTTAAAAATTCCAGTGTTGGAGCATTCACAACTTCTGGAGGCAAGTCGTTCCACTGATTAATTGTTCTAACTGTCGGGAAATTTCTCCTTAGTTCTAAATTGCTTCTCTCCTTGATGAGTTTCCACCCATTGCTTCTTGTCTTACCCTCAGGTACTTTGGAGAATAGTTTGACTCCCTCTTCTTTATGGCAACCCCTGAGATATTGGAAGACTGCTATCATGTCTCCCCTAGTCCTTCTTTTAATTAAAATAGACATACCCAGTTCCTGCAACCGTTCTTCATATGTTTTAGCCTCCTAATTTTTATTTACTTTTGTCTATGAAGATTCTTAGTCATCCGGGTCATAGTTGTCTCAGAGTTTCTTGAAAAGGCAACTGGATTGATTTTTGGAGGAAGAAGAGATTTGCTTCCCATCCAGGAAGCTTCATTAGTTCTTCATATGTTTTAGCCTCCAGTCCTCTAATCATCTTTGTTGCTCTTCTCTGCACTCTTTCTAGCGTCTCAATCTTTTTTACATCGTGGCGACCAAAACTGGATGCAGAATTCCAAGTGTGGCCTTACCAAGGCATTATAAAGTGGCATTAACACTTTACGTGATCTTGATACTATCCCTCTGTTTATTTATTTATTTATTTTGTTTATTTTTTTTTTCAAACTTGGCAATGTGAAGATATGTAGATATCTGGCTGGGGATTTCTAGGAGTTAAAGTCCAAATATCTACAAATTGACGAGTTTGAAAAACACTACTCTAGATGAATGGTAATACAATCTTAACAGCAATCATTAATAGAAATAATCAATCATTAATAGAAATAAAAAACAATTCTGCCCTGGGAAAGAGAAAAGACCTCAAGTTTGATACAAGAGGTACACAGAGAGAAAATCTGACAGGTCTTCAAATTTCTGTTGCTATGATGATCCCCAACAATAATAAAATAAAGGTTCCCCTCGCATATATGTGCTAGTTGTTCCTGACTCTAGGGGGTGGTGCTCATCTCCGTTTCAAAGCCGAAGAGCCAGCGCTGTCCGAAGACGTCTCCGTGGTCATGTGGCCGGCATGACTCAACACCAAAGGCACATAGAACACTGTTACCTTCCCACCAAAGGTGGTCCCTATTTTTCTACTTGCATTTTTTACGTGCTTTCGAACTGCTAGGTTGGCGGAAGCTGGGACAAGTAATAGGAGCTCACCCCATTACACGGCACTAGGGATTCAAACCACTGAACTTCCAACCTTTCGATCGACAAGCTCAGCGTCTTAGCCACTAAGCCAAAACAGCAGGACTTTGGGAGGAGGATAGATTGTGTAGTCAACAACAACAACTACTACTACTACTACTGTTGTTGTTAAATTGTTCTTGTTGTGGTCTACTTTTTTCCCCCCAAGGACTAAAACAGATTATTGCTGGTCTTCAGTCTTCTTCTCTCTCCATAATTATGAATCATCAATTATGGTTAGGGAATATCTGTGTTTGTGTATAAATAGTCCAGAAAAATGCAACCGCGCAGGAAGTAAATCTTATTGTTCTTAGGCCAATAATTTATTTCATTCTTCCACCCTTCTGCACACCTTAGAAGCCAAGATAGAATTTTTTTTTAAAAAAAAAAACATTTTTGGAGAATGAGTCATATGTCTAAGGTGCTTTGAATAAAACTGGCTCAGAGAACCATCTTGGAGGTTTTCGCTGATGTCTGGGAAAAGGAGATGGTTTCACACAATGTTCTTGCTAAGAGAAACATCTTCCTCCCCAGAAAAATTCAGGTCTGCGCCAGAAATATCTGAAGATGAACCCAGATAAATCTATCTCAGCATCTACTTCTGCTCTACTATCGCAGCACCATTGAGAGTGTCCTGACATACGGCATTCTTGCATAGTATGGGAGCAGCTCTGTAGTGGACAAAAATGTTCTACAGAGAATCATTAAAACTGCCCAGAATATCAGCTCCAGCTACCAGCCCTGGACGACATTTTCGAAATCTCAATATTTGAGGAAGTTGCATAACATTCTCAGAGACTCTTCCCATCCTGCTTACAATCTTATTGGACTGTTGCCTTCTGGCAGAAGATACAGAACAATTAAAACTCGGACCACACGTTTTCTGAATAGTTTTTATCCCAGAGCTATAATTGCACTCAACAATGAACTAAAGGGCACCATCAGTGAGCTGTTGGACAGCATTACTTGGTCTGTTGTGTGGATGTTTGGGTGGTTTAGGGGTGGGAAATTTTTGGTGGGTGGGTGGGTGTTTGGGGATTGTCGTGTGTTTAGGACTCGGTCTCTGGGTGTTATGTGAATTTTGTTGTATGCTTATACTGTGTATATATGTACAATGACAATAAACTTTATATATAAAGTGCTTGCCACCAGCTTGGATATGTACCCACATGGTAAGGAAAAAGGATTCCAAGTTAAGAGCATCTTCCCTTTTCAAAACACAATGAATTTGTTTTCCATTTTAATTACACACATGAAGGTTTCTTTAAGAGGTTGATTTGTATGTTTTAAAATTCTAAGCTTCATGGGCACTTATTTGGTTCATAGTAAATACTTATAAGAAACTGTAAAGTAGCAGTTAGGACTAGGATTAGGGACATCATGGTTCAATGAACCTGACTTCAGACCTTCATGAGTCTCTCTAAGCCAGGGGTGTCAAACTGGATGTCAGGGTTCCAGGTAAAACCCCCAGCGAAAAAAGTCTCTGAGACTTGAGTTTCCTCAAAGTTCCATTTTATTAGAGATGTCATATTGGCACATCTGAGAAAACCCGAACCTGAAAGCTCCCAGGTTTTCCCCACCCAAAGAAAAGTCCAAGTCCCTGCCCAGCACCCACATGTCCATCACATGGTCCAATCAAGCACTGTCCCAACTGGAGATGCCTCCCAGTTCCAGCCTTCCAGGTGCAGGGCAAGATGTCCTTGACTCTCTGAGAAAGGAATGTTATTATGACTTTATATCACCCATCATCCATACAATCTCCCCTGCCAGTTTCCCACAGTAGTAAACGTGGCATGTCTGAAGGCCTAATAGAAAAGATGGCTTCCAGGCCTGACACTGGATTTCTTCGAGGGCCAGATCAACAGTTCTCCTCTGTGAGCCGGCCAGGAGTGGGAGGGGGATGGCCTGGATGACCTCCTGAAGCACTTTGCTGGCCAAAATGGGGCACAGGGGTGTACACAGGCCCCCTGTGCCCCGTTTTGGCTGTCAGAGGCACTGCGGGCTGGTCCTTTGCTATTTCCAGACCGGCCCCACGGGCCAGATTTAAACACCCCATGGGCCAAACTGTAGAGTTTGACACCCCTGCTCTAAGCCAATCAATCTTTTTCAGCCCAACCTACCTCCTTGATTCTCACTGTATAGGTAAAATTAGAAGAAACTGCTTTGGTATGATATGAATAATGATCTACATCACTCTAGGAACATTCAGTAAAATAATTTTCACTGCAAGCAATGGATTCTTAAAAGCTTTTTTTGAAATAATATTCTCAAAAATATCATGGGAAAAAAAGAGAGAGCAATGTGGGAATTCCTACCCTGTCTCTTCCTTACATTTAATAGCATTTTGATCACTTTCCCTATCTTTGAACAACAGCAGTTGGGGACTCTTAATGCTCTCGAAAGTCATTTTGTTATCACTTCATTTCACCATTTTTAATTACAACGGAACAGTTAAAATGTTCAAGATCCTAAACTGGAAAAAAAATTCCATTGTCTTCCAAAATATAAGTCACAATAAAATTCACCAGGTCTGCTTGAGGCACTCTGGATCTGTCTTGATGAATGTGAAAGCAACACAATTATCTTTGTTGGAGCGAAGCAGCTACATGACTTGCTTCAGTGAGGTGCTTCATATCACCTCAAAGCCTTGACTGGCATCCCAATAACCCAGAGAGGCTTCTGGTTAGGAATTCTGTATGTGCAGAAAAATTATTCCAGCTATGTAATTGCAAAAAAAAAAAAAAAAAAAACCTGTCAAAGAAGTTGAAGCAAAACAGCTGTTTTTCTTTCCTCTTAAAAAAAATCTCTGTAAAAAACATTTGGGAGGCAAGTCAAAAAAAAGCATAGCAATTAAACTAATAAAATGAACTTCAATAGTGAAAAAAGTAAGGTTCTACATTTAGGGTAGAGAAACAAAATGCACAGGTACCGTATATGTGGTACCTTGCTCAATAGTAGTAACTGTGAAAGGGATCTTAGAGTCCTAGTGGAAAATCACTTAGTTATGAGCCAGCAGTGTGCAGCAGCTGTCAAAAAAATCAACACAGTTCTGGGCTGCATAAACAGAAGGATAGAATGAAGATCACGTGAAGTGTTAATATCACTTTATAATGCCTTGGTAAGGCCACACTTGGAATATTGCATTCAGTTTTGGTCGCCACGATGTAAAAAAGATGTTGAGACTCTAGAAAGAGTACAGAGAAGAGCAACAAAGATGATTAGGAGACTGGAGGCCAAAACATATGAAGAACGGTTGCAGGAACTGGGTATGTCTAGTTTGATGAAAAGAAGGACTAGGGGAGACATGATAGCAGTCTTCCAATATCTCAGGGGCTGCCATAAAGAAACGGGAGTCAAACTATTCTCCAAAGCACCTGAGGTCAGGACAAGAAGCAATGAGTGGAAACTACTCAAGGAGAGAAGCAACTTAGAACTAAGGAGAAATTTCTTGACAGTTAGAACAATTAATAAGTGGAACAACTTGTCTGCAGAAGTTGTGAATGCTCCAACACTGGAAATTTTTAAGAAGATGTTGGATAACCATTTGTCTGAATTGGTGTAGGGTTTCCTGCCTGGGCAGGGGGTTGGACTAGAAGACCTCCAAGATCCCTTCCAACTCTGTTATTCTATTCTGTTCTGTTCTGTTCTGTTCTATAGTATTGAAGCGGGGAAGAGACGATGGATAGATGATTTCTCTTTTTTGTTATTCTGATTTGCTTTTGCTTTTCTCTTTCTTTCTTTTTTCCTTAGGTAGGTGACATGACTAGAAGTTAGGTAGGATAGAAAGAAAATGTCTTTTAATAAAGGATGACATGATTAAAAGTCAGAATAAGTGATAGAAATAAGAGAAGGGGGAATATCAGTATATACATTTTTATATAATAAAATAAAAGTAATAACAAGAGAAAACATGGAATAATTGAATAATAACAGATTGCAACTTCATATAAATGTGTATCATTATTAGAAGTATATAAGTTGATTGAATTTAATAACTATGATTAATTCTACTAGTTTTATTTGTATTAGAATGTATGACACCGAGGTGCCACACTGTTCACGCATTGATTTGATATGTTTGTAAAAAATTAAAAAAATTAAAAAAAACTTGGGGAAAAAAAATACCTGGACTGCATTGCATCATGATGCATTGTAGAGGGGCTATTCCAAGTATCCCTTTATTAAAATGGCAGAATCCTAGAACTTATCGTTAGAGGAGCAGAAATAGAGCTGAAGAACAGAAGGGATAGCAAGGCAGTCTCTTACATGTTGCTGCAGCTGATGCAGGGGTTGCAAGAGGAGACAGCTGATTTAGAGGGTGATTATGTATTTATCTGGAAGATTTGTTATCACATCCTCTGGTAGAGTCCCAAAGCTATTTACAGCATGCATAAAATGTAAGGGAGAAAAAAGAGAACTCTCTTTACTCTTTAAACAAAATAAAAAGGGAGATAACATGCAGTGGAAATGGAGCCGTTATCGTAGATACAGTGCCCCCCCTCCCAAAATGTACCCACATAATGAAACAGGTGGATGCTGAAATAAATGCATATAAATTGAAGCTATTATATCTTTCCCAAACTAGAGGGATATCATCTCTATGAAACAAACATTCAATAGTAGAAGTAGTTAAATTGCACTTCAACTGTTGACAGCAACTCAAGCTAACAACCTTTCCAGATGAATTCACCCTTCGTCCTAGGCCCTATGCTTAGAATATTATATCAAGCTGGTCAAGCAATATGTGAATCCAATCATTACTTTCAATTTACGGTGTGCTGTAACTTTATGGGAGGCTTCCTGCATCCGACTTAATGTAGGATCACCTAGAACTCAACTTGAACAATTTCAACCTTTCAGATAGCACAGAATAGCATAGCATAGCAATAGGGCTTAGACAGAAGAAAGAAAGAAAGAAAGAAAGAAAGAAAGAAAGAAAGAAAGAAAGAAAGAAAGAAAGAAAGAAAGAAAGAAAGAAAGAAAGAGTATGATGTGTCATGTAGTTCTTTTTAAGCAAATAAGCTTATTAAAAAGAAATTGTAATTTACTAATGCAACTGAAGTAAAAAAAAAACTTCATTTCATGTTGAATATAAATCTAGATCCTATTACTGTTTTACTGTTTCTATTAATGGCCAACATCAACTTTCACCCAGATTATTGACTGTGATAATCATCTCTCTGCTGAAATTAGGCTGTCTCACAATATAAGTATAAGCACCTTGTGCCATTATTCCAACTTCAGCACAGTTATATTTGCTCCTCGTCTTAATTAACTATTTATCATTACATCTAAAGTAAGATTAATGTTAACTAAGGCTTTTGTTTTAAAAGTAACTTCATAAATTAAGTTTCTGGTATTTATAACACCTGGCCTCAATTAAAAAAAAAAAAGAGTCCATGCTGGATTTCATTCTAACATCTGTACGGCACATCTGTATAAATTTGTGCCCTGAAACAATCCTGAAAGCTCAACATCAACATTTATGATCTCTTTTATAATCCAAGCTTCAAAAAAGTTTTAAGATTTCAAAGTTTGTCTACAGTCCTAAAATCCAAAAACATATTTCCTGTAATGCTTTATTTCTAAGAATTTGACATTTCCAGGATCAATTTCTTTGCCATACTAATGCATCCAAATTGCTACAATTTCTTATATACCAAGAAAAACTGCATTTCATATTATCACAACAAAAAAGGAAGAAAAGCATGCTATAATGTAAGATGATAGATTTGGTTCATCTGATCCACATTCTACCAACAGCAAGAATTTCTGACTATCGCTTTTTGTGTACTTTTATTTATTCATTTATCAAATTTATATGCTGCTCATTTAGTGACATTGTCAGGGCCTGGCACAACTTAAACTTCTAAAGAGAGATGATCCTTCGCTCCATTTGTTGAAAAAGATATAGTTTATGAAAAGTCAAGCACATTGCAAAGCCAGAACTGAGAAGTGTGCACCAAAATCCCTAAATTTTTCCCTCCTTAACTACCTCTCATGACCAATCGGGCTCATGCAAGATGTTTTCATAACGGTCAGTCCAAGTGTAGTTTGGTATATGGCTTCTTCCTTCTTCCAGCTGGGTGACCTTGAGGCTGCATCGCAAGGAGATACAATCCTTACTTTCATTTTCCCAAGCCTTCCTCTTTTCATTTCCCCTCCTCACAGTTCATGGCAGACTGTTACCGCATCGCAGTGAAGCACAAGCACAAGGATAAGGTGGTAGCTGACAGGTGTGGGGCAACACTAAGTGGCTTCCTAGTGAAAAAGAGGCTCATCTGCTTTTGAGGCTGTCTGATCTCCTGTCAAATAACTCTTCCCAAGAGTTATTCAGTTGAATATGCTTGCTTTAAATCTGTTCCCACTGATTCTCATCCATCTCTCTGCAGTATCAAAAATTTGCTTCATCTACACGGTAGAGTTCCCAATTTCTGAAGATGACTAAAGTATTCATGGGAATGTCCCTTAACTTTTCCTTTTGTTCCAATCTTCAAGAGGTTGCACAGAAAATGCAGTATGTAATCAGAGCCAAGAATCTGAAGACCACACTGTTTAAAATTGCTACTCCCACATCCATGAAAGTGAATTTAGTTGCTTGTGCATAACGTCCATGGCATCTGTGTGATTACATCCACATTCTTTACACCCAAATGCATTTTATCCTCAGCTACAACATTTGACCTAATATCTATGGACTGAATCATGTCAAGCATTTCCACGGATGCCTCATTGCTTCTCTCTGCCCAAACCAGAATAAAAATTTAGTGGAAAATAAAGGTCAATCTTCCAACAAGTTAAAAGATCCTTCCGTAAAGAAATACAGAGATGACCAAATAGAAGTTGAACGTTTTCCTTTTCTTTCAGACAGCTGCAATCTTTTATTAGAAAGAAACTTTATGGGCACAAGAGGACATGATCTGAGCTCACAAACGTAATAGGCAATACAAAAAGTATTGCCTTTTACATGCAATTAAAGTTTTCAGTGATAAAGTGCTGAGGCTAGTAATGTTAGCAATGGTAATAGCACTTAGACTTACCCGAATTTTTCGGAGTATAAGACACACTTTTTCCCCTCCTAAAAGAGGCTGAAAATTTGGGTGCATCTTATACTCCGAATGTAGCTTTTTTTGAAGCTATTTTTCAGCCCTAATGAGGCGCTAACGAGTTAAGCAATCTTCCGTGCTTTGTCTGCTCCCTCTGACTCTCAGATGTGCTTTAGAAGCTTTTTTTCAGTGAAGTGATCTTCCGTGCTTGGCCTGCTCCCTCCAACTCTCAGCTGTGAAGTTTTTTTTTTCAGCCCTAATGAGGTGCTAGCGAGTGAAGCGATCTCCGTGGTTTGCCTGCTTTTCTCATGGCTTCTTTCTCCGAAGATCAGTTGTGCTTTAGAAACTGTTTTTTACCCCCAAGCAGGGGATAAAACCCAGCAAACTAATGTGCTGAAGCTGATCAGACTAATGACGTTAGCCAGATGAATACCTGGTAGGCAGATTTTTTTTTCCTATTTTCCTCCCCAAAAACTAAGCTGCATCTTACACTCCAGTGCGTCTTATACTCCGAAAAATACAGTATATACTACTTGTTAGTGCTTTACAACCTCTCTCTGTGGTTTACAGAGTCAGCATATTTCCCCCAACAATCTGGGTCTTCATTTTACCAACCTCAGAAGGATGGAAGGCTGAGTCAACCTTGAGCTGGTCAGGATTGAACTCCTGGCAGTGTGAGCAGAATTAGCCAGAGATACTGCATTGTAACTACTACACCATCACACATTAATGGTCATGGCCAGCGTTATGCACACATAGATAGTTCACATTTTCAATTATCCAATATGAATTCATCAGAACATTATCGTGGATCTCCATCTCCACTTCCAATGCATGTCTTAGGACTTGTGATGCCTCTCCATAGCTGCTCAAATGAGGACCTATCTCCTGAAATATTGACTAAGATAGGACCCTTTGGGAGGAAAGGTTGGCCCAGCTTATTTTTGAAAGAAGACCACTATCAATTATACGTCCCCCAGAATCTTTTCTACCCCATTGCTAACATTACTTGGAATAGACAGAGCCATTCAATTAAACAGAAAGTGCCCTTGATTTTTTTATATAGGAATAACACTACCAAAATTTCATTCTCTTCTCTCAAGGGCCTCATTTATATTTCTCTCACATTTCCTAGTTATCGCTATAAAATTATTTCTCCTGCATATGGAACAGCATTCACAAGTTCCAATGCTGATGGAAGGGAGACATATGAGTCATTTTGAGAGAGTGATGGGTAATATCTACATTTAATAAATATAATATAAAGAACAGTTGCTGGAATTAAGTATGTCTAGTTTAATGAAAAGAAGGACAAGGGGAGACATGATAGCAGTATTCCAATATCTCAGGGACTGTCAAAAAGAAGAAGGAGTCAAGCTATTCTCCAAAGCACCTGAGGGCAGGACAAGAAGCAATGGGTGGAAACTAATCAAGAAGAGAAGCAACCTAGAACTAAGGAGAAATTTCCTGAAGGTTAGAACAATTAATCAGTGGAACAACTTGCCTACAGAAGTTGTGAATGCTCCAACCCTGGAAGATGTTGGATAACCATTTGTCTGAAGTGGTTTAGGGTTTCCTGCCTAAGCAGGGGGTTGGACTAGAAGACCTCCAAGGTCCCTCCCAACTATTATATTCCATTCCATTCCATTCCATTCCATGAAATATTACCTGTTATGCAGAATATATGTGCATCTGTTCTGACTTTGTAATCAAAATCAGTAGGCCATATTTTACTTACTTACTTACTTACTTACTTACTTACTTACTTACTTACTTACTTCCTCTCTACTGCATTTGGCCTCTCCCACTCCCTGCCCAGCTGGAATCGAACGTTGTCTTACCTGAACGTTCCTTCTCTGCGCGCTGATGGCGAATCCAAATGATGGTAGGTTCCTCAGCTTCATTGCTGGACTGGGTGACTGTTTCTTTAAGA
The DNA here is from genome assembly GCF_059756535.1 of Pantherophis guttatus. Lineage (NCBI taxonomy): Eukaryota > Metazoa > Chordata > Lepidosauria > Squamata > Colubridae > Pantherophis > Pantherophis guttatus. The sequence goes on from NC_142076.1 coordinate 8,009,525, forward strand.
AACAACCTTGGCCACTCCTCCTTTGCCTGGCTAAGCCCCAGTTCATTCGCGAAGTCAATAGAGGATGGTAGTCCTGAAACAACAAAGGAGACAGAAAACAAGGCAGTCCTGGCCGGAAGCAGCCATGGGATGGGTTGGATTCTCCATCAGCGCGCAGAGAAGGAACGTTCAGGTAAGACAACGTTCGTTCTCCAGCGCGCTGCCTGGAGAATCCAAATGATGGGATATACCCAAGCTAGTTAGAAGTAGGGTGGGAGTTTGCGTCACCCCGGGAAGGAACGGCCAGGACAGACTGCAGTACTCGACGTCCAAAAGAAGCTTCAGCCGAGGCAAAGGAGTCAATTTTGTAATGTCTAACAAAGGGAGTCAAAGTAGTCCATGTGGCAGCCCTACAGACGTCAAGGATGGAAGCCTGGGTAGCCCAAGCCACTGAGGTGGCTGCGCTACATGTAGAGTGTGGAAGTATCCTCCCTGGCAGAGGAGTCCATCTGGTGCGATACACCGTGACGATGCAGGCCTTGATCCACCGGCCTATTGTGGAAGAGGAAAACTTCATGCCTAAGGTAGAAGGATTGAAGGACAGGAACAAGGCTTCGGATTTACGGAAGGACGCAGTCCGCTTGATGTAGCGGCGGAGAGCTCGTTTAACGTCCAAGGTATGCCATTGTTGTTCAAGATGATGGCTAGGAGCCGGACAAAAGTCAGGCAGAATTAACTCCTGGGAACGATGGTACAGAGAATTTATCTTCGGCAGGAAGGAAGGATCTATGCGAAGAACCACCTTGTTGGGATGGAACACGCAAAGGTCAGGCCGTACCAAAAGTGCCGCCAACTCGGACACTCGTCTCGCCGAAGTAATCGCCACTAAGAAAGCAACCTTAAGAGTTAGATATCGTAGAGATATAGAAGCCAGAGGCTCAAACGGAGGTGACATGAGGGCTGATAGAACCAGTGGCAAGTCCCAAGTTGGGTATCTATGAACAGTAGGGGGACGGAGATTGGATGCGCCCCGTAAAAATGTCCGTATACTGGAATTCTGGGTCAAAGGTCGATCGTTCCCAGATGACAGAACCGTGCTAAGGGCGGCCACTTGTCGTCTCAGGGTGTTAGGAGCAAGGCCACGGTCCAAACCATCCTGTAGAAAAACAAGCACGTCAGAAGGAGAAGCAGTAGTAGGGTCCTGATGAGACTTGGAACACCAAGCGCAAAAGGCATGCCAGGTGGCATCGTATATACGGTTAGTGGATGCACGCCTGGCAGACTGCATAGTGTGGATCACGCTGGCCGGGATGTTGTCCTTCCTCAATCTGATCCTCTCAAACGCCAGACGGTCAACTGCAACCATTGAGGATCTGGATGCAGTACGACCCCCTGGCTGAGAGATATCCGGTCGTTGGGAATGTGCCAAGGACGTTCCACCGAAAGGCTCCGAAGGTCCGCGTACCAAGAGCGACGCGGCCAATTGGGGGCGACCAGGATGAGATCCGCTTTCTCCTCCAACAGCTTGCAAATCACCCGAGGGATTAGAGGCAGAGGTGGAAAGGCGTAGAGAAGGCCTTGTGGCCACCTGCTCCGAAGAGCGTTGCATCCTTCTGCTCCTGGACAGGGGAACCGGGAGAAGAATTGGGGAAGATGGGTGTTCAGCTGGGTTGCGAACAAGTCGACCGTTGGAAGGCCGAACCGCTTCGATAGCTCCCCGAACAGAGCCGGAGCTAGATGGCACTCCGCCTGATCTATTGGAGTCCGGCTGAGCCAATCTGCCGTGATGTTCTTGACCCTGGATATGTGTTCGGCTGTTAGGGAGAAGACGTTCTTCTCTGCCCAAAGGAGCATTCTCATCACTTCCTCAATCAGCTGTCTGGAGCGAGTTCCTCCCTCTCTGTTGATGTGGGCTTTCGTTGTCGTATTGTCCGTTAGGACCAGAACATGATGCCCTCTCACAGACGTCTTGAAGTGACGGAGAGCGAGGTGGACCGCTCGTAGTTCCAGCCAATTTATGTCGTGCCGTAAGTCCCGATTGGACCAGCGGCCCTGGACAACTGACGACTGCAGATGGGCGCCCCAGCCATATTGACTCGCATCCGTCGTCAGGGTTAAGCGACTGGGTTCCAGGAAGAAGGAGCCCTTCCGTATGGACGGGGAGATCCACCACCTCAGAGACAGCTGTACCGTAGCTGGTAGGACAACGGTGATGTTCGAACATGCCCGGTGGGATCTCTGATAGGGCAGAAGGAACCATTGGAGAGGGCGAGTATGAAGGCGAGCCCACGGGACAATGGAGATACACGAAATCAGTTTGCCGAGTAGTTGGGACAAGGTGATCAGGGGAACGGACCTGAGAGAAAGAACCCTGGTCACTAAAGACTGAATGCTGTGAATCTTGTCGGGGGATAGGAAAACCCGGCAGCTGATGGAGTCTATGAGGGCACCCAAATGGAGGATGCGAGTAGTAGGCGAGAGGTGACTTTTGTTGAGGTTCAGGGAGAACCCGTGCTGTCGCAGGACATGAGAAACTACCTTTAGATCGACGACAGCCTGATGACGAGAGGCAGAAAGGATAATGATGTCGTCCAGATAGCACATAATCCTGATGGGGACTTGTCGCAGAGAAGCTGCTAAAGTCGCCAGCAGCTTCGTGAAGGTCCGAGGGGCGGACGAGAGGCCGAACGGCATGGCTCGATACTGGAAGTGCCTGTTGGAGTAGGCAAAACGAAGAAATTGTCGATGACAAGGACGGATCGGGACATGCAAATAGGCCTCCTTGAGATCGATTGATGTCATAAAGTCGCCTCGTCGGATGCCCTGCAGGATCGATTTGAGCGAGTGCATTTTGAAATGGTGGTATTTGACGAACCTGTTCAATGCTTTCAGGTCCAAGATCCCTCTCCAGTCCCCGGAGGACTTGGGGACGAGAAACAGGCGCGAGTAAAACCCGGAGCCCCGTTGTTCTACCGGCACTGGTTCGATAGCGCAGATGTCGAGTAGGTGTTGTATCTCTGCATCCATTAACGCCCTCTTCGCCGGATTGCTTGGAAGAGGGCACCGCAGGAAGCGGCTCGGAGGGCTGGAGAGGAAGTCTAAGGTGAGACCGAAGCGCACAGTCTGAAGGACCCAAGCGTCCGTTGTGGAAGAGGTCCATTGGGGCAGAAAATGGAGAAGACGACCACCGATAGGTAGCTCTGCGGAATAGTCACTTGCCCCTCCGGAAAGATCGGTTAGACGCTCCGTGGTACTGGCGTCTGGAGGAGGGCTGGCCTCTGCCTCGATCACGGTAGGCAGGCCGATCAAAGGCCCGATCTCCTCCGTAGGAGTATTGTTGTCTGGAAAAATAGGACCCCCTGGGCCCGGAATCAGTCCGAAATGGCTGGCGCTGGCCATAAGGGGCAAACCGCCTATCGTGGCGTCTGTAGGAGGATGGCATGATTTTACGCTTATCCTTATCCTCCACAAGTATAGGGTCTAAAGCGTCTCCAAAAAGGAGGGAACCTTTGAAGGGAGCAGATGCCAGCCTCCACTTTGATTTGAGATCCGCCTTCCAGTGGCAGAGCCAAAGAAGACGCCGGGTGGTGACATTGGAAACAAGGGCCCGGGACGAAAATGTTGCTGCATTTAAGGATGCGTCCGCACAGTACTCAGTGGCTGCAATGATTTTATTAATATCATGGTGCAGCCTGCTGTCCTCAGGTGGGAGCCGTTCCTGTAATTGGTGCATCCAGATTAGTGATGTGCGGGCAAAAAAAGAAGTCGCAGTAGAAGACCTGATGGCCCAAGAGGCGGCTTGGTGTGTCTTGCGGAGAGACAGCTCAGACTTCCTGTCCTCGGCCTTGAGTCCATCAAGGACGTCGTTAGATATCACCGAGGAAGACGTAAGGTGGGCCACAGGGGGGTCCGCAGCAGGTAATTGGATCAGATCCTGGAAGGAAGGATCAGAGCAATACAACCGCTTGTCAAGACCAGTGGGAGCTGAGATATAGGCCGGCTGAGACCAGGACCTTTGAACAACATCAGTGAATAATTCCGGACATGGGATAAAATCCTGGTCCGGTTTCTGCAGGAGAAATAAGTCACCATGGGGATTAGGATCCGAGTCCTGAGATGATTGAGATGGAGCAATCCCCATGTTAGTTGTAACTTTTGCCTTGTGGAGCAAGGACTTGAACATGGAAGGTCGGAAAAGTCCCGTAAAAGCAGGCCTTTCCGGAGCTAGGTCATCATCCTCAGATAATTCCCCTTCCTCGAGCTCCTCTTCCTCCCAAGGAGAGTCCTCCAAGAGGAGGGGTTCCGGACGATAAGAATAGGCAAGTCGCGGATCATCACACACATGAGCCAAGGGAGGATGCTCCAGAGCCGGAGCGTGAGTCACTTGATGAGGATCAGAAGACAGGATGCGAGATACCGTCTGAGACACGAGATCTTGGATGTCCCGAGAAAGAGAAGGCTGGAGGCCTTCAGACGGACGAAGACCGGCTGCAGTTGGCGTATAGGTAGCCTCTGGAGGTGTCTTTCCCGGAGGTTGGGTGGCAGGAGCACTGGGTCCTGGGACCACAGATGGGAAAGCCGCAACTCTCAATTGCTGGACATCAGAAGAGCCTTGCGCCGACCCAGATGGAGCTTGAGGCACAGGGAGTGACCTGTCTGGAGAGAGCTGGCGATGAGGAAGTTAAGCCCTTTGTTGGGCAAGAAGATATTGCCTTTCAAAGGCCTTGCGCCTCCTCTCCTCAGCTCTGTCAGTAGCGGAGGAGCGCTTAGAAGGATGAGGACTAGCAGACCTAGCCCTGATCTCACGATTTTTAGGGCCCTTAGAGGAGGTTTTGGCTCTCTTCCTGACCTCAGGAGGACTGTATGCCTGCTCAATCTCGAAAGACATGTCCGAATCCGCCATAACAAAGACGCAGACAAGGTAAGTAGCTGAAAACAAGTCAAAAACGCGAAAAATTAATTAATTCGGTTTTTTTTTTTACCATTATCATTAACAAAATATTTAATTTGTTCCTCTCTCTCTCTCTCTCTCTCTCTCTCTTTTTTTTACCATTATCATTAACAAAATATTTAATTTGTCCCTCTCTCTCTCTCTCTCTCTCTCTTTTTTTTTTTTTACAGCCAGGAATGATAGTCAAATGACAAGGGAAAAAAAAAAAAAACCAAACTCCAAAAAGCCATTAATCAAGGCAATAAGGTGTAACAACACCAAAAGCTTATTGGCTACAAAGGGACCAAGGGTTGCCTAGGTGAAACAAAGCTGTCACTCATAGAGGGGAAGCATGGAATTCAGACCCAAATGAACGCAGGGTGGCCAGGATTGGCTACTGGGTGCTATGACCTCAGCTGTCAAGACCAAACATTGTTAACACCCCTTCAGGCAAAACCATCCTGCCTAGCAACAATAATGGCGGGAAACTGCAGGAAGGCAAAAAAACGGGCGCTAGGCTGAACACAGCCCTCGAACGCCACAGCTCCAAAAACGCGCCGAGGAAACCTCTGAGGGAAGCTGCTAGGTCACTGACAAAGGGGTGCGCGGCTTGCAAAAAAACACCAACAGCCGAAATAGCCAGGAGCCTAAGAAGCTCACTGAGGCAGTTTAAAATGGCGGGCGGCTTGAATTTTCGCCGCCAACGCCATAACGGTTGAGAGCAAAAGCCGTAGAGGGAGGCTGTCAATCAAACAGCAAAGGCGCGCTCGGCTCCGCTTTAGCCGCCGAGTGTTCCCAACAGACAATAAAGGATCGGCTTGCTCATTTTAAACTCCCAGTGGTTTGTTAATTGTGGATTTAATTAGGGGGGTTTGCGGAAGCGATGTAGGGACCCCCGGCCGCCTCTGCAAGCGTTGGAGCGGTGTGGGAGGCAAAGGGGGGAATCCAGCTATCCAGACCCCCATGCAGCGCCCGGCGGCAGGCCAATCACTCGGAGTTGCCCTAAGGTAGAGCTCCAAGGAATCTGTTACACAGAAAAAAGGAGCGGAGAGGAGTCCCCTGGATAGAGCCCCAGGCTAACTCACCCTCCGCAGTAACAACAGGGCCGTCAGTTGTCACAATAACTCCACACCACTCAGGAGAATCTCTCAGATTAATAATAGATGGAAAATCCAAATATTGATAAAGTTCATCAGCCAAATTGCTAGAGCCAAGGAAAAAACCCAGTCTCTCACTTGACTGAGTGAATGAACTGGGGCTTAGCCAGGCAAAGGAGGAGTGGCCAAGGTTGTTTCTTAAAGAAACAGTCACCCAGTCCAGCAATGAAGCTGAGGAACCTACCATCATTTGGATTCTCCAGGCAGCGCGCTGGAGAATAAAATGATCTTCATTTTTAAGTGCTGAGTTCTGAAACTGAGAAATAAAAGCTTGCAGAATGGAATTGCAAATACTATTAGAAGGCTCTGGGTTTGATGATTACCTTGGTTAAGGCTGGGTGTAATGGCCACATATATGTAAAACATTGTTGATCTGTATTTTTTATTCTAGTTTAGTTTATTCTATTTCTATATGGAACTATTAGATTATTATCACTAATACCCTTCTATAATTTGTGTCCTGGCCATACATTAAAAAAAAAGTATGAGTAGTAGTACTGTCAGAAAGTACAGAATAAATGGAATTGTTCAACTCTTCCCAACTGCCTTTAGCTTATTAAACTATGTTCATTTTTTGAAGGCTAGTGTAAAATGGATGGCTACATCTTTAACTGGCAAAAAGGATTATGTTGAACTAAGGAGCATCAGTGGCTTTTTAACAGGAACCCAGAATAAAATACTGTTAGTCTGGAAAGCTCCTATTCAAGAGTTCCAAGCACCTAATCAAGTATGGCTGTGAAAGTTGGACCATAAGGAAGGCTGAACGCCAAAGAATGGAGGCCTTTGAACTCTGGTGCTGGAGAAGACCCCTGCGAGTCCCTTGGACTGCAAGGCGATGAAACCGGTCAGTCCTAGAGGAGATCAACCCTGACTGCTCTTTAGAAGGCCAGATCCTGAAGAGGAAACTCAAATACTTTGGCCACCTAATGAGAAGGATGGACTCCCTGGAGAAGAGCCTAATGCTGGGAACGATGGAGGGCAAAAGAAGAAGGGGACAGCAGAGAACAAGGTGGCTGGATGGAGTCACTGAAGCAGTCGGCGTGAGCTTAAATGGTTTCCGGGGGATGGTAGAGGACAGGAAGGCCTGGAAGAATGTTGTCCATGGGGTCACTATCAGTGGTGGGTTGCTCCCGGTTCGGTCCGATCCAGTTCTATAGAACCGGTAGTAAAACTGGCGGGAGGGTCCGCCTACCTGACACGACATCATCATGGGTGATCTGCACATGCACAGAAGCTTCTACCTTCTGTGCATGAAGTAGAAGCTACTACCGCTGCGAACCGGTAATAAAGGTAAGTGGAACCCACTGCTGGTCGCGATGGGTCCGACACAGCTTTACAACTAACAACAAATCAAGTCCAACTATCTGGTGAAGAGATAGTATAAGTACATTTCACTTACTTAAATCCAATCTTTATTATTTTTATAAATAATTCAAGATGGCAAATATACACAATACTTAATACTAGAGAAGGGCTGCAAGGCTACTCAGGAGGAGGCCACCCTGCCCTTCCTCACAAGGAACACCTGGAGTGGAGTAACTTAAGGAGTTAGCTATGGGGAGTTAGTCTTGGCCAGAAACAATTGTTTGATTTGGCTTAGACTCCCCCGGCTTTGATTCATGCCTGTTGCTCTTCGCCTTTTGTCTTGGACCTTGTCCTTGTCTTGGGAACTGCTTTTGGCCTTTGTGTCACTGTACCCTTGGAACTGCTTCTTGCCTTGGATCTTTTCTTTGCCCTGAGGACTGCCATTGTCCGGAGACAGGACTCTGCCTTCTGGACTGGACTTGAAAACCTGGACCTTGCCCTGTGAGCATGCTCTTACTATGTGGGCTTTATTTGTACCATAGGGGGCTGTTGTTTGGGGGACTGAGGGTGGCTGCCCTCAGGGTAGCACAGCAGTGGAGCCTTACCCTTTGTTGGAGGGCTGTTCTGCTGGACCATTTGCTGAGAGAATTAAAGGACACTCTGGAGCAGGGGTGAAATTCAGCAGGTTCTGACAGGTTCTGGAGAACCGGTAGCAGAAATTTTGAGTAGTTCGGAGAACCGGCAAATACCACCTCTGGCTCGCCCCAGAGTGGGGTGGGAATGGGGATTTTGCAATATCCTTCCCCCAGGAGTGGGGAGGGAATGAGGATTTTGCAGTATCCTTCCCCTGGAGTGGGGTGGGAATGGAGATTTTGCAGTATCCTTCCCCTGCCATGCCCACCAAGCCACGCCCACCAAGCCATGCCCAAGCCACGCCATGCCACGCCCACCAAGCCACGCCCACAGAACCGGTAGTAAAAAAATGTGAATTCCACCACTGCTCCGGAAGCCTGCCTTGACCACCTGGGTCATAACAGGTTGGTCTTGTGACTGGTAGAATCAGAAGACTGATTGTGGTCTTGTGACTTGTGACAGAATCAATATTGTGATTCAACCAATCTTATGACTCAATCAGTCTTCTGATTGAACCAGTCACAAGACCAACTGACCACCCAAGACCTATATAAAAGAACCAGACACTTCACCCCAAAACCCCTGCTGAAGATGTTATTGAGTTTATTAATAAAACATCTGGAAGCTAAACAGCAAGCTTGAACAACAGACCCTCTTCCAAAACCTACAACCTGAGCTATGAATATTCTCAACCGTTTCTAACTTCTTAAACGTCCTTAGAAATCAAAACAACAGGAAAGAAAAAGGGAAATGCTGCCAAGAGACTAAGAACCAAAGAAAGAAGAAGATTTGAGTTTTGCTTCCTTTCCTGCACCACAAGTAAAAAGTCTGCTGGGCTAGCGATTCGGCAAATGAAACAAATGTGAAATGTACTTGAGGCAGTCAAATGAAGAGCAAATTTCAATTGAGTTCTTGAAACTGCATCGAAATCATTACAAGGGTGGCTTAACACTCACTGTAACACAGTTGGGCTTGGACTAATTGCATTAGTCTGAATGGGGGGGGGGTTGGATCGTTAAACAGGAAAGAAAAAATTACATCTGCCAGTGAAGAGTAGAAAGGAGCATGGAATTCTCCATTTGTTCTAATCACCCACATTGCAAGAATGTTTTACAGAAGTGTTTATGAACTGTAAAGTTAAATGGAAGCACTTAATTAAAACACGCTTTCATAAAATGCATCCCCTTCACCTAATTGTGTACAAACATCCATTTAAACTTTAGAATCTGTCTTAAACTAGACATTTGGATTAATTACTAACGATTATGTAAACTGTAAAGAAAGTTCATACAATGGGGAACCCTGTCAGTTTTGCAACCAAACTCCTCATAACATCCATCCTAAAAGAAAAATAAAATTGCTCCACACTCTCTGAGTTTGGGTTGTTTTCTTGCAGATGTTTGATTACACAAACTAGGTGGCAATACCAGTCCTACAAGGGAGCAGAGTTTACTCCTTGTTTACATACAAGTGGCTTGCCCTTTTGGTATTGACAGGGTGTTCTTGGAGGTTCTTTGATTGGCCTGTTTGATGTTAGCTTGTTTGGCAGTTCTTTGATTGGGGTATTGTTTACTCCTTGATTGTTGATCTGGTGTTAATCTTGGTGTTATTCTCTACTCATCTAAGCTGTTAATTGCTGGTGAGGAGCTCTTTTGGTCTTTTTTCTTTTTCTTTTGGCTTGTTGATTGTCTCATTTGAATGGTATGTAGATGCTGTTTATGTCTATGTGCCTATTGATGACTGATTTGACAGAGTGCCAAGGCTTGACAAATCGGCCATCAAATAGGCACACAGACTCACAGACATAAACAACACCTGCATACCATTCAAACTAACAAAATATCTCAAAGAAAACAACTGGGCTCAGAAAAAACCAAGGGCCCCTTTGTTTCCCTCTCCTCCTAAAAAAATGAGTGGGCTCCACTGTTTGTTATTTTGAGATGTGTCCTTGTTTTAAGCTTAGCTGCATTCAGGGATGAAATCCAGCAGGTTCTGACAGGTTCTGGAGAACCAATAGCGGAATTTTTGAGTAATTCAGAGAACCGGCAAATATCCATCTCTGGCTGGCCCCCGAGTGGGATGGGAATGGGGATTTTGCAGTATCCTTCCCCCAGGAGTGGGGAGGGAATGGGGATTTTGCAGTATCCTTCCCCTAGAGTGGGGAGGGAGGGGGGCTTTTGTAGTATCCTTCCCCTGGAGTGGGGTGGGAATGGAGATTTTGCAATATCCTTCCCCCCAGGAGTGGGGAGGGAATGGAGATTTTGCAGTATCCTTCCCTGCCATGCCCACCAAGCCATGCCCACCAAACCATACCCACAGAACCAGTAGTTAAAAAATTTGGATTTCACCACTGGCTGCATCGAAACAATTTGGACCACTGGGCAAAAACAAAGCCCAAATTCACTATCAGACATTTTTTTTTCTGAGAAACATGGGATAAAAAAAGATATTATTTTAAAAAACAGAGTACTTTATATCTTTTCCTGCCCCTCCCCCCCCAAACAAACCTTGTAATAATCCAAGAATTATTATGGGGGAGAGAAACGTTCTATTTTATTTCTTTATTCATTCATTAGCCCTAAGTGAATTTTAATGAGGCTTTCAATTTGAAGAAATTCCACAAAGTCCCACAATTTGGGACACTGAGGGTTTTTTTTGGCACATTTGCCAGTGTGATGAAACATGGAGTTATACAAATAGATATGATAAAGAATGGTTGTTTTAAAATGTAATGGTCACATAAGTGTCAAAGAATTCAGTAGTTTTCCTGGTGACTTTGCAGAGGTGGGCTGCTGCCGGTTTGGACCAGTTCACCTGAACCGGTTGTTCCGATTCTACAAAGTTTGGAGAACCGGCAAATCGGACCACCAGCTGGTCCCACCCCACATGTTTTTCGGGCCGTTTTTGGCCATTTTTAGGGCCGTTTTCAGGCCGTTTTTCCGGCCAAAATCAGCCTGAAAAATGCCCTGAAAACGGCCCAAAAATGCCCCCAAAACAGCTTACCCAGCTTCTCTTCCTCTTGCAGCCAGCTTTCCCAGTCTAGCTTAACACAATCTCTCTCTCACACACAGAGAGACACACACACGTGCACACACACACACACACACAAACAGGTTGGATCTTTCTTTCTTTCCTCCCCCCCCCCACTGGAGACCCCTGGATTCCCTCCCCAACTCTGCCTGTCCCATACAGGTACCACCCATTCAAGTGACATAGAGTTGGCCATGCCCACTTATTCACATGACACCTCCCCCCTCTCCAGCCACAGGCACCCAGCCAGTCATTAGGGCAGAGAACCGGTTGTTAAAATATTTGGAACCCACCACTGTGTCATGGAAAAAAAAATAGTAGTTTTGTTATTTCAGTTGTGAATAAAGGTGATAGATTAAAACAAGGATCCTTGTTTTGAGACAGACTGTAAGAAACACTGCTGATCCTACAAAATTGGAATGGCAATGGCACTTAGACTTATATACTCCTCCGCAGTGCTTTTACAGCACTTTCTGAATGTTTTACAATGCCAGCGTATTGCCCCCAACAACCTGGGTCCTCATTTTATTGACCTCAGAAGGATGAAAGGCTGAGTCAAACTTGAGCTGTCAGGATCGAATACCTGGCAGTGTGAGCAGACGTTAGCTTGCAATACTGCATTCTAGCCACTGGCCATTATGGCTCTAACGTTTGTATGCCAGTATTGGTAGTCAATACAACATTACTGAGCATTCTCTCGCCTCTCCAATTTTCAATAAACTTTCCACCAAGCAATTAAAGCACAATCCCACTTAAAATTCTTCATTCCTATTGCAATTCTTATTTCCATAATAGAGTCTAACCTACAAAAGAGCATTTTAAAGTAGGAAAGACATTAAGCTATCTCAAAGGCTGCCATCTGTTTCTTTCAACACTATGCTGGAAAATACCTTCATTCCTTCTTTTTTTTAGAGCTAATTCACTCCCCCCAAAAAAACATCAGTAGTAGTTCCTTATTTTACATTTCCTACAGACTATATGCTGTATAAACATATTAATAAATCATCTCCAACAACAGATGGCACATACCACACACACAAACAAGCATATGCATTCCTGCATACATAGTTGAAAAAGTTGGATAAACCTAGATTAGCTTTTTTGGAACCCTCAAGCTCAGTTTGGCCAAGAAATTTCCAGATTATTATCAATATTGTTAGAAGACAAGAATAAAGTTTAAACTGAGTTTATATATGGTTGTCTCCAGATGGTCTGGACTCTGAGACCCAGAATTATCAGCCTCTTCACTGCTGATAATTTTGGGAGTTAAATACACATTGTGAGATGCCTACTGTCAACACTCAAGAGGAAGATGAGAGGTAGGTGAACATATCAATCAAAAGGCAACAATTCAAACCACAGTGCCAAAGGATATTTGTAGGTCCTGCTAACTCCAACCTTGATATAAATTATTTTGATATGAAATTTGAATCCAGGGCCAGAAGAGCCATGAGACTATGAGGCAAAAGTGTGGTCATTTATAACTGCAGAAACTGACCTTTGTAAAATTGGCTGCATCTGGATCGGGAGTGAAGCAACCTTGAATATAAAGCACCACTTCCTTCCAAATTGGGATTTAGTGATGAAGTGACTTCATTAATAGCCATCTGTTTGGGCTTCCTTTTTTTCTCTCTTGGCCTGAACTTGACAATCACAGCTATCTTGGTTTTTTAATCTTGACATTTTCCTCTTACAATTATGGGAAGCCCTCTACTCCCCCCCTCCTAGGAGAATAAAATATTTTGGGGGATATTAAAAGAGCCAGAATATTATATTTCCCCAAAAGAGAAACAGAAAAAAACATGCTCTTTGAGGCAGAAAGCAGCCCCGAATTTCCTGCATAGTAAAATGGCCTCCAGCAGATGCCTGAACTCTTTAGAGATGGAGATTTTGTGCCCATTAAGAAAGACTGGGCCAGGCTGTTCCATGACAAAACATCTTCACCTCCGGGTGATGGGATTAAGGACAGGACATGACCTTAAACTCATTCATTGAGAAAAGTGAAAACAATACCAGTCCATTAAGAAAAGCAGGCTAGAGGCAATAGATAACAGAATAAAATCAATTACATATGCCTGATAGGATTAGGACCAAGGAAGCTGATAATTAAGACCTATCAGGAGCCTTTGCAAAACCAGTAAAACAAATCAAATAATAAAAGCACACAAAGCAAACTTCAAAATTACAAAATACCGTAAATTGTATAAAAATCCTTGCACTCATCAAGGTCAACTGTCCCAGAACCACAGGCTGATTCTTCTCATCAATAAATGGAACCCCTCTTTCCAATCAGCCTCCATTTTATTTTCTTTCTTGCCTTTCTCCCAGCTTGGAAATGAAGCAGATTTTTCTTCCTACACTAGAATCTTGCAAGTGCCTGGCTATTATCAATCCCAATGGAATATTTTTTATTTGACAATTATCAATAAATACCTCTATGAACTATGACTGGCATCTGTAGGTTTGGCCAGAGCAAAATTAACTGTGAAGTTTGGGCTAAGAAGGCTGGCATAGTGCAGGAATAGACAGTGAGGAAAACATTCAAAATTTTGAGCACATTTCTCTCTTAAAATGGCTTGCATGACAAATCACAGAATCCTCATTGATCAAAACAAAAATTGGTGACATTCTTCCCCATTATGCTTTCTGGACTTCAGAATGCCCTTTGGATTGGGCAACCATACATATTTCCAAAGAGGCATCATTGTTTTTTAAGAATGACAACATAAAGCCCACAGGAATACATTAAACTTAATGGCAGAGGATGGTTGCAATACAATTCCTCTTTTAATTTCTTCTAAGAGGTGAAAACATTTTTCTCTTAAAAGTGATGTTCAGAGTCCTAAAGGAAATTGCCTTTATGAATATAGCCAGATATGACACATGTTGTACTATGCAAACAAAAAGAAAATGTGTTTTGAGTTTTATGGCATGATATCTAGGTGAATTCTATGGAATAATTGGAGAAAGTGTTCTGTGTGTGTGTATGTGTGAATATGCCATTTCATAATTTTATAATTTCAGTAATGGTTTTTTCTGCAGTTCTAATTATCCTTGAAGTCTGTGTCTGTCTTGTTGGGTTGCAGAACCAAATCAGACATTTATAGAAGTGCAGATGACAGATTCAATAATTCCTCTGTAGAACTGTATCAGCAGATCAGAAGTCTTTGGGCAGTTTGAGCTTTCTGAGTTGGTGCAGAAAGAACATTCTTTGTTGTGCTTTTTTGATGTGTGCTAGTCGTTCCCAACTCCAGGCTCATCTCTGTTTCAAAGCTGAAGAGCCAGCGCTGTCCAAAGATGTCTCCATGGTCATGTGGCTGGCATGACTAAATGCCAAAGGTGCACAGAACGCTGGATAAGTTGCTGCAGTTTTCTTGGTGAAAAATTTGCAATTGTCTCCTTCCTAGAGCTGACAGGAAGTGACTGGCCCAAGGTCAACCAGCCAGTTTTGTACCCAAGGCAGGAATAGAACTCATGGTTTCCCAGTTTCTAGCCTGATGCTCAACCAAAACATCAAACTAGCTGTCACTTTGGTGGAGTGCAGACAAGAATTGATAGCAGCTCTCTTGTTGAGAGTTAATTCAACTTCCCAGAGAACTCTCCAGGGTCCTGAAACTGCCAAAGCTCAAACCCGCTTAGTTCTTCTGTTCACTGTGAGGAGCCATTCTACAGGTTAGGCCAGATCAGTGGCATCCTCATTTCCCAGCAGGAGTCCAGCATCTATTTTATTTAATACTTTTAAAATAACGAAATAGTAATTTATAGCACAGAAATGACAACAGAGCTGTTGAAAATCCCTCTCCGTACTTTTCTTCCAGTATTTCAAGCCAACCATACAATATTGAAAGCAGCACTCAATTTTAGGTGTTAAAAGATGTTTTTCCGCTTCTTTTTCAATGCTTATGAAGAACTGTTGGATACATTTAACAAAAATCCTTCTGTGACATTTTTAATGATTGGGGGGGGGGAAGTTCCAAGAGAGAGTGTTCAAAAAATCTTAAATCTCAACATTAAAAATGAAAACCAAAATGTCACATCCCAGAATCAGTGAACTAATAAAAGCCTTATTAACTGGGATTCTAGATTGGGTGAGAAAAAAAAGTCATCTCAAATGAAACTCTTACATTAACTACCGAATTCCCTCGCACCAATATGCATGTGTTAACCATATTATCAGCACCTCTGATGGACAACCTGTCCATATCAACACTAAAACCCAGTTGCTGAAATCACATACTGGTAGCTTGCTGATATGACCAACCTATTTAAAAGAGATCTTATAAAACTTTTAATTCTTAATTTAATCATGAGAACTATCATGAGATAACATGCTGGGATGGAATAGAGGTCTTTTTCTGGCTTAATAGATCTCATTGGTTATGCTGTAATTTGTTGATAGCATCTGGGAGGTTTCTAAGAATCTTAAATGTTAAATCTTAATATTCAAATTATTGAATATTGATTTCATTTCAGTCGTGGCTTTTTTGCTCTTATAAGCATTCCATGGAGATAAGAGTCAACAGAATTGAAGGTGGGCTTGAATTGAAGGGACTTAGATCTCTTGAGACAGGGGTCTCTGACCTTGGCAACTTTAAGACTTGTGGACTTCAACTCCCAGAAGGAATTCTGGGAGCTGAAGTATAGAAGTTTTAAAGTTGCCAAGGTTGGAGACCCCTGTCTTGAGGGCATGAAGGGACTTAAGACTGATGGTTTGACCCCTCTCTCAGGCTCAGCCTGGTCATCTCCTACATGTTCTTCTTGGATATTTTTTTCCCATTAGGTATAGCTGAATTAAGTGGATCTTTTTCATCCCCCACCCCATTCCATCCTAAATACTGTCACATAAAAAGGCTCACTTTTATGTGACAATAAAATGCAAACCAGGGTGCATTTCTTTTTTTAAAAAAAAGTGCTAAGCAGGTGGGAAATCCAGCAGGTTCTGACAGGTTCTGGAGAACCGGTAGTGGAAATTTTGAGCAGTTCGGAGAACCGGCAAATACCACCTCTGGCTGGCCCCAGAGTGGGGTGGGAATGGAGATTTTGCAATATCCTTCCCCTAGGAGTGGGGAGGGAATGGAGATTTTGCAGTATCCTTCCCCTGCCACGCCCACCAAGTGCTAAGGGTAGCAAAATGTGCTCACCCCTCCAAAGTTCAATTTATTATTGACACACACAAATCCAGATGTTCATTCTGGTGTGCTTTTAAGTCTTATTCTCTCGCAGAGTCTGTTTTGCTTGTCAAATATTTCAGGCCTCTGCCACAGATGTGTTTTCTGTCTTTTCATCTGACAGATTCAAGGAAGGATCACAATATTTGTCAGCACTGATGGAATTCAATGTCCCTAAAATAAAATTTAAAAAATGTACCTATCCTGAATAAGCGCCCTGGCTTTCACTATAATATGCTCCTGGAAATGATTTTCAGAGCATAACTCAGAATTTTCAGGATCCATTGTTCTTCTCCTGTCTCCAGATTTGAAAAGAAGGAAATGATTGTACAACTCACCCAATCTTCCATCATGCATGCTGCAACTTCAGTGTATAGCCAGAAAGGAGAATTAGAAAGCATTTTTCTCTGCCAATCATTTTGTCCTTGTTGAATTGTATAATGCATTGCATAATACCCTTTCCCTTTAATTAACCATATGTCTAAAGTTGGGAATGGGGTATCAGTTGAATCAATTATGTCAAGATTCCCTGGCTTTTGGCTGGAAGTCAGAGAATCAAATGAAACATTGGAATGTTGATGTTTTTCTATGCAAACCACATGCTGTATTGATGAGTTATAGCTCCAGTTTTATAAGAATCCAGGGAGTTCCTATTTCCAACCACAGATTGATGGACTATAGGGATCAGTACCATCGTTGACTTTCCTCCTCAGAAGCTGGCTGTGAAGTGCACAAATGATGAACATTTGTGATAATTGTAAACACCCACAGATTGCAAACATCCAAAATTTTCATCACACAACTGTGGGGACTGACTATTTTCTTCTTTATCATCATAAATTCAAATAGTCACTAAACAGGCCATTTGTTAAATAAGGACAATCTGCATTTTTAAATAAGATCTATCTGGAAAGCAAGGGGTGACATCCTTGAATGCGTTTACAAATCTGACAGAACCAGACTAACCACATTATGTAGTGTAAGAAGTGAAGTCAATTACTGAGAGACGATATCTACATATCAAGCTGAACATATTCATCAATACCGATAGAAGAGAATAATTGTTTATTACATACCACTCAAAAGAGGGAAACAGAAACACCTCTTCACCAGCAATCTATATTATATGAGATTAACACCATCATTGACACTAAACCAACAATCAAGAAGTAAACGATACCCTAATTAAGGAACTACCAATGCAGAGAAGCAAGCTAACAATAAACAACAGCCTAATCAAGGAACTACCAAGAATGCTTCCACTAACTCTGACAGGTTAAGCCACTAGTAGATAAAGATAAGAGGAAGTCTCACTTCCTTCTAGCACTGATGATGCTACCTAATTTGGTAATGAAATGTCTGTAAGAAAAACACCAAGGACAGAGAGCACCGAGGACCCCACATATCCATCTATTCCAAAGATCTCTAGAAAGATGGGGTATGTTTCTGTTAATGAACATAAAGGAACATCATAACAAAACAAGGGATTTATTCCATTATTTAAACTATTTACATCATTCAGAATATCCTCCTTGAATGTTCTCCAAGTGATAGCAAGCTTTAAATTAACTACTGTCTCCAAATTATTTTAGCTGGGACATTCTTGTATCAGGTGTAGCAATGTAGTCCCAACACTAACATAGGTTACATATGGAAACCACTCTAAAATTAACACCAGAGAAAAGAATTAATCGTTGCCAAGTAGGGGAGCGGGGGAGAAAGCTGCCTGCTTCACAACTTGTTTTTAATCAAACAACCTGAATGCATTTTTCAATCTATAATAATTCCCTGCCCTCTTATTTCTGACAGCAAAGCATCAGAGCTTAATTAGTAAAATAAGAAAAGCCTGAGGTTAGCCACCTGTAGTTTATTTAATTAGATCATTTCTATATTACTTTCCAATTTAGGATTTCCAGATTGATTTGAAATTATCTGTAAATCGTTACAGAAGATAGTGTGTTCAGGAGGTGTGAATACGGGTAGCGATAGATAGAGAGATAGACAAAGAAAGAAAGAAAGAAAGAAAGAAAGAAAGAAAGAAAGAAAGAAAGAAAGAGAGAGAGAGAGAGAGAGAGAGAGAGAGAGAAGTAGAAAGAGAGAAAGAGAAAGAAAGAAGAGAGAGAGAGGGGACAGATAGGAGATAGACAGACACATAGATGACAGATTTAGTCAGGCAAAGATTCTGTAAATATTATGGCTTATATGAGAATTTAAAATATTGCATGATAAAGGATTTATTTTTGTAAATATCTGGGCAAATTTGCCAGAGGAAGGAATATCATGAGTGAGACGCCATCATATTAAAAGACCTCTTCCTTCCTTATGAAAATAGAAAATCCATCAAAAGTGTATACAAAAACTTGTTGAAAGAAACCAGGTTTCACAATGTTACATCTCTTCTCACCACGACCGTGAATAGTTGCTTGACTTACAGCCTACTTTGAAGAGGGAAATGAAAATTATAGTCAAAGAAAGGGAAAAAAAATTCCCTCCCCAAATTTATCTTTGTCTTTATGTATGAAGTAACATATCAAGTTCGCAGGCTTTGGCAATCCCTCAGATAAGTATAGTTCTTAACACCCTTTGTCCAAAAAAAAAAAATGCCTACCCTTAACTCTGGAGATTTTAAGAAGAGATTGGAAAGCCTTTTGTCCTGAATAGTATAGAGTCTCCTACAAGCAGGGGGTTGGACTAGAAGACCACCAAGATCCCTTCTAACTCTGTTATTCTGTATTCTGCAACTAGGCTCTCTTTTAAATATATCCTTCCTGTTCTGGGAAGTATTCTCCATGAAGACAGCCTGATGATTAAGTCAGTTTAAGTATGTGGTGTATTTGTGATCAAAACTATGTTCTGAATCCAGATGTTATCATGGGACATGTATATTCGCCTTCATTCGTGAATCCAGATAGCCCCAAATGAGTTACACCCATCATGATTTAGGATTTTAAACTTGAAAGTAAAAAACTGTGGTGAAACAGCTCTGGTTCTAACAGCTACTGAACTCTTAATAGTAAAGAGCTGTGTTTATATGCACAACTCTACAGCTGCAGAGATAAACAGTTCAAAACTCAAATTCTCTTTTTAATATCCAGTGTGCAGCAAATCCCTTTTTTTTTTTGAGTCCAAGTCACCCATGGATTTTTGCCAAGAATAAGCATCTCTCCTTTAACAGCTCAAAGCAAACAGTGAAATTTACTTGGCTCTGAATTTACAACCTTCAGGAACCATCTAACACTTTTGATTATCTTATTCAATCCACTTGGCTTGCAGGGGGCAAAGTGGCTTAGAGTTGAAAAACAAACTTGCGTGTTTGCCTCAGGCACAATATTGGAGCAAAATAGTACAGCTCAATTATCTGTAGGGTTTTTAAGAGGGGAGGGAAGATGGGTCAGGGTTTGGGTTGGATCCAATCTCCCTGGGCTGCCTTGGATCAGTCACTTCTCATCTTGAACAAAATGGAGAAGGGGGCCATTTTCATCTCGGAGATGCTAGCCCGAAGGCACGTAGGTTCCTATCAGACAGGCAGTCTAGGCAGCTGGAGATTTCCTGAATGAAACAGGCAGTCAGGAGAGGGAAAAAAATCAGACTGTTCCTAGCAACCAACTCTTCAGATCAAAAATTTAGGTTATTATCAAGAAACTTTGCAAGGCTTAGGAAACCTCGTTATCCTCTGATGTCATCCGTTGCTCAAATGACCTGAAATACATTTTTCAGGACATTTAAAATTGTGATACTGGAACTCAGAAGCTGGCTATCTCCTCTGGGTAAATTGCAGGAAGATCCGTGGCTCAGTGGCTAAGATGCTGAGCTTGTTGATCAGAAAGGTCGGCAATTCGGCGGTTCAAATCCCTAGTATAGGTCTCCTGCGTGAGCAGGAGGTCGGACTAGATAACCTCCAAGGTCCCTTCCAACTCTGTTACTTATGGTGTCACACTGTAAAACCCTTTTACCCCCATTGCAGATGTCCTCTCTTCAAGATTCCACATGCAATTGATTTCCCTAGATTGTAGAGGGGCAGGGGAGGGAAAGCAAGTGGGACTATGTGTAGTTTTATTCGTCTGCTTGTTTAACTCAGGATGGATCTTTGAACATTATTTTCTCTCGACCTCTCTTCCACCATAGGAGAAGCACTGTTATCTGCTCTGGATTCACAACCCACTGCTGCACACACAGATAGTACGTGCATCAGGGCATTAAATTGGCTTAGTTAGTTGCTGGACCCAGATATTGTTTGCAAAGTATGGCCTAATGCTTAACTTCTGCTGAGGCTGCCTATTAAACCAAAAGGGAGTTTAAAAGAGAAAAGTCTTGCTCCCATCAGGCTGGAGTGAGTTAATTAGCAACAACAAGAAAATAAATCCAATAAAGTAAATACAATTCAATTTCAAAGGAAGATCACAGGACAAGATGTTGAAGATAACGATGAACAGAGATTGAGTAAAGTCACACAAGTTTAGGCTAACAAAGTTGTCCTCTATGCATTCTGGGCAGTGGTGAAGTCCATTTTTTTTAACTACCAGTTCTGTGGGCTTAGTTTGGTGGGCGTGGTGTGGTGTGGCTTGGTGGGCGTAGCTTGGTGGGTGTGGCAGGGGAAGGATACTGCAAAATCTCCATTCCCACCCCATTCCAGGGGAAGGATACTGCAAAATCCCCATTCCCTCCCCACTTCCCACTCCTTGGGGAAGGATATTGCAAAATCTCCATTCCCACCCCACTCTGGGGCCAGCCAGAGGTGGTATTTGCCGGTTCTCTGAACTACTCAAATTTTCCGCTACCGGTTCTCCAAACTGCTCAAAATTTGCGCTACCAGTTCTCCAGAATCTGTCAGAACCTGCTGGGTTTCACCCCTGAAATCTTGGGCTTGGCTCCCCATGGGCTAAGTGTATGGGACCCCAGTTTGAGGCCTCAAGCACAAGTAATGAGTCTTAATGTCAACTTACCACAGTTGCTAGAAGTGATTCCTGACTCATTTTGACCTTCTACCTCAAATGAAGATAACTTTCCATGCAAGGACATGACAAATAAATCATGGAAAAAAATATATGTTCAGAAACTGTTACAGTGGTGGGTTTCAAATATTTTTTACTACCGGTTCTACCCAACTACTCAAAATTTCTGCTACCGGTTCTCTAGAACAGGTCAGAACCTGCTGAAACCCACCTCTGAACTGTTACATTTGCCTGCTACAGAACAACACTGATGAGATTTTTTTTTTCCCCTCTTCCAGAATTGGGATTTTTCTTCTTCTTTCTTGGTGGAAAACCACCACACTATTCTAAAGCAAAGCGGTCTAAAATAACAACTACAAGCAAGTTCTTTCTTCACCAACAATATTCATGCATACAAGAATATATGTGATGAAATACTGGGACAGCAGGCTGGATTGGAAAAAATCTATGGAACATTAATGCAAGATAATTTAGTATCATCAAATGTCTATGGATATTTTCAGTCATCCAGATCATGGTTGTCCCAAAGGTGCTTTTCCAAAAGGCAACTGGAATTTCTTGGTTTTTTTTCTTTCTTTGAAAATGTTTCTCATCCAAGAGGATAAGAAGTGAAATGTTTTCCAGGGGGAAAAAAACAAGGAAGTCCAGTTGCCTTTTGGAA
This sequence comes from Pantherophis guttatus, assembly GCF_059756535.1. Lineage (NCBI taxonomy): Eukaryota > Metazoa > Chordata > Lepidosauria > Squamata > Colubridae > Pantherophis > Pantherophis guttatus. The sequence continues at coordinate 8,031,340 of NC_142076.1, forward strand.
AAGCACTTTGTTAGAACCATCAAGGAAGGCTGAGCATCAAAGAATTGAGGCTTTTGAACCCAGAATAAAATACTGTCAGTGTGGAAAGCTCCCATTCAAGAGTTCCAAGCACCTAATCAAGTATGGCTGTGAAAGTTGGACCATAAGGAAGGTGAGCGCCAAAGAACTGAGGCCTTTGAACTCTGGTGCTGGAGAAGACTCCTGTGTGTCCCTTGGACTGCAAGGCCACCCAACCGGTCAGTCCTAGAGGAGATCAACCCTGACTGCTCTTTAGAAGGCCAGATCCTGAAGAGGAAACTCAAATACTTTGGCCATCTAATGAGAAGGAAGGACTCACTGGAGAAGAGCCTAATGCTGGGAAAAATTGAGGGCAAAAGAAGAATGGGATGGCAGAGAACGAGGTGGCTGGATGGAGTCACTGAAGCAGTTGACATGAGCTTAAATGGTCTCCAGGGGATGGTAGGGGACAGGAAGGCCTGGAGGAACGTTGTCCATGGGGTCGCGATGGGTCGGACAGGACTTCGCGACTAACAACAACAACAACAGAACCATCAAGTTAAAATGGGCCATTGAAGTCCTGGATTTCTGATGGACTAAAGTGAAGTGGCAATTTCCAAGGAGAGAGCAGGTTTTAGGGAGATGGATAAGGCAAGAGGCAGCCCAGCCCAGAGCTGAATAAGGAACAGAGTAAGAGAGTTAGAATCTGAACTCTGGCTGGATTGTTCTATGATGTTCTTGGGCTAAGAAAGAAAGAATCTTTCTGTTCTGGTAACAAAAGCATCCCCACCAGTGGTGGTATTTAATATTTTTTACCACCAGTTCTATGGGCATGGCTTGATGGGTGTGGTGTGGCTTGGTGGGCGTGGCGTGGCTTGGTGGGCGTGGCTTGGTCAGCATGGCAGGGGAAGGATACTGTAAAATCTCCATTCCCTCCCCACTCCAGGGGAAGGATACTGTAAAATCTCCATTCCCTCCCCACTGCAGGGGAAGGATACTGCAAAATCCCCATTTCGTCCCAATCAGGTGAGACTTGGGAGGCAGAGAATAGATGGGGGCGGAGCCAGTCAGAGGTCTCCGAACTACTCAAAATTTCTGCTACCGGTTCTCCAGAACTGGTCAGAACCTGCTGAATACCACCTCTGATCCCCACTAACAGAAATTTGTTCACAACCAGAGGAGGAAAGTTTACTACCAACTTGTAGGTTCTACTTTTCCAACACTCATTCCAGTGTGAATATTTTGCTAACACTCAACCTGAATCTGATTCCCTATAACTTATGACCAATATTTTGGGTTCTGTTTACACTGCTTCAAGAAACTGAAAATGGTTACATATACTCTCTTAATTGCCATTTCCCAAGGCTAAACATATCCAGTTTGCACATTTTTCCCTTGTGTGGTTTCATTTTTACCTCATAATCATATTGTTCTTCTGTAAATCTGTTAGAATACTTTTTTATCCAAAACAGAATACAAAATTTGAGGATGGAACTGACTGAGGAGGAATGGGATGGAATGGGCCGTGGTGGCGCAGTGGTTAGAATGCAGTACTGCAGGCTACTTCTGCTGACTGCCGGCTGACTGAAAGTTGGCAGTTCGAATCTCACCAGGCTCAAGGTCGACTCAACCTTCTATCCTTCCGAGGTGGGTAAAATGAGGACCCAAATTGTTGGGGGCAAAATGCTGACTCTGTAAACATCTTAAAGAGTGCTGTAAAGCACTATAAAGTGGTATATAAGTCTAAGTGCTATTGCTATTACTAATGGAATGGAATGGGAGAGGGATGGATGGATGGATGGAAGGAAGGAAGGAAGGAAGGGGCATCCTAAAATGTTGCTTTTTTAACAGCTGTAATATACTGTTGTTAATACTGCTGGGAGAGTTTTAAAGTATTTGTGCATTGATACTATTGATAACTTTTCTAATATAGGCTAATCCTTTAGTACACTTTAATATATTTATATTAAGTGCATATTGATTGGATTGATTTCCTGGTTGGCATTCCGACACATTATTAGCCTCCGAAGGCTCATCTGCCTGAGAATATGCAGGCTGCAAATATGATACACAAACTGACATTCAACTAATTGAGTGCAGGCCATATGTTTTTACATGCATTATCAAGCAAGCAATCTCCATCCATCTGTACATTTTACTCTCCCCCTCCCCCTGAAAATCTTGGCATTATATCCTTTAAATATCATTCTTTCATTTCGCTTCATTAACCTATCAATATCATTTGAATTTTTTTTCTAACAACTGAATTATTAGCTGTCACACACTCCTTTTTTTCTCACCTACAAACTCCACAAGTTTTTTTTATATATATTATTATTACTATTCAAGTCATTCATAAAAATGTTCAAGTAATCCTGAGCTCAGAATGAGTCTTTCTACCATCCCGTTTGATAGCTGTCTCCAATTTCAGGAGGAACTGATGAGATCTCTCAGAAGATATGATTTCCCAACCAGCTATATATCTATTTAATTGTCATATCATCCAGCCCACAGCAGAACCATGCAGAAGGTGAAGGATTTGCTCTTTATTCATCCTTTCCTCTTCTCCTTCAGAACTGCATGGTTGCCATTAATTTCTCTGAGGAAATTACACCTTTAATGCCAAAGATAGACCGCCATGCCTTAAAAACAAATGGGAGCTACAAGTTGGAATTGCTATGGATGGGATTTCTTCTATTTCAGAGTTTAAAGATTCTGTTTGCTGTCGACCAACTAAATCTCATTTCTACTCTTTCTGGCAGAGTCTCTAACCCAGGGGTGGGCTTCAAAAATTTTAGCAAAATTTTAGCTCCGAACTGCACAGAATCTTAGCTAGAGGTTCTCCCGAACCCCTGCGAACCCCCAGCAGTTCACCCCTGCCCTAATCTCTTTCTCCAAAACCTGTCTAGTATTTCAGGAGACTTTACACTAGGCAAATACTGGGAATGCATCATGATATTACTGTGATAATTCTCTTTGGCCAGGCAAACAGGAGAACATGTGATTTATTCAGTCCAATTGGTGTTTAACATAGAATCATAGTGCTGGAAGGAACCTCAAAGATTTTCTAGTCCAGGGCTCTCCAACCTCGGCAACTTTTAAGAATTGTGGACTTCAACTCCCAAAACACCTCAGCCAGCTTTGTTCTGGGAACTCTGGGAGTTGAAGTCCACGATTCTTAAAGTTGCTGAGGTTGGAGAGCCCTGTTCTAGTCCAACCCTCCACCCTATTCAAGGCAGATGCCTTATACCATCCCAGTTAAATGGTTGTCCAGTCTATTTTGAAGACCTCCAGCGATAAAGTGATAACCTCCCACAACTTCCAGAGGTAAGCCATTCCACTGTCAGATCTCACTATCAGGAAATGTATTCTTAGTTCTAAGGTTGGATCTCTCTTTGATGATCTTCTTGTCCTGCCCTCCAGGTGCTTTGGAGAATAAGTCAATCCCCTTTTTTCTGTGACAACTTCTGTAATGACTTCAGTCTGACCTAAGCATAGTACATAAAATTGTCTGCCACAATATCCTACCTGTCAATGACTACTTCAGCTTCAACCACAACAATACATGAGCAAATAATAGATACAAACTCAAGGTAAACCATTCCAAACTCAATTGCAGAAAATACGACTTCAGCAACAGAGTGGTCAATGCCTGGAATGCACTACCTGACTCTGTGGTTTCTTCCCCAAACCCCCAAAACTTTCACCTTAGACTGTCGACTGTTGACCTCACCCCACTCCTAAGAATGGGGTGAGGGGTAAGGGGTGTGCATAAGAGCACCAGAATGGGGTAAGGGGCGTGCATAAGAGCACCAGCATGCCTTCCGTCCCTGTCCTAATATTCCTTTTTACTTACTCTTTTCATGTATTCAAATTATGTTTATACTTTTACCTGTTATCTTATATATGCCTGACAAATAAACTTATGATTATGATTAATGAACTCTGTAATGAATGAATAGTGCAAAGACATGATTAGGTACACTAGTTTGGGGATAACTGGGCCAGTTTGGGCCTACTTTTAACCTTTAAAGTGTTAATTTACTTAATCTCTCAATCCCACCCACAAAACATTACTTTCCCCTCCCATGGTCCAATGTACCACACTGGTAATCACAGGAAAGAGATTTTAATAACTGGGATTAGAATTTTCTGACACAGAATCTCTTATAGCGACATCATCATCACAACACAGAATCATCTTAATCATCTGTAGCTACAAGGCTGATCCTACTTTTAAGGTGTTCAAGAGAAACAACTTAGAGACATCTTTAATTATATCCCATGTGAGAAAAAAAATAGAAATTATACTACCCCCAACCATATTGGTCTATGTCTGTAAATATGCCATACATTTTATAGACAAAAAAATCTGAAGCCAAGAACTAAAAGCTTATATGGGACATGGATGGTATGTAGACACCCCCCCTCCCATACACACACACAACTGGAAATGTCTGGAGGCGTGTTAACCTTCACATCTACAAAGAATGCTTATTTGCTTTCAGTCTCTTCAAAAATACCCGCTGTGCATTTGTCGTAAGGTCAATGACCAGGTAAAATATGGCATGATAACATTACAAGCTTTGGCATCTGAAGTAGACCTTTATGTATAGTTTACTAATACTTAATGGCACTTCTAATGAAAAAAATCCCAATGGTATTTAACATTTACAGAAGAATACTACATTCAAAATGTCTGGTGCCTATTTAATTGCTTTTTGTAGTCATTTTCCTTGGCCCCTCAAGGCTCATTTCTTTGTCACCTAATCATTCCATACATAATAACGTGTCTTCTGTTTTCCCTTTCATTCCTTGTAGGGGCGTATCTTTACAGCGCCAGAATCAATGCTTCTATATTTCACATGCTTCCTCTCATAGTTCCAATCAGATCCCAATTCAGAGGAGGAGGAGGAAGAACCAGGATCATCTGATGGGGATGGCATGTCTTCCCTGAAACATCCAGAGAATCTCGTGCTTCAATCTTTGGATTTACATACCGTGCATTGCAGATTTTGAACACTTCCAAATGTAAGAATATGAAATAGCAGAGAATAGCAATAGCGCTTAGACTTATATACCACTTCACAGTGCTTTTACAGCCCTCTCTAAGCAGTTTACAGAGTCAGCCTATTGTCCCCAGTAATCTGGGTCCTCATTTTACCCACCTCGGAAGGATGGAAGGCTTAGTCCACTTTGAGCCTGGTGAGATTTGATCTGCCAAACTGCTGGCAGCCAGTGATCAGCAGAAGTAGCCTGCAGTACTGCATTCTAACCACTGCGCCACTGAGGATACTTATATACTTCTTGATTAAGTGTTCAGTATTATAGTTCTATTAAAATGTCCTTCCTTTTTCAAATTGGAGCTGAAAGACTAAAAAGACTTGGCATTTTTTATTTATTCCTTTTTATAGTGCTAACTTATTCCTCATTTTAAAAAAGAAGACTGTAGGCTGCTTAATTTATCACCCAGGAGTTATACCAGTTTATCTTCCAGTTAGAAATATTAGTTCATCCAACCCAATTATTTTTATAGTTTGGAAAAATCTGTTTCATTCATGAGTTAATACAAGCCTACTTAATACACATTTCTTTGTAAACTGCAACAGGATTAAATGTTGCTGCTTTTACTTTTGAAGAAATGCTGAGGTACATCTTAAAAACATGTTAAACTGACTGTTAAGGAAAATGGAAGGCAAAAATAAAGAACTTTATTAACTGAAAAAATACATAAAAACGTGAATAGTAGGTTTCCATGTGGAGTTGTTTTTTTTTTTTTAAGATGAGCAAACTGATAGAAGTTGAAAAAAGAATGAGGATTTGGAGGAAATCAACCTTGACAAATCCACCGATCCTTATAATAGCAGAAACTTAAGCAAATATGTATTTCAAAGGAAAAATATAATGGTCAAGCTGAAGGAATCTTGGCTTTGTTTATTTCTCTAAAACTCTAAATGCTGTTTTTAACTGTATAATGTCTCGGCTGATATTCAGGAGCTCAAAATATCCTGAGAAATAGCAGAAGAAAAGTATATTTCACAGAAAAATCCATATTTCACAAGAAAGATTTTGTAGCACTAATAATAATAACTTTATTGTCATTGTACGTGTATACACCGTATACCCATACAACGAAATTCACTTAACACCCAAAGACCAGGTCCAACACACATAACAATCCCCAAACACACTCCCACCCACCACAATTCCCCACCCCTAAACCACCCAAACATCCACACAACAGACCAAGTAATGCTGTTCAACAGCTCACTGATGGTGGCCCTTTCATTCATTGTTGAGTGCAATTATAGCTCTGGGATAAAAACTATTCAGAAAACGTGTGGTCCGAGTTTGAATTGTTCTGTATCTTCTGCCAGAAGGCAACAGTCCAAAAAGATTGGGTTTTTTTTGGACTATTATTTGAACCAGAGACTCATCCGTTTCCTTCATGATAGAAGAAATTCAGCCAATCACTGGAGACTTCAGCCGCTCTATCAAAACCAAACTCCATTCTGATTTGTTTTCCATCCTATTTCCCATTTCATTCTCTAGAAAATCTTTACAAAAATGTAATACGTTTTTCAATATTTTAAACACATGCTCTCCAATGTGAATTGCAATATACAATATATTTTAAGGGGGAAAAATTATGCTGAATCATTTGGGAAATCACCCTAGTGAAGATGAATAACTGAGATGGAGATGCAGACTACATCAGCTGAAACGGAATTTTAAACAACAACAAAAAAAATCTTCAAGCATTCCTAACTGGTATATAGAATTTACCGAAAACTATTGAATCTTCACTAAAGAAAGCCCCAAAGAATATTGTGGTTAAGGGCAGCACATTATTTTTACAATTGATTTTTTGGTTCATCTGATATATTCCCAGAAACTATTTTTCTTCCAAACATTTTATTTATACAATATAAACTCCATTTGAGGATGAAGTATAAGTCATAAAATATCAGATCTAGATGATTACACTTGCATTAAGTAAGTTACAAATATGTCATAGAGCAATAGTGATGCGGTACAAAAAGCCACAGCAGTAAGCTTGGAAAAACTATGCGGAGATAGTTATTAAAATATGTACAAAATCATCCTCTAAGCAGAGAAAATGAAGTATGTAGAACCTCCTGGGGTATAATAGGGAGGGAAAAAAATCAGTTTTGTGGTGTTGACTGCCTTGAAGAGGTGACATCATAGCTTCTCTGTGCTGGACCCAGTTAGCACCTGAATTCAAGTCCAACAAGGTATTCCAGGATTTTTGGCTAGACTGGGGATTTTGCAGTATCCTTCCCCCAGGAGTGGGCTGGGAATGGAAATTTTGCAATGTCCTTCCCCCAGGAATGGAGATTTTGCAGTATCCTTCCCCTGGAGTGGGGTGGGAATGGGGAGTTTGCAGTATCCTTCCCCTGGAGTGGGGAGGGAATGAAGATTTTGCAATATGCTTCCCCCAGGAGTGGGAATGGAATGAGGATTTTGCAGTATCCTTCCCCTGGAGTGAAGGCATGGTTCCCGTGATGTGACAGTTACTCCTCGACTTACAACCATCATTTAGTGACCATTCGAAATTACGGCACTGAAAAAAGGTAACTTATGACCGTTTTTCACACTTACAACCTTTGTTGCATCCCCCATGGTCATGTGATCAACGTTCAGATACTTGGAACTGACTCATATTTATGACCGTTGCAGTGTCCCAAAGTCATGTGATCCCGTCTTGAGGCTTTCTGACAAACAAAATCAATGGGGAAGCCTGGTTCATTCGACAACCATGTTACTAACTTAACAACTGCAGTGATTCACTTAGCAACGGTGGCAAGAAAGATCATAAAATGGGGCAAAACTCACCGTCTGACTTAACAACAGAACATTTTAGGCTAAATTGTAGTTGTAAATCAAGGACTACCTATGCTGTCTTATTGCTCTGTCTTATAGACAGGATTAGGGATGCGGTGGCTCAGTGGCTAAGAAGCTGAACTTGTTGATCGAAAGGTCGGCAGTTCAGCGGTTCGAATCCCGAGTGCCAAGTAACGGGGTGAGCTCCCATTACTTGTCTCAGCTTCTGCTAACCTAGCAGTTCGAAAGCACATAAAAAAATGCAAGTAGAAAAATAGGGACCCGCTTTGGTGGGAAGGTAACAGTGTTCCCTGCGCCTTTGGCGTTGAGTCATGCTGGCCACATGACCATGGAGACATCTTCGGGCAGCGCTGGCTCTTCGGCTTTGAAACAGAGATGAGCACGCACACACACACACCCAGAGTCGGGAACGACTAACATGCATCTGTGAGGGGAACTTTTACCTTTACCTATAGAAAAGATTATAGGCCAAATATTAGAGCAGCATAACTCTAAGCCATTTAAAGTACAAATATGTCAAGCAGGTATAAGCTTGACGATCCCTCATCCGTGTGATATTAGCACCTCTGAAGCTTCCACGTTTATTCCATCTGCCAATTAAAATCTTGAAAACAACACAGTCCTTTTTAGTCTTTGTGCTTCCAAGCTGCTAAAAAAACCCTTGTGTTCCTTTTAGAAAGTGTGAAAGGCAAGAACAGATCGAGCAAAAAAAGAAAGAAATACAGTATGCCAGTTTACCCAAAAGGACTCAAAATCCCATCTGTAGTTGGTCAGTTAGTGCCAAAGAGTTGCAAATTTGGAACAAAAGCAGCTTATTTTGGAGTGAATCACTGTGCCAGCTTTTATCTAGGAATTGCTCTCCAGTAATAGTTCCATTTTCAAACCTAGCTTGAAATGTTTGAGGTTAAACATGGGATCTTCTGCATATAAAACATATATTATGGAAACTATCAACATTCCACAACCATCTGTGTTTCCTGATTGAAGTTCTGGGAGCAGTAGTTTCAAGTAGGATAGTATCAAGATAACATAAAGAGATAATACTGTAGTTTTAAACTGCACTAGTAATACCACACTTGGAATACTGCTCTGGTCACTGCGATACCAAAAAAAAAATAAAAAAATGTTAAGACCCTGGAAAAAGTACAGAGAAGACCAATAAATATGATAGAGCCATGATGGCACAGTATTAGAATGCAGTGTTGCAGGCTAACTCTGAGTTGCACCACCAGGAGTTCAATCCTCAAGGTTGACTCAGCCTTCCATCCTTCCAAGGTGGGTAAAATGAGGGCCCAGATTGTTGGGGGCAAGAGGCTGACTCTTTAAATCGCTTAGAGAGGGCTGTAATGCACCGTGAAGCGGTATAGAGGCCTAATTGCTATTGCTATAAGGGGTCAATAAACAATATGATGAACGATTGAGGGAACTAAGTATGTCTAATCCAGGGGTGTCAAACTCAAGGCCCAGGGGCCGGATCCGGCCTGCAAGGTGCTTAGATCTGGCCCGCAGGGCCTCCCTGGAAACAGCGAAGGACTGGCCCGTGGTGTCTCTGCCAGCAAAAACAGAGCTCAGGAGGGCTGCATGCGGCCTTTCTGAGCTCCGTTTTCACTGGCAGAGGGTTGCAAGAGGCTGTTGCAGCTGAAAATGGAGCTTGGGAGCCCATTTTCTTTGGCAGAGCCCTCAGACCACCATAGGCACCCCAACATGAGTGATGGTGATCTGCCCATGCCAGGGGTGAAATCCAGCAGGTTCTGACAGGTTCTGGAGAACCGGTAGCGAAAATTTTGAGTAGTTCAGAGAACCGGCAAATACCACCTCTGGGTGGCCCCAGAGTGGGGTGGGAATGGAGATTTTGCAGTATCCTTCCCCTGCTATGCCCACCAAGCCACACCCACCAAGCCACACCACACCACGCCCACCAAGCCACGCACACAGAATCAGTAGTAAAAAAAATTGGATTTCACCACTAGTAAAAAAACCAGTAGTAAAAAAAATTGGATTTCACCACTAGTAAAAAAACCAATAGTAAAAAAAATTGGATTTCATGAGCCATGCCCACCCTGGCCACGGCCACTCCGGCCCCCTGAGGTCAAACACAACTTTGATGCGGCCCTCAATGAAATCGACACCCCTCGTCTAATCTAATGAAGAGAAGGACCAGGGATGATATGATAGCAGTCTTGAGGGGCTGTCACAGAGAAGAGGCAGTTGACCTATTTTCCAAAGCACTAAAAAGCAAGAAGAGAAGCAATGGATGGAAACTAATCAAGGAGAGAAGCAACCTAGAACTAAATTTCCTTAAAGTGAGAACAATTAACCAATGGAAAGAGCTTGCCTTCTGGAGTTGAGAGTGTTCCATTGCTTGAATTTTCAATAAGAGTTTGGACAACCATTTATCCAGGATGGTATAATGCAGGGGGATTGGAGTAGAAGACCCTAACCCTGACCCTCCTTTCCAACCCTGTTATCCTGTGTTTTAGGTTCTAGTCCATGGCTTAGGACCTGGTTATTTACGGGACCACCTGCTACCACCAATAGCCTCCCACCGGCCAGTAAGCTCCCATAGAGAGGGGCTCCTCCGGGTGCCGTCGGCCAAACAATGTCGACTGGCAGCCCCCAGGGGGAGAGCCTTCTCTGTGGGGGCACCTGCCATCTGGAACGAGCTCCCCCCGGAGATACGGAGGATCCCGGATCTGCACACCTTCCGTCGCGGGCTCAAGACTTTCTTATTTCATCAAGCTGGCCTGGCCTAAACCTTCTCCCCTTTTAAATGTAAATTTTAATTTGTTTTTAAATTATTGGGTATTTTAAATTCGTCTCAGCCAAATTATTTAATTCGTTTTTATTCTATTTTAAATTTTGTATCTATGTGTTTTATTCTGTGGCTGTTCACCGCCCTGAGTCCTTCGGGAGTAGGGCAGTATAGAAATCCAATAAAATAAATAAATAAAATAAATAAATTGTCCCTACATACCAGAAAAGTACTAGGAATCTAATAATCTGAGTTCAAATCACCACTCAATCATGAAACTTATTGAGTCCCCAATTGCTGTCTTTTAAAAGTAAAAAAAAAAATGCTCAGCGTTCTAGATGACAACTTCTTTTGTTAAACAATTTTATCCTTTTTTTTCCTCTCTCGTAAAAGTATCTGTCTACAAAGTCTACAAGTAGAACTGATAAATACGGATCCCTTTTGTTTCCAGTGCATTGCCTGTTCCTTGCACAGACTGGCTTTCCTGACCTATCAAACACGGCAGGATTAATAACGATAGACACACTTTCTCATTCTGAAGATGAATTTTTTTGTTACTACAGCAAATGAACACAACGACCTGGTGGAAACGCACAAATATATTACTTCATCCAAATGTGCCCCATCGGAAACGAAACTACGCTGAAATATATTCCTCCACTTTACCAGAAGTTTTTTTTTTCTCTCTCTGCAAGACAAAAAGCATTTTTGTATGCCTTATTCTTGGAGGACGTTAGTCTTTCTCCCAGATATCTACTTCACTAGTGTTCTGGAAATATTGCTTTGAATTGAGGTTAATTTCCCTTCCCGACCCCTTAATATTTTTTTCTCTAGTACATATTTTTACTTTTCAGTCTTCTGTTCTGCTCTTTTCTACCTAAAAAGAACTATTGAATGGAAGGATCCAAACCATGGAAACCACAGAGTTCCTGAACAATAAATGTACTATCAGATACTAGATATCCATGTAGCCTTCCGTCCCTTATAGCTAAGATAAAGGCAGGCCATTGAGAGTTGCACAGAAAACATTTTTCTCTTAAGATATATTTTGAATCGGCAATTTCTATTTTTATCAGATGGAAAGACAATGGTCTGAAAAAATGCAGAAGACATTTTCCCACACAATTGTAGAGATTTTACAATCAAACAAGAAAAATACCATATTTTTCAGAGTATAAGATGCACTTCCCCCCCACAAAAGAGGCTGAGAATTTGGGTATGCCTTATACTCTGAATGTAGCCCCGCCCACCTGCCAACCCCCACCCTTCGGTCTCTGCGCGTCCTCTTCTTGGCTGCAGAGATTGCCACAGCCAATGGCTTACGTTTTTGGGCTACGCGGCTCTCCGTTTGAGAGCCGTTCAAGGCTGCGGGGATCGGCAAAGCACATCGTGTTTTTGGCCTCTGCGCATCCCGTTTTAGGCCTCTGCATGCCCCATTTTTGGCCTCTGCACGTTGAGTATTCGGGCAGCGATTGGCGGCGATGTGCTTTGGCAATCCCCGCAGCCTTGAACGGCTTTCAAATGGAGCATTTGGAGGCTGAAAACGTGAGGTATGAAGCCAAAATGGCAACCCGGAACAGCTGCTGCCTTGTCTTACTGCTTCCACACTTCGCCTGCTTTACTCACTGGAGCTCCCTCTGATGATCAGCTGTGCTTTTGAAGCTGCTTATCAGCCCCAACGTGCACGCTCACAACCAGCTAACTAATGTGCTAAAGCTGACCAGGACGCTAGCCAGATGAATACCTGGTAGGCAGAATTTTTTTTTCCTATTTTCCTCCCCAAAAACTAAGGTGCATCTTATACTACGGAGCGTCTTATACTCCAAAAAATACGGTGTGTACTTGTTACCCTTCCAAAAGCAGTTCATACAGAAAAACATAGCAAGATGAACTAATACTACCTTATTATAAGGCTACCTTAAGAGAATCTTGCAAGTCTAAAAGTACAAATCTCCCACCATTTCTTTTACAGCCTGGGTGGTTATGGAGGGACTCTTCTGAGTCTCTTTCTCTGCCCATTAGGCAGCTGGAGGCTAAGCCCTCCCTTATCTAGCCATTCCCTTGGCAGCATCTCTTTTCCAGTCTATCAAGGTCTTTGTCACATACCATTATTTCATTTTTCCTTGCTTCTAATCGAATTTGGGAGCAATTTGCATCTTGTAAAAAAAAAAACTTTCCTCTTAAAATTTCTGCCAATTAATCTGAAACCTTGAATACAATCCTTGAAAACGCAGCCATTAAAAAAAAGATTTAGCATAGAATTGCTTTTTGGATGAATCTGACATTTGAGTTTCTATGAATACATCTACCTGCTAGAATTGACAATGAGCTAAAAATATCAATCTAATATCAGTCAGATAAAAAGGAGTCTCTTCACAGAATGCCACATTATCCTCTATTCCAATGAGATAAGTATCTTTCATACCTGACTTTCAAGGCTCAAGGCTTGTTTATCAAAAAAGAAAATCATGCAAACTGCCTGAGACAAGAAGAAATATAGAGCAGCTCAATAACTAGAGATTCTAAAAATCACTTTTCACATAGACTGACTGCAACAAATGAAAGAAAACAGGGACTTGAAGAGGAAATTAATTTATATTTTTTCCTGGACTTCAACCTCCACACCAAAAACAGAAATATGTATATATTATAACAGATATAGCTGTTATATCTGTATCCCAAAAAAAATCTTACACTGAATACATACAGTATATGAGCATTTCTAAATCAGACTGTTGATTTAAAGGGCCTTTGTTCCATAGACCAAAGGAGAAGGGCAGCATATAAATCAAATTAAAAAAAAAAAGTGAACACTTCACCATCCATCATAATAGCAATAGCAATAGCGCTTAGACTTATATACTGCTTCACAGTGCTTTTACTGCCCTCTCTAAGCGGTTTACAGAGTCAGCCTCTTGCCCCCAACAATCTAGGTCCTTATTTTACCCACCTTGGAAGGATGGAAGGCTGAGTCAACCCTGAGCCTGGTGAGATTTGAACTGACAAATTGCAGGCAGCCAGCAGGCGTAGCTGCAGTACTGCACTCTAACCACTGCACCACCATGGCTCATGATGTTATTTTATTTTTTGAAAAGATTCTTTGATTACGAAGAGGGGAGAACAGCTTTAACACCTTTAATAGCTTCAAAGTTGAGGAAGGTTTCCAATATCCTTAATTTTATTTATTTATTTATTTATTAAATTGATATGCTGTCCATCTCATTGTCAAGTGATTCTGGGCAGCTTAATCCTCCTCCTCCTCCTTTAAAATTTCATTATTTCTTGCTTAATTCAGACACACAATAGTCTATTAAAGAAATGATGAAATGCATTAATTATGCTCAAACGTTCTAAAAAACTTTGGATATGAGAATGAAAATTTAAAATTAAAGAAACAGGTAAATAGTCTTCTGAAAAATTACAATTCAACTTTATCATTTCAGAATACTTTTCTAATAAACTATGTTATTGATTTCTACAGGGCCCAGATTATAATTCCTCTAATCTTATTAAAAAAAATGTGAGGGAATCAAGAAGGAATCAAGAAGCTACAATTAAACAATCTTAAGAGACCAAATGTCTATGGAGATTCTATAAGAAGGTCTGCGCAGCACAGAAGAAATCTTAGAAGCTAGCAAATTGCTTTGCAGCCTGCTAGATTTCCTACCCAGTTGTTAGTTGTATTTAAAAGAATTTAGTCACCACACTCACTCATGGTGACTCCGAGCAACTTACAGAAGTGAAATGAAATGGTAAAAAAATAAGCACTTTTACTGCTTACTGGTTCTCCTTGGCTTGTAGGAAGCCAAGGTTGGTGCTAAAACCTTACGTTCTCATTTCCTACGGGTGGCATATCGGTTCCTAAAGAGACTTATGGCAGCCAGTCACAAAACATCCATTTTTCCAAAGTCAGTTGGATGAAGTTGTTCCCTGCTGCCAGTCATACATGTGTTTCTAAACAGATGGCTATCTTTCTATTCTCAGTCATCCAAGTCATGGTTGTCCTGTAAGTGCTTTTTCCAAAAGCGATTTGACTTTTTTGTTTTTCTTTGAAGACCTTTCACTTCTCATCCAAGAAGCTTCTGCTACTTATAGTTTCTTCTGAAGGGTTTGTGCTTTGGTTGTTTGACTTATTGATTTGGTTCCAACTTAGTGTGGATTAATTAGGCATGCCTGACAGATAACTTTACTTAACTCTGGAAATATTTTGGACTTACCTGTTAATAGCTTCTGTTTGCAGTATGAAACAGAACTGAAGACGCTTCTTGGATGAGAAGCAAAACATCTTCAAGGAAATACAAGAAAGTCCAGTTTCCTTTGGAAAAAGCACCTTTGGGACTTAATAGATCAAATTGTATGAATTTCATCTAAAACCAATGGCGAATGAAAGCCCTGTTGTGATCTTATTTCCTTACTACTAACTATAGTTATTCATTCCTAACTTACATTAAGGCAAGTTTCAAACTCCAAACTCAGCATGCAGGGGAAAAGAAAGAAGCTCATTCTTTACCCTAAGCACTCTTCTTTCCTCATTAATCATAGTTTACGCAACTGGGAAAGACCTTCCAAACTCCACCAGTGAATAACGAAACTAACAACGTAAACCAGAGTGTTGGTTATACAATGATGCTAAGAGCCCTGAATATTTTCAAAATAGAAACATGGGCTATAAATTAAAGGAATAAATAAATAGATTATTTTTGGCTGAATAACCTCAAATTCTATCTCATAGGAGAAAGGTGTGTAATAGGTATTTTTTTGCATCTCCATGATTGCAAAATTGGAAGATATAAAGGGAACTGGCCAGGTTTATCACTAGCATAAATGAAAGAGATAAAGAAGCATAATCTGGGCTTGATTCTTGATGAACGTATCTTTGATTCTTGATTAACGTATCTTTTCTTTTATGTATACTGAGAGCAAATTCCTTGAGTGTCCAATCACACTTGGCCAATAAAAAATTCTATTCTATTCTATTCTATTCTATTCTATTCTATTCTATTCTATTCTATTCTATTCTATTCTATTCTATTCTTTGTTTAGTACTAATGTTTTCCATTACAAATATTTAAAATAGCATTATATCTACATGTAATATTGCTTTATAGTATGCTGTTAAATAATAGCCATGTGTTTCTGATTGAAATGAAATAACCCCCTTCAATCTTTTTTTTCTTCCCTGTGTTTTAACAAGCAGCATCACAATAATACACTGACCTCTGCTGGCATACTGCAAGCAGAAGCTATTAACAAGTAACTCCAAAATATTTCCAGGGTTAAATAAAGTTATCTACCTGTCAGGCATGCCTAGTTAATCCACACTAAGCTGGAACCAAATCAATAAGTCAATCAATCAAAGCATGAAAGCCCCCCAAAACCCTTCAGAACCAACCATAAATAGCAAAAATAGTTCCATCTCCTTTAATGAAACACCAAGGGCATGTTACAGAAGAAAGCTTTTCTCTTCCTTTGATACAAAGACCAGCAAGACCAAAAGAAATCAGTTCGTTTTAATAAACAAAACAGTACCACAACAGCAGCACATTAACAATGCCAATATCAGCTGTAACAAAATCCTTTAAATATTTAAAGGTATCAAAAAGGTTCTTTCCAAATCCAGAGAATATGGCGATTCTCGAGACTCTCGTGGTAGAAGATGTTTAAAAGCACAAATCCACCTCTCTGGTGCCCATTTCTTCATGTACTATTGCAAACCAAATTCAGTAAAATATCAGCTGGTATAAAATCCATAATAGGATCTGCTTCAAGACATCTTGACATTTCAGCCAATTTACAGTTTAATAGATTCATCCTGGACATAAACTGTTTCAACTCCTACCCTCAAAAAGACGCTATAGGGCACTGCACACCAGAACAACAAGTAGTTTGTCATTGCCTGAAAGAAAGTGACCGGCCGAAGCTGACTTTGTATCCAAGGACGCATAAGAACTCAGGTTCACTGGGTTTCTAGCCTGGCGCCTTCATCTCACTGGCTCTCACTTAAGTGAAGGGCAAGCAAGAATTGGCACCGGATTTCTTGTTGAGAGATAATTCAACTCCTTGGAGAACTCTCCAGGGTGCTGAAACCAGAAAAGCTCTTTGTTCTTCCATTCCCTGTGAGGAGCCACTCTGCAGCTGGCTTCCAGAGGGGTCTCTAGACAGGCCAAATCTCCCAGTAGGAGTCCAGCCTCTATTTAATCTCTTAGAAGTAATTAAAAGAGGAATTGCACTGCAACCAGCCTTTGACATTATCTTTAATGTAAAAAGTGCCTATAGGATTCATCTAGGCATTCTTAGAAAAGAAAATACAGGATTTGGAAGGAATCTTGGAGGTCTTCTAGTCCACCCCCTGCTTAGGCAGGAAACTCTATACCATTTCTGGAGGCAAGTTGTTCCACTAATTGTTCTCACAGTCAGGAAGTTTCTCCTTAGTTCTAGGTTGCTTCTCTCCTTGATTAATTTCCACCCATTGCTTCTTGTCCTGCCTTCAGGTGCTTTGGAGAATAGGCTGACACCATCACTCCCTTTCATTATGGCAATCCCTTAGATATTGGAACACTGCTATCATCTCATTTCCTTCTTTTCACTAGATTACACATACCCAATTCCAGCAACTGTTCTTTATATGTTTTAGCATCCAGTCCCCTAAACAATCTAATTCTTCTTTGGAAACATGTATGATTGCTCAGTCCAAAGAGCATTCTGAAGTCCAGAAGAATAATGGGAACACCCAGCTGGCTTTGTGCTTAAGGCAGACTGGAACTCAGGATCTTCAGGTTATCAGCCTAATGTTTGAATATGTACAGCAATCTGGCTCTCTGTGCTTCATTAATCACACATTAATGTTGGTCTGATTCTTTTCTCTGTACTGTGTGGCTTCATCATGCATAGAGTGTTAGAGAGTTATATTGCTTTTATCACATTTTATCTTGTGGTATTTTTCTTTTTTTTCCCTTTCCTCTTGGATTTACTGTTCTATTTTATTGTATTGCATTCAATTTTTCTATGTATTTGGGTCTATGACCTGTATTTAAGTGACTTTGTTGAAAATTCTATTCTATTCAATAAGAGTTGAAATACTAAAAAGAGTAAGAGATGATGGATAGATACAGAATACCTCTTAATATGAGATTTGTCTTACTAAAGATAAGATAATAGAGCTAGAAAATAGAAATTGGGAAAATGTTACTAAATTACTATGTATATGTAAATGTTAGCAATTGAAAGACTACTACCATGTACGCTTAAATAGTAAAGGGTAAGAGATGATGGATAGATACATAATACTTATTAATATGGGAATAGTGGTATTAGGAGTTAGAAAAAAGAGGTAGAAAGTAGACGTTGGGAAAACATTACTATGTACACTGCTACAAAATATAATGCATTATAACTACAATGTACATGTAAATCTTAGAAGCTGAAAGATTATTATTATGTATATCTAAACAGTATTATTATTGCTGTTAGTAGTATTCTGTATAAAGTAAATTGATCCAGACAGTGTACTGTTCACTAAGTACTCATATAGGTCAAAGAAAAAACAATAAATAAACTCATTAAAAAATATTCTAAATATTTTGTTTAAAAAAAGGAGAGGTGGGTATTTCACAGGTATAGCAAAGATCCCCAAGCTCTGGACCGCAGCCCATTCAGAACTGGGTCACCGTAGCAACAGGTAAGTGTGTGAGCATCTCCACTTCCATGAACAATAGGTAAGTATTTGCATGTGGCTCCATTTGCGAGAGCAGTGGGCGCACGTGCCCGCTGCTCACATAAATGGAGCTGCATGTGTGTGTGTGTGCTCTCCTGCCACTCACACAAAATCATACCCACTCTTCCCCCCCTCCCCCGGCCCGCCTGTCTGCAAAGCCAGTTCAGAAAGGTTAGGGAATGCTGCTGTAAAGCACATGATAATAACTTCATTTAGTAACTTCATTTAGGGATGTGGTGGCTCAGTGGCTAAAACACTGAGCTTGTTGATCAAAAGGTCGACAGTTCAGTGGTTCAAATCCCGAGTGCTGCGTAACGGGGTGAGCTCCCGTGACTTGTCCCAGCTTCTGCCAAGCTAGCAGTTCAAAAGCATGTAAAAAAAATGCAAGTAGAAAAATAGGGACCACCTTTGGTAGGAAGGGAACAGTGTTCTGTGCGCTTTTGGCGTTTAGTCATGCTGGCCACATGACCATGGAGACGTCTTCGGACAGCGCTGGCTCTTCGGCTTTGAAACGGAGATGAGCATCACCCCCTAGAGTCGGGAACGACTAGCACATATGTGCGAGGGGAATGTTTACCTTTACCTTAGTAACTTCAGCTGTGGATAATAAAAGCATACGATTGCTTTTTTTTTTTTAAACTGCCCCAATGTTTGGTTAGAACAGTCTACATATTGAGAATTTAGGAGCAGTAAATTTCTTTTTTGAAAAAAAAAAAGTATTTTTTCCCCCTTAGGGCAGTGCAAATATTTACAGCCAAGAAGGTATATCAAAATGAGCCCGCTGGAAAAAGAAGAGACCACATTTATTAATGTATTGATCTGCAGCTTGCATTAATTCTCTTCCACATATTTGTTTTCATTCCATAATTGAAGTCCATAATTTGTGCTCGCCTCTGTTGCTTCCTCTTAATAACCTCTGCAAGCCGTTATCAATCATTCACTCTACATCACATCCATGAGGAACCTCGGGCCATCTCCAGCCACTTGGAATTTCATCAAAAAAATTTCATCTTTTCCTGCAGCTGCATCCAGGCAACTTTGGCTGACAAAGATCTCCGGTTGCAAGGGATAAACTGGAAAGTTTTGTGGACGGCCATCTGGGTCTATGAGTATCTTCTCACAGGCACTCTGGCAGCTGTGCCGAAAGATTAACAGATTCAACAGAAAGCCCATGTTTTATGGCCAGGCTGCAGGGATGAGTTTCTCAGAGCTTCCTGTCAGACATGACCAAAAAAAACTTTTTCTCTTTTCTAATCACTCTCTCTCGGCTCTATATTCCTGTTGTGGTCTGTCGGTCACCGGCCCCTCCAACAGCTGAATCAGAGGAGGAGGAGGAGGAGGAGGCGTGGGAATCAGGGTCAGCATCAAGGCAACCTGAGAGCTCCGAGGGGGAAGAGGGAATGGAGCTGGCAGAGAGAGAGAGAGAGAGAGAGAGAGGCGGAGCCTGGGCTGTCCATCAGTCAGCCCTTAGATGGAGAGTCAACACCCTGCAGGTTTGGAGGTGGATGATGAGAAAGAGGAAGAACAGCTGGGTCAAGTGCCTGACACACAGCTGCACAGAAGGCAGAGGAGAGGAGAGCAGTGGAAATCTGTGGGCCAACCCTTGGGACGGAAGAGCAACCACTGATAGTGAATCCCCACCCTAGCTCTGGGGATAAAAGGCAGAGGATGGAGATGAATAGATGTGGCAGACAATTATTCATCTTCTGGCCAGACAGACTTATTAACCTGCGTTGAGAGAGAAACTTTTTGCTGAGGCTGCTAGTGGTCCTAATAAAGGAATCTTTACCTTCAGAGGGTTTGTCATGTTTGGACAGCTGGGTCAGAACAATTCCCAAGCACACACACTCACACAAAAAGTTAAATACCATATTTTTCAGAGTATAAAACACACGTTAATTTTTGGGGAGGAAAATAAGAAAAAAGCTGATTGGCAGGTAGATTAGCCTCCCGGAATACCTCCAATCAGCTGTTCCCAGAGGTGAATTTTAGCAACAGGTTCCTTGATTGTGAGCTCTGTGCCTTGCTTTTATTTTTGCTTTTTTTTTTCTGCCTCTGAAACTTCTGAAACTGAAAGTTTCAGAAAAAACTTCCTTTCCTGCCTCTGAAAGCCTCCGAAACAGAGCTTCAGAAAAAAAAGCCTCTGAAGCTCTGTTTGGGGGCTTTTTTTCTGAAGCTCTGTTTGGGGGCTTCTTTTCTGAAGCTCTGTTTGGGGGCTTCTTTTCTGAAGCTCTGTTTGGGGGCTTCTTTTCTGAAGCTTCATTTCTGATGCTTTTTTCAGCTTCTGAAACCTCCATTTGAGAAGCTGGGCGGGGCTACATTCAGAGTATAAGACGCACCCAGATTTTCACCCTCTTTTTGGGGGGAAAAAAGTGAGTCTTATACTCCAAAAAATATGGTAAGTAGTTTTGTTGCAGAAAATTAGGAAATCCGTACATATATTCCACATATTGCAGCACTCAGAAAACCTGCCCTATAGAAATACACCAGTCCCAAGTTTTAAACCCTGGCTTCCTCCTGTAGCATCTTCAAGTTAATTGACTTTTGACTTCCTATTTCTTTGCCTGCAGCTCTCTGCCATCTGTCCCCTGTTTACAAAACATTTTGCTCAGCTATGAGAATCAGGGATCCCTGGGTCACTAGCTGCCATCCATGCAGTGGGGAAGAAATTTGTTTACTTTGTATTTGAATGAAAGTGTACCTAATTTTGCATCACAAAGCAAGGTGGATTCATTATTCAAAATTCCCAGTTCTCCAAATCCTGTAGCACAACTCACTGATTTGGAAGAATTGTGAGTTAGGGAAGAATTGATAAGAACCGCATATATTCATGGAAACATGAAAAGAGTGCTACATTAAGGAGAATTATTTGCAAAAGCTCTATGCAAATTTTGCAAACCAACAGTGGTGTGTGGGTGGGTGTAGACATGTGCAACAAAAGTAGCGTAAACTAAAGTAATGCAAACAATTTAAAAAGTTGATGAATTGAACTTCCAAGGATTCACAATGATGAGAAACTAGACATAACTAAAGCTAGGCAATTCGCTCCTAGGTAAAGGTAGAGGTTCCCCTCGCACATATGTGCTAGTCATTCCCGACTCTAGGGGGCGGTGCTCATCTCTGTTTCAAAGCCGAAGAGCCAGCGCTGTCCGAAGACATCTCCGTGGTCATGTGACGAGCATGACAATGCCAAAGGCACATGGAATGCTGTTACCTTCCCACCAAAGGTGGTCCCTATTTTTCTACTTGCACTTTTGACCTGCTTTCGAACTACTAGGTTGGCAGAAGCTGGGACAAGTAACGGGAGCTCACCCCATTATGCAGCACTAGGGATTCAAACCACTGAACTGCCGACCTTTCGATTGACAAGCTCAGCATCTTTAGCCATTGAGCCACTGCGAATTCACTCCTAGGTGCTGGCAAATATTGTCTACCATCATTTGGGCACAGTGGGAGGAGACCAATGGTAACAGGAAAAACTAACAGAGAAATGACTTACCAATCACATTATTGTCAAAAGGTAAATGAGATGGTGAGCCAATTGGAGCCCAAGTATGATTGCTAGGCTGATCTATTATGTGGAGGACATACATGATATGGTTTACTGGAGCCAGCTTGTATTAGATTTTGAGATCTAATAGTTGACAGGAGAGCTGAGCCATGATGCCTAATGAGAATTGTTTGACAGTTCACAGAGTGGCATGGCAACAATGGATACATTTATCAACACAATACTGGAAGTATGTAAATAAGGAGGCTGAAGTAGACATGGGAGCTGAACTAACTCCCCATGTATTCTAGCTGTATTGAAAAGTACGAAGGTCATCCTCAATTTACAACCATTCGTTTAGTGAATATTGGAAGTTACAATGACACTGGAAAAAGTAACTTATAATTGTTTTTCACTCTTACGATAATTGGAGCAATCCCATGGTCACATGGTGAAAATTTAGATGCTTAGCAAACTGATTCCATGTTACTACGAGCTGTGGTGGTGCAGTAGTGAATAGAATCTATTGCTGTTGCTACTAACTTAATGACTGCAGTATTACTCACTTAACTGTAGCAAGAAAGGTCATAAAATGAGGCCAAATTCACTTAAATGTTTCACTTAAGAACATCATATTTTGAACTCAGTTGTGCTCGTAAGACGAGGAGTACCTAGACTACTGAATTTGGCAAATACAAATTGACTTGATTTATACTTGCAGTACACTGAGACATTATGCACCAAAGACAAATTCCTTGTGTGTCCAATCACACTTGGCCAATAAAGAATTCTATTAGGCACTCAAACTTAACAGATAAGACAAAAATAATTAGATATAAAGATATAATTGACTATCAAGGCAAACTAAAGACAAAACAACAATTGGAGATAGATTTACACAGAGGAATAGACTGGTGGACTTACACTCAAATACAATCCAAACATAGAGAACATATAAAAACATATGAAATTTATAATCAAAAACAAGAAATAGATAAAATTATATTAGATTCAGAAAATAAATTAATTAGTAGAATTTATAAATTTCTCCTACGCTATAAATTGGAAGAAGAGACAGTCAAAGAAACGATGATCAAGTGGGCTCAAAATATCAAACACACAATACCTTTGGAAAAATGGGAAAAGTTTTGGCAGGTAAACCTAAAGTTAACAAAAGCAACGGCGTACAAGGAAAACCAACTGAAAATGTTTTATCAGTGGCATATGTCTCCAACCAGATTGGCAAAAATACAACCTAAAAATAGCCCAATTTGTTAGAAGTGCAAAAAGGCACAAGGGACTTTCTATCATTTATGGTGGACATGCCCGGCAGCAAAGAAATTTTGGTCTAACATCAAAAAATGGTTGGAACAAATAACAAAAACACAGATTGAAAAAGAACCAGAAACGTTTTTATTAGGAATATTTAACAAATCATACCCTAAGGATATCAAATATCTTACAATCCACATATTAACTGCTGCAAGAATAACCTACGCAAGAAATTGGAAACAAGAAAAAATACCAAGTGAAACAGAAGTAATAGGGAAAATTTTAGAATGCGCTGAAATGGATAGGTTAACCAAAGAATTACAAGAAAAAGAAGAATCAGACTATTATAAAATATGGAATAGTTGGTATAATTGGTTAAAAATTAGAAATATACAAAAAATATAGGGGATATATTACCGATTGATACATATATATGTAATAAAAAATATTAGATTAAAGAGAGGTGGAGGAATATATTATAAGTAGAATTGTAGAACGTCACTCTGAAAAAATGCTTAAGAAGAAATTACACTCTTTTTGTGTATATGTTGTATAAATGTATGTCTTTTTTAATATTTATATTCTATAAAAACTATTTAAAAAAAAAAGAATTCTATTCTATTCTATTCTATTCTATTCTATTCTATTCTATTCTAATCATCAGAACCTCATTAGCCATCGACTTTCACACTCCCTAACTACTCTAATGCAATTTAGGATTTTAAAACATATTCAAATATTTTAGCATTATGTATTTCAAGAGAAAATATATTTTGAAGTATAAATGCAACATTACATGCAAAATAGTTTATTAAATTACAGATCTTATAATTGTAGATCTCTCCCTGCCGCAGGGAGACGGAACCGACTAAATGGTTCCGTCCCAGGCGCCTGATGGATCCAGAAAGGTTCCTGACGGAGTTTGGGCCGTTTCCTGAGACTCTGACACACGACTCGACTGAAGAGCTGGTGGCCGCCTGGGAGAGTGCGA
The DNA here is from genome assembly GCF_059756535.1 of Pantherophis guttatus. Lineage (NCBI taxonomy): Eukaryota > Metazoa > Chordata > Lepidosauria > Squamata > Colubridae > Pantherophis > Pantherophis guttatus. The sequence goes on from NC_142076.1 coordinate 8,055,422, forward strand.
CCGCTGGAGCTTTGGATCGTGTCGTGCCTTTGCGGCCTCTGACCCGATGCCGATCTCAATTGGCTCCTTGGTTCTCTGAGGAGCTGAGAGAGATGAAGCGTCGGAAAAGACGCCTAGAGAGCATTTGGAGGACTAGTCATTCTGATTCCGACCGGACACAGGTGAGGTCTTATATCAAGACCTACCTAGTGGCGATAAAAGCGGCAAAATCTAACCATTTTTCCGCTCTTATCGCATCTGCAGAGAACCGCCCAGCCGCCCTGTTTAGGGTGACCCACTCCCTTCTTCGGGGGGGAGTGCGGGAGGATCCCTTGCAGGGTCGAGCTGAGGATTTTGTGCAATTCCTGCACGATAAAGTTGCTCGGATTCGGGAAGGCTTGGACTCCGACTGGGTGAGTCCGGGGAAGGAGACGAGGGTAGGTCTTGAGAATATTATCTGGGAGGAGTTTGATCCTGTGGCTCCCGAGGATGTGGACAGGGTTCTGGGTAGGATTAGTGCCGCCACATGTTTATTGGACCCGTGTCCCTCCTGGTTGGTACTGGCCTCCCGGGAAGTTACACGAGGCTGGCTCCAGGGGATTATAACTGCTTCTCTGAGTGAGGGTGCCTTTCCCGCCGCCTTGAAAGAGGCAGTGGTGAGGCCCCTCCTCAAGAAGCCTTCCCTGGACCCGGCTGAATTAGTTAACTATCGTCCGGTCTCCAACCTTCGTTTTGTGGCGAAGGTTGTTGAGAGTGTGGTGGCACGACAACTGCCCAGGCACCTGGATGAAGCTATCTATCTAGACCCGTACCAGTTGGGCTTCAGGCAGGGGCACAGCACAGAAACGGCATTGGTCATGTTGGTGGATGATCTCTGGAGGGCCCGGGACAGGGGTTGTTCCTCTGTCCTAGTCCTATTAGATCTCTCAGTGGCTTTTGATACCATCGACCATGGTATCATGCTGCAGCGGTTGAGGGGGTTAGGAATAGGGGGCACCGTTCTGCGGTGGTTCTTCTCCTTCCTCTCCGGCCGCTCGCAGTTCGTGTTGGCAGGGGGGCAGAGGTCGACCTCGAGGCATCTCGCATGGGGAGTGCCACAAGGGTCGGTCCTCTCGCCTCTTCTGTTCAACATTTATGTGAAGCCGCTGGGTGAGATCATCCGTGGTTTTGGGGTGAAGTGTCACCTGTACGCTGATGATACTCAGCTGTACATCTCTACCCCAGACCACCCCAACGATGCCCTTGATGTGATATCTCGCTGCCTGGAGGCCGTGCGGGTCTGGATGGGGAGGAACAGGCTCAGACTCAACCCTTCCAAGACCGAGTGGCTGTGGCTATCGGCGTCCCGATATAGTCAGCAGGTGCCATCGCTGACTATTGGGGGTGAATCTTTGCCCCCCACAGAGAGGGCTCGCAATCTGGGTGTCCTCCTGGATGCACGGCTGTCTTTAGAAGAGCATATGACGGCCGTGGCCAGGGGGGCCTTTTATCAGGTTCGCCTGATCCGCCAGTTGCAGCCCTTTCTGGACCGGGACGCCTTGCACACGGTCACTCATGCCCTTGTCACCTCCCGGCTGGACTATTGTAATGCTCTCTACATGGGGCTCCCCTTGAAGAGCACTCGGAGACTCCAGCTGGTCCAGAATGCGGCCGCGCGGGTGGTTATGGGCGCACCTCGTTGTGCCCACGTGACACCCCTCCTGCGCGAGCTGCACTGGCTCCCAGTGGTCTTCCGGGTGCGATTCAAGGTGTTGGTTACCATCTTTAAAGTGCTCCATGGCACAGGACCCGGATACCTTCGAGACCGTCTTCTGCCACCAATAGCCTCCCACCGACCAGTCCGTTCCCACAGAGAGGATCTCCTCAGGGTGCCATCAGCCAAGTTATGTCAGCTGGCGACACCCAGGGGGAGGGCCTTCTCTGTGGGAGCCCCAACCCTGTGGAATGAATTGCCCCCGGAAATACGTAAGATCTCCGACCTCCGGGTGTTCCGCTGCGCACTGAAGACTCTGTTGTTCTGCCAGGCAGGGCTGTCAATATAATAATTTTAAATTGGGGTATTTTAATTTTTGGGGTTTTAAATCGGCCAAATCTATTTAATTATTTTAATTTTTAATTATTGTTGTGTCTTGTGTTTTTAAATTGGCTGTACACCGCCCTGAGTCCTTCGGGAGAAGGGCGATATAGAAATAAAATTATTATTATTGTTATTGTTATTGTTATTGTTGTTGTTATTATTATTATTATTATTATTATTATTATTATTATTATTATTATTATTATTATTATTATTATTATATAGAGTTTATAATGGCAGCACTTGGCCAAACTTGGGTAATGCTGAAAAAGCTAAGCAGAGCTGGACCTTGTTAGAACTTGGGTCTGGCCCCACTTAATTCCAAACCTTAAGGTAGGCAAAGAAACTATTCCAGAAGGCAATTGCAAACTCCTTCTATGTGGTCATCAAGAAAATGATATGGCTGTCCATTTAATCACCAGATGAAGTGAAACTGGACTCACGGGACTCTTTAAGATCCCTTCTTCTGTAAAGCTTAGGGCATAAATTATGATTAATTTTATTCAAGGGAGACCGGCCAGGAAATAAGTTCAGTCAAAACATTCAACACTAGATTGGGATGCCTGACAAATCTGAATTTGACAAATACAAATTGACTTGATTTATACTTGCAAACTAATCATCAGAACCTCATTACCCACTGAATTTCACACTCCCTAACTACTCTAATGCAACTTGAGATTTTAAAACACATTCAAATATTTTAGCATTATGCATTTCAAGAGGAAATATATATATATATTAAAGTATAAATGCAACATTACATGCAAAGTAGGTTATTAAATTATAGATCAATGTGGAAACATGAGGAAAAAGAATTACTGGTGAACATAGGCAGCAGAAATATAGATCAGAAATAGATTGAGTCACTCATCCATGTGGCTGGCTATTGATGCTAATTATATGCTATTTCAAAGTTACTGATGGGTCTCTAATATATGGAGTTTATTTTTTTATTTATTTATCCAAATCATTCATCCCAAACAAAAAGTACACTGAGTGACTAAATTATTTTTTCCAAAGTTCTTCAAATTTTGCAATGCAATTTTCTAATCAATAAAACATATATAAAGAGAACAAAGTACAAAAGAGCTTCCATAAAGAAAAATTGCACAGAAATACACTGAAAAGAATATATAAAACTGTATCAAAAACATATACAGACACAACATGAATGTGGCTGTTTACAAAAAAGTCAAACAGACTCCTTTTTAAGGTGTAGGAAGTTAGCACCCACCCCTCTTCTAGAAAAATGAAATATTCTAGGAAATATTAAAAGGCAGAATATTTCTCCTAAAAGAGAAATAGAAATCTTAAGACAGAAACTCAGCCCCAGCTCCCTGACCCCAGCAGATACTTTGGTTATTTACAAGACAAAAGGCTGGGCCAGCTTATCTACACCACAAAAGACATGGCCCTCAGGACATGATAGGATTAGCCCTCATTCAAACCAGGACAAAGCCATTAAGCCATAATAGGAATTGCCGAAAGCCACTTTATTACATCATCACCCAGCAAGATTCAACCAGGCCTGGGACACAGACAGCCTACAAAGTTAGCTAAGATCCCTGCCCCCTGGGAGTCTGACAGCCAATGGGATACATTTCTTCTACAGGAACAGGAAACTCTAAGGCAGGGCCCAAGAGAGTATATAAATATATCCCTCTCTCCACTCCATGTGTGCTTTTTTTTTTTTTTTTTGCCCATGATCCCAAAACCCCATGTGGTCCTGTCCACCATTAAACCATCTTTCCAAGCAGTCTCCATGTTTCCAGTGTCCTCCTTCCCACGTGGAACTGAATCCAGATGGACATTTCTTCCAACAAAGGCAAACAGGAAGTAACTACTCTGCTCATACACTGTTGCTTAACCATTTTTTTAAAAAAAAGGATTAAACCATGATAATATCCTGAACAAAAACAAAATAAATAATATTTCAGTAAAATCAAAGAGAAGTAGTAAGTCTTGCTTCATGGAAACATGAACCTAACACAATAGTATTAAGACTATCTACAGACAGACAGTATACAGTAAATGAAATGCAAAACAGGTTACTAAATTATAAATCAATGTGGATACATGGGGATAAAGAATTATCTTTGAGGGAGATGGGCGGTAGAGAAATGTGAAAAAATAAAAATAATCAGCAGCAATATGAATCATAAAATCACTCAATACAGCAAACCTGCATTCTATGATTCTATGCATTTAATCCCCTTATGAATGTCTGTCTCGCTATGGCCTTATCTTCTTCTTTTGCATTCCATTGAAGAGCAATACTGTTGTTAAGTGAATCATTTCTCCTACATCGGATTTCTCTTTAACAAACTTCCACCCATTACTTGTCCTGCCCTCAAGTGCTTTGGAGAATAGATCAATCCCCTCCTTCCTGTGACAGCCTCTTGAGTACTGGAAGATTGCTATCCTATATCATGCCCAGTCCTTCCCTTCAACAGGCTAGACCAGGGGTCGGCAAACCTTAAACACCTTAAACAGCCACAAAGGTCCTAACTGGAAGCCCCCATTCAATTCTGGAGCCAACCGGATGTCCAGTTCCACCATCATAGTCTCCTTCTAGCGCGGCGTCCTTTTTCCTCTGCTGACCGGAAGTCAGTTCCCCCCATCATATAGTCTCCTCCTACCACGACATCCTTTTCCCTCTACCTGTCCTAACCGAAAGCCCTATCAGTTGTGGAGCTGACCAGCAATAGGGAGCCGCAGCAGAAGGATGAAAGAGCCACATGCGGCTCCAGAGCTGCGGGTTGCTGACCCCTGGCTAGACATACCTAGTTCCCTCAATCATTCATTGTGCAGTTCAGGGGTGGGTTCTAAATTTTTTTTACTACTGGTTCTGTGGGCATGGCTTATTTTGTGGGCGTGGCTTGATGGCCATGTGACAATTATTTAGGATTTAGCAGAGGTACTGTTCTACCAGGATTTTAACTGCTTGTAGAGCTGTACCAATCTACCCATTTATTTTTGCAGGCACTGATCTATTCATGTATTTTTGCAGGCACTGATCTACTCATGTATTTTTGCAGGCACTGATCTACTCATGTATTTTTGCAGGCACTGATCTACTCATGTATTTTTGCAGGCACAGGTCTACTCATTTGTTTTCTTTTAACACTGATCAACTGTAGGGCGGTCCTTTGAAGCCCCGCAGCAAGAGTTTAAACAGTTTTTTTCCCTCTAGCCATCAGCTGGGACTCAGGAGGCAGCAATAGATTGGGGGTGGGGCCAAATAAAAGGTAAGAATAACATGGGGGGGGTTGGAGGGTGCGGGGAGGTGGGGTGGGCAGAACCGGTTCGGTGACGTCATATCATCACCGCTACCGGCTCAGGAGAATCGGGCCAAACTGGGAGGAACCCACCACTGGTGCAGTTTAACCTCCCTTTATCATCTTCGTTGCTCTTCTCTGCACTCATTCTAAGACCTCAGCATCTTTTTTATGGTGTGAAAGAGAGAGAAGCAGCTCTTCGCCAGGTGAAACTGAGTTCAGGAAGAAGATGAGGAAAGAAAATGTCAGAAATACACTAACCCTGTATCCTTTAGGCTTCTTCCAATAATTCATGTAGCCTTTTCTTGTGTGTCTGGGAGTAACACAGTTGTTTGTTGTAGGCTAGTCTTCCACTTTTTGGACAAGGCATTCAAATCTCCCAGGAGATCAACCGTCCCCGCAAATGACAGATTTCATTGATGCTGCGATCTAGACGGCAGAATCTATAAAATCATTTCATAGCAGTATTGATCTCCTGGGAAAGTGATATCCCTGTCAGGAGGAGCATGCAATAAATAATAAAAGCATGCACTGAATCAATGAATAAACATTAGGGCATAAACCATCCACCCTGCCTTACAAGACAGTCTGACTTGTGATTGGGGTTTTTTTTTCTGCTGGACGATGGAATGGAAGAAATAACAATTCAGCCATCACTACCCTGAAACTACTCTTGTATTACAATCTAAAGGCCCAGTAAATGAATGAGTAAGCTTTTTGTTGTAACCACAGGTCCTATTAATACAGCACAGCATCCTAGTAGCTGAGCTGCGATACCAGCAGACTGTGAGGACACCACAATTTATGTCCGATATACTTTCCTCCCATTTCAAGGACAGGACCAAAGCACATTAACAAGGCCACAAGGAAGAGTGTTATATCACTTCCTACATGCCCGAAATTTATGATTTGAAACACATGCTGTCAGTTCATTTTATGTTTGCTTTGGGTACTGTAAGTTTAGATTTCTGCCTTGCGTGTGCTTTAATGGAAACTTATGACAGAGAGTTTAGACAACAAAGGAAAGGAAATTTGTAATTACAGATTTCGCAGTGCCGATGATTCAAGGGCATTGCAAGATACATATTGAGACATAAATTCAGCAGAACAAAGATACCATTTATTACAAATTCACAAAGGGCCAAGCTGTGGCTGGGGTGAAAAATTAGACAAGCAGCTTTATTTTTAAAAGGCAAAGAAGCATGTGCCACTACATTCAGCTATTCTGCCGTAAAGATACATCAAGAGCTGTTCTCCTCTTGCCCAGTAATAACATTATTACCATCATTATTTATAAATACAAGCCTCTCTTTAACTATTTGAAGTAGTATTCAGAAGTGTCTGAAGCTAAAATGGTTATTAAACTCATTTTATTTTTCCATGCAGTTGTTGTTGTTGTTTTTTTTGTTGTTGTTGTTGTTTTTAGTTGAAGGTGAAAGAAATATATGTTATGCGTTTTAGGTAAGTAAAACATGTCACACTGCAATTTAGATTAGTTACTCTGTCTAAATAGCTACAAATATTGACCCATTTAAATTTATTTTTAGAACCACTGATTTTATTTGGAAGGAAGATGTAGAAGGCGGATACTGAACTGTCTGTCGCTTCTCTTGGAACCCTGTGGATAACAAACGGTGGTTGCATTTCTACCCACAGTGAAATTAAATGTTCTTCTATTAAATTCAGCAGAAGTACTATGGTTAATGTGTTAGATTAGAAACCAGGAGTCCCAGATTCAAGTCTATCTCAGCCATGGAAGCTTCTGGTACGATTTGAGGCCAGTCACTTCCCTTCCTCCCAGTTTCAGCCCAAGTTGCTAGAGATCCAACCTAAAAGGAGAAATTTCCTGACAGTGAGAACAATTAATCAATGAGACAGCTTGCTTCCAGAAGGTATGGCTGCTACACCACTGAAGGTCCTCACAAATAGACTGGGCAACCACAATGACAACCATTATAAGGTCTCCTGTCCTGAGCAAGCAGAGGGTTGGATTAGAAGATCTCCATGATGATCATAGAGCCCTATGATTCTATGATTCCTCAAAGGGCTATTCAAGAAACAATCATATATAAAGCTAGAGTCCTGGGGGTGGAAGGCAGTGGTTAGAATGCAGTATTTCAGGCTGACTCTGCCCACTGCCAGGTGTTCGATCCTGACCAGCTCAAGGTTGATTCAACCTTCCATCCTTGGTAAAATGAGGACCCAGATTTTTGAGGGCCATAGGCTGACTCTGTAAATTGCTTAGAGAGGGCTGTAAAAGCATTTTGAAGCGGTATATAAGTGTAAGTGCTATTGGCTACATAAATATTGATACACAGTAAGGCTTGGAAAGCTAGTGTGATGTGGTGGTGAAGGTGTGAGACTAAAAGCTGGGAGTCTCAGATTCTGGTTCCTCCTTAAGCCAAAGAAACTCCCGGGGTCATTTTGGATTAGTCACTTTCTCTCAACTCAACCCACCCCATAGATTAGGGGGAAACAATAAGAGAAAGCAATGCTACGTATGCAGGATTTAAATCTTAACAAATACATGCATACAATCTTCTATCCATACAACAACCAAGAGGTGGACTTTTGATATTGTGCTCTGAAACTATTAGGTAAAAGATTCTTCTCAATCACATGAAAAATCAACAAGTTTTTATTTATATATTTGTGGCTCAAAGCCAAGTCGAGGAATTTTAAAAAATGCAGCCCAACCATTAGAGTTCCCCAACATTTCCAGCTTTACGGACTGGGTGGGGGGAGGGCAGGGAAGATGGAGTGGGTCCACATGAGCAGCAGGCATACGCTTGCCCACTGCTCACACAAGAGGGGATGCGTGCACGTTCGCCCACCACTTCTGCAGTTTGGTTCTGAATGGCTCAAGTCCTGGTAGTGGGTTGTGGCCCAGAGATTGAGGACCCCTGAGTTAGTAGCTGCTGGGGGTTCACAGGGGTTCAGGAGAACCTCTAGCTAAGATTCTGCGCAGTTCAGAGAACCCCCAAATCCCACTTCTGGCTGGCCACACCCACCCTGCCCCTCCCCTCCCAGGAGTCCCCACGCGGCCCGTTTTGGATGCAGGTAAGTGCAGGGCGTTCGCGGAGGCTCAGGGAGGTCAAAAATTGGGCCTACTGGAAGTTCAGGAAGGCCGGAAATGGGCCCGTTTCCGGCCTTCAGAGCCTGGGGAGGCTGTTTTCGCCCTCCCGGAGGCTCAAAGAAATCCTCCGGAGCCCGGGGAGGGCAAAAACTCCCCCTCCCCCTGCCATGGTGCAGCAGGCCATGGTAGGCCACGCCCACCATGGCCACACCCACCCAGCAACTGGGCAGAGAACCCCTTGCTAAAATTTTTGAAGCCCACCCTTGGTTAGTAGATATAAGTATGTTTATCAAATGATTAATAATAGCTAATTTAATCAGGAGCTTCAAAAGCAATAGTGAAGTATTTATTTATAGCTTCTGCAAATAGTTTGGTCCCTATGTGATGCTAACTTTATATAATGTTAATTTCCCTTTTATATACGTATGTGGTTATGATTGATTATGTACTATCACGTCCCTATTGCTACCATAAATGAGTCCTCCACCTTGCAGGTCCTTCTCCTCTTCTCTTTCGTTTCACCGGTTGCAGAATTACAGGTTCCTGCATAGAGCTAGGTCTTTTCATTGATGGATGGGTGGATGATGTGCCATCAAGTTGGTGCCAACTCTTAAAGAGTCCACATGGAGAGATTTTTCTCCAGGAGGATCTGTTCCCAAACTAGTCCTTCAGGTCTTCCAATGGTGCCCCATCACCAGTGTCAACGAGTCCTTCCCCCTTGCTCCTGGTCTTCCTCTTTTCTTCTCTTTCCTTTCACCTGTCCCAGAATTGCAGATCTGGGTCTTCACATAATGCGCCCAAAGCAGGATAATATATTGATGTACTGGATATTTATTAAGTTATCTTTGAAAAAGTCTGTAGAGATTCTCAGCCATCCAGGTCATGGTTGTCCCAAAGGTGCTTTTTCAGGAGGCAACTGGACTTTCTTATTTTTTTTCTTTTGAAGACATTTCACTTCTCATCCAAGAAGCTTCTTCAGCTCTGACAGGATGGTGGGGAATGGAAGGATTTATATTCCTTGCAGACAGCTGGTCATTTGCATCCTTTTAGAGGGTCGTTGATGCACTTAGAGGTTTATCTAGTCCTCAGGGTCACTTGAGTTAATGCTCCTGGTTCCCATAGTCTGCAATTTTTCCTCTGAAAATCCATTCCTACTTCACTATCCTATCAGAGCTGAAGAAGCTTCTTGGATGAGAAGCGAAACACCTTCAAAAGAAAAAACGAAATCCAGTTGCCTCCTGAAAAAGCACCTTTGGGATTATCTTTGAAAAGTATTTGCAGCAGTGGCCTCATTCTTTCCAGCATTTAATATCGTGGATGAATGGATTGCTTTAAGAAATATTTTAGATCAGAAAGCTGTACACACGGAACACAATTAGATAGCATATGTTGTGACGTTTTGGAGCTGAACAGCATCCTAAGAATAGGGCATATGTCCCTTTTTTCTAACTTATTGTGTTTCGACTGTCTATATACCTACCACAACAACTTATTGGGTGCAGAGGCAAATCTCTCTGGCAGCAGTCTTTAAAATATACATACTATGCATTTTATTTTTATTCACGTTTCAGTGTTTTACACATCATTATATTGTTTTAGCTGTTGTTCAGTTTTGTACACCACCCAGAGTTCCATTTCGTGAGATGGGTGGCTACATAAATTTGCTAAATAAATAAGTTAATGTGCTCTCAGCATTTGTAATCTGGTCTCAAGTTGCCTACCCTTGTTCTATAATACAGTTACATAATCAGGAAGCTACATACAGCTTTCTGTTTTCCTTCGGAGAATCCCAAGGCAACCCCGGAGAAACCCAACTTTTTCTGCTTTATCTTGCCAGGCATGGGTGGGTGAAGAATGAAGCTGGTGGACCAAAGGCCATCAGAAACTTGTGTACCCCTGTGAAGAGGGATGATTAGCTTAGTTCATGTGGTGGCAATCTGGGTCTAAGAGACCTTCAAATCCCAATGTATCAACATTTCAAAACTCTGCAGCCGATTATCCATTGACGAGATGGGTTTCCTCTCCTGCTACTTTATAAGCAACTGACTCTGAAATATTAAATCAGAGTTTGACATGGAAAGATAACATTTCATCCAAAATTGCTTTTCATTTCTCCCACCCCCCACCCTCCCTTGCCACCTGACAGGGTTTAATAACTAATTTAAACTGCTAATATATAAAACATTTGCATCAGCAGCACATGCTGATTTAAGGGAATGGTGCTTGTCACCTCTGATGGAACTCAAACGCTCCTCCGCTCTCTAGAGAGACGGTTTCATCTCAGCAGCAGCCCAGGATAATTACACACTCGCTCGTTAATGAGCTACCCAGTAGGACCAGCTCTAAGATGGAAGAAATTGAAGCAGGCGTTATAATAGCTTCTCTCAACCTCAGCAACTTTAACATGTGTGGACTTCAACTCCCAGAATTCCCTGGCTAGCATGCTGGCTGGGGAGTTCTGGGAGTTGAAGTCCACACATCTTAAAGTTGTAGAGGTTGAAAAACATTGCTATATAACAGTGATAGCTTACCTTTTCTGGACTGAGTGCCCAAATCACATGCGCACGGGTGCAAATGCGCATGCCCGAATGCCCAAAATGCAGTGTGTGTGCAGGCTCTGTGCATGTGACCTAACCCCAGGCATGCGGCCCCCCGCACACACCCCGCCCCCTGTTCATACACGCACCCATCCCCCGGACGCCCCCCATCTCCCGTGCATGCGCGGCAGAGACCCAAAGACCAGCTGTCTGGCAGGAGGCACACACGCATGCGCAGCAGAGCTGGACTGGGGTGATGGCTCGCGTGCCACTTCTGGCACGCGTGCCATACGTTCGCCATCACAGCTTTATAAGATACCAGGAAAGCAGGAAGGAAAAATTAATAAGCAAGTTCAGTCTTTTCCTAATAGATGAGATCCAACTACAATCCCCAACCAAGATGAGCAAAGATAACAATAGCAATAGCACTTAGACTTATATACTGCTCCAAAGTGCTTTACAACCCTCTCTAAGCATTTTTCGTCGGGCCCTAAAAACTTATTTTTTTCAGTTAGCCGGTCTGTCTTGATTTTAGGGTTAGTTTTAAAATTTTAATATTGATTTTAATTGACAAGTTTTAAATTATGGGCCAAATTTATAAATTATTTTAACTTTATTTTTAACTGTGATGTTATGTATAGATGTTTTTATCTTGGCTGTTCACCGCCCTGAGTCCGAAAGGAGAAGGGCGGTATAGAAATTTGAATAATAAATAAATAAATAAATAAATAAGCAATTGACAGAGTCAGCCTATTGCCCCCGACAATCTGGGTCCTCATTTTACCAATCTCAGAAGGATGGAAGGCCAAATCAACCTTGAGTCGGTCAGGATCGAACTCTTGGCAGTGGGCAGAGTCAGCCTGAAATACTGCATTCTAATCTGTCAGGGTTCTGATAGATGTCCTAATTAAATCGTGAGCCTCAAGCCCCCTTTTCTATGGCAACTCAAGAGCAGGCCAGGGATGCTTTGCGAGTTGACATAATCACTGCACCAGCACAGCTCTTACTCTATGTCTCTTTGGGACGATCTGGAGATGAGTCAAGCATACTGTCAGCATTCCAGGAAACCCCCAACTCCCAGTATGATGCGGAAGCAGGCATTTTCCAAAGTTCTCTTTACTAGAATAGGTAAACTGGCACATCTGGGAAATCCCGAATCTGAAAAGCCCGGGCTTTCCTTCAGTAATTCAAAGCTCCCCAAACCATCCCTTCTCCTCAATCAATCACATGCTCCAATCAATGTCCGTTCCACCTCGACCCAGCCCCTGACCACTCCTCCTCCAGATGCTGGATCATCCTGACCTTGACCGACAGGAAGAATGTTATTATGTCTACTAACAACCCCTCTCCTTAATCCCCCTCCTACTTTCCCACACATGAGGAGGTGGCAGCATTGAAGCTTCCGGCTTAATATGGCTTCCAAGGCTGACACATACTTTAGCATAGCTTTGGAACTAATGGGCACAATCCTCATTCCATAGTACTCATCTGCCTGCCAGACTGTTTCTCAGGACCCCGGAACTTGTGACTTCCTGCCAGCTCTTCCATTGACTTTGCTTGTGAGAAGTCAGCAGGAAGTCACAAGTTGTGGTCATGTGAGGTCCTCCTTGAACGACCTTCAAACCTCCCTAAGTAATCACAATGGGGACTGCCACGATTGCTTTCCCTAAGCCATGAGGTCACATGACATCATGTTGACATCCTATTGCTGTCCCTAAGCCATGTGGTCACATGACATCATGTTGACATCCTATTGCTGTCACTAAGCCATGTGGGTCACATGACATCTGTTGCCTAGCAACAGAAATCCCGTTGCCACCACTAAGCACAGGCTATCTGTACTAAATTCTGATACATTTTTCAACAGCTTCTGTTAAAAATGTGACAGTCCCTTTGTATATAGCCCTGAAAGTCCTGGTATATCGAATAGAAACTTATAAATAAATATTGTTTGAAATGTTCTGGTTTTTGTTTTTTTTTCTGTTCGGAGGTCGAATGAGTTAAAGGTTATTTTTAAATAATGTAAATTAAGGTTGAAAAGTACAATTAGACCATGAAATCAGAAAAGTTTATAGAAATCTTTGATACTTCAATGACTAAGGGAGTTGAAAGTATCATTTAATAGAAACCTTCTTTTAATCCAGCTGGTTCTGTGTTTCAGTCATTCATCTGTTCATAATTATTTTACTCATTATTTGGGTCAAATAAGGATGGATAATTTCTCGAATTAAAAAAAAATTACTGCACAAATACTTAAGAACGTGCTTGCTACCATCATGGATACAACTGCCAAATCAGATTTTTAACTTTGAAAATTAATGAGCAGATATTATAATGAGTATTAGATGCAGCTGTTTTAGGGGGCAAAACCCTTCCAGATTTTCTTTTTTCCTGGGTAAGCTCTTATAGAAAAAAAAAATAATAAAGAAAGAAAAAGCTTAGCTTCTATTCAATTTAAAACATTTCACTCTGTTCAGGAAAGAATATATATTTTTAAAAATGACAAGGTTAGCTATCAGAACACAAAGACTATTTACAGAAGGTATAATAACACGTTGTTTTAAGTTTGTTCATTTCTGTCTTCCCGTAAGACGCTCTTTCACAGTGCCTTAAAATCCATAAAACAATAAAGAGAAGGCTGTCAGATTTGCTGTTTCATAAGCAGTGTGGCTCTCAATATCATTTCTAAATTGTGTCAGGCTTCATGCTAACTGCAATTTGAAACAAATATAAAGCTACGTCAATAGAAATACTATCAATCTTAACATTAAATACATTGCTTAGTATTGCTTTTATTTTTTTTCTTTAAAAAAAATTAATTTAGATGCATCATCAATTCCATTTATGAATGCCAGGAAAAAAATAATAATTACAGCTAAAAACCTTCTGTCTTGCTATGAGCTGCCCAGAATTATTGAGTACAAGATGGGTGGCCATATAAATCTTTGTAACAAATAACAAATATTATTTTCATCAACTGTAAAGTAGCTTTGTTTACACACAATACTAAACGACAATAGTTACAATTCACACCAAGTCCAAACATACCAGTATGATATATGAATTTGGGGCCAAGTGAAATGTAAAGAAAATGCTCCAATAACTGATGAGGTTCAAATACCATGGTTAGCTATGTCATAAATATTTTATTAAATAAATCACAATGACTGAATTCACATAATACGTTAGCATGAACACAGTTGTCCCAACTCTCACTAATTCAGTGCTACTAACTATGGAAAAGTTAGACAGCATTCTAAAAAGCAGAACATCACCCTGCCAACAAAAGTGTGTATAGTCAAGGCGATGGTTTTCCTGGTTGCAATGTATGGCTGTGAAAGTTGGACCATAAGGAAGGCTGAGTGCCAAAGAATGGAGGCCTCTGAACTCTGGTGCTAGAGAAGATTCCTGTGAGTCCCTTGGACTGCAAGGCGATCAAACCGGCCAGTCCTAGAGGAGATCAACTCTGACTGCTCTTTAGAAGGCCAGATCCTGAAGATGAAACTCAAATACTTTGGCCACCTAATGAGAAGGAAGGACTCCCTGGAGAAGAGCCTAATGCTGGGAATGATTGAGGGCAAAAGAAGAAGGGGATGGCAGAGAATGAGGTGGCTGGATGGAGTCACTGAAGCAGTCGGTGTGAACTTAAATGGACTCCAGAGGATGGTAGAGGACAGGAAGGCCTGGAGGAACGTTGTCCATGGGGCTGCAATGGATCGGACATGACTTTGTAATTAACAACAACAAAACAAAGAACTGTTATGGAAAGAGTTATAGATAAAGATAAGCAGAGAAGAATAATATAAAAAAAGACCCAAACTGTCAAACAATTAAACTGTTCCAAGTGACAAGAACTATTTCTGGCATGAAATTCTGCAGGACCATGGATATGAATAGCACAATCTCATGAATAACAATTTCCTTTAAGCCTGCAAGTCAGGCAGTTTTCTATTCTTCTAAAGCTTTCTTGAATGAGGTTAATAGGCAGGAACGATAGAGAAGAGGTCACACTTTGTGAATCTATAAAAACTTTTAAACAGGGGATGATGTGTCCTATCCCAGAAAGATTCCATGAAGAAATGTGCATTATTGCTTTCTCCCAATTAAAGGAGTTGTTTATGCTTTTATCTTACTGGCAGTTGAGATTTTTTAGAATAAATACATATCTCAAACCCAATCTGTCAGGCTACCGAATAGTATAACTGATATAAAAGACGGAGGTAAAAAGGCTTCCATGAGCAGGAAAATTGAAAAGCGAGTGATAAACATGGGCAGACAACCAACAGTCGAGTTTCAGTCTGCAAACATAATCAAATTGCAATGCAAAAAATCTGAAGACTTGGGGAAATTACATCTTGCACAATGGAACAAAACAAAAACAGTGGAACTAGCAGAAAAATGCCAACTGGAATGAAAGGAGGGCTGTAGTGTCACATGAATACGAATTCACACAGAAAGAGGCTGCTGACTTGATATGAACTGCCTATGCTGTTGAGCATATATTCTATTTCACACACACACACACATAATGTGAAGACGGATTTCAGAAGGAACCATACACATTTGTCTCTGCTCTCATTCCTGCAATGTAAATTGTAAACGTCTGGACTACTGTAATGCTCTCTACATGGGGCTCCCCTTGAGGAGCACTCGGAGGCTCCAACTGGTGCAGAATGCGGCCGCGCGGGTGGTGATGGGACCGACGTGGCGCTCCCATGTAACGCCTCTCCTGCGCGAGCTGCACTGGCTCCCGGTGGTCTTCCGAGTGCGCTTCAAGGTTTTGGTAATCAGCTTTAGAGCGCTCCATGGCTTAGGACCTGGTTATTTACGGGACCGCCTGCTACCACCAATAGCCTCCCACCGACCAGTACGCTCCCACAGAGAGGGGCTCCTCCGGGTGCCGTCGGCCAAACAATGTCGACTGGCGGCCCCCAGGGGGAGAGCCTTCTCTGTGGGGGCACCTACTATCTGGAACGAGCTCCCCCCCGAGATACGGAGGATTCCGGATCTGCGTACCTTCCGTCGCACGCTTAAGACGTTCCTATTCCAGCAAGCCGGCCTGACCTAAACTTTTCCTCTTTTAAATGGGAATTTTAAATTTGGTTTTAAATTATTGGGGTTTTAAATATGGTTCAGCCAAATTTATTTAATCTGTTTTATCTCTATTTTAAATTTTGTATTTATATGTTTTATTTTATGGCTGTTCACCGCCCTGAGTCCTTCGGGAGTAGGGCGGTATACAAATTTAATAAAATGAAATGAAAAAAAAATAAACAGTGGGGAAAAAGAGTTATGCACAAGAAAACCTGACATCAAGGAAAGATCAAATGAAGACATTAAGTTCTCAGTTGGGTTATTTGCTATTCAGTTAGCTGCAAATTGCACTCCACAGCCTTCTAAACTATTCTATGGCAATATATGTAAGATGAGCATCCCCATGTGGTAACTCAGATGTTTTCTAGATGTGATCTTTGCTAAGTTTGAAGAGGTGACATTTTAGACTAGCCAAATATATATATATATATATATTTAAAAAGCAAGCTATTAAAATTACAGCAAGGGTGTCAAACATTTATTTTTTCATTTTGCCTCATGCACTTTGAAACAAATCCTTTTAAAAAAAATAATATGCTGCTGTAGTATTATAAGCGCACCATATACAAACACATGCAAGAAGGAAGCAACATTTTCTGAATGTATAAAAATGCTACCTTAAACTAAGGGTGATAATGATTGTATTTCTATTTCTATCTTACTTGCTTTCCAAAAAGCTGAATATTAGGAGTCTGCACAAAATGGCAAATGAGTTGTGTTTCAAACTTAAAAGTCAAAATGATTCAAATGTGCTGTTGTGATGTCAAAAATAAAACTTCTGGAATATACACGTAGCCCTTGACCTTTGAGCCCCAAATCACAATTGATGTCGAAATTCCCACTATTAAATCAAGACTGTTGTTAAATGAGCTTTGCCCCATTTTTCAACCTTTCTTGCCACAATTGTTAAGTGAATCACTGCAATTATTAAGTCAGTAACACGGTTGTTAAGTGAATCAGGCTTCTCCTTTGACTTTGCTTTTCAGAAGGTTGCAAAAGGGGACTCGTGATCCCGGGACACTTCAACCGTCATAAATACAAACCAGTTGCCAATCGTCCAAATTTCAATCACATGACCACAGCCAAGCTGCAGTGGTCATAAGTGTGAAAAACAATCATAAGTCACTTTTTTCAATGATGTTGTAACTTTGAATGGTCACTAAATGAATAGTTGTAAGTCAAAGATCATCTGTATACACTTCAGTGGGACATTTCTTGCCTTTTCTATGATCTGAATTATTTTTTTTTTAAAAAATGACCATTTTACCAATTAGATTTGTTGTTATAGAAATGGCTAGTTTCTTCTTGTTGTTGTTAGTTGCGAAGTTGTGTCCGACCCATCGTGACCCCATGGACAACGTTCCTCCAGGCCTTCCTGTCCTCTACCATCCTCTGGAGTCCATTTAAGTTCACACTGACTGCTTCAGTGACTCCATCCAGCCACCTCGTTCTCTGTCGTCCCCTTCTTCTTTTGCCCTCAGTCGTTCCCAGCATTAGGCTCTTCTCCAGGGAGTCCTTCCTTCTCATTAGGTGGCCAAAGATAGCAAACCGGTAGTGCCAGGATTTGAATCCCACTACTGCCTACAACTTCAGGATAAATGGATTTTCTAAATCCAGATACTTTTTTGTATTAATTAGTTTGTAGTTTATACAAACTACAAAAAGTATCTGGATTTTGCATCCCTTCCTTGACTTGGAAAATCCATTTATCCTGAAGTTGTAGGCAGACCTTTGATGGTCAAGTTTTTCTGTAGGCTTGTTCTGAATCACATTCTATTTCTTCCCATAGCCAAAACATCTAAAACTCTTCTGAGTTTGTTGCCACCAAAACAGGGAACAAGCAACTGGTTCTTTCTTTCTTTCTTTCTTTCTTTCTTTCTTTCTTTCTTTCTTTCTTTCTTTCTTTCTTTCTTTCTTTTTCTTTCTTTCTTCTTCTTCTTCTTCTTCTTCTTCTTTTTCTTCTTCTCCTTCTTTCTTTCTTCTTCTTCTTCTTCTTCTTCTTCTTCTTCTTCTTCTTCTTCTTCTTTTTCTTCTTTCTTTCTTTCTTTCTTTCTTTCTTTCTTTCTTTCTTTCTTTCTTTCTTTCTTTCTTTCTTTCTTTCTGCCAAATTGTATTCGACTCAAAAATGGAACACAATGTTTTATTCTGAGTCAAAACATATCTTCCAGTTGGTGTTCAACGAAACAGTTGGTGCACAATTCACTTCTTATGCTTTATAATAGTCGTTTTCATTTTTTTTCCACATAAAAAATTATTGTCTAAAACAAAGAGCAGTTGAGCTTTCATTCTTCTATGAAGCAATCATAATAAAACGAGCATGGCATATCAATTAAAACTGATGGTCAGCTCATACACTTGCATTTTTGCCTCTGCTTTTATGCAAATGTCTATCCCTGCCTTTTCTACTGATTTAAAAGCAGTTTTCCACACCTAAGATAATTTCTCAACTAGCATGGAAATCTGGAGCTACAACCTAGCTGTGGGCTGCAGAAAACAATTTGGTACTCTTTTTAAGATGTGATACTGAGGATCAAAAGAGCAGCACGAAACAAGATTTCCTCAATAACATTAATCGCCGTAGTTGCTACATAAATATTATAAACAGCAATGCATGCTTTCACGTATTAGCATTCTCCTTACACAAGCATCGTACAAAAAGAGAGAGAACCATGGTTTCTGGCACGATGATCTAGGACAGGGGTGTCAAACTCAATTTCATTGAGGGCTGCATCAGGGTTGTGTTTGACCTTGGGAGGATGGGCATGGCCAGCTTGACATCAGTCGTGTTGGAGGCGCCTACGGTGGCCCGAGCACTCTGCCAGCAAAAACGGGCTCTCGAGCTCCAGTTTTGGCTGCAATGGCCTCCTGCAACCCTCTGCCAGTGAAAACAGAGCTCAGGAGGGCTACCCGCGCCCCTCACATGCTCTGTTTTAAGTTGCGATGGCCTCCTTCAACCCTCTGCCAGAGAAAATGGAGTTCGGGAGGGCCACCTGTGGGCCTCCTGAGCTCTGTTTTCACTGGCAGAGGCACCGTGTGCCGGGCCTTTGCTGTTTCCAGGGTGGCCCCGCAGGCCAGATCTAAGCACCCTGTAGGCCAGATCTGCACCCTCGGGCCTTGAGTTTGACACCCCTGACCTAGGAGGAGGAGAACAATCGCTGGAGTCAACAACTTCACAAGAAGAAAATATATAACAATTTAGACGGAAGATTGTCAGCTAAAAGATGCACATCAACACACTTCGTCAAACCTAATTATTCCAATGGTTGTTTTTAATTGTTATCCGCTATGAAAATGACTGTTGATTTCCCTATTCAATTTTTCCTCTTTCAAAAGGTAAGTTTAAAAAAAGCTTTCTATGCAGCATTTGTGCCCATAACGGCATAAAAGCTTTGGCCACTGTTCAGGTGATCCTCAACTTATAACCACCATTGAGCCCAAAATTTCTGTTGCTAAATTTAGGCAGTTGTTAAGTGAATTTTGGCCCATTTTATGACTTTTCTTGCCACAGTTGTTAAATAAATAACAGTCGTTGTTAAATTAGGGTTGTTAGGTAAATCTGTCTTTGCCTGTCAGAAGGTCACAAATGTTGGATCGTGTATCTCCCAGGCACTGCAACCATCATAAATTTGAGTCAGTTGCCAAGCATCTGAATTTTTTTTCCCAAAAATTTTTTTAATTATTTTTTAAAGCACAGAAATAAACATACAATACATCTTTTTGGAACAGAGCATTGATCCAGTCATAAATTTGTTCAACTTTTTGCTCATCTTTAACAAAAAAATTTATATTCTATTTTTTGCCATAATACTTATCACAAATCTCAACTATTACCATTTATAAAAAACTAACTCATATTAACTTGATCAAAGCAATTACCCTTCTATTAATTCACCTTAAATCTTAATTCAATTAATACCTCATAATACATTTCACAATTCTTACCCTAAATACTCACTATTTGCAATACAATTCAAACATGTTCATATTTCTAAACCTTCTTTCCATTTCTAAAACTTCCTTACATTTTGTTATTACTTCATATAATATTCATTAAATCTTTATTTAATTATTACTTCCTCAAATTTAAGTCTTACCTCTAATCTTGAAAATATACCAATTTGACATTTATTTAAACAAAGTTCTTAGTTCAAATAACACAACATAATACAATTCACAATTATTTCCCTAGATTCTGTCTATTTAACAATACCATTATCTAAAAACCCGTTACATGAGTCTTATTTAGTAAATCATAATCCTGTATCATTTCAATTTTCTTTTCTTTTTGCTTAAATATATGTATTATTAAAAATATTCCAATTATTCCAGTTGTTATAGATTTTTAAACAATATCCCAATTATTATAGCCATCAATTTTCTCAAATAATATCATCCAACATCTCAATAAAAATTAATTCATTATGTCCATTGATATATTTTCTTTACATAATCTGAATTTTGATCATGTGACCATGGGGATACTGCAATGAAAAATGGTCATAAGTCACTATTTTCAGTGCCGTCGTTAACTTCGAGTGGTCACTAAACCAACTATTATAAGCCAAGGACCACCTGCCTTTCCACAAAACTTTCTTACACAAGTTGTGACATTGGGAATGTTTTATTTAACTTCACTATGCATATGGTGACAATATTCAGCTGTCTAATTCTAAGAATTTATTCCACATACAGCTTTGAGTTCAAAAGATAAAATTTGGTCGGACGTTTCGTTTTATTATTCATTTTTGAAGATTTACATTTTAATGCTGAAAGATTTAATTAGGCTTTTGTTCATGGCTGCTCATATGGAGATATCTCTGTGCTGGGGAGAAAAAAAAAATCCTTGGATCTTTAAAATCCCAAAGGTTGAAGAAAGTTAGGAACATTCTATTCTCTGAAAAACTGTCAAATAAACTAGATCAGCAAAAGTAAGTTAAAGATAGGCATATATATATATTTCAAATGTGGCACCCATTTTGTTTTGTTTGCATTGTGTAATTAATATCTTAATTATATGAATTGCATCCATCTTCCTAACCTTATTGCCTGTAAACAAAAGCAGCACATGTCAATAATTCTGCAGTAATCAGCAAACACTAATAAAGTAATAAACATGCTCCAAATGCAACTCAACAAAAACCATATAATTGTTTTAAAGAAATCACCAACCACGTGGGGCTTCATAGAGGCAAAGAGGCAAATTTAATCTCTTTTCCTTTGTGATATTACTCATAAGAACACAAAGGATGGATCTTACATTGTGATGTCACCCACAAGAACATAGAATAATAGTAGTAGAGTCAAAAGGGATCTTGGGGGTCTTCTAGAGACAAACCCCCTCCTTGAGCTGGAGTCCCTATAACTTGTACTGTGATGTCACATATACATTTCCTCATTTTGAAGGCACCTCTGTTAGTTGTCAACACTCATGTATAATGGAAATTCAAACATAAATAAATATCTAAGGGGCTTCCCCAAAGAAGAGAGAGTCAAACTATTCTCCAAAGCACCTGAGGGCAGGACAAGAAGCAATGGGTTGAAACTAATCAAGGAGAGAAGCAACCTAGAACTAAGGAGAAATTTCCTGAAGGTTAGAACAATTAATCAGTGGAATGACTCCAGAAGTTGTGAATGCTCCAAAATTGGAAGTTTTAAAGATGATGTTGGATAACCATTTGTCTGAAGTGGTGTAGGGTTTCCTGCCTGAGCAGAGGGTTGGACTACCTCCAAGGCCGCTTCTAACTTTGTAATTCTGTTATGCTTAAATCATGGTAATTCAAGTGGGATTTAATACATTCTAAGTCATACATCTGAAACAAGAACATAACTTCATAATTGTCCAGCTCTTTCCTTCCGCCAAATTTTAGATGGTAAGACACTGCACCCAAATTATTTAGCAAGCTTATATGGCTGCTCAACTCACACATAAGTGACTCTTATGTTACTTTATGTTATTGTGAATTTATGGTGAATTTTGTGAAAAAGTTAGCTATAGTGAGTTCATTAATCCCATCTTACTTTCTTTAATAACTCACATCTACTTCTCTATGTCTGGTAACCATTGTGATCAAACAATTACCATTTGTTCTTTCCATTAACAAAATCAATTGTGTCAACTCGTAAAGCATCCCTGGCCTGCTTTTGAGTTGCTATAGGAAAGAGGAGATGGGAAACAGATGAAACAGCATGGCAGCCAAAGACAGATGCACATTCCAGACTTATCTCTCTCAAGGCTGAATCCCAGGGTTACTTACAGCAGCTGGAGGGGAGTGATCTCTATAACCCACGAAATTGCCCTGTTGGCTAATGTGACTGATTACACACCCTGGGGGGTGGAGGGAAACAGGGCCATGATTGGGGCTGTAAATTATGTGGGGTCAGAGTTGCCTTCACTTGGGAACGTGCCAACATGAAGCTCCTCATAAATAACTGGATTTCTTCTGATGCTTGGCTCCAAGGCTCATGATTTAATTAGGGCATCTGTCAGAACCCTGATGGATGAATTGCTTGAAACAAATTCATGCAAGTTGTGAATGCACTCATAAAGTATATCATTTCCTGCAAGTTCGTTTTATTAATTTATTCCTGTTTTCTTCCAATGAAAGCAACATAGTTTTTTTTTGTGGTGCATTGCCAAACACCAGACCAAGTGTTGTTCCTCAGTCTCGCTCCAGAGTTTTGTGCTTCAAAGCATGAACAGCAGGTAAGAACTAAGGTAGAAAGTATCTCATCACCCCTAAAAATCTTGAAATATTTCCTTTCTAATCCAATTATGTTTTTTGCCCTTGCAAATGTTTCCTGCCCTTGAGAAAGCACTATAAACTTTAAATAAAGGAAAAAATAAGTGATATTAAGGTCTTAAAATTTTAATTGCTGATTACTGTATCCACTCATTTTGTTATTTCTTTAGAATAATGAATGATACACATACCCTCTTAAATTAGATTTATGGGAGCAAATAATACATTCTCATTCCATATACATTCTGGAATTAATGCTATATACTTTACTTAAATCTATCAAATACATCAATTTCTTTGTGTACTCTTATTTCTCTCTCTTTCTCTCTCCCTCCCTACCTACCGTGTCTATCTTATCTATCTATCTACCTACCTACCTACTGTATCTATCTATCTATCTATCTATCTATCTATCTATCTATCTATCTATCTATCTATCCTCCAAGGAATGGAGAAAGATAGAGAAACTGTGGATACCATCAAAAAGAAACTAAGAGGGATATTTCAGATGATACACAATGAGAAATACCAATTACCTCATTCAATTGTTATACAAATATTCAAAATGAATCCAGCACAGGAGGCATATCTTCTCTGAACAATCTACTCATGGTTTTTCAAAAATACAATGTCCTTATTTCAGACAGTAGCATCCTAAGAATGAAGGCCATATTCATGATGTCTAATCATCTGTACAAAAAAGCTCCAGAACACCAATTTCAGTATGGATCACTGGAGACCATCACATTTGTTCAAACATCGTTTATATACAACATCTGTAGGGAAACTGAGAAACCCTAACTTTTTTGGTAACTGTTTTCACCTTATCTTCTTTGCCTGGGGTGTGTGTGTGGTGTATGTGTGTTTATTTTAAGACCGATCTTTAATCATTGGGGGGGGAGGGGAGAATACCATAAAGGGAATTGCTGTTTTAAAAACAGCATATTGAAAATCAGATGAACTCTAAACGTGTATTTGCATTTCTCAGAGAAACAGAGCATTCACTTTACCTTTGAGTCCTACAATTATTTATTTTTAATATTTTCCCGATGCCCTTTCAAAACCAGAGTTCAAATGCATACTATGTGGAGTATATCCTTCCTCAATCTCTTGCCTCAAAGAACAGTTAAGAGTGAAAAGGAATATGCTAGCATCACTTTTACACTAATAAAACAAACTAATATTTCTAAGCAAGGACTGTTAACAGCCAGAGTTTGGTTTCGTGGACACAGCTGCTGTATACCTTAAACTTTGAAATTTGTTTGATACCTTTTTTTAACCGGATTAATTTTTCCTGATTTTTTTTTTTAAAAATAGACTATTTTAATGTATTTATAAACTATTGTTGAAAGAGCCAGTTTACCATTCTAAGTGATTAAGGCATCAGGCTAGAAACTGGGAGATTGTGAGTTGTAGTCCTGCCTTGGACACAAAGCCAGCTGGGTGACCTTGGGCCAGTCACTTTCTCTCAGCCCTAAGAAGGATGGAGTGGCAAACCACTTGTGAAAGACCTTGCCAAAAAAAAAAAAAAAAAAACTACAGGGAGTTCTCCAGGAAGTCTCTGAGAATGGGACAAAATTGAACAAGAGGAGAAAAAAAAATATTACTGTTAATGTCAGGGTTCTAAGTAACACCCCCAACGAAAGAAGACTCTGAGGCTTGAACTTCCTCAAAGTTCCATTTTATTAGAGCTGTCATATTGGCACACCTGGGAAAACCTGAATCTGAAAGTTTCCAGGTTTTCCCCACCCAAAAGAAAGTTCAAGTCCCTGCCCAGCACCCACATGTCCATCACATAGTCCAATCAAGGCACCATCCAAAACTGGAGATGCCTCCCAGTCACCTCATTGCAGCTGCAGGGCAAGGTGGCCTTGACTCTCAGAGAAAAGAATGTTATTATGACTATCTATCACTCACACTCTATGCAATCCCCCCTCCCATTTTCCCATAATAGAAAATGTGGCAAGCCTGAAGGCCCAAATGTAAAAGATGGCTTCCAGGTCTGACAGTTAACTCAACTCTGAATTCAAATATGCTGTCACAAGGAAGAGCAAGAAGAGGTTTTCACCTCCAAAATTTCTTAATAACACTCATTTTCCTTTAAGTTGGAATGGAACAGTTTAGCGCTATCTTCCCATCTTTCAGTGTGCCACCTCTTTAAACCTGAATAATAATTAATGTCTCTCGCACAAAGAAAAATCTTTCCCCATTATTAAACTATAGTCATTTCTAACCCATTTTTGAATTGGAAAATATATATATACCAGCATGGCATTTACTGACCCTTCCTCTGTGCAGTGGAATCATTGTTCTTCATTGCCAAGTAATAGGGGACAAAATCTAACAGTTGATATACTTCTTGAGGCTGCTTTTGGAAGAAGAATGAGGGGGGGGGGGAACCTGCTTTAGCAGTGGTATAGCCAGGGCTTACTCATAAACTGAGGATAAGATGAAAGTACAATCAGAAGGCAAAAAATAAATCACCAAGCTACCTTGTGCCATGCCAACCAGGCGTTGATTATAAAACCAATTAACGCTTGAGTCTTCAAAACATTCGAATGTAATCTATCAATCACTTCTGCATAAACTGAAGATTTCCCTCTTGTGGAAAGTCAAGGGAGAAAAAGCAGGAAGCAGGACTTATTGGTGGTGGGCCCCCTGCTTGCCCACCAAAGTAAGAATGCTAATTTCTTCTTGTCTTTCCAAAAAGCCTTTAAGATCATGCTATTATGATGGATTTTGGGAAGCTGTTCCAATTCCAATATTTGAGGGGCTGCCACAGAGAGGAGGAGGGTCAAGCTATTTTCCAAAGCACCTGAAGGCCAGACAAGGAATAATGGATGGAAACTGATCAAGGAGATATTCAACCTGGAAATAAAGAGAAATTTTATGACAGTGAGAATAATCAACTGATGAAACAGAAGTTGCCTTCTGAAGTTGTGAGAGCTTCATCACTGGAGGCTTTCAAGAAAAGACTGGACTGCCCTCGGTCAGAAATGGTGCAGGGTCTCCTGCTTGGGCGGGAGGGTTGGACTAGATGACCTACAAGGTCCCTTCCAACTCTGTTAATCTGTATCCTGGGATGCAGATGAATCATGGTTAAGATCCTGATAACGGGGGTCATAGGATGGGTTTCTTTTTTATGATATATTGTAATGGTGTATTGGCTGACTTTATTGTGACCTACTTAGAGTTCTAAAAGAAGGCAAGGCATAAATAAATGCAACTGAATGTTAAGGTGCAGATGGGAACACAGACAGAATGTTTCAGTCAGTCAAATTTTAGAACCTTCTAAAGCAGCCCAATAATACTTTCAATACTGTTAAACGTTTGGGTTCTACTTTACTGCGCCATCCTAAAATTCATACATTCCATGAATACCAGCTATTTTTACAATTTCTGAAAATCTGATGGCATATACAGATTTGCATAGTAAATTCATTCTAATTCCACATTTTAGACATTCATTTTATTTTTACAATTTAACTTGGCGTGGATGACTGGTGGTAGGTAGGTAGGTAGGCAGGCAGGCAGATACAGCATTGTCATCTTGATAATACTAAATCTAAGCGCACTGCAAAAAAAAAAAAACCAATCCTCAAGCACACAGTTGCACATCACACGACACTTTAATTGCCTGCTAAAGGATAGGTTGCTCCTAGGAATGTTCACTGAAACCATTTGTCTTTCTTAAGCACATTTTTAAAGCAACCACCAGCAATGAATTCTTTTTTCTTGGTTGCATGGGGCTCGTCTAGTACGAGCTTGGAAACTAAGTGAAGTGGTGTGATTCATTCTTAGGTGATACACCACTAAGGAATTCCAGCGCTATGGGTAAGTCCAGGGGTGGGCTGCTGGGGGTTCGCAGGGGTTCGGGAGAACCTCTAGCTAAGATTCTGTGCAGTTCGGAGAACCCCCAAATCCCACTCCTGGCTGGCCCCATCAACCCCTCCCCTCCCAGGAGTCCCCACACGGCCCGTTTGGATGCAGATAAGTGCAGGGCACACGCGGAGGCTCGGGGAGGGTGAAAAACAAGCCTACCAGAAGATCGGGAAGGCCGGAAATCAGGCCCGTTTGTGGCCTCCAGAAGGCCTCCGGAGCCTGGGGAGGCTGTTTTCGCCCTTTCTTTCTTGGAACTGTTGAAAGGATTCTGTTGTAGATTGGAGATAGGTGATGTCATATCCCTCCCCCTCTGTTATTCAATCTACAACACAGTCCTTTATACATGTACTTGGTGACTCAATGGCTAAGACACTGAGCTTGTCGATCAGAAAGGTCAGCAGTTCAGCGGTTTGAATCCCTAGTACAGGTCTCCTGCATGAGCAGGGGGTTAGACTAGATGACCTCCAAGGTCCCTTCCAACTCTGTTACTGTTACCGTATCAAAGTTCTAAGAAGGCTCCATATTTTTTTTTTCTTTGCCCTGAGAAATGTCTGCCGCTACTTAGGATTGAACTCTCAACTTTCTGAGTGGGAGGTGAGTGTCTTCACCACTAGATCACCATGCCACTCCTAAACTTACCTATATCATGATAAAAATAAATATTTAATAATATTAAATACCGTTGGAAGAATAAAATTGAAAGTATATGTTTTACATGAAATTATGACATTATATTCAATTTCCAGAATCATGCTGGACACTTTATTCTCTGGTATTTGTAATTTATCACGCTCATTTTAGGAAGAGGCATTCTACCGAAGCAAGAGCTGGCAGCAGAATTCTGCACATTTACTTGATATCTTGATTTATCAAAAGGGCAGTGGTATGGCTATTAGAAATGTCAGCATGCTTCCCTGTTTTACAGAATAGCTTAATTGTTCACATGGCATTCTTTTTCAGAATGTTACTTTTCATTAGAAATCTTGTCCGATACTTCAAATGACACAACTTTTATATTAACTGATCTGATAGATGCTGAACCTGAACTCTCCTATGCAATACACACTTTCCTAAGAGTAAGTCCACTGGACACAGTGGAAGTTTCTTTTGAATGAAGATACATAAAGAGTCATTGAGGACTGAGACTGCATGCAAAACATGTGGAGACTCCAGAAAGAGTGCAGAAAAGAGCAACAAAGATAATAAGGATACTGGAGGCTAAAGAATATGAAGAACACTTACAGGAATTGGATATGTCTAGTCTAGTGAAAAGAAAGGCTAGGGGGCAATGGTGAAATCCAATATTTTTTACTACCGGTTCTGTGGGCGTGGCTTGGTGGGCGTGGCAGGGGAATGATACTGCAAAAATTCTATTCCTACCCACTCCAGGAGAAGGATACTGCAAAATCCCCATTCCCTCCCCACTCCTGAGGGAAAGATACTGCAAAATCTCCATTCCCACCCCACTCCAGGGGAAGGATACTGCAAAATCTCCATTCCTACCCCACTCCAGAGGAAGGATACTGCAAAATCCCCATTCCCTCCCCACTCCTGAGGGAAGGATACTGCAAAATCTCCATTCTCACCCCACTCCAGGGGAAAGATACTGCAAAATCTCCATTCCCACCTCACTCTGGGGCCAGCCAGAGGTGGTATTTGCTGGTTCTCCAAACTACTCAAAATTTCCGCTACCGGTTCTCCAGAACCTGTCAGAACCTGCTGGATTTCACCCCTGCTAGGGGGTGACATGATAGCAGATTTCCAATATTTGAGGGGCTGCCACAAAGAAGAAGGGGGGGGCGGTCAACTTATTTTCCAAAGCACCAGAAGGCAAGACAAGAAACAATGGATGGAAAGTAATCAAGGAGAGAAGCAACCTAGAATGGGCGTTGACTTACCTGAACGCTTCTTCTCGTTGCTCTGGCTCCAGTGGTCAGGATTGGGTAGTGACACGCTCCAATTACTGATTGAGTCTGCAAAGCTGAGAAGCTCCTCCCCTTTGTCCTGCTTCCCAGCTTTCTGATGAAAGACAGCAACGCAGACTGGCACTTTGAGCTGTAAGACAAAAATAGAGAGAGATCCACAGAATCCTCCCCACCCACGAGGGCACCAACAGGGCGGGGCTGACCACTGGAGCCAGAGCAACGAGAAGAAGCGTTCAGGTAAGTCAACGCCCATTCTCGTTGATCCTGGCTCCAGTGGTCAGGATTGGGACATACCCAAGCCTAACTCTGTAGGGAGGGACCTGCCCGAGGGGGTGGGGAGGTTCCCAAATGAACCTGCTGGAGTACCCTGCGTCCGAAGGCAGCCTCGGCAGAGGCAAACCTATCGAGCCGATAGTGTCTAACGAAGGGAGTGGGGGACGTCCAGGCGGCGGCCCTGCAGATTTCCTCCAAGGAAGCCTGAGTAGCCCACGCGACCGAGGTGGCCGCACTACGGGTAGAGTGCGCCGTGATACCTCGAGGAACCGGAATGGAGAGGACCTCATAAGCCTTTGCGATGGTGGCGCGGATCCAACGACCCAAAGTGGTCGCCGATACCTTCTTGCCTAAGGAGGCAGGCTGAAATGAAACCAGGAGGGCTTCCGTTTGGCGCAGGGAAGAGGTGCGTCGGAGGTAAATGCGGAGGGCCCTTCTGACGTCTAGAGTGTGCCAAGCCTTCTCGAGGGGATGAGAAGGATTAGGGCAGAAGTCGGGAAGGACTAATTCGAGGGTTCTATGGTAAGGGGAATTGATCTTGGGAAGGAAAGTGGGGTCCAATCTGAGAACTACCCTGTCAGGGTGGAAGATACATAGGTCTTCTCGGGCTGAGAGGGCAGCCAAGCCAGACACCCTCCTGGCCGAAGTGATGGCCAGAAGGAAAGCAACCTTATACGATAGGAATCGAAGCCCCACCTCCCTTAGAGGCTCAAAGGGGGCCTTGGTGAGGGCATCCAGGACCCGAGGAAGATCCCAGGTGGGATACCTATGGAGAGGATGAGGCCGAAGGTTGGAGGCACCCCTAAGGAATTGCCGAATAAGTGGGCGGGAGGCTAGGGAACCCCGTGAACCACAGCAAAGAATGGAGGAAATTGCGGCTACTTGCCTGCGGAGAGTGTTGGGAGCCAAACCTGAGTCGAGGCGATCCTGAAGATAGATGAGGACCTGCTCCGTGGAGGCCGCCGTGGGGGCGATGGAATTTCTGTCGCACCAAGACGAAAATGCCCTCCAGGTGGAGTCGTAGATCCGGGTGGTTGACGGTCTACGAGCTGCCTGGATAGTTGCGACGACTCTGGGAGGAAGACGACGGGAACTCAGTAGACGCCGCTCAATCGCCAGGCGGTTAGTTGTAGCCATGCGGTGTCCGGATGAAGAAGAGACCCTTGACGGAGGACGACTCTGTCCAGAGGGAGACGCCATGGACGCCGAACCGAGAGGGCCATCAGGTCCGCGAACCAAGGCCGGCGGGGCCAATGGGGGGCGATGAGCAGCAGTTCCGCCTTTTCCTGTAGCATCTTCCTGATGACCTTGGCGATGACTGGGAGTGGGGGGAAGGCATACAGAAGGCCGGGGGGCCATGCGCTGTGGAGAGCATCCACGGCCTCCGCCCCTGGTTCCGGAAACCGTGAAAAGAACCTCTGGGTCTGCCGATTGGACCGTGTGGCAAAAAGGTCCAGGACTGGAGACCCCATCAGGGAAGTGATCTCCGCAAAAAGCCGAGGGTCCAGGGACCACTCCCCGGGGTCCAGAGAGGTCCTGCTCAGCCAATCCGCCTGAGAATTCTGGAGACCTGAGATGTGTGCCGCCCTCAAGGATTTGAGGTGTGTCTCCGCCCAGGAGCCCAGTCTCTCGGCCTCCTCCATGAGGGGTCGAGAGCGGGTCCCTCCCAGGCGGTTCACGTGGGCCTTGGCGGCCACGTTGTCCGTCCTGACGAGGACATGCCTGCCCTGTACCTTGTGGGCAAAGACCCGAAGGGCCAGGTGGATGGCCCGGAGCTCCAACCAGTTTATGTTGTGCTCTAAATCCGCTTGAGTCCAGAGACCTTGAGCGAGGGACGAGGAAAGGTGGGCCCCCCAGCCGAGAAGGCTGGCGTCTGTAGTAAGGATCAGACACTGTTGTTCCCTGAATTCCGTCCCCTGGAGAAGGGCCCCCGAGTCCCACCAATCGAAGGACCTGAGCACTTTGGGGGGAAGGTGGACAAATCGATGGGAGGACCCCAGCCCCCGTTTCTGGTAAGGGAGGAGGAACCACTGCAGAAGCCTGCAGTGGAGACGGACCCAGGGGACTATGCCGATGCAAGATACCATCTTTCCCAGGAGTTGGGAGAGGGAGGCCAGGGAAGAGCCCTTCGCTGTCCTCACTGCCCTGACCAGAGACCGCAGACTGGCCAGGCGATCCCGGGAAAGATAGACCTTGCACTGACTCGTGTCGATAACAGCCCCTAGGTGCTGGAGGCGAGTAGTCGGGACTAGATGACTTTTGGCCCGATTTATGGAGAACCCATGGGCCTCCAGAACCCGGAGAGTGGTCATAAGGTCCCGAAGGGCCTGGGGCTTCGAGACTGACTGGACCAGAAGGTCGTCCAGGTAGAACTGCATCCGGATGGGGATGGCCCTGAGATGGCCCGCTATGGCGGCCATCAATTTCGTGAATACCCTGGGGGCCGATGAGAGGCCGAATGGGAGGGCCCTGTATTGGTAGTGCTGGTTCGAGAAGCAGAATCGGAGAAACCTGCGGTGAGCCGGGAGGATGGGGACATGGAGATACGCCTCCGTCAGGTCGATCGACGAGAGGTAATCTCCAACCCTGATGCCCTCTAGGATGGTCTGGAGGGACTGCATCTTGAACCGCCGGTAAACAATCCGGCGGTTCAGGGATTTGAGGTCTAAAATCGCCCTCCACCCCCCTGAGGACTTTCGGATAACGAACAAGCGTGAATAGAAGCCTTGTCCGTGCTGCCCCTGGGGCACAGGTTCGATGGCCCGAATCTCTAGTAGGTGGAGGATGGCAGAAGCCACCAAGAGCCTGGAAGTTCGGCTCTGTGAGATGGGACAACGAAGAAACCTCTCTGGGGGGGAGGACAGGAATTCGAGAGAGAGGCCAGAACTGATAGTCCTCCTGACCCAGGCGTCCGACGAGGTAGCTGCCCACTGGCTGGCGAAGGACGCCAGGCGGCCTCCAATGGGTAGCTGGGCCAAGCCGTCAGCGTGACCTACGGAATCCCCGCCCCCTGCCCCCTCGAAAGGGCCGTCTGTTATGACCTCTGGGAGGGGGACCTGGACGATCCTGAGGTCGAAACTGTCTAGGCGGGGGAAACCGTTGACGACGGCTTCCTGAGAAACCCCCTTCAGAAGACCGGAATGGTCGGAAGGAGGATTGGGCCCTAAAGTCAGACCGCCGGGATAGGCTAGGCAGGATGCGGCGCTTGTCCTTGGACTCAACCAAGAGGGGCTCCAGTGGAGCCCCGAAAAGCTTGGGCCCTTCAAACGGGGAAGAAGCGAGGCGCCATTTAGACTTAGCATCCGCTTGCCACTGGCGGAGCCAGAGCAAGCGTCTAGCAGCTATAGAGGAACCAATGGCCTTGGCAGCGAAGCGAGAGGAATTTAAGGTAGCATCCGCTGAGAAGTCTAGGGCCACAATAACCTTGCTTATGTCCTGGTGGGTCCTCAGGTCTGAGACCGGGAGCTTGGCCTGGAGTTGGCGGAGCCATAAAATAGAGGCTCGGTTAAAAAAGGAGGCGGCCAAGGAGGCCTTGACCGACCAGGCAGTGGCCTGGTGTGATCTAACTAGGGAATGCTCTAGCCGTCTATCCTCCGGGCGTAGACCTTCATCAGGAGGACCTGTCAAATTAGAGGGGGCTGACAGTTCCGCTACAGGCTGGTCTATTGCGGGGACCTGCAAAATAGATGACAGTTCAGGTGCCAAATTATAAAGACGTCTGTCATTAGCATTGGGGCTGGGTCCAGAAGCATTGGCGTTGAAGAACATCCCTAAATAACTTGGGGCCAGGGATTTCCTCAGATTCAATGGCCGGTTCCTCAAAGAGGGGAATGGAAGAGGAAGGACCTTCCCCCGCATTAACTGATGAGATATGAGAGGATCCCAAACCTGTGACGGCCTTGGCCTTGTGGAGCAGGGAACGAAAAAGTTGGGGTTTAAAGAGACCCACAAATGCTGGTTGGTCTGGGGCCAGACCTTCGTCATCCGACAAATCCTGGTCCAGAGGATCAGGGGCTGCTAAGGATTCCCTGTCAGAATGATCAGGAGACCTTACCTGGGCTAGAGACTCAGGTCCCTGAAGGTCTGCGTCAGCAGCAGAAACAATAGAGCCTTCTACATCAATCTGTGAGAAGGAGCGACTGGAGCCCCAAGAGGAGGTCTTCTGCAGTTCCTCCCTAACCCCCATTTTGATGGCTTCCCTGATGAAGGAAGCCAAATCAGAGGAGATCTGATTGCCTAAGGGCAAGGAAGGGGGGGCTAAAGGGAGGGGGCTTGAGTAGGGTGTCCCTGGGGTTGAGGCTGGACAGGGGAAACTTCCTGTTGAGGACCAAATAATGCTACATTGACCGCCTTAGGCCCGACAAAAGATGTGATGTCCCTATCTGGGGACAAGGCAGGGGATGGAACTTGTTCAGGATTGTCCCCTTTATCAGGTTGAACCTGGGGATCCACGTTTGATGGGACTGCAGAAACAGGGGGTGGACTTGTAGAAGGGACCACCCCAGGAGATGAAAGGGGGCTAATGGTGGCTTTCTCCTGCAAGGAAGCTGCCTGGATAGCCTTCTGGATCGCCTTTTCAATGGCCTTATGGCGCTTTAGCTCTTCCCTGGTCAAAGCCGAGGATTGGGAAGGTTTAGACCCCTTTGTGGTGTGATGGGTCTTTCTGCTTCTCTTAGCAGGAACAGGGTCAGAGGATCCAGGGTCTTCCTGCTGCAAAGGTTGTTTGGCCGATCTGGAAGGCCGTTGGGAAGCCATGAGAATTCCTCAGATCCCCTGAGGGAAGGATCAGAACTCAGGGGGAAAGCTGAAAGAAAGGGCAAGGCAGACAGTTAAGGAGGCCTTTCGCCCTTACTAGGCCTCTAGTAGCCACGAGGCCTTCCAAAAATGGCCGCCGGTACAGTTAAAATGGCCGCCGGACCTTCCCAAAATGGCCGCCGGAACCCTTAAAATGGCCGCCGGACCTTCCCAAAATGGCCGCCGGAACACTAAAAATGGCCGCCGGACCTTCCCAAAATGGCCGCCGGAACACCTAAAATGGCCGCCGGACCTTCCCAAAATGGCCACCGTACACTTAAAATGGCCGCCGGGACACTTAAAATGGCCGCCGGAACATTACGAATGGTAGAGGGAGGTAATAATGGCCGCCCGGACTCCGAAACCAAATCCCCTCATACTTACATCTGGAATCCGGCGATTGGGAGTTGATCAGCAGAGCCGATCCACCCGAGGGGCTGGGGCTGCTGAAACGAGGCTCTCTGCTACTGTGCTGAGCCCAGGAGCCGATCAGAAAGGATGCGGCTAATAGGGGCCTCAGGCCTCGTGTTCTGCCCCAAAAGCGGCTCCGCTGAAATAGCGCCGCGATTAGCTGGCTATCGGATCCCCGATAGCCTCTTCGATGCCTCTGCCTGTCCAGGCAAGAGGCTAGCCCCTTGTATGCAGCAGTAGAGGGAAGGAGCCCTCCACGCTAGGGTGAGGACCAGGCTCAACCAGCCGGGAACCTACAGCCCTCACCAGCCAAAATTGGCCTCCAGCGGTCTCGGGTACGAACCCCTTCGCGCTGGGAGCTCTACCAAGATTTTTTTGGGAGCTGGAGAAGAAATCCTGTGGCAAAAGGAAAACTTTTGCAAGAGCTAAGCTCAAACGTGCCTATCTAACTGGATTGAGTCAGAAAGCTGGGAAGCAGGACAAAGGGGAGGAGCTTCTCAGCTTTGCAGACTCAATCAGTAATTGGAGCGTGTCACTACCCAATCCTGACCACTGGAGCCAGGATCAACGAGAACTAAGGAGAAATTTCCTGATGGTGAGAACAATTAACCAGTGGAAGACTTGCCTTCAGAAGTTGTTCATCACTGGAGGCTTTTAAAAAAAGATGGGACAGCCATTTGTCTGAAATGATGCAGGGGGTTGGACTAGAAGACCTCCAAGGTCCCTTCCAACTCTTGTTATTCCATTATTCTGCATTTGAATCAGTGGTGGGTTTCAACAATTTTTACTACCGGTTCTGTGGGTGTGGCTTGGTGGGCGTGGCATGGCTTGGTGGGCGTGGCAGGGGAAGAATACTGTAAAATCTCCATTCCCACCCCACTCCAGGGTAAGGATATTATAAAATCTCCATTCCTCCCCACTCCAGGGGAAGGTTACTGCAAAATCCCCATTTCCTCCCAATCAGCTGGATCTTGGGAGGCAGAGAATAGATGGGGGCGGGGCCAGTCAGAATTTTTACTACCGGTTCTCTGAACTACTCAAAATTTCCGCTATCGGTTCTCCAGAACTGGTCAGAACCTGCTGAAACCCACCTCTGATTTGAATGTTACTCTTGAATGGATATACAGAAGATTTATATGTAATACTGGCTGAGTTTTGGAACACGGTTCTTGGAAATGAAACTTGTTATCGACAAGCTAGCAACTATTTGTGTTTCCACATATATGTGTGAATAAACAGCAACTACAGATACAGCCTTCAGTTGTTACATCCCGATGCCTTAATATTTAGGACTTGTTTCCATGAAAGAGAAAAGGAAACTTGAGTTGTAATCTAAATGTAACCACCCGAACCACAAGATAACAAGAGTACACTAGTTGTTTCTTTTTAAAAACTTTAGGATTTGACAATGTTTCACTTGAAACCACTCCATTCCACAGAACTGTATATATAGGCACATTTCATTTTATTCTGCTTCTCAGATATTTTTTAGAAGACTTTCCATTGACAAAAAGATTACAAGTCACTGAAGGCTATTATTTTGTAGCAATAAAGTATATATTTTTTTTATTAAGGCATGTACATTTTTAGGTATAATACTAGAAATAGTCCTTGACTTACAACAGTTCATTTAGTGACCATTCAAAGTTATAATGGCACTGAAAAAAAAGTGACTTATGACCATTTTTCACATTTATGACTGTTGCAGCATCCCCGTGATCAAAATTCAGTTGCTTGGCAACTGACTCATATTTATGACGATTCAGTATTCTGGGATCATGTGACCTCCCCCTTTTGCGACTGCCTGACAAGCAAAGTCTTTGGAGAAGCCAGATTCACTTAACAACCGTGCTACTAACTTAACAAATGCAATGATCCACTTAACAACTGTGACAAAAAAAAGTGATAAAATGGGGCACTTAACAAATGTTCCATTGAGCAACATAAATTTTGGGCTCAACTGTAGTCGTAGCTCGAGGACTACCTGTATTGCACACTTAATAGACAACAGTGTGGTATAAAGATAATTTTTATATGTGCTGGGAAACCCCCAAAAAACTGTGTGACTCCCTTTAGTGAGATACCAGTTGTATGATTTATGAGCATATTTGGTACCAGAATTTCCATTGCTGTTAAATGAACTGTGCCAATTTTATGAGTTTTTACCCTGTTTGTTAAGCAAATCATGTAGTTAAGTGAATCCTGCTTCCCCCATTGACTTTGCTAGTCAGAAATTGGTTGGGAAGGTCACAAATGGTCATCATTTGACCTTGAGATGCTGCAACCATCTTGGCCAGTTGCAAAGCAGCCAAAGATGACCATTTGACTGTGTTTGATCATAAGGGCAAGTACCAATCATAAGTAACCTTTTCCAGTGCCGTTTTAACCATGAACAGTCACCAAACTAATTGTTGCAAGTCAAGAAATATCTATACTTGAAGAGCCGTAACGGCGCAGTGGTTAGAATGCAGTACTGCAGGCTACTTCTGCTGACTGCCGGCTGCCTGTAATTTGGCAGATCGAATCTCACCAGGCTCAAGGTTGACTCAGCCTTCCGTCCTTCCGAGGTGGGTAAAATGAGGACCCAGATTGTTGGGGGCAAATATGGCTGACTCTGTAAACCACTTAGAAAGGGCTGTAAAAGCACTGTGAAGCGGTATATAAGTCTAAGTGCTATTGCTATACTTGCTTTATTGCTATTGGTCAGGAACTGAACGTGCAATATCTCTTTTTTATTGTGATTAAATTTTTATTAGTTTATCAAAGTATAAAATACAAAGGAAAAAAGAGTTGTGGAAAACTAAAAAAAGGGGGAAAGGAAAAGAAAAGAGAGATAGTGTAAAGGGAAAAAAGGAAAGAAAAAGGCACTGACTTCTGACTCTTTAGCACAGAAGTCCCAAAGGTGCTTTTTCAAGAGGCAACTGGACTTTCTTGTTTTTTCTTTTGAAGATGTTTCGCTTCTCATCCAAGGAGCTTCTTCAGCTCTAACCAGATGATGGGGAATGGAAGGATTTATACTCTTTGCAGACAGCTGGTCAGTTGCATCCTTTTAGAGAGCGGTTGAGGCCACTTGCAGGTTTGTCTGTGTCCTCAGGGTCACCTGATCAGTGCAAATGAGTATAGACCCTTTTTGGAACTGTTGAAAGAATTGTGTTGTAGATTGGAGATCTACAACACAGTCCTTTCAACAGTTCCAAGAAGGCTCCACATCCTTTTGCACCACTCAGGTGACTTTGAGGATACAGAGAAACCTCCAAGTGGCCTTAACGTCCCTCTAAAAGGATGCAAATGACCAGCTGTCTGCAAGGATTATAAATCCTTCCATTCCCCACCATCTGGTTAGAGCTGAAGAAGCTCCTTGGATGAGAAGCGAAACGTCTTTAAATAGAATAGAATAGAATTCTTTATTGGCCAAGTATGATTGGACACACAAGGAATTTATCTTTGGTGCAGATGCTCTCAGTGTACATAAAAGAAAAAAAAATATATTCATCAAGAAGAAGAAAAACCAGAAAGTCCAGTTGCCTCTTGAAAAAGCACCTTTGGGACAACCAGGATCTGGATGACTGAGAATCTCCATAGACCTGTAGCACAGTAGAAGATAACAACATTGCAACCACACCTTTTTTGCTTTTACGCAACAGTGTGTACGAGCCATTTCTATAACAATAAGCCTATCTAGTTAACAAAAACAAAATCTTTTTTTTTTTTCATTGCAAGCACAAAGTCCGGAAGCAATTTCAGAATAGATACAAGGTTAGATATATTCTCTTCTTTGGATAAAAGAATCAATTTAACCATCTCTGCTTTTCTTTGCCGTGGAGACTAACCCTAATCCGTAATATCTCTGAGGTATGACTGTAGATACTTCCATGCTGTTTTCTTGGCATAATAGATAACTGTATTGCTATTGCCTTCTTCTGATATGTCCTCCCCACCTTACCAGTCTTGCCATTATGATCCCTAGACCCATGATGGCGAACCTATGATACACGTGTCACAGGTGGCAGCAGAGCCATATCTGTGGGCACACGAGCATTGCCCTAGCTCAGTTCCAGCACATGTGTGCGCCAGCCAGCTGATTTTTGGGCCTTCTGGGCCCACCGGAAGTTGGGAAATGGGCCATTTCTGGCCTCCGGATGGCCTCTAGGGGGGGTAGGGAAGGCCGTTTTCGCCCTCCCCAGGCTCCTAGAAAGCCTCTGGAGCTTGGGGAGAGCAAAAAACAGGACTTCTGGTCCCACCAGAAGTCGGAAACGGGCCATTTCCAGCCTCCGGAGGGTCTCCGGGGGGGTGAGGAAGCCAGTTTTCACCCTCCCCAGGCTCCTAGAAAGCCTCTGGAGCCTGGGGAGAGTGAAAAACGGGCCCACTGGGCCATCACGTGCCTAAAGCGGGGCGAGGGGGGGGGTTGCACGCATGCATGGGGGCGGGGCACA
The DNA here is from genome assembly GCF_059756535.1 of Pantherophis guttatus. NCBI lineage: Eukaryota > Metazoa > Chordata > Lepidosauria > Squamata > Colubridae > Pantherophis > Pantherophis guttatus. Next base: position 8,093,924 of record NC_142076.1, read on the forward strand.
GGGGACATTGAATTATGTGTGCAGGCACTCTTGCACGCAACCCCCCGTGCTCCCCCCGCTTTTGGCACACAACGGCAAAAAGGTTAGCCATCACTGCCCTAGATTATATCCACAGTGTCTTTTCTGAACCAAGATCAATTAAAGTTAGACAGGCATTGTTCTCAGCTGAGGGCCAGGCCGAACAAAACAAAAATACAACCACTTACAACTTACAACCACAACTGAGCCCAAAATTTATGTCGCTAAGTGAGGCATTTGTTAAGTGAGTATTGCCCCATTTTATGACCTTTCTTGCCATGGCTGTTAAGTGAATCACTGCAGTTGTTAAGTTAGCAACATGGCTGTTAAGTGAATCTGGCTTCCCCATTGACTTTGGCTTGCCGGAAGGTCGCAAAAGATGATCAGATGACCGTGGGATGCTACAACCATCATAAATATGAATCCCTTGCCAAACAATCCGAATTTCGATCACATGACCACGGGGATGCTGCAATGGTCCATAAGTGTGTAAAATAGTGATAAGTCACTTTTATCAGTGCCCTTGTAACTTTGAATGATCACGAACTGTTGTAAATTGAGGATTACTTGTGTAATCTTTTTTTTTGTGTTCACATCATTCAGTTTTTCATAGCTCACTGATCCACAGTTTCCCCAACCCAATTGTCTGCATTTACAATCTATTTACTGAACATCTGAAATGGAATCACACTACATGCATAGCTAGGAGCTGGATATCAATTTTCTAGAATAAAATCTTAAGGAAAACACTGACAAAATAAACGTATTTGGTGCTACTTAGTTGGTTCCACCCCTGCTCCTTTTCAGTCCCTACATGTTACATTACAAAGCCTCCATAAGACCACTGAAGAACGGGCCTTCGTTCACACATTTCCCTGATGTTTTTTTTTACTCATCCAAATAAAAGATAATGCAAAACAAAGTAACATAATATTGTTTTTGTCAACAGTGTTGACAAATTCTTCTTCATTTTTTGGTGAGAGGAGATGAAGAGAGGGTCTCTCCTATGCAATCTACAGCCTTAATGATCTCCCATACCAAGTGAAAGTTATGGAAGGGACCTTGGAGGTCTTCTAGTCCAACCCCCTGCTTAGCCAGGAAACTCTACACCACTTCTGACAAATGGTTGTCCAACCTCTTCTTAAAAACTTCCAGTGTTGGAGCATTCACAACTTCTGTAGGCAAGTTGTTCCACTGATTAATTGTTCTAACCTTCAGGAAATTTCTCCTTAGTTCTAAGTTGCTTCTCTCCTTGATTAGCTTCCACCCATTGCTTCTTGTTCTGCCCTCAGGTGCTTTGGAGAATAGTTTGACTTCCTCTTCTTTGTGGCAGCCCCTGAGATATTGGAAGACTGCCATCATGTCTCCCCTGGTCCTTCTTTTCTAGACATACCCAGTTCCTGCAACCGTTCTTCATCATATGTTTTAGCCTCCAGTCCCCTAATCCTCTTTGTTGTTCTTCTCTACACTCTTTCTAGAGTCTCCACATCTTTTGTTTTAAGAAACTTTAACAGACAATGAATGACACATTCCCCATGTTTAAAACTGATTTCTTTTTAAAAAAGATCAACATTAATAGACAACAGCCTTCTTACAATATACTATTTATATCCAATAACAAAGGATTTTCTTCTTCTCCTGAGTAGAGACAACACACATTAAACTTTATCTGCTGTCACTGAACAAAACCGGCCTCCTTAATAAACAAGGGAGTCCAGCTGACATGTGATCTGTGCCTCTCTACAGTATCATTCAGGGCCACTATTAATATAGAAAGAAAAATGGCTGGAGGGGGGACATCGAGGGAAGGCGAAAGGTTTAAAATAGATGATGGTGACTGAAGGTTTGTACTTGGGGGAAAAAAAGACTCTTACTAGGTGAAAGCCGGATATCAATAGTTGTTTCTCATAACGTTTATTTTCAGATTAATCCCTCTTAAGAATAGTTTTAGAAGCAGAAGTTAGAAACTTAAAATTGAAAAGAATGTTTAATTAAATAACGAAAGGTGAATAATTAAGGATAAGCAAATATTATGTTTTGATAATAATTGTTATAAATAGCATCGTTAAAATTTTTGTTATCATTATTCAAAATCAATTGTACCCACACAACACACTGTCAATGTGAATATTGAGTTTTTATGTATATACCAAAGGAAAATGTATAAATAAAATACCCCCCCCCAAAAAAAGAAAGAATAGTTTTAGTAGTGTTTGTCTCTAGCGCATACATGCCTATCATAGCCAAATAATTCTAACAAAATTATTTTAGCACCATCTTCTGTTTGAGGGATAACATTATGGGCACTGGGAAATAGGGGATCAGTTTTTGGATACATGCTTACAATGACCTCATCTGCATTTCACAATGACATCACTTCAGATTATTCAATTTTTTTCGTCTTTCATACAACTTTTTGCACATCCTCTTTGTATCCCAATGATTCTTCAATATACCTCCATCTTTTTTTGATCATACAGAATATCTTTTATTCAAAACGCTCACTTATAACAACTCATATCTACGTTTTATTTATTTAAAATATTTGTATAATTTACAATCTACATGACACTAAAAATCTGCACCCCCATAAGGGTTGTGATTTTACACAGGAACGCACTGGATTTTTTTCCCCCCCTGAGAATTACGTAACTTACAGCTGAAACTAGGTAAGGCTGTGACACATTCTCAACAGCATCGACTATTAAAGCATGTGCTTCAACCACCAACACTCAATTTTAACAGGACTTGATCTCAACATGGTCATAAACTCCATTCAGACCCAACCAAAGCTGAGAAATGTGCAACAACAACAACAGCCCCATCTGAGTATTTTTTTAAAAAAATAAACCAATCAACAAACCAACAAACCATTGGGCAGAGTGAGAATAATGAAGGGAGCATTATCCTTTTTTTTTTTTTAGGATAAGGAAAAAAATAAAATAAAAGGAGAATAGTGGCTTGCAATGGATTGAGCAAAAGAGCCATCAGGGAGGAAAATATAATTTTTAGCAGATCTATTTAAGCTTAGAAAGAGAAGGGGCGGGGAAAGAAAAAAAAAACACTGGGAAACTTCTAGACAGCTGATCAATGCCACCTAAGAAAAAGCCCCTCAGGAGAATTTAACACCACCATCACACATGGAGAGAGAGACCTTGAAGATGGAGAAGACCTCCTTCAATAGGGCCTTTTTTCTTTCTTTTTTTTCCCTTGAAAAGGAAGGAAAATTGAAGCAGGGATGGAAATCCCATCCCTGCAAGGAACCACATGCCCACAACCTGCCCCACCACGTACCTGCGGGAGAGGGCGGGACAAAAGAGGAGGGAGCAGTGGAATCGGCGGATCCCCATTGGTCAAGGGGCACCGGCCCCGCCCCTCGCTTCCCTCCTTTAAAAAGCCAAAGGAGCGGGACGCCGCTCTCACCCCTCAGACGGGCACTTACCATGCAAGGAAGTTCGGGGCGGAGGTGAGGGAGGAGGCGACGGTCGCAACGGTCGTCCGGGGGTCGCTTTCTTTCCTTTCGCTGCCGGCCCGGCGCGGCGTTCTCCTTCTATTCCTCTGTTCTCCTCAGTTCCAGGCGCAAAAGTCTCAAAAAGCCAGCGCGCTTGCCTTTCCCAAGTCTCCCACACACGGAGCCGGGGCGCGGGAAGCTTCGGCAGCCCCCCTGAGGAAGGAGGGGAGGGGAGGGGAGCGGGGGGGCAGCACAAAAAAGGCGGCGCTCCCCCCGCCCGTAAAAGCCTTTCCGTGCGGCGCGTGGAGACCCCCCCCCACTCTTTCTCTCTCTCTCTCCTCCCCGCCTTCTCCCGAGGCCGGGCGGCAAAAAAAAAAAAAACTTCTCCGCGGGGGGCTGTGGGCGACCCGCCTCGCGCGCGCGCTCGCTCGCTCGCTTCACCTCGCTCGCTCTCCAGTCCCCCCCACCACCACCACCACTCTTCCTCAGGCGAAGATAAGCGCGCGTGCCCTCGCCCAATCAGCTGGAGGGAGGGGTGCTTTGGAACGCAGGTGGCCGAGAAACGTGTAATTTAAGAAATAAAATAAGAGCGAAAGAGGCGCGCGCCGGCTTGCTTTTATTTTTTTTCCCCACAGCGCGCACGCGCCCTGCTGCCGCCCCCCCACCTTAAAAACTCTTCAGAACCGGGGGGTGGGGGGGCAGGAGAAAGGACCAAAAAAAAAAAAAAAGAGGAGCGAAAAGCGCCTTGCGCGCGCTCGCTCTCGGCTGGCCGAACTGCTTTTGACGGCGCTGCGCGGAGGCGCTTGCCCGTCTTTGAGGAGATAGAGAGAAAACGCCGGGTGAGGCGCGATTACAAGCCGGTCCCGGGAAGGGAGCTGGTGCCGTTCGCCCTGGCCTCCGTGACCGTCCTCCCGTCTCTCCTGCGCTCGGGGCGAGCGAGCGAAAGGCTTCGGGGCAGCGCCGACTTTGGCTCTGCGCGAGGAAGGGAGGTTGGGAGGGAAGCTGAGCTGCCGGCCGTGGCGCTCCGCTCGGAGCCGCCGCCGCCGCGGCTTCGAAGAGGGAGGAGGAGGTGACCTTCACGCGTGGAGGGGGGTGGGTGGGACGCGTGCAAGGGGAGCGAGCGTGGAGGTGGAGGCCCCGCCGGGACAGCGCGGCTTCTAGACCAGCCCACGCTCCGAAGGGGAAAGGGAAGGAGTGGGTGGTTGGGTAGGTGGGTGGCTGGAACGAGAGACACCCCACCCCCCGTGGGGACGTCTTGCTTGCATGTCACACACAAGCACCCCTCCCTGGGGAAGGAGGAGGGAGGGATGGAGGCCCCGCGTTGAAACGCACCCCTTTTCCCGCAAACTAAAGGGAGTGGAAGTGTTTTCCCACAATTCTAGGGGGGAACAAAACAGTCACTCTCCCCCCCCCATCCCCGAGTCTCTCCCGAGATCGCACTGCAGCGCCCATCATCCCCAGCCGGCAGTCTGAGCGCGTGGCCATCACTGTGGTCCTTGAACTTCCCTCTCCTGGTTTCTAACCCAGCATTGGGTGGCGGTGGGGGTTGGTAGGGCGGCCAGGATAAAAAGATTTCGCTCTTTCCGAAGAGGTGCCCTTAGAAGGAAGGCTAAACGGGAAAGGGAAAGTGGTGGGGAGAGAGCAGCGATTTCTCCCTCGAAGGTCCCCTTAGAAGCCTGCCTTGGAAAGGGAAAGTGGGGAGGGGGCAGACATTTCTCTCGAAGGTCCGCTTGGAAAGGGAAAGTGGGGAGGGGGCAGACATTGGAAAGGGAAAGTGGGGAGTGGGCAGACATTTCTCTTGAAGAGAACATTTCTCTTTCCCTTGGAAAGGGAAAGTGGGGAGGGGGAAGAGATATCTCCCTCAAAGGTCCTCTTAGAAGGCGGAAAGGGAAAGTGGTGGGGAGGGGGCAGAGATTTATCCCTCAAAGGTCCCCTTGGAAGCCTGCCTTGGAAAGGGAATGTGGGGAGGGGGCAGACATTTCTCCCCCTCAAAGGTCCCCTTGGAAGACTGCGTTGGAAGGGGAAAGTTGGGGGAGGGGCGCTGTATTTGCAAGACAGGTCCTAGGTCGAGACAGTCCCGCCCACCCGGAGCGAAAGCAGCAGGTCGGGATGTTTTCACCTTAAAGCTCCTATTTTGCGAACCTTCTACGTTAAGGGACTAAAACGGTCCGGGGGTTTAGCTGCATCTGCCGGCAGGGGAGCGCAGCCAGTGACATCGACACGGGAGGGATGAAAAGGAAACTGGACGGGGCTGAATTCAGGCAACACCCCCACCCCCCACCCCCAGGCCCTGGTGGGGTTTGCGTGACTGTGGCTTCGCACGCCTTGTGCATCCATGCATGGCTGAGCAGCTGAAAAAGACGTTGCTTTCTCCCATCTGGCTGTAAAAAGTTCGATCGGGGAAGAAAATGGGACACTGGCACTTCGGAGGTTCGGCTGTAGAGAAACGCACAACGTTCAGTAACGGGGTTCTTTCTGCTGCTCGAGGCTACATTCCTAAGTGAACAGAGGCGTGAGAGCTTTTCAGGAGTTTTAAGGAGCGACGTGGCTGCTTTAAGAAGCCTGGTTTGCCCTTTAAAACAGCTGTCGGGATTAGTTGTCAGAAGTGATCCTTCCCACACCATCCAGCCGGAATTCATTCTTGGATGAGAAGCAGAACCTTGTCTTCCTCAAGGGGGGGGGAGGCATAGCCCAGTTGCCTTTTTCCCCCTTTCTTTCAAAAAGGTGGTTCTTTTGAAAAAGCACCTTTGAGACAACCATGACCTGGATGACTGAGAATCTCCATAAACACTCCTTAAACAGTCCCTTTCCAAATGAAGACGAAGGCTAAGATTAACAGAGTTGGAAGGGACCTTGTAGGTCATCTAGTCCAATCCCCTGCCCAAGCGGGAGACCCTACACCACTTCTGACAGATGGCAGTCCAGTCTCTTCTTGAAAGCTTCCAGTGATGAAGCTCCCACAACTTCTGAAGGCAACTTCTGTTCCATCAGTTGATTGCTCTCACTCTCAGAAAATTTCTCCTTATTTCCAGGTTGAATCTCTCCTTGTTCAGTTTCCATCCATTATTCTTTGTCTGGCCTTCAGCTGCTTTGGAAAATAGCTTGACCCCCTTCCTCCTCTCTAGGGCAGTCCCTCAAACATAGGAAGACTGATATCCTGTCTCCCAGTCCTTCTCTTCACTAGACTAGCCATGCCCAGTTCTTGCAACCATTCATCGTATGTTTTAGCCTCCAGTCCCCCAGTCAAGAATGGTCCTGTCCAGGCTAGTAGCCACAAAAAAGACAAAAGAGGAATCTGTGTGACCCCTAAATGGAAGGTTTTGCCACATGACTTCATCTCCACTTTTTGGAGGAAGAAATGGTGGCATCTGGGAGAAGAGAAAGATAGAAAGTCTTAGCTGTGCCAAGCCAAAAGTTAGACTCTGAAGTGAGGTCTTTGTAGATAATACAGTGTAAATGAAAGCAAGATCTACAAGGAAAATGTTAACCATAACTGTGCACTGAAGAATAAGCCACTATTTTCTTTAATCTGGGCAGAAGTTTACATTTGAGCCTCCCACCACCAATTAGCAGGGCTATAATATACCTTCAATTATCAGGGTTTTTTTCCCTCCCTTTGCTTAATTACAAACTTAAGAAATTATACTTTAACTGCGTAAATACTCAGGTGCAATAATGATTACTCATCATGAAATATTTAACCGGCAAATTAGGAAAAAATGGCTTTGCACTAACGACAGTTGCCCTGTTTCAGCAATACCAAAACAGAAGCTCAAGGACTAGAAAGGGCTGGAAGGGATCTCGAGGTCTTCTAGTCCAACACCATCAAGAAAGACTGTATACCATCAAGAAGGAAGAAGAAGAAGAAGAAGAAGAAGAAGAAGAAGAAGAAGAAGAAGAAGAAGAAGAAGAAGAAGAAGAAGAAGAAGAAGAAGAAGAAGAAGAAGAAGAAGAAGAAGCAACATCCCGTTGTCTCCTGAAAAAACACTTTTGGGACAACCATGACCTGGATGACTGAGAATCTCTACAGACGTTTAACTATACAATTTGGGATGAACACCCTTTGAATGATGTGGGAGTAGGAATGGATTTCCAGAGGGGAAAATTGCAGACTGCAGGAACCAGGAGCACAACTCAGGTGACCCTGAGGACACAGATAAACCTCCAAGTGCTTCACCGACTCTCTAAAAGGATGCAAATGACCAGCTATCTGCAAGGAATATAAATCCTTCCATTCCCCACCATCCTGTCAAGAGCCGAAGAAGCTTCTTGGATGAGAAGTGAAACATCTCCAAAGAAAACACAAGAAAGTCCAGTTGCCTCCTGAAAAAGCACCTTTGGGACAACCATGACCTGGATGATTGAGAATCTCTACAGACTCCAATGATGGAGCACCCACAACTCTGAGAAGGCAAACTATTCCATTGATTAATTGTTCTCACTGCCAGGAAGTTTCTCCTTAGTTCCTAGTTAATTCAGAACTCCTCAAAATAAGAGGGAATGGTGAGGCAACACCCTCTTTGCTAGTGGGAACCCAGAGAAGTTTTCCATGTGGCTGTTAACTCAAAACCTGTTAACCTTCTCATTACGTTTCCCCAAAGCTGAACTCAAGCTTCCTATGTGCAAAGAACAATTCATTTTTCTTTGTTTGAAAAATACAGGTTACTAAACCTTCATGCCCAAAATAGAGTCCACATATGCCAATTCTCATCTCAGTGGCTGCCAGTCTCTTTCCAGATCAAGATGGTGGTTTCAATTTTTAAAGCCCTAAATGTCTTAGGTTCAGGGTACCTGAAGAAGCATCTCCCTTAAGCATCTTAAGATCATCCAGTGAGTTCTCTGGGTCCCCATTGAAGGATTTGGCTGGCATCCAAACCAACATCATTTTGGTACCAAGGGGAAACTCTCTGTTTTCCCTGCCTTTTGTTTGCATCTTAATGCATTTCAATTCATATTGTTTTACTTGCTGAATGAATGCCATGCAGCTGCCTAATTTATATGGCGTATCTATTTTGCATCTTACTGTATACATTTTTATCCCGATTGTATTTTCAGTGTACCTCTGTGAGGATGGGGCAGTTAAACATTTGCAATAAATAAATCCATTTTGAAACATTCTGAATCCAAGGACTTTGCCCTCTTGTTAACTGTACAACAGATTGAACATTTTAAGCGCAGTTTGAAAATGTGTTTGCCTCTAAAAGGACTCTTGGCAATGTTTAAGGAAACCCCTTTTCTCCATGTGCAATTAAGAATTTTTGTTTGTTCTGCCCCACCACAACATTTAGTTAAAGCATCATCCTTCCCCTCCCCCATAAATGAATCATGCCAAAACAATGAGGCTATAAAATGCCTGTCCTTGTTTTCCTTCTGGGTCATGGTTGAAAGCTGTTCTGATTTTTGAGACTGCAATCATTCCAAGGAACAGGATTGGGTGTCTCCTCTGATCCTGCTTCATCACTTTTAGTATCTCACCAACCAGCAAGGAGAACATCCACCCATGAAGCACCGTAAGCACAATTAAAGCTCCAGGAATCTGCAGGTTTGCTAAAATGGCTTTTTCTGCCCCACTCCCATCCCAGCATATCCCTGTTTAAAATACATTTGGGAAGATGCCAGGACAAAAATGGAACAGAGAATAAAAGAGGGAGACCTATTGAGATAGTGCAATTGACTAAGTCCATGGAACTAAAACTGGCTGTCAGAGCGTTTACAGTGTGACTACTATTTTGAGACAACACAGGAGCAAAATACAGGACACAGAGATTTTGTCATTACAAACAGTGGTTTGTATACAAGACTTCTATATACAGACATACACATGGTAGGCACATACCAGGCAAGCAATCAATCTTCAACTCTACATGGAGAACTATAATGCAGATAGAACACAACGAGGAGAGTGATACACGAGGAGAGAGAGAAAGAGAGAGAGGGAGAGGGAGAGAGAGAGAGAGGCGCCCTCTCATGGCCTCTCTTATATAGACAGCTTCCTAAAGCGGCAATAACCCTGCTGACTCATCCTCAGTCTTAAAGCAGCAAGAACCTTGCTGACTGTTCCTGGTCCACAGCCTTACAGCGGCTGGTCAACTTTAAATCATCATTACCCTGACACTGGCTAATAGTGGGCAACCTTTAGAGTGAGAGAGTAGTCATTGAAACTGGAAAAAAAAATACTAGGAAAATTGACCAAAAGACCTGAAAAAGAAGTTCAACATCCTTCATAATTTTCTAGAGATTGCAGTGAAGAAAAGTAGACATTACACTTTTAAAAAACTTTCCTGATGCCAATTAAGAGTTCTCTTGATACAGAATGCCCCTTCTTTCCCCCAGTAAAAATAGTGCTCTGGTACTTTTGAAGTGTGGTTAAATGGAATTGGAACATGCATCTCCTCTTCCTGAAATACAATAGTAACAGAGTTGGAAGGGACCTTGGAAGTGTTCTAGTTCTAGTCCAACCCCCTGCTCAGGTAGGAAACTCTATACCAGAGATGGCTAACCTTTTTGCCGTCACGTGTCAAAAGTGGGGGGAGCGGGGGGCAGTCGCGCACCCACGTGCCCACACCATTTAATGCCCCCGCGCATGCGCGCTCCCCCTGCTTTTGGCACGTAACGACAAAAAGGTTACCAGTGGGCCCGGTAGGCCTGTTTTTCACCCTCCCCAGGCTCCAGAGGCTTTCTTGGAGCCTGGAGAGGGCAAAAACTGCCTTCCCCACTGCCCCGGAGGCCCTCTGGAGGCCAGAAACAGCCCGTTTCCTGACTTCTGGTGGGCCCGGAAGGCCTGAGAATCAGCTGGCTGGCACATGCATGCGTGCTGGAGCTGAACTAGGGCAACGCTCGTGTGCCCACAGATATGGCTCCACGTGCCACTTGTGGCACGCGTGCCATAGGTTTGCCATCATGGCTCTATACTGTTTCAGACACATGGTTGTTCAATCTCTTCTTTAAAAACCTCCAGTGTTGGAGCACCCACAACTTCTGAAGTCATTCGTGGTTTTTCTCTACCTATTTGGAAGGTTGGAGAAACATTGGCTTCAAAATCAGGTGGGGAATGATGATAGATAAAAGTAATTCATGAAGCAATGTGTTAATATAGAGAGATATAGCTGGGGCCGAAGCTAGCTAGTAATTAGAAGGGAGGTGGTAAATCAGCGGTAGGTTTCAATTTTTTTTACTACCGGTTCTGTGGGTGTGGCTTGATGGGCATGGCATGGCTTGGTGGGCGTGGTTGGTGGGCGTGGCAAGGGAAGGATACTGTAAAATCTCCGGTCCCTCCCCAATCCAGGGGAAGGATATGCAAAATCTCCATTCCCACCCCCCTCCAGGGGAAGGTTACTATAAAATCCCCAAGCTGGGACTTGGGAGGCAGAGAATAGATGGGGGCGGGGCCAGTCAGAAGTTTTACTACCGGTTCTCTGAACTACTCAAAACTACTACTACCGGTTCTCCAGAACTGGTCAGAACCTGCTGTAACTCACCTCTGTGGTAAAGACCTCATTTTGAACAACCAGACTGCTTGGTAAGACATGGGAGATTTCATGGAGTTCCATTTGAAGAAATGGACTCTGTATTTGTGGAGTACCAGCTGTTGAAGACATTAGAAAAGTTCTATTTGGCTGCAAACTACTCTGCAGAAAAGGTTGCTTACTTAGATTCCTATTTTAAAAAAAAATAAAAAATATTGGGATACCCATGAAAAATTTTCCTTTTGCAAGGAACAAAACTGTGAATCTTTAGTAAGACCGTACTCTGTTTCAAAGGCCTTTTCAAACAAGACAGAATATTTATATCAAATTGAGGTCAACCGTAAGGTTGACAATTTACTGTAAACATGTCCTATTGATTTTTTGGGGGGAGATATCTATTTGTGTTAGTTTTATATGTTTGATATGGTCAAACAACTAAAGAAAGTTTCTGTTCTGTTCCTAGCACTTTGCAACCACTTCACCGATCACACTCATTGGTCCCACAAGTCTCCTTCAGGATCTCACCTTCAGGATAATGGATAATCATAGATGTTACACAGAGCCAGGGCAGGAAAGTACTGGCTTAAGATAAGAAATATTATTTTTCTTCAGTGCATTTAGGTCTTTCCCCTATGGCTAAGTTGAAGTAGGCGCCATCCATCCTTCAGTCAGCAAAATGCAATACTGGCATCAAATCTGCTGCCTCCGATCTCTACTTTACCTCTGCTCCCAGGAACTGCCAATCACTCCTAAGGTAATGAGTGACAATGCAATACATTTTACCCATTGGGAGCTTATCATTGGACAAAGCTGAAATCAGGAGAAAATACAACCTCAGGATGGACACAGCTAATAGCAACTTAAGGCAGTGTTACATATGTGATCATTGGAGCCTTTTTTTTTTTTTTTTTTACCTTTTAAAAGCATTTTTTTACTATGTATTCACCCAAGCCGGAGGACCGGTAGTAAAAAAATGCTAAAAAAGTAAAAAAAAAAAAAAGATATGACAATCACGCATCACTCAGTTGATTGTCAGAACTTTTTTTTTACATTTTTTACTACTGGTTCAAGCGAACCGGCCCAAACCGGTAGCATTTCACCCCTGATGCTACCTCTTTTTACTGGCATTCCTTACTCCAGGGCGGTTTCTAGAACCTAAGCACCTTCAAGATATACGGACTTCAATTCCCAAAACTATGGGCAATGGCTGGGCTGTGACAAATACAGTCTTGTAATTTCTGGTAAATAGGGCTGGAAACTTGGTCACTAAGCAACATGGTCATAAAGCACAACATCACATGTCTGTGCCAACTTACAATGGCAATTGCAGCTATTTTAGTTGATGCTGTCAGGCAACTCCTACACAGCTATAGGGTCCTGCAGTCACATGAGTTCGATCCTAGGTAGAGGCAGATATTTCTCTCTCTGGGCACCATTGAGAATATAGCTGCTGAAAAAAACTCCGCATTGGCGATAGGAAGGGCATCCGGCCAATAAACACTCAGTTCCATTCAGTTGCCCAGATCCACCCCACAAGGGATTATGGCAGTCGTGAAATCTAAAATTTGTTACTACTGGTTCTGTGGGTGTGGCTTGGTGGTGATGGTGTAATGTGACTGGGTGGGCATGGCCAATTTTTTTTTACTTTTAAAACCATTTTTTACATGTAAAACCATATAAAAAATGCTTTCAAAAGGCTCTGACGATCCCAGCTGAGTTGCCTGATCATCAGAGGGTTTTTAAAAAACCCTTTGCCGACCAGGCAATTCAGCTGGGATCGTCAGAGCTTCGATCGTCAGAGCTTGGCTCGTCAGAGGCATTTAAAAGAAAAAAAAGCCTCTGATGATCGTGCAGCTCAGCTGCGCATGGGGGGCGGGGGCAGGGATTTTTGCTACCGGTTCTCCGAACTGCCCGCCGCCATCGCTACCTACTCGCCCGAGCCGGTCCGAACCGGGAGCATTTCACCCCTGGATTATGGGGTCATTAAAAGACGATGATGATGATGACATTAAGCAAGGACAACCTGTACAGCGGAATGAAATCCATCCAGCTGGAGACACCCCAGATCTGAAAAACCAGTTATGATGCAGCCCATTTTAAGTTAAAAAAAAAAAAAGAATAGATAAAACTCGCATTAGATATAACTCCACTTGTACCAATTTTGGAGTTATGTATTTATTCATTTATTAATAATTTATTTTTATTTATTTTTATTTTATTTATTTGATTTGTATACCGCCCTACTCCCGAAGGACTCAGGGCGGTGAACAGCCAACAATAAAATACATAAATACACAAAATTTAAAAACCCGATAAAATCAAATTAAACTTTTTGGCCCAGACAAATTAAAATACCCCAATAATTTAAAAACAGATTAAAATTTACATGTTTTAAAAAGGGAAGAGATCAGGCCAAGCCTGCTTGATGGAATAAAAAGGACTTCATAATTAAGTTAATTAAGTTACAATTACTGCAGGTTCGAATCTTACCAGGCTCAAGGTTGACTCAGCCTTCCATCCTTTATAAGGTAGGTTAAATGAGGACCCAGTTTGTGGGGGCAGTAAGCTGACTTTGTATAAAATATACAAAAGTATGAAGGCTATTGCTTAACGCATTGTAAGCCGCCCTGAGTCTCCGGAGAAGGGCGGCATATAAATCAAATTAAAAAAAAAAAGTTTATACTCCACCCATCCTGCTATTCATTTTCCTTGAGAAATGGATTGGGGATTTCATTCTGGGATCCTGCTTCAGATTAAAGCCACCATGCCCTCACACTGGAGCAAATAAAACATGTAAAGCAGCTCGAGACACAACATGCTGCTCTTTCTTAATGCTAACACTGATGATTTTCTACCTCACCATTTCATGTGCTTTTAACAGCCAAGACACAACCCTTTTGGGTGTTGTCAGGGTCTTAAAACATAGAATAGTAGTTCAAAGGGACCTTGGAGGTCTTCTAGTCCAACCCCCTGCTCAAGTAGGAGACCCTATACTATTTTAGATAAATGGTTGTCCAGTCTCTTTTTGAAAGCCTCCAGTGATGGAGCAACAAACAACTTCTGGAGCCAAGCTATTCCATTGGTTGATTGCTCTCAACTGTTAGGAAATTCCTCCTTAGTTCTAGGTTTCTTCTCTCCTTAGTTAGTTTGCATCCATTGTTTCTCATCTTAACTTTAGGTGGCTTTAGAAAATAGTTTGACCCCATTGCCTTTGTAGGAGCCCCTCAAATATTGGAACATTGCCATCATGTCCCCCCTAGTGCTTCTTTTCCTTAGCATTGTACAAAATAGCTGAATTCATGAATTCTACAAAGCCATAATTTGTTTGTCTGTTTTAAGTCAAACATAATTAACCAGAATACAGAGCACGCAAAGCTAGAAACAATGGATTACAGATCACAGTCCATTATTCCTTCAGCTTTTTTTTTTTTTTTTTTTTTTTTGGTGACGGACAGAATGATGTTCTTAAAATTAGGGAAGCAGTCCAAATCTGGAGAGCCTCTGAAGAACCAAAGAGAAGCGAGCTTTTAAATAATGAAGAAACTTCAGAAAGCCGGTGGCTTAGAAAATAAGGACTCTATTATCCTCTTAATGGAGGAGCATAATTCCTGTGATGTTACTAGTGCACCCTGCCAAAGGAAAGAATATAGACCTTAAGTTGCAATGCTATACGTTAACTAATTTAGGCTACACACACGTTACACAGGGATAATGTTGATCGCGGAAGTGCTATGTTGTTGGCATCTCTGTAGATATATGATTTTGTTTATTTGGTTCCAGAAAACAACCCATATATATATATTTAAACTCATATTCTGCTGAAAATTTTTGAGAACCTGTGAATTCACTTAGAAAGAATAACAGAAAAGGGAGAAAATGATGCCAAGGTTTTTCAGAGGGGATTGCAAAATCCTGCCCTAGTGGATCAATCAGTGATTGACTGATGGATTGATCGATTGAGTGATTTAACTCGGATGCTGCCCTGACTCCAACTGACACAATAAATACAGGTAGTCCTCCACTTATAACAGTTCATTTAGGGACTGTTTGAAGTTACAATGGCACTGGAAAAAGTCACTTATTAACGATTTTCACACTTATGACCGTTGCAGCATCCCCAAGGTCATGTGATCAAAATTCAGAGGCTTGGCAACTGACTCATATTTATGATGGTTGCAGTGCCCCAAGGTCATGTGATCCTCTTTTACGACCCTTCTGACCAGCAAAGTCCATGGGAAAGCCAGATTCACTTAACAACCATGTTACTAACTGAACAACTTCAGTGATTCACTGGGACAAGAAAGATCATAAACTGCGGCAAAACTCACTTAACAAATGCCTTATTTAGCAAAAGAAATACCGGGCTCATTAAGGGTCATACGTTGAGGACTACTTGTAGCATAAAAACAGCAGAATTTAAAAAACAACAACAACCAAGTACAAAAAATAATTGGTAAAATCATGACAAGCTGGCAATCCAGGAACAAAGCAATCTGTCAGGGGTTTGACAGATGCCCTAATTAAATCATGAGCCTCGAGCCAAGCTTCAAAAGAAATCCAGTTATTTATTAGGAGCCCTTATTAGGACCCAGTTTGTGGGGGCAATAAGCTGACTTTGTATAAATATACAAAGGAATGAAGGCTATTGCTTAGCGCATTGTAAGCCGCCCTGAGTCTCCGGAGAAGGGCGGCATATAAATCAAATTAAAAAAAATAAAAAAAGAAGACTCAACTATTTTATTTGTCTTCGCTACGGCCCTGTGGACATATAACAGCTAAAGCTTCCCTGAATAAAGTTCAGCTCCAGCAACAAGACAAGTGGACTTAGCCAAGATGCATTTCCAACTTCCTTAGTCTACTTTAAAACTTGGAGATTTACAGAGTGTCTCGTCTAATTACACATCATGTCAAGCCCAACTTGGCTGTTTTGAGATCAGCTGGTGTCAGCTAGAGGTTTGCACCTAGCTATATTTGTGGGAACGTACTTAACTTCAGGGTCAAAGGGTGCAAATTGCTAGTCTGTTGCTTTGTAGAACTTGGGTATTTCCTGTCTCCAGTAATGGAATAGCATAGACTTGGTTACACTTGGTTAGACTTGGTTATATAGTTCATGGTTCTTAATAAACAGCAACCCATCAATGTGTTTAGGAGCGCACGATAGAATTACGGCATGTTTACACTGTGCTATTGCTGATTGAAAAAGACATAGTGACTTAATTCATTTTTTTTTAAAAAAAAAAGAAAAAATAAAGCATGATTTGAGCCATAATTGAGCCAATTATTTAATAATTTTAATTATTTTTAAATTTTGTCTGTCTTTGTGCTTTTAATCAGGCTGTACACCGCCCTGAGTCCTTCGGGAGAAGGGCGGTATAGAAATAAAATAATAATAATAATAATAATTATTATTATTATTATTAGTAGTATTAGTATTAGTATTAGTATTATTAGTATTATTATTAGTATTATTATTAGTATTATTATTAGTATTATTACTATTATTATTATTTGGAAGCTGCAATGAATATTATTCTCCCTACGTAGGGTAGATCAGGAAATCAACTGCTCAGGAAGGCAAAATCTACCTTTCTTGAGATTGACCATAATAACAAAATTTTGCTTGTCCCATTGTGCTGTTCTTCTTCCCCCTTCTTATGCTCCTGTGAATTAGGAAGGTGTCTACTCCTCAGTGACTTCTGTAAGTGAGACCGTTTTTCAGGCTTTCGTCATCCTGTTGCCTAGGAAGCAGTTCCTGCATATCTCTATTAAGGTCATCTTCCTTAGGTTCTAAAGCTCATCTGTCTGGAACCCACACTGCATATCGGACATTAATACAATTGAACATGTCCAGAAATATTTCACAAGAAGAGTCCTCCACTCCTCTGCTCGTAACAGAATACCTTATGCCACCAGACTTGAAATTCTGGGCTTAGAAAACTTAGAACTATGCCGCCTTTGGTATGACCCAATTGCAGAAAATATGATAGCAACAGAGCGGTCAATGCTTGGAATGCACTACTTGACTCTGAGGTTTCATCCCAAAACCCCAAAAATTTTAACCTAAGACTGTCTACTGTTGACCTCACCCCATTCCTAAGAGGTCTTTAAGGGGCGTGCACCAGCATGCCTACTGTCCCTGTCCTATTGTGTCAGATGTAAATGCCTTATTCCCTAATGTGTAAATAATGTATATATGGGATATCAGGGGTTAACTTATTCTTTGACTCTTAATGTATTCATAATTCACCACTCCCACTCTTGGCTCCACCCTTTGTATATATAAGGAGCCACCTTCACCATTTTCTTGGCTTCTATCTGTGAATATTCAGTGAATATAGAATGCCTATTATAATTAAAGAGAAATATATTTAAACCTCTAACTCTTATTACTATTATTGAGTCTGATCCTGAAAATATTGCAACAAGCTGGTAGCAGAGGATGGTTAATTGACTCAATAAATACCTAAAAATGTCTAAGAAAGATAGACCCAACACCAGGGCCTACAACAAAGAAATAGAAACTGAACAAGAAATAATCAACGAATCCACAAACGCGATTTCGAGAGAATCCGAAGAATACACCACTGAAGAAGAAGAATTAATAAATGAAAATGATGGCCAGGAGGAAATCGAAATAGAAAATAACGAACTCAGGTCAGAGATATTGAAGTTATTAAAAAGCCAGAAGAATGATGAAAGCCTCATCGTGAACCTCCAAAAGATGCTGAAGAACAGCGGAGCAGCGAGAGAGAAAAACATCGCTAAAGAGAAACCCAAAGACCAAAAAACTGTGAGTGATATGACTACAGAGAAAGTCGTTATGAAAAAGAAAAAATGTGATCCCGCGCGAAATTTTGAATGGCAGCCATCTTGGTTTCAACAAGCCTCCAAAGTGAGCGAAGCAGAGCCAATCAAAATGCTCAGTTCAAAATTTCTAGCGCGAAAAACGTTATCAGACAACGAAAGTGAAAAGGAGGATTCAAACTCTTCGGAAGAGCCAGAATCAGAAAGTGAAGACGACCTAACGAAATCCCAAGTAAAGTCAGCTATGAAGACGCTTTTTGCTGCATTTGGGCCAAAATTAAAAATTTCCAAAGCGCCAACGAAGAAGCAAGCGAACAAGCCGATACTTCAAGACCTGCACGCTCCCATCCTGACTTCGAGAGCGACGACGCCCGAGCCCAGAGAGCCATGTCGATTCCGCCCTACACCGCAGACCGAAGCAAGTGCCAACGCACCCAAAAGAAAGAGAAGAACAGTCGCCGCCATCAGAACTCCTAAGACCGAGCCAGAGACCGACTCGTCTGAAGAGGAGCGGAGCGAGCGAGCTACAATGGAGAGAACCTTCCACGACGACGCCAAAGAAGAAATGAACAACGCGCATGTGCGAAACTACGTAGACGGTCCGGAAAGACTTGAACTGGCCAGAGAACCGCGCAGACTCGTTGCGAGCATCCCCATGCCGTTTTGCAATTTCCTACACTTGCGAGACCACGGACTACCTCAGGTTGTAAGTAATGGACAAAATAATGTGGGAAACTTACCCAGTGACTTCCCAAAACTTAGGGTTGATGGCATTAATTTGCAAGAATGGTATCAACAGCTCCAGGTTGTCTTTATGAAAGAAAATTTACTATTTTTTATCACTAGTCCCCCAAGAAGACCTTGGACTTTAAAAATAGATTGTTTACACCATAAGGCATTTTTCTTAATAATATCTAGCGTGTCTCCTGCAATGTATCATAGCATCAAACCAAATCTAACTGTTTCAGAAATAATTCAATGCATGTTTAATTTGTTTCACAGCGATAGTGTAGCTACCACCACAAGAATGTCTAAGGACTTCTTTTCTTCCAGAGTAAAACCAGGGGTTTCCATAAGTGAGCATTTAATATCTTTAAACAAAATAAGAGCTGAGCTGCATTTGAGGGGGGAAGTGATTTCAGATCAAACAATGAAAAGTGTTATTATCAACTCACTTGATTCATCATGGGATAGTTTTATGTCACACTTAGACACCATCAATCTAGGATATTTATCAATAGAAAGTTTGTCTAACAAATTGATAGCAGAAGACAATTCAAGAAAAAATCGTTATAGCAATCACACAGAACACAAATCTTTTAGGAAGGTAGCTTTCCAAGAAAAATATAATGAAACTTTTAAATGCCACAATTGTGGGTCCAGGGAACACAATAGAAGAGATTGTCCCAAAATTTCAAAGGAAAGACATAGGTCAGAATATAGGAATAAATACAATTATAGACAGTTTTCCACAGATAGACATAAATATAGAAGCCCACCAAATTACAGAGAAAGTAGAGGGGGCAGAGAAAATTCAAAAGAGAGAAAATCTGGTTCACTGAATGGACTAAATAAACAAGACAGCACTAAAACGCAACAAAATGAGAACAATAATTGGCTTATTGATTCTGGGGCAACTAATCACACCACTAATAACAAAAATATATTGTCTTCATTTACAGAAGATAAGTTTGTAATAAAGGTAGCTAATCAAGAAAAAGTTCAAGTATTAGGCAGAGGGAATGTGACCTTGCCTGGTCTAGGAAAAATAGAGGGGGTATTGTTAATACCAGAAATACCTCATAACATACTAAGTGCCATAAAACTAAGCAGAGATTCTGACATCAATATAGTTTTCTCAAAGGGAAAAGCAACTTTAGAGAAGAATAAAACAAATGTAGGCACTGTGATGATTAAAGGAGGCCTACCCTATCTGATAACAAAAGAAAGATGGTTACATAACATTGATTCAAATATGGAAGATTGTATTGAGGCAGATGATGAAAATATTAGTAACAGTGACAATGATGAATGTAAAATATCTCATGATCACACAGATACACACAATGAGAAGAAACCAAAAATAGGTAAACCAATTCATGACGAGTGTGCTCACATCTTACATAGGAAGTTAGGACATGCAAGTTTTCCTGTAGTACAAAAAATGACTGAACACGCAGAAGGTGTCAAAATAAAAAATTGTGAAAATTATTTGGAATGCTCAGTATGTAAATCTACTAAACTAAAAACTAGTCCCAGGCCAAAAAAATCCACCAGATCAACTAACAAAATTTTTGACTTAGTACACATGGACTTAGTTGGCCCATTAACTCCATCAATCACTTATAGAAAACGTTACTTCCTAACAATAGTAGACGATTACAGTCGCTATGGTTTTGTTTACACATTGAAACACAAGGATGAAACCTTTCAAAAATTTAAGGAATTTTACAAACGCATAGAAACACAACATAATATCAGAATAAAACAAATTATGACAGATAGGGGATGTGAATTCATGTCTAAAGAATTCTCCCAATGGTTAAAGGATAGAGGAATGCTACATTACACGTCTAGTCCATTTTCTGCGTTCCAGAACGGGATTGTAGAGAGAAAGAATTCCACATTACAAACCATGATTAGGTGCACATTAGAGGATGCTGGTTTAGGCAAACAATTTTGGTCAGAAGCCTTACATTATTCAAATTACACTCAAAATAGAACCTGGTCCAGTATTGTGAATAAGACACCATATGAGGTGATGTATAATAGGAAACCAAAATTAGCACACATGCACATATTTGGGGTCACTGCAGACGTACACATACCTAAACAGTTGAGAAGAAAGGGAGAAAACGTATCCAGAAGACTAAGATTTATGGGATATGAAACTGGCACCAAAGGGTACAGATTCATTGATAATAATAACAAATTTATAGTTTCCAGAACAGCTGTGTTCCATGAACAGGCCAACTGGTCTAAATTACATCTTAATGAAATATTTCCAAATAAATGCAAAGATACAAAATCTCGTGAGGAAGGGACAATAGAAAATCAAAATATCAACAAAAATAAAAACAAAACCAAAACATGGACAAATAGTCAACACAAAATAAAGACAGACACATTAACAAAAAAGGAAGCAAGATATTTGCATGACTACCATAGCAAACCTGAAAGAGCTATTAGGAACAACAGAAATCAAATACCAAATAAATACAGAGATTACATAATGCATATGGATGGTGAACAAATAACACCTAATACATATGAGGAAGTATTAAAACTCCCTCGTGAAGAAAAGGAAAAATGGGAACTAGCTATGAAAAAAGAGATGGAAAGTTTGCAAGGATTAAATGTATTCACACCTGCGATTGCACCTAAAGATAAAACAATTATTGGTACCAGGTGGATTTATAAAATTAAGAACCTAGAAGGAGGCAATACCCTATACAAAGCTAGATTGGTTGCACAAGGTTATGCACAAAAATATCCGGAGGACTATACTGACACGTACTCCCCCACAGTAAGAACAGAGAGTGTTAAAACAGCTCTAGTAGTAGCATCCGCACTCAATCTTGATGTATTTCAATATGACATACAGACTGCGTATCTACACGCAAAACTAGATAAGGAAATATATGTAAGAGCACCTCACAGTCAATACACTAATAAAAATGAAATTTGGCTATTGAACAAGAGTTTATACGGATTAAAGCAATCTGGCAAAAGATGGTACGATTGCTTGGTAAAAGTACTTAAGACCATGGATTTCAACGCTACCACTGCTGATAACTGTTTCTTTGTCAAAAAGAGTGATGATTACATTGAATTTGTATTGATTTATGTAGATGATATTTTATATATAGGAAAACACAAAGAGAGAAGAGAAATCTTTGTAAACAAGCTAAATGAACATTTCTCGTTGAAATCTCTAGGTAAAGTAAACAAATACCTTGGTGTACAAATTAACAAAACTAGAAGGGGATTCAAACTTACTCAGAAAGATAAGATTATTGAACTTCTAAACAAATGCAATTTAAACAATGCCAAACCCTGTGACACTCCTATGCAAACTGATTTCCTTAGAAATACTGATGAATCTTCCCCTGAATTCAAGGATAATACATTTTATAGATCAGTCATAGGTTCACTTCTTTATATATCTAATTGGACCAGGCCAGATATTGCATTACCACTCAATTTATTATCAAGGCACGTTAGCAAACCAACAATGTATCACTGGGAAGCTGTCAAAAGAATTTTAAGATATCTGAAAAGTACATTAGACTTTTGCCTAGTATTAGAACCTAGTGATAATAAAGAACCAAAACTTACATGTTATGCAGATGCGGATTGGGCTGGAGATATATCATGCAGAAAAAGTACTTCTGGTTATATTTTTCTGTTAAATGACTGTCCAGTTTACTGGTACACTGGTAAACAAGAACTGGTAGCCACTTCAACCACAGAAGCGGAATATGTTTGTTTATCCAAAGCTGCAAATAACCTTGTATGGTTTAATGATTTAATTTCAGATGTTTGGAAAAAACCTGCTTTGCCTTTTGTTATGCATGAAGACAATAAAGCAGCCATTGAAATATCTAGATCCGATGCCATTGGACAAAGATCCAGGCATATAGATATAAAATTTAAGCATGTGAGACAATTGTCTCAAGATGGATTTATCAAAGCAGTGCATTGTGATACCTCTGAACAATTAGCTGACATATTGACGAAGCCTTTACCTTCTAAACAGCACAAATACTTAACTTCCAAATTGTATGTCTTATATTGTCCTGAATCTGAATGTAATTGGTGTTGTATAGCGAACCGGCATTTAGAGGGGGATTTGTCAGATGTAAATGCCTTATTCCCTAATGTGTAAATAATGTATATATGGGATATCAGGGGTTAACTTATTCTTTGACTCTTAATGTATTCATAATTCACCACTCCCACTCTTGGCTCCACCCTTTGTATATATAAGGAGCCACCTTCACCATTTTCTTGGCTTCTATCTGTGAATATTCAGTGAATATAGAATGCCTATTATAATTAAAGAGAAATATATTTAAACTTCTAACTCTTATTACTATTATTGAGTCTGATCCTGAAAATATTGCAACATATTGTTTCTTCTATTTGTACCTATTTTATGTATCCAATCCATTGACAAAAATAAATAGATAGATAGATAGATAGATAGATAGATAGATAGATAGATAGATAGATAGATAGAGGATTGAATTCATACAATGTACTGGTGACGTGGCATAAATTTTGCAGAGGCCTGGATAGGACCAAATGAGACACTAAGCCCAAGCAGGATGGAGTTTCTGCTGGTCTATCCAGATTTTTTTATCACGAATTCCCTGACAATGAGAACAATTAACCAGTAGAACAGGTTGCCTTTGGAAGTTGTGGGTGTTCCATCACTGGATGTTTTTTAAGAAGAGACTACAAAAACCATTTGTCGAGAATGGTAGAGGCAGTGGTGGTATTCAGCTGGTTCCAGCCAGTTCGGATGAACCGGTTGTTAAATTGCTGCTGGCCCCGCCCCTTCCTGCCTCACCCCTTGCAGGAGTCTCTACGCGCCCTGTTTTTGCTTCCGGGAGGCTGCAGGGAAGCCTACTAGGTCCAAAACGGGGCATGGGGGGTGCGCCCTCCTGTAGCCTGTTTTTGCTCCCAGGGGGGTGCAGGAGGCTGAGTGCAGCCTGTCACATCCCCTGGCCACGCCCACCATGGTCACGCCCAGTCATTCATTAGCCAGTCATTAGGGCAGAGAACCGGTTGTTAAATTATTTGAATCCCACCACTGGGTAGAGGGTCTTCTGCTTTTGCTGTTGGTTGTACTAGAAGATCCCCACGGTCTCATCCAAAACTGTTATTCTGTTATTTTCCTTGCAATGTGTTTTCTCACTGAAGTGGACTGCCTCTGAAGGAGCATATAGACCAGTGATGGTCTATGTTTTTTGTCATTGCGTGCCAGGAGGGGGGAGGGGGAAGTTTGCGTGCATGTGTGCCCACGCCCATAATTCTATGCCCTGCGCATGCACATGCAACCCCCCCCTTCCACCCTTCCACCTTCCACCCTTCCACCCTTCCACCCTTCCACCCTTCCACGTGCTCCTGGCACATGATGGCAAAAAGGTAGGCCCGTTTTTCTTTCTCACCTGGCTCCAGATCCTCTCTATGCATCTGGGGAGGGCGAAAACAACCTTCCCCACCCGCTTGGAGGCTCTCCGGAGGCCTAAAACGGTCCATTTCCCAACTCCCAATTGGACAGGAAGTGACTTTTTTTGCTGTCCCCAGCCTCCAGAGCCTCTCTAGGAGTCTCATAGTCTCATAGTGCCATAGGTTTGCCATCACAGATATAGACTTAGAAGTGTTTGTGATTATTGGTGATTGGCAGATGGAAGCTATGGTCAAAAGGGTTTTTGCAAATAGTTGCTTCACTGCTAGTATCATTGAGACCGTACAATGGAGGTTTAAGCCTTCATCACTTCTTGACTAGTCTACTCCAGTGGACTCCAGCTGCAACGCCTTTTGAAAGCCATTCAGAAACCGCATTAGTGCAAAACGCAGCTTTTCCAAGCCGCATTTGGTTGAACAATTTGTTTGCACTGTCTTCATATTTTTATGCCTTTAAAACAAATTACAAATTTATTTCACACTTTGAATTTAGTTATATCAATTTCTCTGTTCAGTTTTGTTACGGTTTGCTTTATTCATGTTTCATTATCGCCATTATTAGAATTGCACCTTGTGTAGTTGTAACTTGGATTACGTATTGGTCCTTTTAATTTATTCATATTTATTGTGGATGTTTTTATCCCTTACGGATGTTTTTATTGATCGTTTTGTCAACCTCTGTGATTCTGTACTGATTTGGCAGCATATACATCACATTGGCAAATCTAAACAGCATACTAAAAAGCAGAAACATCACCCTGCCAACAAAAGTGTGTATAGTCAAGGCGATGGTTTTCCCAGTTGCAATGGATGGCTGTGAAAGTTGGATCATAAGGAAGGCTGAGCACCAAAGAATTGAAGCCTTTGAACTCTGGTGCTAGAGAAGACTCCTGCGAGTCCCTTGGACTGCAAGGCCATCAAACCGGTCAGTCCTAGAGGAGATCAACCCTGACTGCTCTTTAGAAGGCCAGATCCTGAAGATGAAACTCAAATACTTTAGCCACCTAATGAGAAGGAAGGACTCACTGGAGAAGAGCGTAACGCTGGGAACAATGGAGGGCAAAAGAAGAAGGGGACAGCAGAGAACGAGGTGGCTGGATAGAGTCACTGAAGCAGTCGGCGTGAGCTTAAATGGACTCCAGGGGATGGTAGAGGACAGGAAGGCCTGGAGGAACGTTGTCCATGGGGTCACGATGGATCGGACACGATTTTGCAACTAACAACACATCGCAATCAACAACACATTGCATGATGTGCTAAACCAAGTCAAAGAAAATACATGAGAACTTTTAAACAGTGTTTAAACCCAGGCAGTGTTATTCTAAATTTTATTACAAGGGAGGGGAAAAAGGGACACAAGTGGTGTTCTGTATTTTCTCCATTATTTTTCAAGTGGTAGCAAAACTTTCTATAAAGAAAAAGTGATAATAACCCTTCCCACTTTCTCTTAATAGCACAATAGCCCTTTGAACACGATTCTGAAAATTTAGCCTCATTCCATAATGGAGGCCAGCTCACCACACAGATCTCAGGAAAGCAAAGAAAAATAGGTAAATAATTCAGGCCTTTCTGTGGTCTTCATCTATTATTCTGCCTTTTAGTGCACAGGTAAAATACTGACAGAATCCTGCAAAAACAGCTTAGATGATTAGCAATGGGGAGAATTCAGTTTGGTTTTAATTTTCATGCAAACCATTCGTACGTTTTCAAAATCACCCAATTTTTTTTTTTTTAAAAAAAGTAAATAAATAAAACTAAAAGACTATTTGGAATCCTCGCTTCTTTGAATTTTGCAACAAGAGTGTGCCAATCAGGATCAGAACCAAAATGTGTCAAGGAAAATTCTGAACAAAAAATGAATATATTGGTGAAAAGAGGAAAAACACCAAGATCAGAGAGTGCCAAGGACTCCAGAGTCCTCGTCCTCCTCCTCTCATTTTCTTTCTCCTCCACTCTGTAAACTCCACTCCCTCTTAGCACTGATGATGTTATTTAGTTGGGTCATGAAATGCCTGCAAGAAACCACCAAGCTCAAAGAGCACCAAACCTTGAACTACAAATACTTGCGGGACCGCCTGCTACCACCAATAGCCTCCCACCGGCCAGTACGCTCCCATAGAGAGGGGCTCCTCCGGGTGCCGTCGGCCAAACAATGCCGACTGGCGGCCCCCAGGGGGAGAGCCTTCTCTGTGGGGGCACCTACTATCCGGAACGAGCTCCTCCCAGAGATACGGAGGATCCCGGATCTGCGCACCTTCCGTCGCGCTTTAAAGACCTTATTATTTCACCAGGCGGGCCTGGCCTAATTTTCTCCCTCTTTTATAAAAGATTTTTAATTTTTAAATATCTTTTAGTATTTTATATATTCAATTTTAAAATTTGGTTTTAAATAGTTTGGGGTTTTAATTTGTCTGGGCCAAAATTATTTAATTTGATTTTAATTCTACTTTTAAATTTTGTATGTATGTGTTTTATTGTTTGGCTGTGCACCGCCCTGAGTCCTTCGGGAGTAGGGCAGTATAGAAATAAAATAAAATAAATAAATAAATAAATAAATACTCTCTTCTATTGGTAAAATGGACTTTTCCCAACATAGGTGTCACGAAATTAGTAATCAGCCATTTAATGAAAGTAAAATAAAAACGATTGAGATATGCAATGATTTTGGAATGTAGATGTCAGCACTTCAACCTGCATTTACTCTAGTGCTGACATAAGAAGGAGAAGTGAAGGCGTCTGGAAAGGGAGGGCTGACTTTTCACCTACTTATTTTCCCTGAAGATAATGTTTCCGAGGAGATGAGATGGGAGGGGGGAATTCTTTGAGTTGGAGTAGATTAGGTGTAGAATGACTTGGAAGATGGCCAATGAGTGCAGGGGAGTGGGGAACGGAAAGGGACGGTTTTGGGGCTGGACGTCAGTGTTGGCTTCGTTTGGAGTCAGGTTAGGATGTCATGCTCAATAAAAAGAAGTTTTTTCTTCAAAGATTCTGTTTGAAATGCATTTTATTCGAGACGACCACAAAACTTGACAGTAAGGCTGATCCAAAAAAATATATATATCTTCCATATATTTTTTTTCCTTTGAATTAAATGGCATTTCTTGGTAATAAAATAAGAAACTTGAATATGTAAGGAGAAATACCTTGAGAATATTCTTCTGGCATGTAGATGGTAAAAGTGTAAGTGCTTAGAAAAAATATTTTCCTTATTTATTTTTTCCCCACTCTTCTTCCTATTTTTTTTTTTAATTTGATTTATATGCCACCCTTCTCCGGAGACTCAGGGCGGCTTACAATGTGCTCAGCAATAGCCTTCATCCTTTTGTATATATATATTTATACAAAGTCAGCTTATTGCCCCCACAATCTGGGTCCTCATTTCACCTACCTTAGAAAGGATGGAAGGCTGAGTCAACCTTGAGCCTTGGCGAGATTCGAACCTGCAGTAATTGCAGGCAGCTGGTCTTAATAACCAGCTTAATAACAGGGTGCCTTAGACCACTGTACTACCAAGGCTCTTATTGCTGGTACTTTATTTTATTTCTGTGTTTATCAAATTTATATGGCTGCCCATGTCAAAAAAAGTGACTCTGCATAGTGTACAACAATGAAGTAAAACATGCCGTATTTTTCAGAGTATAAGACGCACCTTAGTTTTTGGGGAGGAAAATAAGAAAAAAGCTGATTGGCAGGTGGATCGGCCTCCCGGAATACCCCCAATCAACTGTTCCCAGAGGTGAATTTTAGCAACAGGTTCCTTGGTTGTGAGCTCTGTGCCTTGCTTTTTCTTCTGCCTCTGAAAGCCTCCAAAACAGAGCTTCAGGGAAAAAAAAGGCTTTTTTTATGAAGCTCTGTTTGGAGCTTTTTTTCTGACGCTTCTTTCAGAGGCTTTTTTTCTGACGCTTCTTTCAGAGGCTTCTATTCTGAAGGACTATCTGTACTCTGTTCAATCGCCTTTCTTTGATATTGGTATGTAGATTAACCTCTTCCGATCTGTTGGTTATTGTGTCATTCTCCAGATTTGTTAGCATAGTTTGGTTAGAACCTTTACTGATTCTTCTTTTGTTGCTTGCCATATTATTTTAGATAAAAGCCTTTCAGAGGCTTTTTTTTCCTGAAGCTTCTTTCAGAGGCTTCTTTCAGCCTCTGAAATCTCTGTTTGGGAGGCTGGGCAGGGCTACATTCAGAGTATAAGATGCACCCAGATTTTCACCCTCTTTTTTGGGGGAAAAAGGTGCGTCTTATACTCCGAAAAATACAGTACATACATTCATACATACATACATACATGTGTGTGGACATGGACACACACACACACACACACACACACACATACAGTGATTATTAAAATTTTAAAAACTAAGGCACAACATAGAGTGAATATTAACTGCAATAATGGAATTACTACACAATGGTGTGATACACAGAGTGTTTTAAAGGTTTTAATACTTAAGAGATGCTGCTGCAGTTCTAAATTAACCAGCCACAATTTTGTTTGGAATTGGGATGATGTAACACAGTTTTCTGCCCAATGTCTTAACCAAACTGAACATATGTACAGAACAAAATTAAGATAAATTTTCCTCCATGAACATAAACAATTCTCTGCACATCA
Organism: Pantherophis guttatus; assembly: GCF_059756535.1. Classification (NCBI taxonomy): domain Eukaryota; kingdom Metazoa; phylum Chordata; class Lepidosauria; order Squamata; family Colubridae; genus Pantherophis; species Pantherophis guttatus. Next base: position 8,122,473 of record NC_142076.1, read on the forward strand.
TGTTCTATTGAAAAGTAATCAACGAAAGTAAAAAGTCTCATTTGGGGCTTTTCCCAGTACAGTAGAACCTCTGGTCATGACCATAATTTGTTCCATAACAAATTTGGTCGCAACTCGATTTGGTCTTGATCTGAACCTAATTTTGGAAGTTTGGTGCTTACAAAAAAAACCATGGCGTGGAAGGCGAAATTGACTGCGGGGGAAAAAATTGTGAATTTTTGGGTTGGAACCCAATTTGCTCGTGGTCGGTGTCAGACCTGGAAGCCATCTTTTCACTTTCAGGCCTCCACAAATTCTACTGTGCAAAAATGGGAGGGGCGAATCTATGGAATGAAGATGATAGGTAGTCAAAATAACATTCTTTCCAACAAGTCAAGGCTGTTGTGCCCTGCAATTGTGCTGAGTAGAATGAGGAGGTATCTTCTGTTCTGGAGGGTACCTGATTGGTTCATGTGATGGACATGTAGGTGTGGGCAGGAACTTGAACTTTTCTTTGGATGGGGAAAACCTGGAAGCTTTCAGATTCGGGTTTTCCCAGATGTGCCAGTATGACATCTCTAATAAAAATTAGCTTTGAGGAAACTCAAGCCTCAGAGTTTTCTTTCATTGGGGGATGTTACTTGGAACCCTGACATTCAGAAGCGTTCGTGACCAGAGATTCTGCTGTATTTTCAATGACATTATTCACTTCTTTTCCCCATCTTGGACAAGCCAATAAGAGGCAGAGAGGAAATGGAAGAAGTCTCAAATGGAGGGCAGATAAGATCCTGTTTCTTGCTAACTTGCATTCTGGGATTTCTTTCCTACTGCCCTTAACTTGTCTGGATCAAAACCCAACACATAATATCCCTGCCTCAAGGGGACAGTCCAGTAACTTTGGCCTTGTCACTGCTTATCTTGGAGAGAGAAATTGATTCTCAGTCACTGCCATTTTTTAATGCACATGCAGATCCATGGAAGAATAGAAAGGAGAAATATGATATCTGTTTTTCACAGTCCGGTGTTGAAAGAAGCATCAGGGAAACAGGATGACTGGAACATGGAAAGTGATCTGGAACAACACCCTCAAGAAATCACCAAAATGAGAAGATATAAAGGAAGGTTGCGACCTATCTACTGCAGGAAAATGATAGCAAGAGGATGGATGGATGGATTGATGGACGGACGGACGGATGTGTTCTGACCTAGGCTCCCTTAAAAAGCATGTAGCAGAGTCTTAGTCCTGGCAAAACCCCTTTTATTTACATGACTGTGAATTCCTTTCATTCACAGCCAGCAAGGCTTGGCAAACAGTCTTTCAGAGGAATATTTATCAACACAAACCTTATCTCGCTTGGAAAGCTGTCAGGTAACTAGTTTCCAAATGCAGTACAAGGCAAAACTTGGCACAGAGTCCCTTAGAGTCACGAACAGAACTTTCCACTCTTGAACCGACCAACCAAAAGCAAAAGCCCACTCCCCATTCACTCCTCTTTTGTTTCCTAGGGGAGGGGCCAATCACCTCCAAGGTGAGGCTTTATTCCCAAGTCGATCCTGCTTTCTTAGTTGTTCTTGTCTTCTGGCAGCTCTGAGCATGCACACACTGGGAATCGACTCCAGCTGTTCCTCTGCCTCACTGCTGTCTAGCTCCCTCTCTGCCTCTGATACAGAGCCCTTGTCCGAGCTTTCCCCAGCCCCTAGGACTGGTCCATGTTCCTCCCCAACCTCCTTACTGTCTGACTCTGCTGCCAGCTCTGTTGGCCGCCGGCAGGCCACAACAGGAAGGATGGATGGATAGATGTGTGGATGTGTGGATGGGTAGGTGGGTGGATGGATAGATGGATGGATAGATGGATGGATGACACCAAGCTGATGGATGATCTTCCTTCCTGGTTGCTGGATATCCATGGAAATTTTCAACCCTTCAGGATAGACCAGATTAAGAAATGGACTCCATTTCTTAAAATAACATTATTGTTAGAAATAACATTATTGGAATGGGCTATAATAACAGAATATTGGAAGCCTGGTAGTGTTTTACTTCCCCATCCCATCCTCCTTATACTCTGGTGTCTCTTCCAAACACAATTTTATTTTTCAGGACTTCAAGAATGATTCAGCCCTCTTTGTTTATATAATACTTATTGCCTGTTACCTTCAAGGTCATCTCCCTGATCCTCTACTAAAACGAAAGCAACAGCATTGATGATCCTCCAACTTAAAAGTCCTCCTTGGTCATGCTAGATCACTTGCTGGGAAGATTATCCAGGATCAAATCCTGGCTGAAAGCACTGACCTGACATTATTATGGACACTTAAGTGAAGAGAGGATTTCCGTCTTCCCAGCTTTGTCAAAAGTGGAATAAGCCAGACTGCATTTGACCTCTCCCGTTGAAGTATTTAAGATAGATAAAATGCACCATCCATTCATACATCACCTTGCATCATTATTTGTTTTCACTTTTGTTTAGTCTGAGCCATGATGTGGCTTGTATAGTTTATACTAGTATAGCATAAGAATTTAAGCTTTAAGATTTGTTGTAAATTAGGACAAATGGTATGGTGCTGGAGAAGACTCCTGCAAGTCCCTTGGACTGCAAGACGATCAAACCATTCAGTCCTAGAGGAGATCAACCCTGACTGCTCTTTAGAAGGTCAGATCCTGAAGATGAAACTCAAATACTTTGGCCACCTAATGAGAAGGAAGGACTAACTGGAGAAGAGCCGAATGCTAGGAAAGATTGAGGGCAAAAGAAGAAGGGGACGGCAGAGAATGAGGTGGCTGGATGGAGTCACTGAAGCTGTTGGTGTAAGCTTACATGGTCTCCGGGGGATGGTAGCAGACAGGAAGGCCTGGAATAACGTTGTCCATGGGATCGCGATGGGTTGGACATGACTTCGCAACTAACAACAAATGACAAATGGTAGAGCCTGCTGAAGTAACTAGCCAATTATGAATTATTCAATAAACTCCATATTTTTAAACAAAAAGCCTAATATCTAAATTCAGTTTATAGCTAGGTTCAGATAAGATACAATAGCCTATTATGAGATATGAACCCAACTAATTGTAACATGGTATATTAACATAATATACAATTGAAAATGAGGCTTGTCAGATGCTACATCTTTTCTATCCTGCTCTACGGAGTGGAGAGTTGGTCTCTGACAGAAAACCACTTGAAGAGATTGGAAGCATTTGAAATGTGGATTTACAGGCGGCTGTTACATATAAGTTGGGTTGACAAATTCAGAAACGAGGAGATGATAAGCCACCCGGGAAAGCCAAGGAAAATCACCAAAACCATAAAAAAGCAAAAGTTAGAATATTTTGGACATGTGATGCGACACCTGGAAAAATACAGCATCCTTCACTTAATCCTCCAGGGAAAGTTTGAAAGCAAATGAGGTCCAGGCAGAAGAAGAATATTGTGGCTTCAAAACTTAAGGGACCAGTTTGGACAAAACTCAGCAGCACTTTTCCGTGCAGCCTTTGATAAAAATAGGATCGCCAACATGATCGCCAACGTCCGATGACGGATATGGCACAAGAAGAAGATGTTAACATAAAGGGCAGAGTGGTGGTTCAGCTGTTAAGGCACTGGGCTTGTTAACTGGCAAACTGACAGTCCAGATTCAAGCAGCCTGCAATGGGGTGAGCTCCCATCCTTACCCCAACCCCAACCCTTGCCAACCTAGCAGATCAAAAGCATGCAAATACGAGTATATAAATAGGTACCCCTTTGGTGGGAAAGTAACAGCGCTCCATGACATCATGCTGGCCACTTGACCATGGAAAGGTCTTTGGACAGTGCTGGTTTAATGGCCTTGAAATGGATATGAACTCTGCCCCCCCCCCCCGCCCTATAGTCAGCAACAACTAGCAACTAGGGGTGTGTGCCAACTCCTTGTATAAATGGGGAAAGACACCTTCAGCACAATGCGATTGCGCCCCCCCCCCGACAGATTATCCAATGTATAGTGAGGGAATGCTCTAACAGAAGGTACCCAGGAGATTTTAGGGACTTCCTCTGCGTAACAACGACAGCTACTGACTGGATCTCCAAACTCGACATTAAACTCTGAAATGTTATTTCTGTTTTCCTCTTAGGTTTTCTTACTGTTCTTTTTTTAACTGTTTTAATTGTTTTAATTTGTAAAAATGAAGTGTTTTAATATTGTGTGTGACCAGCCATACACTAAATAAATAAACAAAACAACTAGCAGAGTAAATATTAACATAAACTAAGCCAACCATTGTTTAGCATTTATTTTCATTTCATTTTTTCATTTTATTTGATTTATATACCGCCCTACTCCCGAAGGACTCAGGGCGGTGAACAGGCACAAGATAAAACACACAGAATATAAAAAATTAAGTGCAGAAGTAAAATCGAATTAAATCAATTTAGCCCAAGACAAATTTAAAACCCCAGGTTAAGAACAAATTAAAATTTACATTAAAATTTACATTAAAAAGAGAATGAGAGAGGTTAGGCCAGACCAGTCTGGTGAAATAAAAAGGTCTTGAGAGCGCGGCGGAAGGTGCGTAGATCCGGGATCCTCCGTAATTCCGGGGGGAGCTCGTTCCAGATAGTAGGTGCCCCTACAGAGAAGGCTCTCCCCTGGGGGCCGCCATTGTTTGGCTGACAGCACCCGGAGGAGTCCCTCTCTGTGAGAGCGTACTGGCTGGTGGGAGGCCATTTGCCTCCCTATCACATCATTTACCCAATGATGTGATAGTTTTCTTGGTCTGTGAAGTATTGGAAGGCTTGAGATTTAACCTAGCAAAAGATTATCCCTATGTTATTTGGGAGATGGACTCAAAAGTCCTCATCTCAGGTTGTCCTCGACTTACAACTGTTCATTTAGTGACTGTTTGAAGTTACAACGGCACTGGAAAAATGACTTATGACCGTTTTTCACACTGATGAATGTTGAAGCATCCCCATGATCACATGATCAAAATTCAGATGCTTGGCAACTGATTCATATTTATGACGCTAACATCAAACTTTTGCAAACTTCTGCCAAGCAATGTCAATGGGGAAGCCAGATTCACTAACGACTAGAATAGAAAGTATGGAATAACAGAGTTGGAAGGGGCCTTGGAGGTCTTCTAGTCCAACCCCCTGCTCAGGCAGGAAACCCTACACCACTTCAGACAAACGGTTATCCAACATCTTCTTAAAAACTTCCAGTGTTGGAGCATTCACAACTTCTGGAGGCTATGTTACTTACTTAATAACTGCAGCGGTTCACTTAACAACATTGGCAAAAAAGGTAGCAAAATGGGGAAAAATTCACTGAGGAACTGTCTCACTTAGCAATGGAAATTTGGGGCTCGGTTGCGGTCATAAATTGAGGGCTACCTATATTCTTACTAATAGCTTCCAGATTGTGATAGTATCCATCACAATCATAAACTGGATAAACCTTTGTTGTTTGTTGTTTTCACTCTGGACTCTATTGCATTATGAGTAAAGAGAATCCACACTCTCTTTCTCTATTAAATCTGTTGGTTTACCTTTTCCAAGTCAATGAAAATACATTTATTGCTCTCAAAATACCAGCCTAAATTCACTATAAATGAGCAAGGGAGCATTCCAAATCACGTACAAATAAAATCTGTTGCTTTAAATACTACCGTAGTAAAACACATTTGGGAAGTCACTGATCTGTCAGTAAGTTGTTGGGAAAGGAAAAATGAAACAAGCCAACATAAAACTACTAGAGAAGTAGGTCACTTCAAACATGTTCAGGGAATTACTTAATCCAATGGCTTTTTCTTTTCTCTCTCTCTCTATTTTTTACCATTAATATATTTGAGGGATTCACTTTTATCACTCCCATGGCTTATTCTCCTTGAAGGAGAATAGTGATATGAAAACAGCATCTCAAATATTAACATCTGAAGTAAGCACTGAAATATGTAGAACTTCTTCATTTGTACAGATAGTCTTATAAGCAGACACTTGATGACTATTTGAAGTTAGGATGGACCACCCAAAAGGTACTGGTAATCCTTGACTTACAATAGTTTTGTTTAGTGACTGTTTGAAGTTACAACGGCACTGAAAAAAATGACTTATAACTGTTTTTCACAGTTACAACCAGTAGTGGGTTGCTCCTGGTTTGGCCCGGTTCGGCCGAGCCGGTAGCGGTGACAATGTGACATCACCGAACCAGTTCTCTTTGCCTGGGAGCTGGGCCCTCCCGCCCACCCCCACTTTATTTCTACCTTTATTTCTTGTTTCTTAGCCCAGCTGATAGGTGCGGCAGAGTGGATTACTGCATCTCAGCTGGGCAGAAACCTGCTTACGCAGAGTGCAAGTTTGGCGCGCATGCGAGCGAAGCAAGTGCATGGCGATCGTGCCCAAAGCGCGTGCATGAAGAGAACCGGTGGTAACACCGGTTGGAACCCACCACTGGTTACGACGGTTGCAGTGTTCCCCATGGTCACATGATCAAAATTCAGATGTTTGGCAACTGCCTCATGTTTATGACAATTGCAGTATCCCAGGGTCACGTGATCCCCCTTTGGGAGCTTCTGACAAGCAAAGTCAATGAGGAAGCCAGATTCAATTAACAACCATGTTACTAGCTTAACAACTACAGTGATTCATTTAACATCTGTGGCAAGAAAGGTTGTAAAATGAGGGGCAAACCTCAGCTGTCTTGCCTTAACAACACAAATTTTGGGCTCAATTTAGGAGTGAAATGCTACTGTCTCGAACTGGTTCACTCGAAACTGGTAGTAATAAAAGCTGCCAATTCAGGCAAACCGGTAGTAAAAAAATGCTACAGGTTTGGACAAACCGGTATTTCCAATGATCAGCTGTGCTGCGCAATTTATATTAGCTAGAAAGCAGGAAATCCTGGTTTCCCCCCCCCCCCCCGCTGTTCTACTTACCTTCTTAAGCCTCCTTTTTCAGTGCTGTGCTGTAGTGCCTGGGGAGCGCCTGCATGCAAAGCACACATTTACCACGCACTGCGCATGCGCACACGCATCAAACCGGTAGCAGATTTCGGAGCATTTCACCACTGGCTCAATTGTGGCCATAACTCAAGGACTACCTGTTCTTGGGAGCTGGATTTGAAGTTCTTATGGCATTCCCCCCCCCATACTCCCGTGATGTATTTCACATGCGCAGCATTAATTTATTTGCACCTACACTGCAATCATGTGAATCCAATTATAACGTTATTTTGTCAGAAAGTAGCATTTCCTTCCAATTTCTGGGGAAAACTGCCAACGTTGGACAATGGGTTGAATTAACGAATGCCACATTCATGAACAACCTGGGTGTTTGTTTAACTTTTGTGGGGGGGAAAATGTCATCAGATTGGGTAAATCACATGGGTACTTCTATTTACAACCATCATGACATACAACAGAAATTCTAGGCTCTATTATGGTTGTCATAACCATTGTCAAGGACAACCTGCATATGAAGTCTTGTATTCTTTAACGTTCTTGAGGAGACACAATAGCAGTGTTCCAATATTTGAGGGGCTGCCACAGAGGGGAGGGGGTTAAGCTGTTTTCCAAAGCACCGAAGGTCCGACAAGGAATATAGGATGGAAACTGATCAACCTGGAAATAAGGAGACATTTTCTGACAGTGAGGATTATCAACCAATGGAACAGAAGTTGCCTTCAGACATTGTGCGAGCTTTATCACTGGAGGCTTTCAAGAAGAGACTGGACTGCCATCTGTCAGAAATTATGTAGGGTTTCCTGCTTGGGTGGGAGGGGGGGTGGACTAGATGACCTACATGGTCCTTCGACCTTAATCCATTCATCTGTTAATAAAGCCTAATGTTAAGAACAGAGCAAACCAAGTTGTATTTAAAAGGTGGCAATATATATTGATTTTAGAATGCTGGCTATCTTTTTTTTAAAAAATGTGTTTATTATTAAAAATACTGAGAAGCGCATCTTCCACCACTAAAAATACTGAAGCTGAAAAACTGAGAATCTTAATAACATAAGCTTTTGGATTGCTTTGTAAGAACATTGTAAATACATGTTTGCTAATGCAGAGGTTGGCAAATTTCAAGCTTCTGAGTGTACTTGTCTTTTTTTAAAAAATTAGAATGTAGAGGATTACTAGGAAGAGGTAGGTGCAAATGGGGAGGGAATTACAGAATAGAATGCCTCCAAACACTTCTTCAATTCAGTCATCTGCTTTCTTATCAGAACTAAGTTAAATCCTTTTGTACGAGCATTCATGTTGGATCCCAAGCTGGAATGCCTGAGGAATTTCATTTTCTTTATATTTTTACACCAGAAATATTCTCCAGCCACACTTTCAAAAATCTACAAGACCAAAAGATGTGCATATGCAAAAATGGTAATTGTCTCAGAAGTCAGGAATAGAAGAGAAGAGAAGAGAAGAGATGAGATGAGAATAGAATTCTATTCTATAGAACTCCCAGAATTCCTTAGCCAGAATGAATTTCTGATTCAATACTAGGCATTTCTTGGGGGGGAAAAGTACAGTATTGGACTCTGAATTCCAAAAACACATATGAAATGGAAGCTTCTTTCCAAGGTTACAACTAGTCCAACAAAATTCTAACTGTTAGTGAAATCTAAGAACTCAAATGTCAGTCTAAAATTTGAAGTTCTGTTGGTGGTAGTAGCTCTGAATCCGTGCACAATGTTTATGAACATTGTAGGGGTCCCTGATATTTCTTGGAAGCCTTCACACTCTCCTGGCAATTATATAACTGTGTGTGAGGCGATAGGTAGGTAGGTAGGTAGATGATACCGAGATAGATGAAGACTCAGATTGCTGGTGGCAATATGCAAATAAACCTCCCAGAGAGTGCTAAAGCCTAAATGCTATAGATAAATGATAGATAGATAGATCTATCCCCCTGCCCCGTCATGGTGCAGGAGGCTGACTAGGATATGCCCACACCCACCCAGCAACCGGGCAGAGAACTCCTTGCTAAATTTTTTTTTATTGAAAAAGTTTTAAAACAAACACAATTTCCCCACAACCCCCCTCCCAACCCCCCTCCCCCTCCCCGACTTCCCAGAGCAGAACACAAGGTATTTCTATTGACCTTTAACAATAAACTGAATTGCATAACCAATCATTAAACTAACACCCCCTAAAAAAAAATTCTTAACCCCCCATATATAAAATCCTATTTCTTAAACATAATACTTCTAATATCACTTATATAGCACTTATACAAATAAAAGAGATCATTCATAAGCTATTTGATATTTTTTGTCTGATACTTATTTTGTATATAATCAATCCATCTTCTCCAGTCCTGTATATACCTTTCTTGTGTGTGATCCTTCAGATATGCTGAAATTTTAGCCATTTCAGCTAAATTAGTTACTTTCAATATCCAATCATCAATAGTAGGCAAAAAGTCCTTCTTCCAGTGTTGTGCTACCAACAATCTTGCTGCTGTTATCAAGTTCAAAATCAATTTAGTCTCTGCAACTGTACAGTCCGTAGTTATACCCAGTAAGAACAACTGTGGAGTAAATTTCAGTCTCTTTTTAAGAATATTGCTAAAATTTTTGAAGCCCACCCTTGGAGGGAGGGAGGGAGGGAGGGAGGGAGGGAGACAGACAGACAGACAGACAGACAGACAGACAGACAGACAGACTAGTGAGGCTACAAATTATGCTGAAATATAATGAATTTTGGATAGTCATGGTTTAGCATCTTGTAACAACCCAGCCAAAGTGGTTCATTCAATAACCCATCTGAAACAAAAGACAGTTTAGTCAGCAGTATAACAGACTCAGAAGGGACCTTGGAGGCCTCCTAACATTATGAATCAATAAAAGAATCATGCCCTTTGGTGTAGAAAGACATTAAAAGGCCCTATCAAAATAAATTTGGAGTTGATGCATTTCAGCTTTTCTCAGTGTAGTCCCAGTCCCATCATGTCTGAGAATACAACTCCCAGAATCCCCAGCTCAAATCCACAAATATCAAAACATTTAAACATGCTAGGTAAAAGGTAGAGGTTTGCTAGTCATTCCTGACTCTAGGGGGCGGTGCTCATCTCCGTTTCACAGCCAAAGAGCCAGCGCTGTCCGAAGACGTCTCCATGGTCATGTGGCCGGCATAACTCACCACCAAAGACACATGGAACGCTGTTCCCTTCCCACCAAAGATGGTCCCTATTTTCCTACTTGCATTTTTGATGTGCTTTTGAACTGCTAGATTGGCAGAAGCTGGGCCAAGTAACGGGAGCTCATCCCGTTACGCGGCACTAGGGATTCGAACCGCTGAACTGCCAACCTTTTGATCGACAAGCTCAGCGTCTTAGCCACTGCTACTGCAGTACTAACACGTACCAAAGTTTGAGGCAGCAGCTATGAAATGTTTAAGCTTTAAGAAAACCTCCCTCTCTTCCTCCCCCAGCCAGGCACAATAGCCAATGACAAAGAAGTCACTTTGGTGGGTTTTCATTACAGACTAAGGTAGCTACACCAGCCTATTCTGTTTATTCAGTCATTCATCTCCACCACTGAGAGAAAAACTTTGGAAAAATTAAAGAGAGCTGAAATTGTATCACGTCTCAGAGAGCCGAGATTGAAATGAGAAGTGGTGTCAGTTTAGGCACCCTTCTTTTAAGGCTGCCAACGAATTGTGATGAAAGTTATCCTGAAATGCATTTAGACCGGATCAGGTTTAATTTCGAGAGAGACGGAACTGTGCCTTACATCAGCAATTCCGGAATCTTATGGTGGAGGTGATCAGAATTAGCGTGCAAAACAAACAAACAAAAAACCCCTTCTTCCACATTTATTCTTTTTTTTCTTCTTTGTGCAGTCAAATCTATTTCTAAACTTTCTTTCAAAATTGATGAGAACTAGGGGAAACTAGGTCTGAAATGGTTAAATGTGTTGGGTGAAGGTAGGTATTTACTGATGAGATGTCTAAGGATGTTGGGGGGTGAGAAGAAGAATCTGTTGGCCTGAAGGATGGATGGATGGATGGATGGATGGATGGATGGATGGATGGGTGGGTGGATGGATGGATGGATGGATGGATGGGGAGAGTGAGTTAGGTATAGGTATAGGTATAGGTATAGGGATAGGGATAGGGATAGGGATAGGGATAGGGATAGGGATAGGGATAGGGATAGATAGATAGATAAATAGATAGATAGATAGATAGATGTCAGATAGATGATAGATAGATAGATAGATAGATAGATAGATAGATAGATAGATGTCAGATAGATGATAGATAGATAGATAGATAGATAGATAGATAGATAGATAGATAGATAGATAGGAGAGAGACATGAGAGCGAGAGATGATTGAGATGATAGAGAGATGATAGAGAGAGAGGAAAGAGAGAGAGAGAGGGAGAAAAGCTTTGATTGCTAGATGCTACAGTGGGAAGTCTTCAGTAGAAATATGGTTTCATTCTCACTTATAATCAAGAAATGTCTATGGACTATAGATTATCTATAGACAGATGGATATAGGGCTAAATCTTTGGAGAGTCAAATGTCAGACCTGGAAGCTATCATTTACCTTTTGAGCCTTCAGGCCTGCCACAAATTATACTGTGGGAAAATGGGAGGGGGAATTGTATGAAGTGAAGATGATATGTAGTCAAAATAACATTCTTTCCAGAAAGTCAAGGCCACTTTGCCCTGCAGCTGTGCTGAGAAGATTGGGCAGGTATCTTCTGTTCTGGAGAGTACTTGATTGGTTTGTGTAATGGGCATGTGGGTGATGGGCAAGGACTTGAACTTTCTTTTGGGTGAGGAAAACCCAGAAGCTCTCAAATTCGGGTTTTCCCAGATGTGCCAATATGACATTTCTAATAAAAATTAGCTTTGAGGAAATTAAAGCCTCAGAGTTTGATTTTGTTGGGGGTGTTACTTGGAACCTTGACATCAAGATTTACTGCAGTATCTATCATGATTTGTCTACAGTATCATGCTTATAGTTTTCACCCAACTATATCAGACAGAGCGCCCATCAACTGAGCTTCAGTTGGAGGGTCTCCTTTTTGATAGAAGATTTGCCATAGGTCTGAGTGAAGGAAGTCTGTTCCACCATGAGGCATGATCATCCAGATCCATCATCTGGACCAAGCTCCTCAAAGTTTCAAGGCGAAGCTACTCAAACAGAAATCTCAGAGCAGGCTTATTTGGTTCCACCCCTTGCTTCAACTTTTAGCATCTGGATTGAAGAGGAGCTACCACTCTTTTCCATCCCTTTGAAGAGGAGTGGAATTTCAGTCTGATTCTTTGATCAGAGCTCTATGAAATCAAAGGGCCTCTTCAAAACTCGGCACAGCCCTATTCATTATGTAGACAGGAGAAAGAGGAGATTCTTCACACAAGGATCCAAACTATGAAATTTCTTCAATTATGGTTGGCAAGGAGCCATTTGAGCTTTCACTCTCAGCTTCAGAGATCTCTCCTCCCCTTGCCTTTCGGTTCTGCAACCCAACAAGACAGACACAGACTTCAGAGGATAATTAGAACTGCAGAAAAAACAATGGCTACCAATCTGCCTTCCATTGAGGACCTGTATATTGCAAGAGTCAAAAAGAGGGCTGTGAAAATATCTACAGACCCCTCACATCCCAGACATAAACTGTTTCAACTCCTACCCTCAAAACAACACTATAGAGCACTGCACACCAGAACAACTAGATACAAGGACAGTTTTTTCCCGAACGCCATCACTCTGCTAAACAAATAATACCTTCAACACTGTCAAACTATTTATTAAGTCTGCACTACTGTTCCTATCACCCATCTCCTCCCACTTATGACTGTATGACTGTAATCTTGTTGCTGGTATCCTTATGATTTATATTGACTGTTTCCCTATGACTATCATTAAGTGTTGTACCTTATGATTCTTGATGAATGTATCTTTTCTTTTATGTACACCGAGAGCGTATGCACCAAGACAAATTCCTTGTGTGTCCATTCACACTTGGCCAATAAAGAATTCTATTCTATTCTATTCTATTCTATTCTATTCTATTCTATTCTATTCTATTCTATTCTATTCTATTCTATTCTATTCTATTCTATTCTATTCTATTCTAAATAGGTGGTGCTGTTTTCTTAAAATCCACATAGTGTTACACAGATTAATCCGCAGTGGATGTTACAACCTGCCTCCTGATCTCTGGGCTTGAAAGCTAAGCTAAGCTGAGTCAGACCCAGTTAGTTCATGGATGAAAAACCAACATAAAGTCCAAGGACTGAAATCTGGAATGGAATGGAAGAAAGGAGGGAGGGAGGGAGAAAGGGAGGGGAAATGAAGAGAAAAGGAAGGAAGGAAGGAAGGAAGGAAGGAAGGAAGGAAGGAAGGAAGGAAGGAAGGAAGGAAGGAAGGAAGGAAGGAAGGAAGACAGAAGGAAAGAAAGATCAGAAGAAGGCAAACCACAATCTTTTCTGAACTGTTGCCAAACAAGCTGCATAAATATATCCATGAAATCACCGGGAGTTGAGCTGAACTCAATGTTGACCAGTTAGAGTTTGTTTTCATTACATTATATTAAAAAAACATTTTCATGTATTATAAGATATGAATTTTAGCCCCAATCAGGCTCTTCTTTTTAACAAAGAGATCACAAGATTAAAAAATACAGAAAGGATGATGATCTTCTTCTTCTTCTTCTTCTTCTTCTTCTTCTTCTTCTTCTTCTTCTTCTTCTTCTTCTTCTTCTTCTTCTTCTTCTTCTTCTTCATCATCATCATCATCATCATCATCATCATCATCATCATCTAGTGTTAGTGGAGTTCCCCAATGATTCCTGATGCTGGGCTTTCTGATCCTCATTTTATTTCATTTATTTAATAGCCATGCATGACAGTCACCAGTTCAAAATCACCCAGTCAGTTTCTTTGGCAGATGGTGGATTTGTACCTAAACTCTAACTACTACACTACAGGCTGACTCTTAGATTTCTCAAGTCAAAATTAAAAAGCTTTTCAGATTGTCCCAGGTCAAACCTAACTGCTTTATGACTCAAGGAAATGGACTCTGAATCAAATCTTATGGTCTGTGCACACCCCGAATATTAAAGCGTTGGGTTATAGCGTTAGCAACATTTCAGCCATTAGCTTTATAACACTGCTCAAGGAAAAATCTGCCATCTATTATTCTGTCCAAAATGCAAAGGTCAAATGTTATTAATTAACACTGCCACACATTTCGCTGGAGCTAAATTGTTGTTCTTAAATAGCTCCTTGATTGAGAACTGATGCCTCATTAATCTTAAAATGTAGCAACTCGAGAATATCAGTAAAGTCAAACTGAATTATGACTGATGTTATGAAGACTTGGCAGCTTCGGTTCACTCATTAGAATCTTCAGTGACACGGCTTTAAAATTACAGAAAGACAAGCAGAATTTTCCACGTCGCGCAGGTTCTGTTACAAATGCTTGGGCCACCCTGAGTTTAAAGCTGGATTTGCAATAAATGAGTTGTCCTCTGGGAAGCTTGCAATTTTCCGAGAAGGATTTATTTATTTATTTTAATTCCACAGAAAAATTAGTATTCTTCTCAACAGGAATGGATCCAGGGCTACAGTAAGATAAAGCAACCAGCTTTATGTTTGAGATGAATTAAAGGCCTGGAGTCTAAAACATATGAAGAACAGTTGCAGGATTTGGGTATGGCTAGTCTAGAGCAGGGGTGTCCAACTCAAGGCCTGGGGGGTGGATCTGGCCCATGGGGTGCATAGATCTGGCCTGCAGAGTCCAGGGGTGGGTTACCTTTACTACCGGTTTGTGATGGATGTGGATGCGTGCTTCTGCGCATGTGCAGATCATTCATTATGAAGTCCGGGTGGGGAGGCGGAGCCTCCCGCTGCTTTTACTACCGGTTCAGAAGAACTGGACAGAACCGGGAGCAACCCACCACTGGTGGAGTCGCCCTGGAAACAGTGAAGGATTGGCTCGCGGTGCCTCTGCCAGCTAAAATGGAGGTCAGGAGGGCTCCACACGACCGAAAATAGAGCTCGGGAGCCTGTTTTCTCTGTCAGATCACTCGGGCCACTACAGGTGCCCCTGACACATGATATCGAGCTGGCCACACCCATCTTGGCCACGCTCACCCCAACCCCCCCAAGGTCAAACACAACCCTGATATGGCCCTCAACGAAATCAAGTTTGACACCCCTGGTCTAGAGAAATAAAGGACTAGGGGAGACATGACAGCAATGTTGCAATATCTCAGGGGCTGCCACAAACGAGGGAGTCAAGCTATTCTCCAAAGCACTTGAGGGCAGGACAAGAAACAATGAATGGAAACTAATCAAGGAGAGAAGCAACCTGGAGCTAAGGAGAAATTTCTAACAGCGGGAACAATTAACCAGTGGAATAGCTTGCTCTCAGAAATTCTGGGTGCTTCATCCCTGGGGTTTTTAAGAAGAGGCCGGACCGCCAATGGCCTGAAATGGTATAGAGTATTCTGCTTCAGTAGGGGGTGGACTAGAGAATCTACTCAGGGGTAGGTTCCACTTACCTTTACTACCAGTTTGCAGCAGGAGCATGCACGCGCTTCTGTGCATGCACAGATCACCCATGATGCCATCATGGCGGGTGGGCAGAGCCTACTGCCGGTTTTACTACCAGTTCTATAGAACCGGAATGAACTGGGAGTAACCCACCACTGGATCTACCCATTTAGAAGTGGGTAGATCAAGGCAGATCTTGCAACAAGCTTTGGGTGGTGCACTAGTTGTGCCTTTTCTTGGATCAGGAGATTCTGCTCACAATCATTCATGCCCTAATCGCCTCCAAATTGGACTATCATAATGCAGTTTACATGGGGCTGCCCTTGAAGGGTGTTCAGAAGCTTGAGCTGATGCAGAAGGCAGTGGGAGGCAGTTGTGTGTGTTCCTAGCATAGGACGTTACACCTCTGCTCCATGAGCTGCATTGGTTGCCAGTTTGCTTTCAAGGCCAATTTAAGATGCTGGTTTAAACTTTTAAAGTCCTTCATGGCATGGGACTGGGTTATTTGAGGGGCTACCTCTCCCCAACTTCGGGAGTCTCAACTCCCCAACTCAGCCTGGCCCATTGGATCTGGCAGGAGAGGACATGATGTGAGTACCATCTGCCAGGGACCTAATTTGGCTGATCCCAGATGATGTCGGGTGAATGCAACCGGAACCACTCATGAATAGTCTCAAGCAGAAGCCTTATTGATAGTTGCCTATGTTACAGGAATCTCATCTTGCTGACGGCATTCCCTTGAGAATGGTCAGATAAGGCTTCAGGGATGCTGGGGGAGGTCAGGTCTGTGCCACTTTCTGCATTGCAAGGACTCTAAGCTTAGCCCCCTCTTAACACCTCCCTCCATTCTCGCTGGAAATTCCACCACAGGTGGTGGGTCTTTTCTGTACCTGCCTTATGGAACCTTCTCCTCCCAGGATAGTTAATTCCATCCTTTTCAGTGGTGGGATTCAGCCAGTTCGCACCACTTCGGGAGAACCGTTGTTTACTTTCTGAGCAGTTGGGCAAACTGGTTGTTGGAAGAAATCATTAGGGCAGAGAACCGGTTGTTAAATTACTTGAATCCCACCACTGATCCTTTTTAATATTTTGGAAGTCCCTCAAGATGTGGTAAGCCCATCAGGCCTGAAGTCCCAGGAAGATGGCTCCACTGTTGAGGTGGATGTTCTCTCTCTCCCTCCCTTCCTCCCTCTCTCTCTCTCTCTCTCTCTCTCTTTCCCTCCCTCCCTCTCTCTCTCTCCTCCCCCTCCCTCCCCCAATAGAAATTGGGATTTCTATATTTTTAGTTTTAATCATCTCCATGATAACCCTGATTTTTCTATTTCTAAATATCTGTTTTTATATATGTTTTCCTTTTTTAATGACTATTCTACACTGCCCAGAATCACTTCTCAGGAGATAGGTTACTATATAAATTTGATAAATAAAATAATAATAATAATAAATAAGCAATGAAAAGTCTGGAAATCTTGCAGCACAATATATGTGTAAGAAGATATTTACTGGATAAATTGTCAAAATTTCTCCTGTAATTATTTGTGGCCATCATTCTTCCATTTCATGGAGAACAAATTGCTTCTATGGGGGTTTTTTTCCTCCTGCCAAACCTGCTTAATGCCCATTTCCCTTTCAATTTAAATAGGGAGGAAAAGTTGTCTTAAAGTGCCTGAACGAGAAAGCGAAAAATCTTACGTATTCTTCCTTGCTTCTCTCTCTCTCAAGAAGCTTGCAGTCAACAGTGTTTTACTTCCCTGTTAAGAAATTGACACAGAGAAAAGAGGAGAGGAAGAGGGGAAAGGTGACAGTACTTTGAATGTAAAACACAATGTTCCCATTGAATGCTCTGTCACTGAAGAACTTATGTATATTTATCAAGTTTCAAAGATAGATTGGGTTACCAGGTTAGCAAGGAAGAAAAACATTTACCAGGGTAATGTGTGGTTCAAGCTCTGTTGTGTATTCAGTTCAATTCCTTGTTTAGGTGGAGTGAGGAATCGGCCCAACTCTCATGTTAGAAGGATAACACGTTACAGGAAAGATAGAGTTCTTTCAAATTTACTGTATGTTAGGACTAGCTGTTGCCCAGGTATTTATTTATCCCAATCCTGTATTAGACAGGAAGGGCAACTTCATCCTGAGCCCTGATTTCAGTGAGAATTAAATTAGTTAAAATGTTTTCCCTATGCTGTGGGGGGGAGGGGGGGTGCCCCCTGCACCCTGTTTTTGGCCTAGGTCCCATTTCAACAAAGCCTTGTTGAAAATGTCCGAACCAAACGTAATTTCTAATGTTGGATTTTCCCCCTTACCAGAGGGAGCCCCTTGTGGAGTACTGTGAAGCTGTTACCATGGCAACTCCACTGTGCTGCACAGTAGAAGCCATTTTAAGGCAGTACAGTAGAAGCTATTTTAAGTCACAACAGGCTGTATCTTAACAGAACACACACCCCAAGGGGTGTTAGGTGTGTCTTACTCCCACAGTATTTGTTTCCAGAGAGTAAGTCATCTGTGAACCACGTTTGGTTGAAATTGCTCGAGGCGTTCCAGAGTTATGCTGGAACACACACACACACACACACACACACACACAGAGAGAGAGAGAGAGAGAGAGAGAGAGAGAGAGCGAGAGAGCGCATATATATAAGATACTCTCAATCTTACACGGGAAAAGACCCGAATACACCAAAATTTAAATTTCTGCATGGTCATTACATGAAAATAGCCAATTGGATTTCCCTAGTCCAGATGTAGCAACCTTAGTGCATGTATGCAATTTATCCTTGTCATCTTCATCGAACAAAACACCTGTTTTAGCAAATAAATTGATTCCTCTCCCCCCACCCCCACCCCCATAATCTGTTTGAGGTAGGTGTCAGCCCCACATGATAGATCGGACTAAGAAACCAATGTCTTATAAATCAGGACTACTTTTATTTTAATAGCTCTTAGAACAGAACAGAACCAATCTGAATGTACTTTCCCTGTCCTTCACTTACTCTTTGCATGAAATAGGGAGGGGCCTGTCTGAAGCTTTCATCCAGTTACTTTCTTCACCAGGGTTCAAGCCCAGTTTATCTGATCATTACCTCTCCCTCTTCTCCTTCAAGGCCATTCCTTATGCATTCTGTAGTAGGATCAGAACTTGAATAATACAAAGACTACTGGAATTCCATTGTATTACTGCAGAGTATAACAACAGACTCTTGTAAGTTGGTCAAAAGATTCTCACTCATTGTTGTGGTCCGCCAGCAGCCTGCAGAGCTGGCAGCAGAGTTGGACAGTGAAGAGGCTGGGGAGGAACATGGGCCAGTCCTGGAGTCTTGGGAAGGCTCGGACGAGGGCTCTGCATCGGAGGCAGAGATGGGGTCAGGGCCATCTGGGAGTGATGCATGGACTCCAGAGCCTCCAGAGTTGGACAGCAGAGAGGCAGAGGAACAGGAGGAGCCTGTTCCTAGTATGCGCATGCGCAGAGCTGCCAGAAGGCACAAACAGTTAAAATAAAAGGGATGACTCAGGAGTAAGGCCTGGAGATGATTGGCCCCTCCCATAAGGATTAAAAGAGGAGCAAAGGCACATAGGCACTTTGCAGGAAAGCAACGTTGTTAATTCTGTTCCCAGTCGACATCTCTGTTTGATTCTGGACTCTGTGTGGCTTTGCCAAGTAGGTCTTTGGCAGCGTTTCAAGGGAGATAAAGGTTGGTGATTATCCTGAAGGACTTCTCCCAAAGGACTTTTTGCAACTAATTGGGACTCAGCTGTGAATGAAAGTAATTCACAGCTGTTGCAATAAAAAGTTTTGGGGACTACTTGTGTGTTTTAAGGACTCAGTAAGCCTAGGTCACCACACTCACACACATACTTCTTTTTAACCCAAGAGAATCAAGGTGGAGCAATCTTGAGTTTATTCCTCACTATGTCACAGGACGTATCACAACATTTTTTCCCGTTGTGGAGATGGGGTGGGCGTGGTCTGTGCGTGATACATCCTGTCCATGGGCTACCAGTTTGACACCCCTGCCCTAGAGTCATTGGATATGAGATGGGTGGCAAATAAATGTAAAAAATAAAAATAAAATAAAATATAAAATAAAATAATAAAATACCACAATAAAATAAAATAAAATAATAAAATACTGCAATAAAATAAAATACCACAATAAAATAAAGTAAAATAAATAAAATAATAAAATAAAATACTGTAATAAACTAAACTACCGTGGTAAAATAAAGTAAAATAAAATAGTAAAATAAAATACTATAATAAAATAAAATACCGCAGTAAAATAAAGTAAAATAAAATACTGTAATAAAATAAAATAGTGAAGTGAAGTGAAGTGAAGAAGTGAAGTAAAATAAAGTAAGGTAAGGTAAGGTAAGGTAAGGTAAGGTAAGGTAAGGTAAGGTAAGGTAAAGTAAAGTAAAGTAAAGTAAAGTAAAGTAAAGTAAAGTAAAGTAAAGTAAAGTAAAGTAAAGTAAAGTAAAGTAAAGTAAAGTAAAGTAAAGTAAAATATTATGGGGCTCAGGAAGAGTGTCTCCTCCATCATGGCACCTGCCCTCTGGAATGATCTCCCTGAGGTACAAATGGCTCCTAGCCTAACAAGATGGGACAAAGTAAATGTAGAATCTCTATTGGGTAGATTTTCTGTTGCTGTCTGTTATTCCTAGGACCATTCATGGTTCTTTTATTGTCTGTGTGTTTGGTATATTTTTCAGTTGCGTGCCATCCAAAGTTGTTGGAGTTGGACAGATTGAAGCAATAGACTCAGCCTCCTTTCATTTATCCAACTGTATCTTAAAATTTTAATCTACACTGATCATTAGGGAAATAGCAAGGGAGGTGTTGCATTCCTGCAATGATGCATTTTTGACAATGCAAGATACCAATAGCACTTAGACTTATATACCTCTTTACAGTGCTTTCCAGCCCTCTCTAATCAGTTTACAGGGTCAGCATATTCCCCCCCCCCAATATTTTGGGTCCTCATTTTACTGACCTCGGAAGGATGGAAGGCCGATTCAACCTTGAGCCTGGTGAGATTTGAACTGCTGGCAGAGTTAGCCTGAATTCTAACCACTGTGCACCATGGAAGGAAGGAAAGAAGGAAAAAAGCAATAGCAATAGCAATTAGACTTATATACCACTTTGCAGCCCTCTCTAAGCGGTTTACAGAGTCAGCCTCTTGCCCCCAACAATCTGATTCCTCATTTTACCCACCTCGGAAGGATGGAAGGCTGAGTTAACCTTGAGCCTGGGTGAGATTCGAACTGCCAAATTGCAGGCAGCAGAAGTAGCCTGCAGTACTGCACTCTAACCACTGCGCCACTGCGGCTCATGGTTCCTGCTGCTGTTCCTTTGCTAGTCCTATAACTCTGCTGCCTGCCCTTTCTGCTGTGAATAGGAAATTAGGCAGACTGAATAACATAATAACAGAGTTGGATGGGAACTTGGACGTCTTCTACCTCAACACCCTGCTCAAGCCGGAGACCCTAACACAGTTTTGGTGAGCCTTTTCGGCATCAAGTGATGAAACGGGAGCGAATGCACAGGGGGAAGTGCCAGAAACCGGAAGAGCAACTCTCTGGCACACACGAACAGGAGTGCCGGAAGCCTGAAGAGCAGGTCCCCACCATGCATACAAGCGCCGGGAAGCTGAGCTTCTGGTTTCCGGCGTGTGCACGTGCACTGGTCACCTGGTTTTCCAGTTTCTGGCACACATGCTCGCACAAAGACCAGCTGGACAGCATGCATGTGTGCACCCAGAACCCAGAAGAGCAACGGGCGACGGCTGGTGTGCCCGGAGAGATGGCTCTGTGTGCCACTTCCGGCACACGTGCCATAGGTTCACCAACATGGCCCTATACGATTTCAGAACAATGGCTGTCCAGCCTGACGGTGATCGGAGAGAGGACTGTGCAAGGAAAAACAGGATCATGTTACTTTTAAGGCGATAACTTTGAAGATAAACCTAGATAATATGAAATTCACATGCCATTCTGTTCCTGTCTACTAATTAATTAACCTAATTGTGCATCCTTGTGATCTAATCTGGATAAAGACTAGTGGTGAAATCTACTTTTTTTTACTACTGGTTCTGTGGGCATGGCTTGGTGCGCGTGGCTTGGCTTGGTGGGTGTGGCAGGGAAAGGATACTGCAAAATCTCCATTCCCACCCCATTTCTGGGGGAAGGATACTGCAAAATCTCCATTCCCACCCCACTCTGGGGCCAGCCAGAGGTGCCGGTTCTCCGAATTGCTCAAAATTTCTGCTACCGGTTCTCCAGAACCTGCTGGATTTCACCCCTGCTGGAGACACTGGGCATATAGATCCTAAGCCTTTTATATATCCTTTTTCTAAAAGGAAAAAAAAAACCCATTAAATTGCCTTTCCCTACTTTGTCAAGTGATATATATGCATGAATCTGAGCAAAAGTGTGACATTGATTTAGAGTACCGTCAATAAAGACAAATAGCTAAAGGCACATCCAAGCTTTTGATATTCTTGCAGGATTTAATGGCTGATTGCTTCATAGATTTTAGGCAGAAGCTTCTGATCTTTACTTTTTATTATACTCATTGCTCGAATTTGTTTGCTTTGAATAATAGTTTGAGTTCAAGATGTATTTATTTCGGAGCATGAAATAATAATGCAGAAGACTTCGCAACAAATGGGGTGCTTATTTACCGAGCTTTGAATAACAAAGACTGCGCTTCAGATATATGTGTTGTAAATGTGAACAACATGAAGGAACATTTTATCATGCTTGGCAGAAATGTAAAAAAGCTTTAAAAAAATGATTCAAATACATATATTAGAACATAGAATAACCGAGTTCAAAGGGACCCTGGAGGTCTTCTAGCCCAACCCCCTACTTGAGTAGGAGACCCTATATTTTCCAGACAAATGGCTGTCCATTTTTTTCTTAAAAGCCTCCAGTGATGGAGCGCTCACAATTTCTGAAAGCAAGTCGTTCCGCTGTTTTATTGCTCTCACTAGCAGCAAATTTCTCCTTAGATTTAGGTTGCTTCTCACGATACAGAGAATTTTAAACAGAGATTACAAACAGTATTAAAAAAACAGAATTTTAATGCAGAGATTGATACAGAGAATTTTTAAAGATCAATATTCAATTGAAGCCAGAATGTTTCCTTTTAGGACTAATCAATAAACAGTTATAAGAAAGCCATGGAAAGTTGTTTTAATATATGATTACATTGGTGAGATTACTATATGCAGAGAGATGGGAAGATTTGACACTATCCACTATGGAATGGTTGGGGAAATTGACAGATTTTGCTGAAATAAATCAATTATTTTTTTTGATTATAAAAAAAAGACATATAAAAATGTAGACAATATCTATGTTTATTGGTGGCTGGAAGCCTCTTATGGACTTTTTGTATAATACAAAAGTGGGATTTTTAAAAAGTACTCTAGTAGGCATTTTGGCATTAAGTTCAAAAAATTACACATCTTTTTTACATCATTTAATACACTTAATACTGGTTAACTTTTACTAATGGTATATTAGGCAATAATTGTATAACCTCAGTAATTATCTACTTAGTCATCGTTAATATCTATTTTTTGAAAATACATGTTTGTTTTAAATAAAAGTATTATAAGACTAAAAAAATAAATAAAACTAGCCCAGAGCTTGCTTTATTTATTTATTTATTTATTTATTTATTTATTTATTTATTTATTTATTTATTTATTTATTTATTTATTTGCTTTAATTTATATGCCGCCCTTCTCTGGAGACTCAGGGCGGCTTACAATGCGTTAAGCAATAGCCTTCATACTTTTGTATATTTATACAAAGTCAGTTTATTGCCCCCACAATCTGGGTCCTCATTTTACCTACCTTTGAAAGGATGGAAGGCTGAGTCAACCTTGAGCCTGGTGTGGTTTGAACTTGCAGTAATTGCAAGCAACTTCACAAGATGTTAATAACAGTGCTTTAGTCCACTGTATTAACCAAGGCTCTGGTTCTGATTTAAATCATTGAATCATTTCATTCATGATTTATGGCCTTGATTATTAGACAGGATAGATTATAGAAAGAGATGAGATGTAACTTGAGAGAGAGAGAGAGAGAGAGAGAGAGAGAGAGAGGGGGGGGTAAAATATATTTGTTCTTATAACTTTTGTAAGCAACATCAGAAACCACTTTTTAATATCTATTTTCTATTTTTCTTCACCTGTTTTTTCCTTGCCTTATAATTTTTGTTTTTTCCCCTTTGATTGCTTTCTTTCTTTTTCTTCCTGACTTTTTATTGCCTTGTATTAGTTTTGACCTTCTTGTTTAACAGTGTCAATAAAAAAAGGAATTGAAACAAAAGCTAAACCTAGATCCATGGTTGAATGTCTGACTTACCTATACAGAAAGATACTGTACATCTGCAGATGACCATTTGCACATCATGGATGCTAAGATCGTTGTCATGCCTACAAAACAAAAAAAACCCTGCATCCTAAAAAATGGGATCCTTCATTAATCTGAGGTCGATTTAATTTTGTGCTTTAGCAAAAAATAAAGGTGAGGTTTTGGATTTAAAAGAGGTCAGGCCAGACAGAGATTAAAGATACTGTGCGACTGGCCCACAAAAAAACGTGGAAAAAAATGTGCTCATTATATGTATAATTTAAACTTGGGTTTGCACAGCTGGAAACAAGAGGTTATTTTGAGTTCTGTTCTCTGGAGCTTTGACCTGGAAAGGTTTATATAAAGGGAAGAGCGAAAGAAGAATGAAACAAAAAACCTGAAAATATATCGGAGCTTTCATACCAGATCTCCAGCATCAACTTCATGAAATAGTTGGGTGATACAATGTAAGCTCATGATACCCATTGATCAAAGCCAAGGATTTACAACAAAAGTGTCCCTTATCTAGTAATCTGATGTCAGATGATTAAAGAAACCAACAATGCATTCGATTATACTGATAGCATCCAGGTTGATGGTCCTATCATCCTAATGTCCACTTCTTGAGTTTTCCTTTTTTTTTTTTTTTTTCTGTTGTTGTCATGGTATGTGGTTGGGGTTTTAAAAGAAGTCTCTGTCTTTATGAAGGGTTGACTTTATTCTCCATTTTATACACTTCCAGTCTGCCATTAAGGGGGGGGGGAGTGACAGAGATGACACGTTGTTAACCTTCAGTGATTTCTCTCTTTTAGTGTGTTGAAGTCCACAAGTCTTAAGTTGCCAAGTTTGGAGACTCCTATTTTAGCATAACAACTTGTATCAGCCAAAGAATCCTACCGAAGGAAGTGCTAGAGATTTGAACAAGCTTATCAATGCAAATAGGCGTAGTCAAGAAAACACACTTTTTCACGGACCCTTCCCCTTTATTTACAAAGGAAAATAGTGCATTACTGGTAATCTCCCATTTATGCCCTGTTCCATAGAATTCTTTCAATAGTTAAATGATTAAAAACTAAGTTCTTGACCGTTAAGCTCTAAAAGTAAAAAAAAAAAAGAAGAAGGGAAGAAAAAACCCCAAGGCAGCTTGAAGCAGTCCTAATCAATTATGACAACTTAAAATAATGTGAGGAGTCATTCACAAAGAGGAAAGTAGGAGCCTATCAAGATTGCTCTGCTCCTAGTTGAATGTCAACATACTTTAGAACATAAATAATGTCCTATTGGAGTGGACCTTTGGCTCTTCTAGTCTAGCAGTTTATTCTCACCGTACCAATAGAAGAGAATACTTGTAGTGTGGGGTACTTGGTGTTCTCTGAGCTTGGTTATTCTTGCAGATGTTTCATGATCCAACTAGGTAACTTCATCATTTCTACTACTATACAATTTTAGCTGATCCTACAGGGTGTTCTTTATGGGACGCGGTGGCTCAGTGGCTAAGACGCTGAGCATGTCGATCGCAAAGTTTGGCAGTTCAGCGGTTTCAATCCCTAGTCCCGCGTAATGGGGTGAGCTCCCGTTACTTGTCCCAGCTTCTGCCAACTTAGCAATTCAAAAGCAGGTAAAAAATGCAAGTAGAAAAATAGGGACCACCTTTGGTGGGAAGGGAACAGTGTTCTGTGCGCCTTTGGCAATGAGTCATGCCGGCCACATGACCACGGAGGGGTCTTCGGACAGCACTGGCTCTTCAGCTTTGAGTCGGGAACAACTAGCAAATATGTGCAAGGGGAACATTTACCTTTACCGGGAGTTCTATGGCCATATAGATGATGTTCATTTGAGATGATCTTCAATCAGCATGGATCGAGTATTTTTAGTGGTCTTTCCTTTCACCTTTCAGGGTAATTGTGGGTTCAGAATGGAGTATCAAGTTTCGAAGCCCGCTTATGCTGTTGCAACCATTACCAACCGTTATCACCTCTCAGCTTGCCAATAACTAAAGGGTAGAGGAGGGGGGAATTAGAATGTAGGCTCCAGACTTCAGGATAGCAACCCATGAGAACCAAAGACACTTCAGCAGGTGGCTAAAATCCTCAGAAGTATTTTCCCATAACAAGCTGAATGCATTTAATTGGACAATGTGACCTACACCTAGACAGGGAGGGAGAATTCCATACTTTAATTATACAGGATTGTGCAGGAAATAGCCAGAGCTGGTTTTGCCTTAATCTGTGCCGAAATGATGTACTCAATAAAGCTTTGCCTAAAGAGATTGGATTGTCTTGATTGTGCTTGCTCGGTTGGGTTCATCCAACCTTGTCATGGAGATTGTGGGGTCCCTTGGTGTTTATATACAGTACAAATGGCTTACCCTGTCAGTGTTGGTGGGAGTATCCTTGATGGTTCCTAGGTTAGTTTATTGTTTACTGTTTGATAGTTTGTCTGAATTGATAGTTCCTTGATTGGGGTGTCGTTTACTTCTTGATTGTCAGTCTAATATTAATCTTGGTATTCATCTCACAGTGGACACCCAACAATCTGTTAGTCTCCCAGTAATGGCCTTCGGAGAATCTCCCATTGCGATCAAAGTTAATACCCTTTGATCTCTGGAACTTCCCTAAACTTCATTTTTTTCTGAAGCCAAACTAGTTGCCAGCAACAAAGCTCATGATATGAAACACAATCCAAAGCAAGAGACAAGATATAAAATTTAAATGCACAGCTCACATAAATTGCATCGCTGCTGACTTCCTGATCAAACCGAAAGCCTGAATATGCAATCAAAAATTATCTCCTAAAGGAAAACAAAGACAGAGATAGTGGTCTCCCGTTAATAATCTACCCAGCTATTTGTTCCTCGGGTGTAATGGATGAATCTTTTGACTTGTTTTCAAGAAGTTCTGATTAGTTCCACCCTTGGGGATATAGAATTAATTAATGATGAAAGTTTACTGTTATTTTGATGAATCCCCCCCCCCCCCCGTTTTCATCAGGAAGTCTACTTGGGTTATCTACCCTACACCTCCATGCTTAAACAACCTATAGTATTAGAAAAGTTTCTTAATAAATTCCATTTCACTTTGCATAGAAAAAAAAATCCGGTCTTGGTTTTATTGTTCTCTTCATCCTATTCTTCCTGTCCTTTTTTTAAAAAAGTCTTTGCAATAATTAAACAATAAAGCAGAGTTTGGAAACATCATCACAGAAAGAAAGTTCATATTCATGTTTCTATGGTGACCAGGTGCTAGCTGGTTTTACCTTTTTTGCTTTAAAACTTACTGAAAAGCTTTTGAAGCTACATTAGTGAACTTCGGGGCAGAACAAAGCAAAATCCCAGTTAGAGGGTATCACCATTCAAATAAAGGGGGAAAAAATAATGAGCCACAGAAAGTCATTTATTATCTTAATTTTGCATGAATGTATGTTTAGAAGTACTCCAAACATTAAACACTCAATACTACTAGCTTTCTTTTTCCCAGAGATTGCCTCACATGTTTACTCATGGTTCATTTAACCTGGTTTATTCAAATAAACTAATTTTCCGAGTCAAGCAACATAATCATCAATTAATCACACAGCTTAGATTCACAGAACATGGTGAATTAAGGCATGCATGGATAGTTTGTGAGTTGTTTTGTCCCATGAAGTACAGTTTTATATGGAAGTCTTAGGCTGTTTGTGATGAAGCTCCAGATTTTTGAAACATGCATCATTAGGAGACAGTTTAGTCTAGTGGTGAAGGCAACAGACTAGAACCTGGGAGACTGTAAATTCTAGTCCTGGCTTAGCCACGAAAGCCAGCTGGATGACTTTGGGCCAATCACCAGGTGATATTGAGTTCTAGTCCCACCTTAGAAAGTTGGCTGGATGACTTTGGGCCAATCACCAGAAGATGTTGAATTCTAATCCTAGTTTAGCCATAAAAGCCAGCTGGGTGACTTTGGGCCAATCATCAGTGATATTAAATTCTAGTCCCACCTTAGGAAGTTGGCTGGGTGACTTTGGGCCAATCACCAGAAGATGTTGAGTTCTAGTCCCACCTTAAGCATGAAAGCAGGCTGGGTGATGTTGGGCCAATCACCAGGAGCCTGTAAATTCTTGTCTTGCCTTGGGAATGAAAGCCAGCTGGGTGATTTTGGGGCAGTCACTCTCTCTCAGCCCAATTCATATTGCAGAATTCTTGTGAGGAAAATAGGAGGAGGGAGGAGTATTAGATATGTTTGCTGCCTTAAGTTATTTATTAAAAAAAATAAAGGTAGGACATAAATAAATAAATAAAATCACACATAATACGTATTAAAAAATTGCTGGAGCTTTGATCTCAGCACTATGGCTGCCATCTTGGCATTTTTGATCATACCCTGCAGACACCTCTACCCATATTTTCTGTGTCTCAAATATTCAATGTATGTTTTCCTACTTCTCTATTCCTTGTTCATCCCCCTCCCCCCCTTTAAAACTGTTAGATTCATTCATATGGGAAAATACTGTATTCAGAATGCATCTTTCCACACTTCAGGGAAGATGTCTTTTTCCATATCTATAGATAGATACATATCCATATGTAGAAAGCATATGGATAACTTCTTCTTCTTCCATTCCAATGGTCATCAGCCTGAAAGCCCAACTTTCTTTCTCTCCCCCCCTCCCCGTTCTTTATGTAGCAAGGAACGGCTTGTGAATAATGTACACACTTCAAATTATTTAGTGTCGATTTCAATAATGGATGACTTGGAAGAAACTGTACATTGTTCACAGAGAATTTGTGGAGAGATAGACGAGCAAACATCCAACCTAGAACTAAGAAGAAACTTCCTGACAGTGAGAACAATCAAATTAGTGGCTTGTTTCCAGAAGTAGTGGGTGCTCCACCCTTGGAGGTATTTTTTTTTTAAAAAAATGACTGGACAGCCATTTGTCTGAAGTAGTAGAGGGTCTCCTTCTTGAGCAAGGAGTTGGACTAGAGCAGTGGTCACCAACCGGTGGTCTGTGAGAAAATTTTGGTGGTCTGCAGAAAAATTATTTGCAGTGAATGGTTGTGTTGCTGCAGAGAGTGTCCCCCTTTGGGGTCTTTTTGTGTGAGTTGGAGGGGGGAAGAAATTCCAACTTGGGGTCTGCTTCAGCCTCCTGGTGCAAGGTTTTGGGTGAAGGCTAGAAGAAAGTGCCGCTGGTGGCGAAGAGCCAGAGGGCCTCGTTCCAGTAG
The DNA here is from genome assembly GCF_059756535.1 of Pantherophis guttatus. NCBI lineage: Eukaryota > Metazoa > Chordata > Lepidosauria > Squamata > Colubridae > Pantherophis > Pantherophis guttatus. The sequence goes on from NC_142076.1 coordinate 8,151,511, forward strand.
GACTGCATCATGGCCTGGAACTGGCTGACCATCTCAGCCTGCTGAGCCTCCAGGTGCCGGTACCTGGCCTTACACTCCCACAGGTCTTCCCTCTGCTTGGAAAGCTTATGCTCATAGTCTTCAGTGAGGTGCTTCTGCTGAACCTCCTTCTTGGTCAGATCCTACTTGAACTGAGCTGTTTTACCAACTCTTTCTCATGGTGGCTGCTTAGCTCCAACAGGAGCTAAGCAGCCCAGTCGGGGAGGCGATGAGTGGGTGGGAGGGGAGCGGCGAATAGAGGCCAGTGAGGCGCCCCTCCATGTGAGTGACATCAAGTTGACCATGCCCACCCAGTCACATGACCACCTAGCCAAGCCCACCCAGCCAGTCATTAGGCAGATCATATTAGTGGTCCGCAGGATTTAAAATTATGAATTTAGTGGTTCCTGAGGTCCGAAAGGTTGGTGACCCCTGGACTAGAGGACCTCTTAGATTCCTTCCAACTTTTTATTCTGTATCCATCACTTATACACTGCTACTTGTTTACTCCTTCCATCCTGCTTCTCATAGCAGCTTCAGTTCATGGATGGTTTCATGATCTAAGAAAGAACATTAGAGTCCCATTTCTGGATTAACTTTTCTTCTTTAAAAATTATGCAAAGTTAGGATACTCCGATTCAAAAGAACTTTACAGAAGTGAAGAAGAACTTTTTGAAATCTTGCAGAAACTTATTATTAAGAAAACTGCAAAGACTTATTACTGAACACTATGTTGACTTAGAGATCAAACATCAGGCTAGAAATCCAGAACCAGTTTGATGCTGTAGTTGGGGCTTGGGTGGCAGCTTGGTTGTGCTCGGGTTAGTCTGAGTTGCAGGGGGATTTGAACTGGTGAGCTGCATTGCTGTTGTTTGACTTCGCGTTCATGGTCGTGCCACATCTTCATGGTGGGTGTCAGTTTGCTTCATGTATGGATTGGAGTGGCTAATGATGGAGCTGTGGTCCGGCTTCTGGTTTGTGGTCTTGCCTCATCATCGGTGTGGGTTTGAGTTTGCTTTTTGCATGGATGTGTGGTGGTGACATCCTGTGTGGTTTTCGTGAGTATGGGTCTGGTGTCATTAAATAAGAATAAGTGCACACATTGAAGAACACAAGAACTCAGTCAGAAAAGAGGAACCAACTTCTTCCCTGGTCCAATACCTTAAAACCACAGGACATGAAATTGACTTCAAAAAGTCCAGAACTATCACCAAAACTGAACACTTTAACAACAGAATAATCAGAGAAGTCATCGAGATAGAAAAATGCCCACACAGCATGAATAAACGAGATGATACCTCCTGCCTACCAGCCATTTGGAAACCCACCCTTATTGACAAACGAGTCCCTAACACAAAGAATGACACCAGACCCACTGTCGAGTCCTACCGGAGCTCGCCATCGATGGTGTGTGTGGGAGACGAAGGAGTGGAGATAAGCAGCCGCAGCGAACACACAAACAGTTCCTGGATAGCAGCATTCAGGGTGATGATTGATGATGTTGCCGGGCCTCTCCGATTCTGCTGTCCTCGCTGCTCTGGTGCTCGCAGCTGTTACTGTTAAGGGAGTGGGGGGCTGCTTGATTGATAATCACCGGATGTATGTTTAAGGGGCTGAGTTTTTGTTAAATAGCACTGTGGTGTGATTACACCCAGCGCTGACTTTGAACCAAAACACCGACTTGTACTTTACTTTTGACTGCAAGCTTATCATTGCCAAAGTAAACCCTGATTCTCTGTGCGTTACTGGTGATTATTTCTTATCGCAGTTCTGAACGAACGACAAGCCGAGAGAAAGTCAGCGCTTGGTTCCTTTTCGCAAGAGGTGAGGAGTCCCTGTGGCTTTGCAGCAAAGGGGGATATGGCAGAAGGGACGGCCTTGGAAAAGCAGGAGTGTGGTGGAGATGTGGAGGGGGAGGAACCACTGATAGAGGAGGTGAAGGAGAGTGTGGAACAGTTGGCAGTGAAACCAAAAGTCAAGCAACCCAAGAGCACCCCGCCCCGACCGGAGGAGGAGAGTTTTCCAGGACAACGGGCTCGGACGGGGGCTTGGTGGCACAGCTCTGTTCTCCTCGGGCCGCGGATGCCAACGCCCCCTCGCTTGGGAGCATCTTTCCAGGGCTGGAGGGAAAGACGATGGACTGAGGAGGATGAAGGAGTTTGGGGGTATCCTGCCTCATCCGGTCCCAGCACCATGGATATGCTACGTGAGCGTTTTGGGGAATCTGGATTTCGTGACGCCCCATCCTGGCAGCCCTGGGTTGTAGGGCTGGAGCCTCCAGGTTCTTCTTGGCAGGATACAGGGGTGACCGCTTCGGAGACCCAATTCCGGCTCACAAGCCCTAAATTGAGGATGGAGCGGACCTCTAGACGATCCATGGACCAACCCCCTCCAGAACAAGACCAAGGTGCCTCGTCAGGAGACCTTGGAGCCGGTCCTGAGCCCCAACCAACGCAATTGGCAGGGGGCTTACCTGTTGGGGGTCACGGGGCTACGAGGGACCGACCTAGGCAGGACAGGAGAGCGACTGGAGCAGCGAGGACCCCAGGCCCCATGCCTTGGCCTCCGGGGGCCCCGCCGGGGCTGTGGGTCCCGCAGGCCATTTGGGGACCGCCTGCCCTGCAGACTTCCTTTGACGGAAGCCCTGAACGAGTGGCTCTTTTCTTAAGCCAGGTGATAAGCCATATGGACCAATATGGACAGTGGTATCCCTCCCAGTGGGCTATGGTGGTTGCTGTTACGGGGGTCCTGACGGGAGAAGCGGCTGAGTGGGTGGCAGGCCTCCATGCTAAACATGCAAGGGAACTCGTGGACATGGGACGATTTCTGGAGGCTCTTCGTGCCAGATTTGAAGACGAAACAAGCACCCAGGTTGCAGAGGGGGATTTGTTTGTGCTTAAGCAACGGGGCGTACCAGCAAAGGAATATGTACAGGAGTTCCGAAAGAGTGCGGCTCGGTTGGTGGGGTGGCCAGAACGTCTTCTGGTGCACCAATTCCATAAAGGACTAGACCGTGATTTACAGCAAGCCTGCGTGTACCGGGGCTTGCCCCCAAGTTGAGTGTGTGGTACAAGGCAGCCATCGAATTGGACATCGGTCTCCGAGAATTCCGTATTCAGGGTGAAGGGGTTGCAAGTCAAGGAAAACGACCAGCAGAACGCACACAAACACCCAAGGAGACTAAACCGAATGCTGGCTCCGGCTTGGGGGAAAGGATCCAGCGGCCTGTGTTTCGTTGCTTCAGATGTAATCGCCTTGGTCATCGAGCAGCCGACTGTCCTCATCCCATGCCCCGCAACTCGGACCAAAACCCCCCTCCTAGAGCTGTGTTGAGAGGCAGAGGCCGACCAACATCTGAATGGTCCCAAATGACTCGAACATCCTGTATGGAGAGGGATCCCCTGGCTACAGATACTAAGAAAGTGGTGGCGGAAAAATTCCCGATTGTGGCTGGGGATAGTGATGACGACGATGAGGACCCACACGACCCGATGGTGAGCGACCCCATCCGACCTTTTGTGGTACTAGTCGTACTCCGAAACCCACGGGCAACCACTGGACGCCGATATGAGGCATTGATTGATTCAGGGTGTACTCGTTGTTTAATTCGTAGGGCAATAGTTGACGAACTTGGGCTGCGGGTTGTGTGGTTGAGAACCCCTATTACCTTTGAACAAATGGATGGTTCATTGCTGGGAGGGGCACCAGTGACTCATATAACAGAAAAGGTGCACCTCGATATTGGGGAACACACCGAAACTATTCGGTTTATTATAGTGGAAAAAATGTTAGAACCAGTGATTTTAGGATTAGCATGGTTGGACAAGTGGGCTCCTACGATATGGTGGGAAGGGGGTTTTCGCAAACTTCGATTACCGTTGGGACCTCCCCCTACCAAGGAGGAAAAGGAGCCAGCAGGGGGAATAGAAGCAGAGAGCCCACCAGCAGACACGACGTATCCTAATGTGTATAGGGATCTCGCTAGAGTCTTTAGTGAGGAGGAATGTGAGACCCTGCCCCCTCACCGGCCTACGGATTGCAGTATTGAGTTAATACCCGGGGCGAAGCTACCCAAGCCCCGGATGTATTCAATGACACAACCCGAACTAAAAGAATTACGAAAATATATAGACAAGAACTTGGCCCGGGGTTTTATCACACCTAGTCGATCAAAGATGGCTGCCCCTGTCCTGTTTCGTGGGAAGAAAGATGGGGGTTTACGCTTATGCGTTGACTTCAGAGGTCTCAATGCAGTGTGTGTGGAGCCCCTCTATCCACTTCCCTTAATGAAGGACCTGTTAGCTGCCCTAGCCACCGGTCGTATCTTTACGAAACTCGACCTACGCGAAGCGTATTATAGGATACGAATCAAACCAGGGGATGAGTGGAAAACAACATTCAATTGTCCCTTGGGAAGCTATCAGTTCCAGGTCATGCCGTTCGGACTACAGGGCGCCCCTGCGGTGTTCATGCAGTTCATCAATGAAGTGCTGCATGAACATCTGTACAGGGGTGTCCTTGTATATTTGGATGACATCTTAATTTACACGCAAACTGAAGAGGAACATATATCTCTGGTCCGACAGGTCTTAGACAAATTATTAGCTGCTAAGCTGTACGTGAAACTATCCAAATGTGAGTTTCACAAAAAGAGGATAGATTATCTAGGCTATAGAATATCAGAGAGCGGGGTAGAGATGGATCCCAGAAAAGTCCAGGCAGTGCTTGAATGGCAGGCCCCTAGAACCAGAAAGCAATTACAGAGCTTTCTAGGCTTTGCAAACTTCTATCGGCAGTTCATTCCCAGATTTGCTGAAATAGCCCTACCACTAACGGATCTGTTACGGACCAAACCGGCCACGGCTAAACCAAAGCCAGGACAAGCGTTGACGTGATCGTCAGCGTGCCAAATGGCTTTCGAGCAGTTAAAAACACTCTTTGCTCAAGAACCAGTACTCAAGCATCCAGACCCAACGCAGGCATTCGTAGTCCAGGCAGATGCTAGCGACGTGGCTGTAGGAGCAGTACTCCTACAAAGAACACAGCAGGGAGGGTTACAACCTTGTGCCTATACGTCTAAAAAGTTAACCACGACAGAGCGGGCATGGGCGATCTGGGAAAAAGAGGCCTTCGCGGTCCGTTGGGAGTTGATGACATGGCGACATCTCTTGGAGGGGGTGTCTCATCCTTTTGAGGTATGGACAGACCATAAAAACTTAGAAGCCTTACAAACACCCAGGCGACTATCTCCCAAACAGATAAGGTGGACACAATATTTTCAGCGTTTCTCTTTCCGGTTGCGGTATGTTCCTGCTGGGAAAAACTTCCTGGCTGATGCGCTGTCCCGGATGCCACAGTATAATAGCAAGCGAGAGGAAGTGATAGAACCTCTAATTGCACCTTCCCAAACCCTATTAAGACTTACAGAAGTAGATGGTCACTTACGTACTGAGTTTAAAACAGCTTTACAACAGGATCAATGGGTAATCCAAAACCCCTCTATGGTTAGCTATAATGATGGAATAGCGTGGAGGGAGAATAGAATATATGTTCCAGAATGTTTACGGAACGTAGTGTTATGCAGGTGCCATGATGCCAAATCAGCAGGCCATTTTGGGTATTTAAAAACTCTACACCTTGTGAGGAGGCAATTCTGGTGGCCACGAATGCGTAAGGACATAGAAACATACGTAAAAGGTTGCACAACCTGTGCAACCGCCAAACCCTGGTCCGGACGACCGTTAGGACTATTACAGACAGTCGCGAATCCTAGCAGGCCTTGGGAAGAGATCGCTATGGATTTCATAGTCGATCTCCCCCCTAGCCATGGCCACACTGTAATTTGGACGGTGGTAGATCTGTTTTCGAAACAGGCCCACTTTGTGCCATGTAAAAGCATACCATCCGCGCGACAATTAACCGAACTCTTTTTGCAACATATCTATCGTCTCCATGGAGCACCTAAGAGGATTATATCCGACCGCGGTGTTCAATTCACCTCTAAGTTTTGGAGACGATTTGTCCGTTTAATTGGGTCCTCTCAAGGGTTAAGTTCAGCATTCCACCCGAGCACTAACGGGGCGGCTGAACGGGCCAATGCCATGGTTGAAAGATATATCAGATGCTACGTTTCGTACCAGCAGACGAATTGGTCAGGACTCCTGCCTTTCGCCGAAGTGGCATATAACAACATACCCCACCGCAGTACTGGGTTCTCCCCTTTCCAAGTAATATATGGCCGAGAGTTTTCAGCCATTCCAGAGTTAGATCCCCCTATGACAGACGGTGACACGCCACGCGGTTGGGCCGATAAAATTAGTCATGTATGGCCAAGTGTAAAAACAGCATTACAAAAGGCAGCAGACGAGTACAAAAAATATGCAGACAAGAAAAGAGCTGATCCAAAACCATTCCGGATAGGAGACAAAGTATACTTATCTACGAAATACCTTAAACTCCGACTGCCCAGTAAAAAATTAGGACCTAAATATATAGGACCATTTCCCATAACACAAGTCATCAATCCCGTAACCGTAGCTCTTAAACTTCCCCCTCTGTTCAGTAGGATACATCCCGTATTCCATAGCAGTTTGGTGAAACCGGTGACGATAGAAAGGCCAGGTACCTCGACTACTCCACCGGGTCCCGTGCATACCAACCAATATGAGATAGACCGAATATTGGATTCCAGGGTTCGTAGGGGGATGTTACAATATCTTGTGCGGTGGAAAGGATACCCTGTAACACAGGCCTCGTGGGTGGCAGCACCCGATGTTCACGCTGCCCGATTGATACAACGGTTCCATTGGAAATACCCAGACAAACCTAATGCAGGATCGTAACAGTGACTAACATTTGTATGCTTTCTATTTATAGGTGAGCTCCTGGTAGGGGGGGCCGCCTGTCGAGTCCTACCGGAGCTCGCCATCGATGGGGTGTGTGGGAGACGAAGGAGTGGAGATAAGCAGCCGCAGCGAACACACAAACAGTTCCTGGATAGCAGCATTCAGGGTGATGATTGATGATGTTGCCGGGCCTCTCCGATTCTACTATCCTCGCTGCTCTGGTGCTCGCAGCTGTTACTGTTAAGGGAGTGGGGGGCTGCTTGATTGATAATCACCGGATGTATGTTTAAGGGGCTGAGTTTTTGTTAAATAGCGCTGTGGTGTGATTACACCCAGCGCTGACTTTGAACCAAAACACGACTTGTACTTTACTTTTGACTGCAAGCTTATCATTGCCAAAGTAAACCCTGATTCTCTGTGCGTTACTGGTGATTATTTCTTATCGCAGTTCTGAACGAATGACTAGCCGAGACCCACACTCACGAAAAGCACACAGGATGTCACCACCACACATCCATGCAAAAAGCAAACTCAAACCCACATCGATGATGAGGCACAACCACAAACCAGAAGCCAGACCACAGCTGCATCATTAGCCACTTTAAACCCCTCCAATCCATACATGAAGCAAACTGACACCCACCATGAAGATGTGGCACGACCACGAACACGAAGCCAAACAACAGCAATGCAGCTCACCAGCTCAAATCCCCCTGCAACTCAGACTAACCCAAGCACAACTAAGCCCCCACCCAAACAGAACACACCCCCATCCAATCAGAGCACAGCCAAGCCCCCAACCAATCAGAACACACCTCCATCCAATCAGAACACAGTCAAGCTCCCACCCAATCAGTTCACACCCCCACTGGCAGTTAAAAGGAAGAAACAGCTGCAATCACACATTGCTCCTAGAAGCACGAGACCAAAAACACCAGCCTGAAGATGACGAATGAGGCTTTGTCGAAACGTCGCCAAGACACTTCCAATTTTACGTGGGAGAAAACCCGAATAACCAAAGACCTACGTATATGTATGTGTGTGTGTGTGTGTGTGTGTGTGTGTGTGTGTGTGTGTGTGTGTGTGTATACAGGCTCCAAGCCATCTGGGTCACCAAACAGTCCCCATTGTTTGACTTGTTACCATTGTATTCCAATTCATGAACCCTTATACACTGACAAAACTCTCTTTGTGTAATGTGGAAAGTGACAAGCTAAAGTTTGCATTAAGTCCGTTGTTATTTATGTGAATATCAGTCTTTGGAGTGGCCCATCAACTGGACTCTTTCCTGAAATGCTTGCATTTTAGAACTCATGGCTAGTCTTCATTTTGATTTATTCCTATTGCTGCGCTGATAAATAACCCCATCATCAAAGTTCTGTTCTCTGAAAGGAATTTTTCTTTGTTTTGGCCTTTTTTGCATGACTGTCAATGACTTTTTTTTCTTTCTGGAGGGGGACAGTAAGCCGGTTGAGGAATTGACAAATGTAGTAACAAGTGCCTTATTCCAATGATGTATGGCACTCGTATCCTAGCCAAACCAGCTACTGTTCCAACAACATGTTAGCAAGTTGACAGGTTCTAATGATGAATTATTCCATGTTAGCATCGCGTAAGGGAATACAGTCAGATTTTTCATTAAAAAATAATTCGGTAAACATGAACAGAGGCCCACCGTATATCGATCCCCGCATAGCTTTACTGGAAAGGAACCGCAAAAGCAAGGTACAGAATTAATCAAGGTAATTATGCCACATGATTTATTAAGAGACACATAGGAAAATAAATAGCTTGATGCATCTCTGCCTTTCAGTGAATTTGGACTTGAAATGCAAAGTCCTTGCACAGTTGATCATTCAGAGAGGGAGGGTCTTAAACATTGCACAAAACCATGATTTGCTTAAACCATGACTGAGCCGCAATGGGCTAGTCTCATACAATACAATAAACCATAAATCATGTCCTACAAAATCCCAGTGGCTAAATTCTGCACCAGGCAGAGCCAAAACCGAGCTACACATTGGCCCAATAGGATGTGGGCATATTGTTTATTTCAACCTCTCATGCATTTATTCATGCGTTCCATTTTTTAAAAATCCATTATCATTTTTAATTTTGAAACATCAAGATTATTTATGAGCATATTTATGTACTTCTACATATGGCCTTTTATGCAAAATTCACAGCCCTATATGCATTTTGCCAGGTTATTATTTACTTACTTATTTATTTATTTTTGAATGGGGAATTGTGTTCTACTAAAACCGTACGATCCAACCTGTCTATTTTTTATATTGTCATATATATAATATATATATATATATATATATATATATATATATATATATATATATATATGCATATTCTTTCTAGCCAGGTTTTACCTACGTAAACTAAGTTGTTCTACAGCCCTGGTTCTGTGAAATCTCATTCACAAGTTTCTGGGCCTTTTTTCTGCTGACAAACTGCAACTCTGTGTTGCTCTCTGGGAGTCTCAGATAGCTATTTCTGCCTTTTAAGGCGTCATCGGTGAGCCACACCCACTTCTCAGATATCCTCCCTGTAAAGGTACAATGTGTCTTTTTCTTTTTCACAGAAAAGAAAATCTTTTTCATAGATTTCACAGAACCAGGGCTGTAGAACAACTTAGTTTACGTAGGTAAAACCTGGCTAGAAAGAATATGCACATAAAAGCCTACGGGAAAAAAAAAAAAGACACATTGTACCTTTACAGGGAGGATATCTGAGAAGTGGGTGTGGCTCACCGATGATGCCTTAAAAGGCAGAAATAGCTATCTGAGTCTCCCAGAGAGCAACACAGAGTTGCAGTTTGTCAGCAGAAAAAAGGCCCAGAAACTTGTGAATGAGATTTCACAGAACCAGGGCTGTAGAACAACTTAGTTTACGTAGGTAAAACCTGGCTAGAAAGAATATGCACATAAAAGCCTACGAAAAAGAAAAAGACACACACACACACACACACACACACACGTGTGTGTGTGTGTGTGTGTGTGTGTATCCCACATGCTGGGGTAGACCAGGTGTCTCGATAGAAAAACACTTAATTTCTCCCCTGGCTCAAGCTGATGAAGGGAGAAGAACTTGTGGCTCAGAGGTTAATACAACTGCCTAACATACAGGCAGCCCAAGTTCGAATCCAAGTAAGGGTATGGCTAGCTGATGAGAGCTAAATAGCTTGAAATAGATCTATACTAGTCTCCCTTTATTTCTTTATCAGTGAAATATAAATTTGGTATAAAATGATTTGTCGTGAATGCGGCTGCTTGAGGGCTCCTGGATTGGAGCTGAAAGGTGAAAGGGATGCAGTATGCCCCCCCCCCACATGCTGGGGTAGACCAGGTGTCTCAATAGAAAAACACTACACACACACACACACACACACACACACACACACACACACACACACAGTTTCCCAAAAATAAGACCTCCCCCGAAAATAAATCCTTCCCTGAAAATAAGCCCTCCCTGAAAATATTTAAATGGATGCGCAGCTGGTCCCCGCCATTTCCTCTGGTTAGGGTTAGGGAGACAGAGATGGAAATCAGGTAAGACGGCAAGAGGAGCCCCATCTTGCTCCACGCGCCCCAAAATAATAAGACCTCCCTGAAAATAAGGCCAAGCGCTTATTTCGGGGTTAAAAAAAATATATAAGACAAGGTCTTATTTTCAGGGAAACACAGTATATGTATGAGATGTTTTCTACTGTGCCTTGTAACTGCACTAAAATACCCACAGGACCCTATTAAAAAAAATGAAATACATAAAATAAAATAACAAAACAGAATAAATAGACATAAAACCAAGGACCGTGAATGGAGTGGAATGGAATGGAATCAAAACAGTAGCAGGTAGGAAATGCCAAAGGGCCTCAAAAGGTTTTCAGCATATGCCAAATGGTAGAGCTTTCTTTTTCTTTAAAGTGAAATTATTATTTTTTTCACTCTTTCCTTGCAAGAGAAAATATATACATATCTGAGAAATGTGAGTTAAGTTCTTAAAAAGGACAACGTTGATGATCTTCAAGCAATGTCACCCAATCCGTACTTTGATCTTCCAGCTTGCTCCTGCAACCTTTGAGATGGGACTGTTCTAAATCAGGCTGACAACTTTTTGTAGGCGTGAAAGAGCCATGCAAATTTTGATTTTCGGGCACCCGAAAATCTACATTTTCAACTGAGTCACACTTTATGCAGCTGAGTCATTGTTTTCAAGGATCTGAAATGCAAATGCAAATCTTCACCATTTGAGGCTTCTTGCCTGCTGGTTGATCTGGGAATGCTGAGACAACAACATGCGACAGACATTAAATTCAGACCTGTGTGGCTTATGAGTCATCAGGCCCATCTGTGCCTACTCGGTAAGTCAAGAAGACTATGGTGTCGTTTCCATGAGAACTTCAACAACATTTGAACAACCTATTGACTAGGTTGACTGCATTTAGCATGGTAGGTCAGAGTTTTTTCCAGGTCTGCTGTAAAAAGAACAGTACCAGCCCATTCATGTGGGCCAATGACTTGCACATTGTAGGGCAATGGTTTTGAGCCTGGAGATTTAGTCCTGCAGTTTTCAGAGGTGAGTATATGATTTTAATCTTCAGTTTTGCAACTAAAGTGGTGCCCTATAAAACAGGGAGAGGATGGTATTGGTATTACTTTAGGTGGTGCAGTGATTAGAGTGCAGTACTACAGGGTACCTCAGCTTGACTGCTAGCTGCAGTTCAGCAGTTCAAATCTCACTGGCTCAAGGTTGACTCAGCCTTCCATCCTTCGGAGGTGGGTAAAATGAGGACCCAGATTGTTGGGGGGCAAGAGGCTGACTCTCTAAATGGCTTAGAGAGGGCTGTAAAAGCATTATGAAGCAGTATATGTTTATTGCTACTTGGCACCTTCCTTCCTTCCTTCCTTCCTTCCTTCCTTCCTTCCTTCCTTCCTTCCTTCCTTCCTTCCTTCCTTCCTTCCTTCCTCCCTCCCTCCCTCCCTCCCCTTCCTCTCCTCTCCTCTCCTCCCCTCCCTCCCTTTCCTCTCCCCTTCCTTCCTTCCTTCCTTCCTCCCTCCCCTCTCCCTTTCTCCCTTTCTCCCTTCCTCCCCTTCCTCTCCACTCCTCTCCTCTCCCCTCCCCTCCCCTCCCCTCCCCTTATCCATCCATCCCTCCTTCCTTCCCTCCTTCCTTCCTTCCTTCCTTCCTTCCTCATTCCATTCCAGATTTCAGCCCTTGGACTTTGTGTTGGTCTTTCATCCATGAACTAACTGGGTCTGATTCAGCTTAGCTTAGCTTTCAAGCCCAGAGATCAGGAGGCAGGTTGTAACATCCACTGTGCCTTAATCTGTGTAACGTTATGTGGATTTTAAGAAACCACGAGCCACAGCACCGCCTATTTAACTGAAAGGCAAGGGGAGGAGAGATCTCTGAAGTTGAGAGTGAAAGCTTAAATGGCTCCTTGCCAACCATAATTGAAGAAATTTCATAGTTTGGATCCTTGTATGAAGAATCTCCTCGTTCTCCTCTCTACATAATGAATAGGGCTGTGCCGAGTTTTGAAGAGGCCCTTTGATTTCATAGAGCTCTGATCTCAGCTTGCTTGCTTCCTGTCTTCCTTCCTTCCTGCCTTCCTTCCTTCCTTCCTTCCTTCCTTCCTTCCTTCCTTCCTTCCTTCCTTCCTCCCTCCCTCCCTCCCTCCCTCCTTCCCCTCTCCCTCCCTGCCTCCCTCTCCTCTCCTCTCCTCTCCTCTCCTTCCTTCCTTCCTTCCTCCCTCCCTCCCTCCCCTCCCCCTCCCTCCCTGCCTCCCTCCCCTTCCTCTCCTCTCCTCTCCTCTCCTTCCTCCCTCCCTTCCTCCCTCCCTATTATGTTATAAGTTGTTTCACTGTGATTTTGTAAAGACTCATTTTTGCACTACCCAACTGACATTAATTAGCAGGAAAAAGTTCTCAGATTCTCACCTGGAACTCTTCCAACTCAAGCAATGCCAACTAGAGAGTTTTCCTGGACCTTCTGACATTGGAAACTCCAATTCCTTTTTCTATCATGGAACCAAAGCTACAATCTTGAACTAATACACATGGCACATGTATCTGCTTCTTTTCTGATCATTGCAACAACCCTCGAAGAAAAATCGGTATTCTATTCTTTATTTTGCTGCTGGTGGACAGCTTAGCCCATTTTTCTGCAGAAGTGAGAGCTGAAGTCAAAACTCTTGAAACTGCAGGCAGCTGTTTAACCAGGTCATTATATGGTACATTAGTTTTGTACCACAAAAACAAACAAACAAACAGAAAAATCTTATCCACACTTATTCAGTGAGATAAATCAGATATTGAGACAAGACCTTGCGCTTGTGAAATCGGTTAGTTATGGTGCTCAAACTACTTGAATATTGTACTTTCAGGCCCTTAAGAGGCACAGTAAATTTGATTTTAATTGACTTTATTAGTGGATTTAGTCTTGATCTTATTTAGTGTTTGACAATTCATCAGTTATGTATTGCTTTTAATATTTTCCTACTACCCCCAACCTAGTTTCTTCTTATTTGGGTCCATTTTATTTATTATTTTATTTGGAAAATTTATATTGCTGCCTACTTGCTCGCAGCAACTCAAGGCGACTTACAGGAAATAAAAACATAATATAAAAGAAATAAAAATAGTAAAAGATAAAAATAATATACTGTGTTTCCCTGAAAATAAGACCCTGTCTTATATATATATTTTTGGAACCCTGAAATAAGCGCTTGGCCTTATTGCCATCCCCTCAAAAGCCCGATTGAGCTTATTATCAGGGGATGTCGTATTTTGGGGGAAACAGGGTAATAATTGATAATGTACAAAATAGGTTTTGGTTTTACAAGCCTAAGAGATTATCACTAATATCAAAATGACAATAAAAGTAACGTCAATGAATCATCAAGTACCTAGATTCATCCCATTCAAATATTCACGGAACCTTCCTCAAACTGTAGTTCTTGGATTTATTAGTTATTTAGTTATTTAGGGCTTTACATACTGGGGGCATGGTGGCTCAGCCATTAAAGATGCTGAGTTTGTCAGCTGGACAGCCTGGGTTCAAGACAGGGGTGAAATGCTACCGGTTCGGACCGGATTGCCTGATCTGGTAGCGATGGCAGTGGATGGTTTGGAGAACTGGTAGCAGAAATCCCTGCCCCTCCCCATGCCCAGCTGAGCCGCGCGATCATCAGAGGCTTTTTTTTTTTTTTTACTTTTAAAAGCATTTTTTTCTACAAATGCTTTTAAAAGTTTTTTAAAAAAAGCCTCTGATGATCGTGCGGCTCAGCTGGGATCATCAGAGCCTTTTAAAAGCATTTTTTTCTACAACCTTTTCGGACGAAGAGGTTGTAGGAAAAAAAAATGCTTTTTAAAGGCTCTGACGATCCCAGCTGAGTTGCCTGACCATCAGAGCCTTTTAAAAGCATTTTTTCTGCAAACCTCTTCGGCCGAAAAAGCAGAAAAAATGCTTTTAAAAGTTAAGAAAAAGAAAAAGTTGGCCACTCCCACCCAGTCACATTACCCTCCAGCAAGCCACACCCACAGAACCGGTAGTAACAAATTTTACATTTCACCACTGGTTCAAGACCTGAGTGCCACATAACAGGGTGAGTTCCTGTTATTTGCTCCAGCTCCTGGCCACCTATAGAATAACAGAGTTGGAAGGGACCTTGGAGGTCTTCAGGTCCAACCCCCTGTTTTGGCAGGAAACCCTATACCATTTCAGACAAGTGATAAATTAAATAAATTTAATATAAATTAAAGCAAAAAAAAAAGTGGATGTCCAGTCTTTTCTTTAAAAACTTCCAGAGTTGGAGCACTCACAACTTTTGGAGGCAAGTCATTCCAATGGTTAATTGTTCTAACAGGAAATTTCTTCTTAGTTCTAGGTGTTTCTGATTAGTTTCTATCCATTGCTTTGGAAGATAGATCGACCCCCTCTTCTTTGTGGCAACCCCTGTGATATTGGAATACTGCTATCAAAGTCACCCTGAGTCCTTCTCTTCACTAGGCTAGCCACGCCCAGTTCCTGCAACCGTTCATGGTATGTTTTAGCCTCCAATCAATCATCTTGGTTGCTCTTCTCTGCGCTCTTTCTAGAGTCTCAATATCTTTTTTACAAATGGACTCAATATCTTTTTTTTTAACCTAGCAGTTTAAAAGCATGCAAATGCAAGTAGATAAATAGGTACCATTTCTGTGGAAAGGTAATAGTGTTCTGTGTGCCTCAGCGTATAGTCATGCTGGACACATGACCATAAAAATATCTTTACACAATGGTGGCTCCCTCAGCTAGAAGATGAGCACTGCCCTTTAGATTTGGACATGACTGGACAGGAGCAACCTTTACCTTTATACTATGTGCATGGCCAGGTGTGCCCTCGAAAGCCATAAAAAACTAACCTCAAAGCATTGTGGACTCCTTCCTCTCTTCTCTGATGGCTTTCTAGGCAGCATCTCCTCTCCCTTCCTTAAAGTTACCCATGCATTCCACTACACACCCCAAAACGCATAACCATCTATGTGTTTTTTTCCCCCAGTGAGATCGGTCTATCAGGGCAACCTGGTCTATCCAAATATGGGATGGAGTATGCCCTTGGGTAGACCAGTTTGTCAGAGTTTGTTGCAGCACACACAAGCAGACTATTAAGCAGGATTCAAAATGCCTTTATATACATAACAACACATAAGGCATACAATACCTTTGTAGGTTTTCCCACATTGTAGAGAAGAGAAATAGCAAATACAAACACAATACAAAATGGAAGCACAAAATGGAGAGGGCAAAATGGAGGAGAGAGAAGCTAGTGCCTTCAAGCTTACATACAGAACAGTTAAGCCACGCCCAGGCTCCAAACTGTCTCTTATGGACCCATATAACAAATACAATGTTTCAGTTACCAAACAGCCCTCATTGGCTGACCTGTTGCTATGCCCTACTCCAGTTCATGAATATATTCTTGACACAATTGCCCTGATAAACCGGTCTCACTGGGGAAAAAAAAAACACTTAATCTCTCCCCTGGTATAGTCAACAGACTGAGGAGAACCCGTGTTTTAGAGGTTAATACGTCTACCTAATATGCAGGTAGCCTGGGTTCAAATCCCAGAAAAGGTAATACTAGATGATGAGAGCTAAATAGCTTGAAATAGATCTATACTAGTCTCCCTATATTTCAACATAAGCATCTATGCCTTTGTATTATTCAGGGTCTGTCTTTCTTGGAAAATAAGACCCCCAATGTTCATTACAATAGACATGCTATTTTTTTTCTCCTCTTCACTATGCTCCTTTCTACCTTTCTTCAAGAAAAATATTCCACAATATCTCATTCATGTCCCTGTATTTTGCTTCAGGGTGTCACCTAGCTAAGCAGATGATGAAAGAAATTTTGAATGTACTTCTGTCAGAGGAAGAAGGGAAACTCAACAAATCGGTGTGTTTGGATTTGCCAACTTAAAATAAATTTAGTTATATCTTTGTCTTATCTCCACTTACTTTTGGGATTGGGTAGTTCCTAGCAAGCTACTCAAAAATGTAAGGGTGCCCTCCACATGTCTCTTCCAGCTGAAAGGATGCTAGGGAAGGAGTAGCATGTACCCCTTGGGCTCCAACACTAAAGAAAAGCTTTTACTGTATATGTATTTTTTTTTCCTTTTTCTCCACTGATCCCAAGTTTATTGAAAAAAAAGATTGCCCGAAGCAAAGAATATCTCAAAACAGATGGACTTTCCTTTCCTCTTTGGCATTCCGCTTGAGGGCAATGCATAGAGGTTGGAGTGCAGGGGGAAAAAAAAACCTATTAAAATTGAACGAAACATTAAACTGGGTGAAAGGCAATAAAACAAAGCCCAAAAAATTATATACTCCAATGGAACAGATGACTACATAAAAATTATATCAGAAAATCAACTTACTGGAACCACTAAGTCACTTTGAGTACCTCGGCCGAGCTTTTCCAAATTATAATGAAAAGTCAGCAATCTCACAGAGATCTGTTGAAGCTTGGGTAGCATTAAGCAAAAAGAGAGAGAGAGACATACACCCCCCTCCCCCCGTTCTTATCCTCTCATCCAGAGATATGGTTCAGAAGTGCGCTTTGAGACAGAAACATCTTTTTCCTGCCTGAGTGATAAAGGAGTGAGTTCACATAACACGCTGAACTACAAACGGAGGCAACCCCATTTCATGTGAATTCAATTTGCGGGGTTTAGTTTATGGTTCGGTGCACTGTAAGAACTCAAGAGGAAAAAAAATGGGTGAATAGGTTAAGGAGGAGGGGCGATAGTACAAGACATCTTAACCCATTTTAGAAATTAAGGTCCCATCATTTGGAGCTTGAGAAAAATACCTTCCTTTCTTTCTTTCTGTCACATTATTTTGACAACGATCACTCACGTTCAGCATAGTGGAATAATGCTTGGAATATCTTCAGAATGCAATTGCACTCTGGATGTTATACTCGGAAAGCATGTTACGCTGCAATTATCCACTGGATTTTATACCCACAAGAGCATGTTCTAATGCAAAGAAACGTGAGCTTTAGGGTTAAAATGTGCACAAAAAAAGCGAACGCTTAGAAGAAAAAGATTCAGAAGAATGTACGGTAGCTCAAGAGCTCTCATTGCCTGTAACATCCACTCGTGTTGTGTTCTCACAATACACTTAACCTGGTTATTGGATTAACTCATTTTCTTGGTTCACGCTAGATCATTGGTAGAACATGCAAAACTACAAACACAAAATTAATAATCATGATTTAAAAGCAATCCAAACTGATAATGTTGTAGAAATGCAGCCAGTGGTGGGCTGCTGCTGGTTTGGCCCGGTTTGAGTGAAACGGTAGTTGTGACCTGCAGGTGGGCCCACCCCTGGTCATCTGCCTGAGTGTAATCCCATTCTATATCACTGTGTTTTTGACACTGCACGCAAGTGTGGATGGCGCACACGACCAAATTGCCATGTTTAGTGATGCCGCACACATGCACACTTACATTTCTGGTGCTGGTCGAATTGGTTGTTACAGTATGTATGAATGCAGCCATTAAGCGTCTAAGTTGCTTGATGTACTGTGCGAACCCAGAAGCTGTCAACTTGCAAAGTTTTCAACTTGCCATGAGCAGGAGGGAGGGAGAACTGAAGTGAATTCCATACATTCTTTCTGACCGCAATCAGTAGGAGAGCTTTGGGTTTCACAGCCAGCCAAAGTGCTTAATTGGAGAATGTGATTTATGACATGGCCAGGGAGGAGGGGAGAGACAGGGTCATAGGGGAATGTAAATCTATGTAGGATCAGTCCTAACTGCATCCAAGTATTGCCGGAATGTTGCTCCTAATAAATATTTCCTTTAAAATTTGGATCATGGCTCATGAATTAATTAGGGCATCTTTCGGAAACTTGACAGAAGCATTTTTTGAGAACAAACTTTTTTAAAAAAAATTCCCCTTTCTTGTGTGCTTAGAGAACATACACAGGTTGATATGGGAATAACAGGGATCTATGAATGAACATAGGTATGGGTTAGATAGACGTAATGCATTATCAGTCTTAAAGAGCTCCACCTTGTTCCCATGGCCAATAGTAGCAGAGAATTTTTTCATTATTCCAATGTTAAAATAATGGCACGCCATCAGCCTCTCTTAAGTCAGATTGCTCTATCTTGAATCTCTTTAATATGAAAGCAGAGGAGGAGAATCTACGGCTTTCAGGATTCTGTTGTTACACTTTGTAACAATAAAGTAAAAATTTCAGAGGTTCATACTAGTATCTGTTTCCTGATCTAGTCTACCTTGAAAGGCTGAGAACCGGCAAGAACCTGGATTATCCCACTTCTCTAAAACCATCTACAGCCGTTTTTCTGGACCTTGGCAACTTTAAACTGATTAACAGTAACAGAGTTGGAAGGGACCTTGGAGGTCATCTAGTCCAACCCCCTGCTCATGCAGGAGACCTATATTAGGCATTTGAATTGCCGAACCGCCGACCTTTCTGATTGACAAGCTCAGTGTCTTAGCCACTGAGCCACCTAGCTGTGTGGGCTTCAACTCACAACATGGCTGGCTGGGAAATTCTGGGAGTTGGAGTCCACCTGTCTTAAAGTTGCCAAGGTTGAGAAACACTGATCCACAGTTCAATCTTAAAGGTAAAGGTACAGGTTCCCCTTGCACATATGTGCTAGTCGTTCCTGACTCTAGGGGGCGGTGCTCATCTCCATTTCAAAGCTGAAGAGCCAGTGCTGTCCAAAGACGTCTCCATGGTCATGTGGCTGGCATACTCAATGCCAAAGGCGCACAGAACGCTGTTACCTTCCCACCAAAGATGGTCCCTATTTTTTTACTTGCATTTTTTATGTGCTTTCGAACTGCTAGGTTGGCAGAAGCTGGGACAAGTAACGGGAGCTCACCCCGTTACGCGGCACTAGGGATTCGAACCACCGAACTTCCGACCTGTCGATCGACAAGCTCAGCGTCTTAGCCACTGAGCCACCTAATTCAATCTTACCATCCTCTTAACAACCTTCTCCTCAAAGAAAAAAGTCACAAACCGGCTGGTAGTTATCTAAAATCTCTCCCCACTTACCAGTTACCTTTCAAAATCTTTTCTCTGCCTGCTCATTCCAGGAATAAACTGAACCATAAATGAGAATTTATACCGTGCTAAATAAAGAACAAAACTGTATTTTGAGGCACTCTATCGTTTGACCCATATACTACAGCACGTTTCCCATTTGGCCCTCCAGCTTCCAATTTTAACTAAGTCTGAAATTCTAAACTCTTGATTAGATGGGTTCCAGAAATGGATCAGAGATGAATCATGAGAAACAAAAACATAACTTTCCCATTAAATGTTCTTCCCCCCTCCCTTAATCATAATCATAAGTTTATTTGTCAAGCATATATAAGATAACAAGTAAAAGGAATATTAGGATAGGGACGGTAGGCACGCTGGTGTGCTTATGCACGGCCCCTTACAGACCTCTTAGGAATGGGGTGAAGTCAACAGTAGACAGTTTAAGGTTAAAGTTTTGGGGGTTTGGGGAAGAAACTACAGAGTCAGGTAGTGCATTCCAGGCATTGACCACTCTGTTACTGAAGTCGTATTTTCTGCAATCGAGTTTGGAGCAGTTTACCTTAAGTTTGTATCGTGTGCTCGTGTATTGTTGTGGTTGAAACTGAAGTAGTCATTGAAAGGAAGGACATTGTGGCAGATAATTTTATGTATTATGCTTAGGTCAGACTGAAGTCGGCATAGTCCTAAATTGTCTAAGCCCAAAATTTTGAGTCTGGTGGCATAAGGTATTTTATTGCGGTTAGAAGAATGGAGGACTCTTCTTGTAAAATATCTCTGGACTCTCTCAATTGTATTTATGTCCGATATGCAGTGTGGGTTCCAGACAGATGAGCTGTAGTCAAGAATTGGTCTAGCAAATGTTTTGTATGATCTAGTTAGTAGTACAACATTACCAGAGAAGAAGCTACGCAAGATTAGGTTAACAACACTTAATGCCTTTCTGGCAATGTTGTTACAGTGGGCTTGGGCACTTAGATCTTTAGAAATGAGTACTCCAAGGTCCTTGATAGAGTGAGGGTCATCTACAAGGTCATTTACAAACTCCCTTGTGGGGTTAGGAGTTGCTTCTTTAAAAAATCAAAACAAAACAAAAACTATCCTTGGCATTGCAGATGTTGGTGTTTTGTTCTGTAGTGAAGACAACGCTGTGCCTTACTAATGTGCTCAAACAAGTGGAACAATGCACTTTAACCAAAAGATTGTCAGTGGACAATTAAAACAACATTTTGACTTGACCAGTCTCGCCGTTTAAAATTCAATTCAAGGGATTCCCTTTGTGCCTTCTAAGGCAATTAAATGTTGCCGCAGATGCTTTTAGAGTAAACAGGCTCTTTCTTTGCCTTAAAATGATGGCTGGCTGGCTGGCTGGCTGCATTAGCATAATGCTTTCATGGCATTCAAATGGATCTTCCCATCTTCATGCTCTCATCTGCACGTACCAGACAAAAAAAGAGGAAAAAATAAAAGAGGAAAGAGAGCAATTTATATATTCAAAGATGGGCCAGGTGAAAGAGACTTCAACTGACGGACGGCATTCTTTCTGTTTGCATCTTGCTAATTTTAATACAAATGTGCTCACTAAATCAAACCCCCAAGTACACCGTGTCACTCCTCAAAGACTTTATCATGCAAGTGTTGTCACAAAAACCATTTACTACTCGAGCCTGCCCTTCCCTTCAACGTTGCCCTTTAATGTTCAGACTCCCTTAAGGGTGGGCTGCTGGGGGTTCGCAGGGGTTCGGGAGAACCTCTAGCTAAGATTCTGTGGAGTTTGAGGAACCCCCAAATCCCACTCCTGGCTGGCCCCACCCACCCCTCCCCTCCAAGGAGTCTCCACGTGGGCCGCTTTGGATGCAGGTAAGTGCAGGGCGCTCGGGGAGGGTTGGGAAGGCCAAAAAACAAGCCTACCGGAAGTTCGGGAAGGCTGGAAATGGGCCTGTTTCCAGCCTCCAGAGGGCCTCCTGAACCCTGGGAGGTTGTTTTTGCCCTCCTGGAGGCTCGAGGAAAGCCTCCAGAGCCCTGGGAGGGCAAAAATGCCCCCTCTGCTGTGGTGCAGGAGGCCGAATAGACCATGCCCACTATGACCACACCCACCCAGCAACCAGGCAGAGAACCCCTTGCTAAAATTTTTAAAGCCCACCCCTGGACTCCCTCCCATTAAAACAATCCCCGCTAATATGCGCTATTTTAAATCCCGTGGTTGTGTAGGCGTTTTAATATATTCTGCTCGGGACCTGTCACCATACAGGCATAAAACCAGCAGAGGCGGGCTGGAACACACCAAATGCCAGTCTAATCCAGAACCCTGTTCTAGAGTAGGGAGCAAAATGCATCTAGAACTCCCAGAAACACAATACAAGGACAATGCTAGCCGTGGTTATGAAAAGGGTTGCTTCCCTTGTTTCTGGTGACAAAAGATACACCAGGCACCTTCCAGACATATGGATTTCAATTTCCAGAATTCTGTAGTATCCATTTCCAATATGGAAAGTTTTGACTGAGTTAAGGAAGAGCAAAGCTCTTGGCCAATAAAGGTCTTCTCTTCTCTTCTCTTCTCTTCTCTTCTCTTCTCTTCTCTTCTCTTCTCTTCTCTTCTCTTCTCTTCTCTTCTCTATTCCATTCCATTCCATTCCATTCCATTCCATCTGATGATACTCAGTGATTGTTTATTATAATCATAATTTACGATTGATTATATAAGAGGAGGATAGATGGAAAGAGAAGGGAAATTAAAATAAAAATCTAGGAACGGAAGCCAGATTCAGAGACTCAGATGAGAAAACACCAAGCCCAAGTCAGCATTGGGAACATTCTTAGAAGAGTGATCCAAACTTTCAGGGGCCTGAGCAGGTAAACTGACCTGAAGATCTGGAGATTAGGAATATTTCTCTCCCCCCCACAACAACTGTCTCAGCTAATAGTTTTACAGTTCCATTTATTCCACCCATTTCTCCATTCTAACCTTTTAAAAAGTAAATGAGAGCAACCTGTCTCATCTCCCATTTTACCTTTCCTCCTTTTCACATTGTTTCAAGCACAGGTTGGTTCATTGTACTTACATCATTTGATGCCCTTTTTTGAAAAAAAAAATAATAAATCAAAGAAATGTAAAACAGAAAGCATTCCGATTTCTACAGTAGCATGGGGAAATGCAGATGAGGTCCTCTTGAATTAAAATGAAAGCCAACACTCATTCTTTATTCCCTTTTGATGATCCTCTCCCTGGATACAGACAGTCTCCAACCCTGTTTATTTTCCACCAACAAATTAAAGCTATTATACTTGACTGCATTTCCAGCTCTTTACATGCTCTTAGGTGACTTGTTTATGTCCTTTTAGTTTATGTAACATTTTCTTTTTGTACTGGCTGTTTTATCCTATAAATGCCGGGAATCAATCCATCTTCTAAATTTGTGAGTCAAGGCTGAGCGATACATTCAGTTTCTTTTTATTTAAAAGAGTTATCTTAGCCCAAATGCCTCCCTTCTGTCATGATGTAGCCTGGCAGCCTTTCACTTATCTGACTGCTCTGTATCTTAAAAAAATAAAATAAAAATGGATCGGTCTTTTCTTCTCCTACTTTTCTATCTTTGACACCTGCTCTGGTATTACCGCTATGTCCTCAAGTCACAGATGCTGGCAAATAGTTCTCCCAGGGTATTGTATGGCTGTTTTATGAATACCTGATGTCCTAGGAAAATAACTTTGCTTGGATGCCTATCAACATTGGCACAGTATTCCAGATCCAAGGCAAAGTCATTTCCTCTTCAATTCCTTGCCATTGTCACAGAATTAGGAATAAATTTAGCATCAGAGGTGGTATTTAGCTGTATTGTGGTCTTCCAGCAGCCTGCAGAGCTGGCAGCGGAGTTGGACAGCGATGAGGCTGAGGAAGAACATGGGCCAGTCCTGGAGGCTGGGAAGGCCCGGATGAGGGCTCTGCATCGGAGGCAGAAATGGGGCCAGGGCCAACTGGGAGTGATGTGTAGTCTCCGGAGCCTCCAGAGGTGGACAGCAGAGAGGAAGAGGAACAGGAGGAGCCTGTTCCTAGTGCAGGTATGAGAAGAGCTGCCAGAAGGTAAGAGCAGCTAAAGCAAAGAGGATGACTTGGGAGTAAGGCCAAGAGATGATTGGCCCCTCCCGCAAGGCTTAAAAGACCAGCAACGGCTCTTGGACTCTTTGTCGGAAAACAACGTTGATAGATTTGTTTCTTGTCTTGCTGCATTTATTTCTTGTCGGTGTCTTCTGCTTCTGAATTTTTGCCAAGAAAAGCCTTTGGCAGGTTGCTAATTAGCCCAAGGTTGGTGATAAGGCTGAAGAATTGTGTTGTTGTTGTTGTTGTTGTTGTTGTTGTTGTTGTTGTTATTATTATTATTATTATTATTATTATTATTATTATTTATTGAATTTATATACCGCCTTACTCCCGAAGGACTCAGGGCGGTGAACAGCCAAAAGATAAAAGAATTTGTTTGGATTAGTTTGGACTACACTGAAAATGAGTTAATTCTCAGTTGTTCTAATAAAGTCTGTTTTTGAACTGATTGCATCTGATAATACCTACTTGGGCGTGGGTCACAACAAGCTGGTTCAGACCAGTTCAGGCGAACCGGTAGAGGAAATTTTAACTGATTCGCCGAATTGGCAAATACCACCTCTGGCTGGCCCCGCCCCTGCCTGCTTGCCTCACCCCGCCCACCCATGTTGCCCCACCTTGCTGTGAGTGATATTGAGTTGGCCATAGGCACTCAGTCACATGACCCCCCCACCAAGCCATGCCCATCAAGCCACACTCACAGAACCGGTAGTAGAAAAATTTGAATCCCACCACTGTTTAGCATGGTTAGTTTTGGCAGCGTCCTGATGTGTCAAGTTCAAAAGAGGAGTCATAGAGGCGATCTACCTTAAAATTGAACAGCCCTCTCTCAACAGAGGGGGAGGGATACGACATCACCTATCTCCTGTTTACAACCCAGTTCTTTCAGCAGTTCCAAGAATGTTCCACACCCATTTGCACTATATTCAGCTGACCCTGAAGGCACAGAAAGATCTCCAATGACTCTAAGGAGTACTAATGACCAGATGACTGCATTCCTTCCATTCTCCACCATTCAGTCAGAACCGAAGAAGCTTCTTGGATGAGAAGCGAAGCGTCTTCAAGAAACACAGAGAACGTCCAGTTGCCATTTTGAAAAAGCAACTTTGGGACACAGGGCTGGAAGGGTTAGTTAGTCCAACCCTCTGCCCCAGGCAGGAATCCTTATGCCATCCAGACAAATGGTTGTGCACGTTTTTTTTTCTTTAAAACCATAAGCGATGGAACACACACAATTCTGGGAGGGAATCTGCTCCATTGATTAATTGTTCTCATGTCAGGAAATTTCTCCTTAGCTCCAGGTTCCAAGTCGGATCTCTCTTCGTTAAGCTTCCACCTATTGCTTCTTTGTCCTTCCCTCAGGATCTTTGGAGAATAAGTTGACCCCTTCTTCTCTGTAGCAGCACTTCATGTACTAGAAGACAGCTATTCTTCACACACAGCAGCTACATTTCATTTATCAATTAGCCCATATCATGTCTTTCTCTTGACAGGGGTGTCAAACCAGGGGTGAAATCCAGCAAGTTCTGACAGGTTCTGTAGAACCGGTAGCGGAAATTTTGAGTAGTTTGGAGAACCAGCAAATACCACCACTGGCTGGCCCCAGAGTGGGGAGGGAATGGAGATTTTGCAATATCCTTCCCCCAGGAGTAGGGAAGGAATGGGGAATTTTCAGTATCTTCCCATGCCATGCCCACCAAGCCACACCATGCCCACCAAGCCACACCCACAGAACCAGTAGTAAAAAAAATTGGATTTCACCACCGTGTCAAACTCGATTTCATTGAGGGCCACATCAGGGTTGTGTTTGACTTTAGGGGGCTGGGGCAGAGGTGGTATTCAGCAGGTTCTGACCAGTTCTGGAGAACTGGTAGCGGAACTTTTAAGTAGTTTGGAGAACTGGTAAATACCACCTCTGACTGGCCCCGCCCCCATTTATTCTCTGCCTCCCGAGTCCCAGCTGATCAGGAGGGAATGGGAATTTTACAGTAACTTTCCCTTGGAGCGGGGTGGGAATGGAGATTTTACAGTATCCTTCCCCTGCCACGCCCAGAAAGCCATGCCACTCCCACCAAGTCACGCCCACAGAACTGATAGTAAATTTTTTTGAATCCCACCACTGGGCTGGGGGATGGGGTGGCCAGCTTGACATCACTCATGTCAGGGTCCCCTGTGGTGGCCCAAGTGCTCTGCCAGCAAAACCAGGCTCCTGAGCTCCATTTTTGACTGTGATGGCTTCCTACAATCCTCTGCCAACAAAAACAGAGCTTGGGAGGGCTGCCTGCAGCCCTCCCAAGCTCTATTTTTGCCCATAGAGGCACTACGGGCCAATCCTTTGCTGTTTCCAGGGCAGCCCCGCGGGCCAGATCTAAATCTCCCACGAGCTGGATCTGGCCCCCGGGCCTTGAGTTTGACACTCCTGTCTTATGAGGTAAATTGTAAATGTTTGTTTGATAAAAAAATATCTGGGCTTGTTTAATGAGACCTTTGAGAATAATAGCCCCTAAATGAAAGAAAATAAAGATCCTTTTTGCAATAAGATCCCCTTCCCTTTTGGTGCGAAAAGTAGCAATTTGCTGATAAAAGTGATTGATTGTGTCTGGGTATATTTGCTTTGGACGGAGTCTTGAGTGAGACTCAATCAATCACGCTGAATAGGAAACTAAGACTAATGCACTACAACAGTATCTGTGGTGGACTTGGTTTATCAATCACCATCTGCCTGTGCAGCGGTGCAGTAGGAGAGACATTCTTGAGTATTATGGGATGACAGGTTAGGCAGTCCAAGGTTTTGTCACTTTTATCTTTTAAAATGTAGGTTTGCTGGGTCTTCATACATTCAACAGCAAGGCACTAAAGCAATGGTGGGTTTCTATCGGTTCACACCGGTTCGGGAGAACAGGTAGCAGTAATTTGGCTTGGGTTGCCGAACTGGTAGCGACTGCTGGCTGGCCAAACCCCTGAACCGGTAGCCCGGTCGCCGCTCACTTGCCCCTCCCACCCTCACGACTGCCGGGAAGCGGCTGGCAAAGAGGCGGCAGCTGGGAGGCTTCTCACAGTCACATCAAAAAAAGAAAAAGCCTCACAGCTGCCGAAAACTACCGGAGGTCGCCGAAAAAGCCACTGCTGTCACCACCTTGTTCTTCGCGCCAGCCATGCACGTCCATCCCATTGCCTGCTGCGTCACGCTCGGACTGATGCAGCAGGCAATGGGATGTGATGGCAGTGGCTTTTTCAGCAACCTCTGGTAGTTTTTGGCGGCCTGTGGCCAGCCATTGCCTCTTTGAGAGCTGTGCTGTGGCTGCGGTGGCTGGCTGGAGGCTGCCAAAAACTACCAGAAGTCAGCTTGCCTTCCGGACTCTGGACCAGCCATTGCAGGAGGAAGGTAAGCAGCCCAAAGAAAGAGGCGGTGGTGGGGGAGGAAGCAGGGCTAAGGCCGGGGCCACTGAAGGAGGGGAAATGGGGCGACATGTGCTTTCCAGCCCTCTCTAAGCAGTTTACAGAGCCAGCATATTGCCCCCAACAATCTGACTCCTCATTTTACCCATGGATGGAAAGGCTGAATCAACCTTGAGCCTGCTGAGATTTGAACTGCCAAATTGTAGGCAGCTGGCAGGCAGCAGAAGTAGCCTGCAGTAATGCATTCTAGCCTCTGCACCACTACAGCTCCTCCTTTTTCCCTCCCTCCCTCCCTCCCTCCCCCCTTTCTAATAGCATTTAGACTTATATAATGCTTCACAGTCCTTTTACAGCCCTCACTAAGCAGTGGCTCAGTAGCTAAGATGCTGAGCTTGTCGATGAGAAGGTTGGCATTTCAGTGGTTTGAATCCCTAGTGCCGTACAATGGGGTGAGCTCCCATTACTTGTCTCAGCTTCTGCTATCCTAGCAGTTTGAAAGCACATAAAAATACAAGTAGAAAAATAGGGACCACTTTGGTGGGAAGATAACAGTGCTCCGTGCGACTTTGGTGTTTAGTCATGCCAGCCACATGACCATGGAGAACGTCTTCGGACAGCGCTGGCTCTTTGGCTTAGAAACGGAGATGAGCACCACCCCTAGAGCTGGAAATGATTAGCACACATGTGCGGGAGAACCTTTACCTTTACCTAAGTGGATTACAGAGTCAGCCTCTTGCCCCCAAAAATTTAGGTCCTCACTTTACCCACCTTGGAAGGCTGGAAGGCTGAGTCAACCTTGAGCCTATTGAGAATCAAACTGCCAAATTGCAGGCAGTGGCAGTCAGCAGAAGTAGCTTGCAGTACCACACTCTAACCACTGCGCCACCATGGCTCATGTGCGACAATAAACTCTACAGAGGAGTTGTCAGAAGCTTAGCACAAAAGCCACTGATAAACTATGCAAATGAAAATCTTGACGAGTCTGAAACATTTCAGATTATGAAGCAAAAGTTCAACAGTTTAGCCACAACTGTGCAAGATACATATGGAGTAAAAGGATGAAGTGCCTGAAGAAGAGAACACCTGGCCATAGTCTATGAGGAAAGCAGAGCTAAAAAGAGGTTGGATATTTCATCAACTGCACAGACAGAAACATACTTTCTTTCTTTTTTCTTTTAATTTATATAATAGAATAGTATAGAATAATAGAATATAATAGAAAGAGCAACATGTTTAAAATCCATATAGACAGTGTGTCTGTTGTCTGGTTACAATTCTTTTGAG
This sequence comes from Pantherophis guttatus, assembly GCF_059756535.1. Taxonomy (NCBI): domain Eukaryota; kingdom Metazoa; phylum Chordata; class Lepidosauria; order Squamata; family Colubridae; genus Pantherophis; species Pantherophis guttatus. The sequence goes on from NC_142076.1 coordinate 8,179,742, forward strand.
TAATATTCATCATAGTAATAATAATAATAATAGTGTTCTCTAATAGTCATCTTATAATATTAATACATATTAATTGTTAATACTAATCAGAATTAATCAAAATTAATAAGTTGCAGTAATCAAGCCTAATAATAAAATTAATCTTTCTTTTGTAGTTTTAGAAGTTCTAACTCCTGTTTTTCTTATTGAACCATCAATAAAACAGATCCCATACCTCAAAATATTCAGTTGTCTTCCTTTTCTTTCATTTCAAATGTTAGTTTATTTATTTCTGCACATTCTAAAATTTTTGTTATTATCTTTTCTTCTGTGGGGATCTCCTCGCCCTTCAAATGTTGTGCGAACACGATTCTGGCTGCTGTTAACACACGTATTATTAAAGACAGAAACATACTTTCTGTTCTGTCCCCGTCCCACATACGCACCCCCACAGATGGCCTGGAGTTAATAAACTACACGACAAAATCTTTGAAGATAAAGCTGGCAGCAACCCAGTGGCTAGCTGCCAATTCAGACTTTACTCACACAAAACAAAGATTAGACTGCAAGCATTCCGATAAAGCAGGCAAAGTTTCAGCAATACAAGGATTAGTCCAAATGCAGTCCGACAAAGCAGGCAGAAGTCCAGTAATGCAGAGATCATGGATTATTTCTAGTTTTTGCTTGTCACAAACTGAACCGGCCACCACACCCACATTTATACCCTGTGGGATGTGGTCCAGTGACTCAGCTAATCTCTGGCATGCCTTCCCCTCTGCTGCGCATGCTTCTCCCTGCGCCGCTGTCGAGGATCCGGCCAGCACTTATCTCCTTTGTTGCTGTACACCTGTGGCTGTGGGGACGTGCTTGGCTCTGGGCCTATCTCTTGGCCTTTGGTGTCCTCTGGAGGCATTGCCAGAGAGGAGGGTCCTGGGGAGGGAGGCCTTGCCAACTCCTCTCCCTCACTCTCAGAGTCTGTCGATAGCCCAGGCTCAGGCAACGGAGCCACAATACTTTCAAATCAATCCATATGAAGCTGCTAATACCCGAAGGAAGATGGAAATGATAAGGGGTAAACACTGAATCCTGGAAAGTATAAGAGGAATATCCCACCCACTGTTAACGTGAGCTAATTAAGGCAAACCCTTTCAAGCACTTTTCCCCAAATGAGTTATCTTCTCTGAGATTTAAAAAAAATAAAACCAAGTGACACATTCTCACCCTTCCCACAATCTGTCACAGCTATGAAGTATTTAGAGAAAAGAAAAATAAAGCTTTGGAGTAGCCTTCGCTATCTCCAGATTTCAACGTGATTGAAAAACCGTGGTGAAACATGACATGTATGCAAGGAGATCTAAGAATATTTCTGAGCTGGAAGACTTCTGCAAGGAAGAGTGGGAAAAATCCACCAGCCAGAATAAATATACTCTTAGCAGACTGAAGGGAAGGATTGAAAAGAGGTAATGTTTTAAATGGAATGGATCAGGGGTGGGCTGCTGGGGGTTTGGCAGAACCTCTAGCTAAGATTCTGTGCAGTTCGGAGAACTCCCAAATCCCACTCCTGGCTGGCTCTATCCATCCCACCCCGCCCTGCCCCTCCCAGGAATCCCCACCTGGCCCGTTTTGGATGCAGGTAAGTGCAGGGCCAATTAGGCCATGCCCACCATGGCCACACCCACCCAGAAACCAGGCAGAGAACCCCTTGCTAAAATTTTTGAAGCCCAACTCTGGAATGGATACAAAATACCAAAAGTAAGGATACCCAACTATTTGCATCTGCTTACAGCTGAAACCATATCAGTTTGAAACAACCGAGCCTCCGTGCGTGCCCTGCACTTATCTGCATCCAAAACAGGCCACGTAGAGACTCCTGGGAGGGGAGGGGCAGGATGGGCGGGGCCAGCCTGGAGTGGGATTTGGGGGTTCTCCGAACTGCACAGAATCTTAGCTAGAGGTTCTTCCGAACCCCCTGCGAACCCCTGGTCACAAGTCCTCCAGATCTCCTCTCAAAGCTTATCTACTTAACAAGAGTTCCCGAGAACTTCAGTTGAGCAATATCTGGAGGGCCTCTGGTTAGCTTCACTCTTCTGAGATTATGCATGAGAATGCATCACCATGATGGATGGAGCCTGTGTATGCTGGTTAAATGGCTTTTCTTATCTGTTTCCCACAAGGAGAAACAATCCCATTGCCTACCTTCAACCAACTCCATGTGTTTTTTTTCCTGCACGGAGAATTTTAAAACCACCACTGGCTTATTCATGACAGGAACGGATATTTAATTCCAAGTTGTTTTATTAACATCTCTCTGCATTTGTCTTAGGTTCCATATTATGTAAAGGGCCAAGCAGAGTTCATTGACTCAAGGAAAGAAATTTACCGCCATGCAGAGAGTGGCCTGTTGTTTTGCATAAAATTGATTGATAAAGCAATATTAATCCACTTTACAACTTATGAACAGCGACAAGCCTGTAGGAGGAGAATCTTCCAGGAGGGGAAAAACTTGGCTTACTGCGCTTCCTGTTATCTTTGCAACATTATGACAAATTCCCCTCATTAATTTAGCATGTGCACAAGAATAGGATCGGGTCAAAGGAGGAGACGCAGCAGGAGCACAAGGTAATAAAATAACCTCACAGCTGCATTTCCGGAGCTGTTTGCAAAAAAGATTAATCCATTTTTTATGCTGCAGTCTGTAGTAGAAAGCAATCATTTCTTTACTGGCTGAAAACTGCCACCTCAATGATGGGAGTCTTTAGAGATATGCACCTCAAACCCAGCTCTCCCCGCCGCAGTGGATACATCAGGATGGTTATTAGAACTGCTACCAAATTTCACTTCTGAGCTAAATGTGGAGGGTCTTTGTAGTTAAGCCTCAGATGAAAATCCATTGGTTAAAAATGGATTTTTAACTCGTTTTCTTAATCCTCCAAAATGCGTTTATCCTCCAGAAGTTGTCGGTACTCCCATCACTGGGTGTTTTCAAGAAGAGACTGGACAGCCATTTGTCGGGAATATCATAGGATCTCTCCTGCTTGAGCAGAGGGCTAGACTAGGTTTGTGGCAATTTAAAAGATTCCAGGCTAATGACTCGCTTACGTCCGCCTCCCCCCATCTCGGCCTGCTCTTGTATGCTTGAGATAGGCAGCCATAACCATTGAATAAATAAATAAATATAATAACAACTACGTCACCCTCTAAGAGTCTATTCTAAAAGATTACTTCTATTTATAACTGGAGTTCTAATTTAGCTTTACCAACTTGAAGGTCCCATTTTTCACAGGGCTTTTTTTTTTTTTTTTGGAGAAAAATACTTTTTTTTTTAAATTCTCAAAAAACCGCTGCTAGAAGCATCAGCAACATTACTCTGTCATCAGCTCAACAGCTGGGTTCACACATCATACTAAGCCATAATGTGATTTCTTCACCATTTTCACCGTTCTTCACCATCTCAGAGTACATTCAGCTGTTTCCTGCTAGCTATTCTTTCCTCAAAACAAATAATAAATCTGTCTTGCTTCATCAAATTTACACCAACAGAGGTGGGGTGGGGGAATCATCTAGTAAACCCTGAGTATTCCTCCTCAATATATTCACTAAGCAAAGTTATCCAACTAAGGAGTAAAGGTAAAGGTAAAGGTTCCACTCACACATAGGTGCTAGTCGTTCCTGACTCTAGGGGGTGGTGCTCATCTCTGTTTCAACGCCGAAGAGTCAGCGCTGTCCGAAGATGCCTCCATGGTCATGTGGCCGGCATGACTAAACACCGAAGGCTCACGGAGTGAAGTTACCTTCCCACCAAAGGTGGTCCCTATTTTTCTACTTGCCTTTTTTATGTGCTTTTGAACTGCTATGTTGGCAGAAGCTGGGACATGCAGCACTAGGGATTCGAACCGCTGAACTGCTGACCTTTCAATCGACAGCATCTTAGCCACTGAGCCACTGCGTCCCTTTCTAAGGAGACGAAAGCCATTGTTCATCAGATGTCAGCCTTAAACGCAACATGCCATTAAAGCTGTAATATTCCTGTAATCAAAGTAGATGCAGTCCAAAAAAAAAAAGGGAAAAAATGTCTTTAGTACGCCAGCAAGCAAGAGTTTAAAATCAATGATGACAGTAAATTACACTGAAAATGCTGAAACCGGTATTTTCCTGCCGATGGGGTCAATTGACAATAGCAATATTTCTCTTAGCCACTTCTGAAATCACAATTACTTAAAGGAAGAAAATAGCATGGCTTGTTATAGGGTGTTCTGGGCCAGTGGTGAAATCCAAATTTTTTTACTACCGGTTCTGTGGGCATGGCTTGGTGGGCATAGTGTGGCTTGGTGGGCATGGCAAGGGAAGGATACTGCAAAATCTCCATTCCAACCCCACTACAGGGGGAATGATATTGCAAAACCTCCATTCCCTCCCCACTCTAGGACCAGCCAGAGGCGGTATTTGCTGGTTCTCCGAACTGCTCAAAATTTCCACTAACGGTTCTCTGAATTGCTCAAAATTTCTGCTACCGGTTCTCTGAACTGCTCAAAATTTCCACTACCGGTTCTCCGAACTGCTCAAAATTTCAGCTACCGGTTCTCCGAACTGCTCAAAATTTCCACTACCGGTTCTCCGAACTGCTTAAAATTTCTGCTACTGGTTCTCCAGAACCTGTCATAACCTGTTGGATTTCACCCCTGGTTCTGCCTTCCCTTGCCACCACCCAGGTCACACAGAGAAAAGGAAAAACAAAGCTAGAGTGCTCTATTCGTCTCGGCTGCTTTCAGAGTTCTTCCTCGCCTCCAAGAATTGTTATCTTCTGCTTGTGGATTTATAAAAGCAAAGTGGAGATGCAAAGTGGAGATTGGGATCATCCTCGTGGATGACAGGCGTGTTATTATCCGCAATTTCCTTAACTGTCTATTGTGTTCCCCTTTCGAAATATAATAATGTGTGCCATTTAAAAAAAATTAAGTGCTGTGTCTCGCGAAAGTGATATTCATACATATTTATAGATACTGAGAACCTCTTTTTATATATATATAATCCAGATGGTGCTGATCTTATTGAATATAATTTAAATACAATAGATTACCAAACAGTGATATCAATTGAGACATTTCCTCTTCATCAACCGATAGCTTGAAACGGAGACCGGCGAAAAGAGTTGTAAAGGATGTTTTCATTTGGATTCCTGTTCTAAACTGGAGGCTGGATTTATGGTCTCAGGTGTCTCCTTCTAACTCTTTATTTTCCAATTCCTTTCTTTGAATTAAAGATCCCTAACTTTTTGGCACCGAAGAACTAATGCAATACTATATCACCGAGTTCCTCTCCTACGTTTTTATGGCAACGATAAGAGGTTCGAAACCTGCATTCTTTGTGAAATCTATCCATAACAAGAGACGCTCATTGAAATTCAGGGAATACCTCATATAAATTAGCAATGATACTACTTTATTCTTGTTTGTCACTTGGATGGAGTAACTCTGCTGGGAGATTGAGAGAGGAAAAGCAATCGCAACTACAGTGCTAGAAATAAATCCCTATCCACGGGGAAATCAAGTTTTAAAAGGTGAACAATTGCATGTTGATTCCCGAAATAGGGCCACCCCTTATTTGCTAATGGACCTGAAGAAAAGCTGTTATTTCAGAGTGAGCAAACCGCTTTGACATCATATGGATTTTCCTTTCAATCTTGAAGTTTCTATTTGTTATGAACCAGTCCAGAAAACTAGAAGCTAAGTAGAGGCAGTCCTCAAATTACAACAGTTCCGTTAGTAGCAATAGCAATAGCACTTAGACTTTACTTACTTAGTAAGTAAAGCTTACTAAGCTTTACTTAGTAAGTGAAGCACTTACTAAGCACTTCACAGTGCTTTTACAGCCCTCTCTAAGCAGTTTACCGAGTCAGAATATTGCCCCCAACAATCTGGGTCCTCATTTTACCCACCTCGGAAGGATGGAAAGCTGAGTCAACCTTGAACCAATCAGGATTGAACTGCTGGCAATCGACAGAGTTAGCCTGCAATACTGCATTCTAACTACTGGGAAGGAAGGAAGGGAAGGAGGGAGGGCAATAGCTGTAGCACTTAGACTTATATACCACTTCACAGTGCTTTACAGCCCTCTCTAAGTGGTTTACATTGTCAGCCTATTGCCCCCAACAATCTGGGTCCTCATTTTACCCACCTCGGAAGGATGGAAGGCTGAGTCAACCTTGAGCCTGCTGAGATTTGAACTGCCAAATTGCAGGCAGCCGGCAGTCAGCAGAAGTAGCTTGCAGGACTGCACTCTAACCACTGCGCCATCACAACTCTTAGTAAACGTTTGAAGGTACAACTGCATTGAAAAAAGTGACTTATGTCTGATTTTCTCCCAACCGTTGTAGCATCCCCATGGTCACGTGATCAAAATTCAGACGCTTGGCAAATGACTCATATTTATGACGGTTGCAGTATCCCAGGGTCACATGATCACTTTTTTGTGACCTTCTGTCAAGCAAAATCAGTGGGAAGCCAGATTGACTTAACAACTGTGTTAACTGCAGTGATTCACTTAATAGGTGTAAGCAAGAAAGGTTTTAAAATGGGGCAAAACTCACTTAGTAACATAAATTTTGGGCTCTATTGTGGTTGTAAGGTGAGGACTACCTGTACTCTGTATCATTCTGCTAAAAATAAATACCTTCTCCAAACGTTTAGCACAGGACTGTCCAACCTTGGCAACTTTAAGACCTGCAGACTTCAACTCCCATAATTCCCCAGTCACCTTACAGTATTTGCCAAAGTTGCTTAAAGCAGTGGCCAAAATTGTGGAAAACTTTCTGGGAAAAGTGTATTTTTGAGGTTTGATGGCTCGTAACACCACTTTTTTTGGGAGTTTCAAGATAATCCTATTCCACTGCTGGAATGGCCTGGGAATAGCCCAGACCTTAACCCCATTAAAAAATCTATGGAGCCGACTAAAGAAACTTGTTAGTCAGAAGCGACCCAGTAATAAAACCCAGTTAATAGAAGCCATCATTCAATCTTGGTTTCACATTAGAACAGCTGCAGAACTAACAGACTTGGTTCACTCCATGGGAAGACTTTGTAAGGCTGTAATTCATGCTAAAAGTTACCCAACTAAGGATTAACTGACATGGGGATCATTTTTGTATATCTCGTTTTTTTTACCTGTTTCACTTTTCTTCTTTATACTGTAACTGCTATTCTAATAGCAAATCCTTCATAAAAGTTATTGCATTAGATTCTTGATTAAATTATCTTTCCATCGATATATAATTTTATGGCACTACTCCCCCCCAAAAGTGGCATTATTAGCTAGTTTTAGAAAATACACTTTTCCCAAAAGGTTTCCACAATTTTGGCCACTAATGTAGATGTGCTAATGACTTATTTTTTAGTATTTTGCTGCAAACTTTAGTAACATTCCAATTACAGGTTCCGGCTTTGCTGCAATTGGTGGTAATGAGCTTTGTATCAGTTTTATGTTCACTTGGAAATGTTTGTGATTTTGCTTACTTTGGGTTGTATGCATAGATGTACAAACCTTGCCTCAGTTTTCTGTGCTTTTACCTATTTTCCTTAGCATAACATAACAATCTATACATTTCTGGCCTTATCCCAAGTAGCCTTGTTCTAATCAAAAAAGAAATAAAGAAAATGGCTAAAAGACACAAGAATCCCAGAGATCAATAATTACTTTGCTTGATGTGAATTATCTTTAGACAACTAATTTTGAAGGTTTTTTTTTTAAATGAATGCTTGTGTGTTTGTTGCACATAAAACTAAACATTAAATCTGAGTTTTGCACTGCCAGCAAATGGGAAGGGACCTTGAAGGTCTTCTAGCCTAATCCTCTGCTCAAGCAGGAGAACCTAAACCAGGAGTATCAAACTCAATTTCATTGAGGGCTGCATCAGGGAAGGGGGCGTGGGGGGCATGGGCAGTTTGACATCACTCGTGTCAGGGCGCCAGTGGTGGCCTGAGCACTCTGCCAGTGAAAACAAATTTTCGTAAGCTCAGTTTTCGGCCGCGACGGCCTCCTGCAACACTCTACTAGCAAAAACGGAGCTTAGGGGGGCTGCATGTTGCCCCCCCAGACCCCGTTTTCAGCTGTGATGGCCTCCTGCAGCCCTCTGACAGTGAAAACGCTTCTGTGCTTGCTCAGAAGAGCAAGCAAGCGAAGTGAGCATGCGTGACCCCATTGCGAACCAGTAGTAAAGGTAAGTAGAACCCCTCCTCTGGGGAGGGCAAAAAATGGGATTTCTGGTCCCACCGGAAGTAGGCAAATGGGCCGTTTCTGGCCTTCTTGGAGCCTGGGGAGGGCGAAAAACAGGCCTACTGGGCCCACCGTGCCATCGTGTGCCAAAAGCGGGGGCAGTGTGGGGGGTTGCACGTGCATGCGCAGGACACATTGAATTATGGGTGTGGGCACACGCGCACATGACCCCTCCCCACACTCCCCCCGCTTTTGGCAAGCGGCGGCAAAAAGGTTAGCCATCACTGATATAGACCATGAATTTCTTGCTTCTTCTAATAAGATGATCAGTCCAGCAAAAAGTGAAGAAACAGAGCCAATTACCTACTGCCTCCGACGCAGAGCCCTCATCTGAGCTATCCCCAGTCCCCAGGACTGGCCCAAGTTCCTCTCCAACCTCCTCACTGTCTGACTCTGCTGCTACCTCCGCTGGCCGCCAGTGGGCCACAACAGGATCCAGCTTCCATCACAATGACTCTAATAAAGCGGATGTTGTGGCTATTAGCGACATTTGAAGACACCAATCAAGAAAGACCTGTATTTCAGATGTTTGCTTTGTTTCGTTTCCCAGAGGGGGAAAAAAAATAACCCAGAAACTTTTATGATAGATCACTATGCATTATTTATGTTTAGAAGCTGAGATATGCATTTCATTGTAGATTTGGAATCATTAATAATGCATCGCGCAAAGCAGGCTTCAGAATTTTTCTACATATACCATAAGTCAGTATTTAAAGTTCTGCTTCCTCCCGTTTTAGTTTACACAGTCATTATGTGCAAACTGGCAGGTAGGATTCCTAACTTTTAATTACAATTATGTTAATTATTGTCTAGAAATATTACTGCCATACATGCACGCAGACACAAACAACACAGAGAGACACACATATACACACACACTTGTGCAATTATTCCCTTTTGGGAATATTCATATAATGCAGAGTGTCAGCCCTGATGCTGACTTGACTGGGGCCATTTTGAGGCTTTAGTGCTACCACAACTGGAGCTAAGGGATAGGGAGGGGGGAGTAGAGAAAGCTGGGGTTTGTAGCCAAAGCAAAATACTTTCTCTTGGGAACCAAGGACATTCCAGCAGGTGCTTGGAAGGAGGGGACTGAGGTCACCTAGCAACTGGACTGTATCCTGATTGGACCGTGTGTCTGATTGTTTTGAGAAAGTGAAAAAGTCTCCTTTTAATTACGTGAAAGTGAAAAAGTCTCCTTTTAATTACGTGAAAACCATGGGAACTTTTAGAGTCAGTTTTCACCAGCTTGTGCCAATATGACATATCCAATAAAACTATTCTTTGAGGAATCTACCTGCCTCGGAGTTTTGTATGCTGTGGATATGTTACTTGGAAACCCTGTCACCGAGTGCAGCAAAATGATAGAGATTTGTGTATCAAATTTAATTATTTATTTGAATGCATATGGCTACTCATCTCACATGTGATTCTGAAGACAAATAAAGTTAAAAAAATCAATATAAATTATACAAAATGGAGTGTGGGAGTGTTCCTGGGAGCGATAAGGAAAATATGTTGGACCTGTTGACGAAGAGTATGTACTTCCATCAGCGCTACCCAAGGTGTGAAGGTCATTATCTAAATAAAGCAAAAAGAATCAGAACACTAAATACAAGCTAAGTGGACATGACCTTGTAGATGGTCCTCACTCTGTCAAGGACCTTGGAGTACTCATATCAAATGATCTAAGTGCCAAAGCCCACTGTAAGAACATTGCCAAAAAGGCATTAAGGGCTGTTAACCTAATGTTGCGTAGCTTCTTCTCCGGTAATATTACACTACTAACCAGAGCATACAAAACATTTGCTAGACCAATTCTCGAATACAGCTCATCTGTCTGGAACCCGCACTGCATATCGGACATTAATACAATTGAGTGAGTCCAGAAATATTTCACAAGAAGAGTCCTCCACTTCTCTGCTCATAACAAAATACCTTATGCCACCAGACTTGAAATTCTGGGTTTAGAAAATTTAGAACTATGTCGCCTTCAGTATGACCTAAGCATAGCTCATAAAAATCATCTGCTACAATGTCTTACCTATCAATGACTGCTTCAGCTTCATCCACAACAATACATGAGCACACAATAGATACACACTTAAAGTGAACCGCTCCAAACTCGATTGCAGAAAATACGACTTCATCAACAGTTGTTAGTGCCTGGAATGCACTACCTGACTCTGTGGTTTCATCCCAAAACCCCCTAAACTTTAACCTAAAACTGTCTACTACTGTCGACCTCACCCCATTCCTAAGAGGTCTGTAAGGGACATGCATAAGTGCACCAGTGTGCCTACAATCCCTGTCCTAATGTTCCCTTTAATTGTAATCATTTTATGTATTCAATTCATGCTTATACTTATATATATTATCTAATATGTACTCGACAAAATGAATGAATGAATGAATGAATGAATGCCAAGAGACTCCTGCATTGGGCAGCACTAATATAGAAAGGTGCTGGAGGGTAAATTATTACTTTAGTGAGCATTAACTGCCACACAATTCTTATTCTCTGACTTGAGTTCTAATCCAAGCTAAACAATAACAAAGGATGCTCTCTAGAATATCTCCTCAACTAAGACCCATAGTTCCATTGACTTCCCTAACTTTTCCTTAAAGTCTAACTTATTAGCCAGGCTGTCAGTAGTATTTTGACCATGGGGAAAATTAAAAAAAAAAAAAAAGAAAGGTCTCATAAAATAAGTAACAGTGCACCTGGAACAAAGCATGATAGCTACGGAGAATGGAGTTTTGCCAATGGCTACTGTTGTATCATTGTCCTACTGAATCTTAGGGGAAGAGTAGACTTTGGCTCAGAAATAAACTGAGAAAATTCCTGGTTTGGAAGTAATCAAATAACATTTTTTCCAAGCAAACTATCTGATCATCAGTGGTCAGGCTGCAGTAATTAATATTAGAATTCTCTGTTCTTTTTGAGGATCAATTACAAGCTTAATAATAGTCTTTATCTGTAAGATGCACCAGTGACTACATTTCTACATTTTGCAAACCCGAATAGGAATAGGAATAGGAATAAGAGTAGGAATAGGAGTAGGAGTAGGAACAGAAATATTCTTTATTGGCCAAATGTGATTAGACACATAAGGAATTTGTCTCTGGTGTATAAGGTCTCAGTGTACGTACATAGAACAAGATAGTGGTAAGTCATAGATCATAAATCATAAGATACGGTCATAAATCATAAGATACAAGCAACAAGTGATAATCATAAGATACCAATAGGAGAAGGTAGTAGGACAGATGAGAAGATGAGCAAAATAAGAAGATTAGCAATACAGCCCTACTACAAAATATCTTTAGGCATAAGACAATCATCATCATCATCATCTACATTCGAGCCAAGCTCAATGAGTTAGCTCAGCCATAGTGACTATCAAGAGTTTAGAAATATATATTGTCCTATCAGGTGTCTTCCCCCAAACTAGTTCAGTTGGTATAGGTCTTTCTTCCAAACATTCTCTAAATTAGTATTTCTTCTGTTTCTAATGATTGCATACAAAGAATAGCTTGGGGCAGGTCTTTTCAGCTTAAAAGTAATGCAGAGTGTAGAGTAGACCTTTGCAGATGCATTGAGAAATCAATGATATATTAAAAGCCTTTTTAATTAAACCTCTGTGGTCCTGAACTAGTTCTGAATTGCATAGATTAAATAAATGCTCGTGGCATTCTCATTCAAGGGACTCGCTCGTAGAGGAAATACATTGATTTTATGGTTGAGTTAATCAAGGCGTCTTCAAAATGAGGAAAAACTGAGTTTTTTCTGCCTCATCTCAATTTTTTTAAAAAATGTATATTTGAATCAAATATTTCAGCAAGGGAAGCATGCGTTGGTTTCCAAATGAGGGCAATGTGGTATAATCATTAGCAAGTTAGACTTGAACTGGTGAGGTTCAGAATCAAAATCCCAATCAGTCTATTTATTGCAAGTTCATTTCATTTTTGCCTGAGTCCATTGACTTTGTTTTTTTTTAAAGCTGTACATTTGAGATGTGGTGGTTAAAATGTTGAACAAGGACTATGGCAGGGGTTGGCAACCTGTGGCCCTGGAGCTGCATGTGGCTCTTTCATCCCTCTACTGCAGCTCCCTGTCGCCGGCAGCTCCACAATTGATAGGGCTTTCAGTTAGGACAGGTAGAGGAAAAAGGACGCTGCACTAGGAGGAGATTCTATGGTGGGGAAACGGACTTCCGGTCAGCTCCAGAATTGCATGGGGGGCTATCAGTTAGGACCTTTCTGGCTCTTTGAGTGTTTAAGGTTGCTGACCCCTAGACTATGGAGATTCATGGTCAAGGTCACTTAGTCCTGGAAACTCCCTGAGTGACTTCGTAGCATCTCAACCAATCTGACAAGGATATTCTTATGGGATAAAAGAAAGGGATGTGATGGACTTCGGTGAGTAGGTGGATTCCCAGGAGGGAGGGGGCTGGATTTCAGAGGAGTAAGATGCAACTTAGCCCAGATATCATGTGTGAGAGAAAGAGAGTGAAGACGGCCCTTCTATTATGATTCCTAGAGTATATAGTAGATGCAGATAGTAATGATCTTAGACTGGCAAGATTTTGACTATAAGTGTGAAGCAATAAAGAACTCGTCTTACAAAAACTGCCATCTGCCATTTTTGGTCTAAAATATAATGCACATGTGCACCTCAGAATTGAACTGTTGGCTTGTTCAACCTCTCTGAGTTTGATGGTTCCTACAGACACTCATTACCCAACTAGGTAATTTCATCATTAATCTTTTTGTGATTGTTGCTAAGAAAGTTCAAAAGTTACTATGACCTCCTTTCCTCCTGCCCCATTAGAACTCTTTTCCAATTGTCCATGTCCTCTTTTGCCTGTTCAGATATTTAATAACCCTATAACATTGGGGAATAGAATAGAATAGAATAGAATAGAATAGAATAGAATAGAATAGAATAGAATAGAATAGAATAGAATAGAATAGAATAGAATAGAATTCTTTATTGGCCAAATGTGATTCGACACACAAGGAATTTGTCTTTGGTACATACACTCTCAGTGTACATAAAAAGACAAGATACATTTGTCAAGAATCATAAGGTACAACACTTAATGATAGTCATAGGGTACAAATAAGCAATCAAATCATACTAGGAAACAAACAATATAAATATAAATCATAAGGATACAAGCAACAAAGTTACATTCATGCAGTCATAAGTGGGAGGAGATGGGTGATAGGAGCAATAAGAAGACTCATAGTAATAGTAATGCAGACTTAGTGAATACAATGTTATAACACAGTACAGTACTATGCTGTACTATAACATTGCAGGATGACAATTCTCATTGAATTATAGTGTTTTCTAAGAGCCAACCTTCTCAAGAAATGCTTATCTTCCAAAAACAGGGACAGAGTTCCTAACCACATACAAAGAAGAGGGGGTCAACCTATTCTCCAAAGCAGTTGAAGTCAGAACATAAAACAATGGATGAAAACTAATCAAGGAGAGATCCAACCTAGAACTAAGGAGAAATTTCCAGATAGTGAGAACAATCAACCAGTGGAACGTCTTGCCCCCAGAAGTTGTGGATGCTCCAACACTGGAAGCTTTTAAGAAGAGTCTGGACAGCCACTTGTCTGGAATGGTAGAGGGTCTCCTGCTTGACCAGGTGGTTGGACTAGAAGACCTCCAAGGTCCCTTCCAACTTTGTCATTCTGCTGTTTTTCAGTAATTACACTCATTTGTTAGAAATTATTCAACACCCTGACTTCTTCTTAAAATCTCTTAGGATTCTAAGTCTGTTTTGATTGAACATTGAGAGAACACCTTGACAGCCAAGACAACATTCAAGCAAAGCTGGAGAGCAATAATTAAAATTTTGTAACACTGTTTTCTGCATCGAGCATGAGGTTAAACCTACAAAATCTTTTCTTTCCCCTGTGATTCTATAATTACCTTTATTTATCTTAGGCAAAATGGAGCTGTTCAACTTGATGATGGCTTTTCTTGACTCTTTCAAACAGTCATTCATTTCTTCCTTATTTCTCTCCTCATTTTTTTAGGAGCAAGTTTGTGAACATGTAACGTTTCAATTCTATAATGACCAGCTTCCTTGATAGTTTCGTCTACCTATGCGCATATTTTTCAGAGCCAGAGTTTCAAATTTAGCATGCAGCAAGGCTGGGCAACTGTAGAAATACAGCTGGAAAGGTTTTTTAAAGATAGCACCAGCAACCAACTCTGCATTTCAAGCTAAGCCATAATCTATGGCTGTATGGCTTAATATATCATCCCTGCCTGAGTCTCCTCAGGTGTTTGCTGGGCTTCCGAATTATAAATAAATCTTCTGTCTAAAAATGGGCCTTGATGAAAACTCTGGATTCCTAGTCCCTCACAGCAGGAATGCCTTTCCACGATGTTCATATGTCAGAGAACAGAAAGGTAGACTTAGCGGATGATGTTAACAGGTTGCTTGCTGTTCTGAGATGTAAGATGTCTAGAGTGGAGGCATTCCCCCACACCATAAATTAAGATTAATAAACTGAATATCCACAGAAACTACAAGCTGGGTCCCCCAACATCCCGTGCTTTCTCCAGAGCGAACAATGGTAAAAGTTTGATTTTCCATGCCATGTTTTTGCATGCTAAAAATGCAGTGGTGGAATTGAATTTTTTTACTACTGGTTCTGTGGGTGTGGCTTGGTGGGCGTGGCTTGGTGGGTGTGGCAGGGGAAGGATATTGCAAAATCTCCATTCCCACCCCACTCTGGGACCAGCCAGAGGTGATATTTGCCAGTTCTCCGAACTACTCAAAATTTCTGCTACTGGTTCTCCAGAACCTGTCAGAACCTGCTGAATTTCACCCTTCTAAAAATGCAGTTGCAGATAACGTTTGTCTTCCATATCTACAAGAGCCGCAGTGGCGCAGTGGTTAGAATGCAGTATTGCAGGCTAACTCTGCCGGCTGCCAGCAGTTCGATTCTCACCACTCAGCCTTCCATCTTTCCGAGGTCAGTAAATGAGGACCCAGATTGTTGGGGGCAAGATGCTGACTCTGTAAACAGTGTAGAGAGGGCTGTAAACCACTGTGAAGCGGTATATACTGTGTTTCCCTGAAAATAAGACATCCCCTGATAATAAGCCCAATTGGGCTTTTGAGCGCATGCCCTAAAATAAGCCCTCCCCTGAAAATAAGCCCTCCCCGAAAATATTTAAATGCATGCTCAGCTGGTCCCCGCCATTTCCTCTGGTTTTCTCCACAAGCCCCAAAATAATAACCTCCCCAAAAATAAGGCCAAGCGCTTATTTTGAGCTTCAAGAAAATATAACACAGGGTCTTATTTTCGGGGAAACACGGTAAGTCTAAATGCTACTGCTACTTTAGCTTGATTATTCCAATACGTATTTCAGATTTGCAAAAGAGTTCCACTTGGCTTCAGCCAGGTGTTTCTTCCTGACGTCCAGATGTTCCACCCCCTCTTAAGCCATCAAGGTGGCCTCAACCAATGGAGCTTCAGTCATTTACAGCTCTCCTCCAACAAGTGGGTTTTGATTTGATGTATCAAAGTACCCCAGGAGGGGGATCATCAATTTTAGTTTTATCAAATGGAAGGGTCTTTCAAAAGCCCCCTTTCTTCTTCCTTTTTCTAGACACACAATAGATATAGTCCTCGAGTTACGATCACAAATGAAACCAACATTTCCATGGCTAAGCAAACCAGCTGTTGAGCTTTACCCCATTTCATGGCCTTCCTTGCCACAGTTGTTAAGTGAATCAATTTGGTTGATAAGTTAGTAACCCGATTAAGTGAATCTGGCTTCTCCATTGACTTTGCTTGTCAGAAGTTCGCAAAAACAGATTACATGACCCCGGGACATTGCAATAGTCATAAGTATGAACCAGTTGCCAAGCATCTGAATTTTGATCATGTGACCATGGGGATCAGAGGTGGTATTCCGTGGGTTCATACCGGTTCAGGCGAACTGGTAGTGGTGATTGCGGGTGGGCCTGCCCACCACCCACCACCACCCCGCCCCCCCGCCCCGGCATAATGCCATCCTATTTAGCCACATTTTTGAGGCCAGGCACATGTGCGGAAGGCACGTGTGAGCAAAGGCATGCACGGAAGACAGGGCGCATTGTGGAAGGCCCGTGCATGCATGAAGCGAGCATGCACATGTGGGACAAACCAGTGGTAAGAATATGTGAAACCTACCGCTGATGGGGATGTGTTCTGACCTAGGCTTCCTGATATAGTAAAAAGCACACAATTAGTCCCAAAAACCCTTGTTTTTTATTTTAACGGCTGTGAATTCCTTTCATTCACAGCACGTGCTGAATCTCCCAGAGTTTATAAATAGTCCAACAGAAGTCTGCTGCAGTCCTTCAGATAAGGCTGGTAAACACCCACCTTTATCTTCTTTGACACGCTGCCAAAGATCTAATTGGCAATGATCTTGGTGAGGCCACATGGCGCACAGAGTCAAAACGGAGCGTCAGAGTTTAAATCGACCAGAACGAACAAAGTTGCTTCCTGCAAAGGCTCATGTCCCTTTGCTCTTCCTTTATGTCTTATGGGAGGGGCCAATCATCTCCAAGCCTTACTCCTGAGTCGTCCCTTTTGTTTTAACTGTTCTTGCCTTCTGGCAGCTCTGCACATGTGAGCACTGGGAACAGGCTCCCCCTGTTCCTCTGCCTCTCTGATGTCCAACTCTGGAGGCTCCGGAGTCTGCACATAACTCCCAGATGGCCCTTTCTCTGCCTCTGACGCAGAGCCCTCGTCTGAGCCTTCCCCAGATTCCAGGACTGGCCCATGTTCCTCCCCAGCCTCTTCACTGTCTGACTCCGCTGCCAGCTCCGCAAGCTGCTGGCGGACCACAACAGTATACTGCAACTGTCCTAAGTGTAAAAACTGGTCATAACTCACTTTTTCCAGTGCTGCCGTAACTTCAAACGGTCACTAAACGAATGGTTGTAAGTCAAGGACCACCTGTATAAAAGCAAGCATTTCACGGAGTGAACCCATGAACATCATGGTTGTGTCTTTAAGTTCTCTTGGCATCACCACCAGTCAACCTGTTCCTAGCTTCTGTTTCCCTGACTTCAACCACAGGCAAAGATTATCTTGACATGAAAATAAGCGATCCGGGGGAGGGAAAAAAATATCCCTGATTAATTTCTGAGTGGGAGGCTAAAGGCATTCTCACAAAAAGCCAAATCGAAATCTTTCTCATGAAGCTGCTCCTCATTCCCTCGTCGCCTCCTTTGCTAAAACCCTGTTGTGATGGAGGGGGAGGGGGTTTGTATATCACTCTCATTACACCTACACAAAGATGATTCAGAGTGAAAAATTGCAAAAGCTCGCTTCAATTGGAAGACAGGTAAGATATTATTTCTTAAAACAAATAAACAAGAAACGGCTGCTTCCATTTCAAAAATGGGGAAATGGGCTCTTTCTTTTTTTTTTCTTTCTTTCTTGCAGGCCCTTTAAGTCAGAATTGATCCAGCTTTTTAGGGATCATTTGAGATTTATCCCTGTTGGGCAATCCGTGGCATTATACAGATGATTGAATTGAAAACAAGAAATCAAAGCAAATTCATACATGGGCTCTTTGAATTGACAGATGTGGAAATAAAGGTGATATTGTCAGGCTCCAAATACAAAAAAAAAAAAAGGCATGCAGAATTACCTCTAAGCAGTTTCCTTTAAAGTTCCTCACCTATAAACAGAAATCTTGCTAAACTGAAGGATATATAGAGTAGGTCAAGGGTGTCAAACTCGCGGCCCGGGAGCCAGATGCATCACGTGATGGCCACACCCATGCCCGGTTTAGCAAAGGGGAAAAATTTGTGATACGTCACATGACGACGCGAGTTTGGCACCCCTGGAATAGGTGGTACATGGCTCAACAGTAGCAACTGTGAGTGGGATCTAGATGTCCTAGTAGATCAGGGATGTCAAACTCACGGCCTGCGGGCCGGATGCACATACAGATACAGATTAACAGAGTTGGAAGGGATCTTGTAGGTCGTCTAGTCCAACCCCGCCCAAGCAGGAGACCTTACACCATTTCTGACAGATGGCAGTCAAGCCTCTTCTTGAAAGCCTCCAGTGATGAAGCTCCCACAACTTCTGAAGGCAATTTCTGTTCTATGGGTTGATTGCTCTCATTGTTAGAAAATTTCTCCTTATTTCCAGGTTAAATCTCTCCTTGAACAGTTTCCATTCATTATTCCTTGTCTGGCCTTTGGGTGCTTTGGAAAATAGCTTGACCCCTATTCTCTCTGTGGCAACCCCTCAGATATTGGAAGACTCATCTCATGTCTCCCCTGGTCCTTCTCTTCACTAGACTAGCCATGCCCAGTTCCCGCAACCGTTCCTTCAACCATTCATCGTATGCTTGAGTTAGAGAGGAGCTATCTTATTTGGATTATCTAGTTTTGGAAATTTAGTTATTGAACTTTGATATTGTTAAATTTTAATGCCATATATCATATTTTTAGACTGTTATTTCTGTAACTGTTTGTTTTATATTTTTCTTTTTCTTTTCTTTTCTTTTTTTTTTGAAAAGGCCTTCGGCTATTCAATAAAAGATACAGTTATGACTGCTATCCTGTCTCCCCTGGTCCTTCTCTTCACTAGACTAGCCATACCCAGTTCCTGCAACCATTTATTGTATGTTTTAGCCTCCAGTCCCCTAATCATCCTGGTTGCAGTTTTTCTAGAGTCTCAACATCTTTTTTTGATAGTGTGCTGACCAAAACTGGATGCAGTATTCTAGGTGTGGTCTTACTAAGGCTTTATAGAGTGGTATTAGTACCTCACTTGATCTTGATTGTATCCTTCTGTTTATGCAATTTAGGATTGCGTTGGCTTTCTTTGGCTACCGCTGAACATTGTTGGCTCATATTTAACTGGTTGTCCACTAAGACTCCAAGATCCCTCTCACAGTTACTGCTATGCTGGCCATGCCCACCTCCGGTTTAGCGAAGGGGAAAAAAAGTCACGATACGTCACGTGATGATAACGTGTCATAGTGAGTTTGATACCCCTGTAGTAGACCATCACTTGAGTATGAGCCAACAGTGTGCTGCAGCTGCCGAAATGCAGTCCTAGGGAGCATCAGTGGAGGGATTGTATCAAGTTCATAAACGTCAGTACCACTTTATACTGCACTTACAACACCATCTTTGGAATGACGTGTCCAGTTTTGGTCACCGCAATACAAAAAAAGATGTTGAGACTCTAGAAAGAGTGCAGAGAAGAGCCACAAAGTTGGTAAAAGGACTGGAGACTAAAGCATACAATGAACAGTTAAGGGAACTAGGCATGTCTAGTCTAACTAAGAGAAGGACCAGGGGTGACACGATGGCAGACAGAGATTTTATTCTGCTAACTCTTGCACAGCCGGTGAGCAACTGCAACCCCAGAATAATGTTTACCTCTATTACTGCCAAGTCAGCAGATTGGGATAGGCTTAGTAATCATGAATTATGCAACATACAATATTAGCAAGAAACTCAAGAAAAAAGTTCCTTTATGCCACGCAGTTACTAAGAAACAAGAATGTAAGCGAGATTGGATCTATAGCTGCTTCCAGCTCCTGTGTTTTTAAAGCAGTGTGAGCAAAATCTTTGATTCACTTTTTATCTTGGCATGGTTCTTTTAATAATAATAATAATAATAATAATAATAATAATAATAATAATAATAATAATAATAATAATAATAATAATAATAATTTTATTTCTATACCGCCCTTCTCCCGAAGGACTCAGGGCGGTGTACAGCCAATTTAAAAACACAGGACACAACAATGATTAAAAATTAAAATAATTAAATAAATTTGGCCGATTTAAAACCCCAAAAATTAAAATACCCCAATTTAAAATTATTATATTGATAGCCCTGCCTGGCGGAACAACAGAGTCTTCAGTGCGCAGCAAAACAACTGGAGGTCGGCGATCTTACGTATTTCCGGGGGCAGTTCGTTCCACAGGGCTGGGGCTCCCACAGAGAAGGCCCTCCCCCTGGGTGTCGCCAGCCGACATATCTTGGCCGAAGGCACCCTGAGGAGACCCTCTCTGTGGGAACGGACTGGTCGGTGGGAGGCTATTGGTGGCAGAAGTCGGTCTCGAAGGTACCCGGGTCCTATGCCATGGAGCGCTTTAAAGGTGGTAACCAACACCTTGAATCGCACCCGGAAGACCACTGGGAGCCAGTGCAGCTCGTGCAGGAGGGGTGTCACGCAGGCACAACGAGTTGCGCCCATAACCACCCGCACGGCCGCATTCTGGACCAGTTGGAGCCTCCGGGTGCTCTTCAAGGGGAGCCCCATGTAGAGAGCATTAAAATAGTCCAGCGGGAGGTGAGTATTTTGCCAATACTATTCCCATAGTTTCTTGGTTATTGATCCCATGCCCATGGTAGCTACTAGGCAGTGGTGAAATCCAAATTTTTTTACTACCGGTTCTGTGGACGTGGCTTGGTGGGCATGGTGTGGCTTGGTGGGCGTGGCTTGGTGGGTGTGGCAGGGGAAGGATACTGCAAAATCCCCATTCCCTCCCCACTCCTTGGGGAAGGATATTGCAAAATCTCCATTCCCACCCCACTCCAGGGGGACGGATATTGCAAAACCTCCATTCCCACCCCACTCTAGGGTCAGCCAGAGGTGGTATTTGCCAGTTCTCTGAACTACTCAAAATTTCCACTACCGGTTCTCCGAACTGCTCAAAGTTTCCGCTACTGGTTCTCCAGAACCTGTCAGAACCTGCTGGATTTCACCCCTGCTACTGGGATCTTCAATTTGAATCAAAGAGTTTATTCAATCTGAATCATCAAATTGAACTGACAAAAGATCTGATTTTTTTAACACATGTTCCTCCATGTGCACAACTCTGCACTGACTTAGGGACATCTTATTTGATATGATGCATCAAACAAGAGGTGGGTTTCAGCAGGTTCTGACCAGTTCTGGAGAACCGGTAGTGGAAATTTTAAGTAGTTCGGAGAACCGGTAAATACCATCTCTGACTGGCCCCACCCCCATCTATTCTCTGCCTCCTGGCTCCCAGCTGATTGGAAGGAAATGGGGATTTTACAGTATCCTTCCCCTGCCACGCCCACTATGCCACACCCACCATGCCATACCATGCCCACCAAGCCACGGCCACAGAACAAGTAGTAAAAATTTTTTGAATCCAAACCACTGCATCAAACTGATAAAATAATTCAATGGTTCGTCATGAACAGGGGATTTTATTAAAGAATCTTTGATGCTAATCTCCCGTTTAAAATTTTGCTTGGCTTTTGCCCATACAGCATAAAAAAGGGAAATCCGTGAGTTTATTTATATATCTTGGCTTTAAATTTATTTAAAACCATACAACCATGAAGAAAACACTGTACTAAGAGTTACCTTTCGTGAAATGTTATGTTTAATAATTTGTAGTCTTTCTTGATACCCAATTGTGGATTTTGATGGCAAAACCATCGAATAGTTACAGAAAGAGAGTGGCAGCTGCCTTGAATGTAACACTGTGCAGCTTTGGGCAGCGCCTGGCAGCAGAAATTCTGTCACTAAAAATGACAATATGCATGTGCATCTTTGAAAGCCAGAAAGGAACCAGAACTCAACTCTTTATTTATTTTTTTCAAATTAAAAATACAGAAAGTAACGAGCAAAGTATTTTAAAATAATAATTACGCAAATCCCAATTGTTGCACGGTAATTGCAATGAGTGCGATTAGCAGACTCAAAATGCTGCTTCAGTCTAAATTACTTTGAGGAAACAGTGCAACGAGCAGGTGTGTATAACCCCGCAACAGGTGGAGTCGTAATTACAGGTGCTTACATGTTTAATTGGGAAGACAAGACACGCACACCGAGACATCATTCTTCTGGATGCTAACGCTAGTTTCTGAGCAGCTTGCTATACCTTTCGGTAGTTTATCAGATTCTGAAATGCTTTGGCCTTTTGTAGTCCAAGTGCTGCCATTTTCTAGAAACCAAAATCTTTCTCTCAATAAAAGTTGGTAAAAGTAATTAACAAGCTATGAAGAAAGAAGAGAAAAATGTTCATTAAAAAGGAATAAATTCTGTTGTTTCAAGCTTATACTGATGAAGTCTGTAACGACACATAGAATAACACAGTTGGAAGGGACTTTAGAGGTCTTTTAATCCAACCCAGGGGTGAAATCCAGCAGGTTCTGACAGGTTCTGAAGAACTGGTAGCGGAAATTTTGAGTAGTTCAGAGAACTGGCACATACTACCTCTGGCTGATCCCAGAGTGGTGTGGGAATGGAGATTTTGCAATATTCTTCCCCCAGGAGTGGGGAGGGAATGGGGATTTTGCAGTATCCTTCCCCCAGGAGTGGGGAAGGAATGGGGATTTTGCAATATCTTTCCCCTGGAGTGAGGTTGGAATGGAGATTTTGCAATATCCTTCTCCCAGGAGTGGGGAGGGAATGGGGATTTTGCAGTATCCTTCCCCTGGAGTGGGGTGGGAATGGAGATTTTGCAGAATCCTTCCCCTGCCACGCCCATCAAGCCACACCCACCAAGCCACGCCCACAAACCCGGTAGTAAAAAAAATTTGGATTTTACCACTGGTCCAAACCTATACAATTTTAGACAAGTGGCTGTCCAGTCTCCTCTTAAAAACCACCAGTGATGAAAGCACCCACAACTTCTGAAGGCCAGCCGTTCCACTGGTTATTATTCTCACTGTTAGGAAGTTTCTCCTTAATTCTAGATTGCTTCTCTCCTTGATCAGTTTCCATCCATTGTGTCTTGTCCTGACAAATTAGGTTGTCCCCCTCATCTTTGTAGGGAGCCCCTCAAATATTGGAACAGTGCTGTCATGCCACCCCTGGTCCTTCTTTTCACTAGACTAGACATACCCAATTCCTGCAACCATTCTTCAGAGGTTTTAGCCTCCAGCCCCCTAATTATATATCCTGTAGTTTTTCACATTCTCCTTAAATTTATATGCCAGCTCTCCTCCAGTGAGTGCTGTGCTAACATACTGTATATTTCCCTCTTACCTTGTGGGAATGGATTTTTTTTTTTTCAGGTTAAGGGTGCTTCTTACCTTTGAGTTGCATATTGGTGAACACATTCCAAAATACAAGTGGCTTCAAATAGAAGTCTGTAGAGATTCTCAGTCATCCAGGTCATCGTTGTCCCAAAGGTGCTTTTTCAGGAGGCAACTGGACTATTTGGTTTTTTTTTCTTTTGAAGACGTTTTGCTTCTCATCCAAGAAGCTTCTTCAGCTCTCACAGCTTTGAGGACACAGATAAACCTCCAAGTGCTTCAACGACTCTCTAAATGCAAATGACCAGCTGTCTGCAAGGAGTATCAATCCTTCCATTCCCCACCATCCAGTCAGAACTGAAGAATCTTCTTGGATGAGAAGCAAAACGTCTTCAAAAAGAAAAAAAACAAGTAAGTCCAGTTGCCTCCTGAAAAAATCACCTTTGGGACAGCCATGACCTGGATGACTGAGAATCTCTATGGACTTTTAGCTATGGAATTTAGGATGAACACCCTTTGAATGATGTGGGAGTAGGAATGGATTTCCAGAGGGGAAAATTGCAGACTGCAGGAACCAGGAGCGCCACTCAGGTGACCCTGAGGACACAGATAAACCTCCAAGTGCTTCAACGACCCTCTAAAAGGATGCAAATGACCAGCTGCCTGCAAGAAATATCAATCCTTCCATACCCCACTATCCTGTCAGAGCTGAAGAAGCTTCTTCGATGCGAAATGAAATGTCTTCAGAAGAAAAAAAAACAAGAAAGTCCAGTTGCCTCCTGAAAAAGCAGCTTTTCGACTTCAAGCAGAAGCTACATTTGATTTGGTTTGAATACATCAACCTTTCATTTTAATACATATTAGCACTGCAGCGTTATGGATTTGATTCCAAATAGATCTTTCAAAGTGCACAAAAATATAAACATGCCCCTTGTCTAAGCTATTTAAAGCAATGGCATCTTCTAAAGATGATAAAAAAATGCTCTAAAAAAGTGGCAGAGAGGTTACTTTCATCCTATCTGATGCTCCAAAATATTGTTTTCCAAATTATTTCTGAAAGTATTGCCTAGCTCTAATGAATATGTCGTTGCTGAATCCAGGGGATTTCCCCCACCCCCATCTTATTCATGAAGAATTATAATGTTGCTTGTTTATCCTTACAGCAGTATAGAGAGCACTCTACAATACATAGTAATCACAAGAGGAGCTGAGCCACAAGGAAGATACATAATTAAGGTATCGACTCAGAACACAGGTACAGAACAAAAAAAATGGGAGAGAAGGAGGAGGAGGAGGAAGAAAGGAAGGAAGGAAAGAAAGGGAAGGAGGGAGGGAGAGAAGGAAGGAAGGAAGGAAGGAGAGGGAGGGAGGGAGGGAGGGAAGGAAGGAAGGCAGGAAGGAAGGAAGGAAGGAAGGCAGGCAGGCAGGCAGGCAGGCAGGAAGGAAGGAAGGAAGGAAGGAAGGAAGGAAGGAAGGAAGGAAGGATGGTTTCTGGGTCTGACAGATGTCCTAATTAAATCATGAGACTTGAGCCAAGTTATAAAAGAAATCCAGTTATTTATTAGGAGCAACATGTCAGCACGTACCCAAGTGAAGTCAGCTCTGCCCCACGTAATTTATGGCCCAACTATGACCCTGTTTTCCCCCTCCTCCCAGTGTGTGTCATAAATCACATTCTCCAACAGAGCACTTTCGCGGGCTGTAGAAAGCCCGCCTCTCTATCTGGTTCGGTAACCTGGGATACAGCCTTGAGAAAGGTATGCGTGGAATGTGCTTCTGGTTGTGACTGCCATTCTACTCTGTCAGAATTTTTCTCCCCTCCTGCCTAGGGCAACTTGAGAGCAGGCCAGGAATGTTTTATGAGTTGACAGAAGGAAGGAAGGGGTTAGAAGAGAAGGAAAAACTAAAGTTTTGTTTTGGCGCAATTGATTTCAAGAAATTTCCTAGAACAACAGGAGGCTAAGCTGCTAGACATCCACAAAGGCCAGCTTAGGTTACAGATGGCTGCATACATACATATTGTGTCTTTGCATTGAATTCTTCCTTGATCTCTCTCTCTCCTCAATGTGTTCTTGGATTTTCCCAAAACTTAGAAAAGTCACAAGAAATGAAAAACCAACTAATCAGAGTGAAGAATCAATTTATTTCCCTTAGAAAAAGGAAAACAACAATTACGTCATTTTGTTTTAACCTCTCAGGTTTTCTGAGAATATTTCCTGTTAGGTATACCCTATTTTTTGGAGTATAAGACACATCTTAGTTTTTGGGGAGGAAAATAGGGGGGGGGAATTCTGCCTACCTGGTATTCATCTGCCTAGCGTCCTTATCCTGGTCACCTTCAACACATTAGTTCACTCGCACATGCCTGGTTGGGGCTGAAAAACAGCTTCTAAAGCACAACTGATCATCGGAGGGAGCTCCAGTGAGTAAAGCAGGTGAAGCACGGAAGGGGTAAGAGAAGGCAGGAGCTGTTCTGGGTAGCCATTTTGTGCATTGCATGTTGAGTTTTCAGCCTCCAAATGCATCGTGTTTTCGGGCTGCGATTGGCGGCAATGTGCTTTGGCGATCTCCGCAGCCTAGAAGGGCTCTCAAACGGAGCATTTGGAGACTGAAAACATGACGCGCGATGCCCAAATGGCTAAGCCATTGTTGGTGGCAATCAGTTCAGCAAGGAAGAGGATCAGGGGTGGGTTCCACTTACCTTTACTACCGGTTTGCAACGGGAGCACACACGCTTCTGTGCATGTGCAGCTCACCCATGATGATGTCATGGCAGGTGGATAAAGCCTCCCTCTAGTTTTACTACCAGTTCTATAGAACTGGACCGAACCGGGAGCAACCCACCACTGAAGAGGATGCACGGAGGCCGAAAGGTGGGGGCCGGGACTAAATTTGATGCACCCAAATTTTCAGTCTCTTTTGGGGGGGGAAGTGCGTCGTATACTCCGAAAAATACGGTAGGTTTCCAGATATTTCCCTTGTAAGGGAAAGGAAACACTATACAACTTCACCACAATAAAACTTTTATAAATGTGAAGTATGTTGATCCTCTGCCGAAGTCTTCTGATGTTTCTCAGTTCTCCACAGTATCCATCAGCTCGGTTGACTCTATAAATATTAAGTTGAAAGCTATAATAGATGTGTGAACGGCGGAGCTGCAAAGGTCTCCACCCTGCTGCTTGGTTATTGTTAAGCAGTTTTGTTCTCCGTCTTCCATTCATCTCGTATTCTGCCCTTACAAGATACATTTCTAAAAATGAAACCAGGGAGGGAATGCATGCAGTCTGCCATGCCATTTACACCCTTCCTTTAATTTGCCCGTTTCCTTCCTTCACATTACCAATGCTCATCTAGATGCCTACATGACTAAATGTTGCCAAAAGTAATATGGTGATGTGCATGGGTGTGTTACAATTATGTGTGAAGTACACGTGGGTGTTGCTTTGTTGTTGTTGTTCTTTTTAATTGGCATAGTCATTCACACTTTAACATGCACTCAGCTTAACATCTTAGGCAGATTCCTGTTTTTAAAGAAACCCATAGCAACCATTGTATTTTTCTCATATCTAGAAATGACTGTTCTGTTTGATTGTTTGTAACTTTCCATTGGGCAAAACGGTGTATCGCAGGGCAACCATTTTTGAATCCATGCATCTCAAATGGGCTAAGTTGAAGAATGCATCCAAATCCGTGATCCATGACTCCCATAATATTGAAATATGGCAAAGTCATATTAACAGTTTAACAGAGTTGGAAGGGATCTTGTAGGTCATCTAGTCCAACCCCCCCACCCAAGCAGGAGACCCTACACCATTTCTGACTGATGGCAGTCCAGTCTCTTCTTGAAAGCTTCCAGTGATGAAGCTCCCACAACTTCTGTTCCATTGGTTGATTGCTCTTACTGTCAGAAAATTTCTCCTTATTTCCAGGTTGAATCTCTCCTTGTTCAGTTTCCATCCATTGTTCCTTGTCTAGCCTTCAGGTGCTTTGGAAAATAGCTTGACCCCCTCCTCTCTGCGGCAGCCCCTCAAATATTGAAAGACAGCTATCTTGTCTCCCCTGGGCCTTCTTTTCACTAGACTGGCCATGCCCGGTTCCTGCAACTGTTCATATGGCTGCATTGAAGCTTGCAATTCTTTCTGGCCCTTGAAATGGGCAACTTTGAATCTGCCAATTGAGATGTCAAGAACATCAGGTTGATGAACATCTCAATCTTTCTGATGGCGGCTCTCTTTTTTGCTATTGTGATTCGCAAGTGTGTTTTCAGTTGTATGCTATGATTGTACCCCATGAGACAGTTTCATCAATTTCATCCTTTGCAGGTTTACATTGGCTGTGCTTGCACTGTATGAATCACCCAGCATGTCTGATGTGGTAGCTACAGTATTTCTTTTAGTCTTTTCAGCTGCCAAAAAAAATGTTGTGGGATTGGCATCTCCCTCTTCCTTTTCTGCTTCATTGACTTCCCCTCCCCCATTGCAGAAACTTTTAGGATGGGCACTACAGATTCTTGGAGATTTATCCTTTTGTACAAATTTCGGCCTCTTTTTAACCCTTGTGGTTTGAGTTGAGCATAGTCAGCTGATCTTCTGGTGGTTCAGATGACCAGAAGATTAGGCCAACCAGGTAGCTGACCAGAAGGGAATAAGGTTAACCTAGATCAGGGGTCTGCAACCTTAAATACTCAAAGAGCCATTTGGACCCGTTTCCCACAGAAAAGAAAACACCGGGAGCCACAAAACCTGGGTGGGCGTGGCCAACTCACTGTCACACACTTCCACCAATCACATGACCCCCTAGCCATGCCTACCCAGCCAGTCATTAGGGCAGAGAACCAGTTGTTAAAAAACACCAGAAACCACAAAATCCTTTTAACATGTGTCTCTCTCCCCTCCCTCCCTCCCTCCCCACTCTCTCCCTCTATCTCTGTATCTCTCTATGTCTCTCTCTCTCCCCCACTCTCTGTATCTCTCTGTCTCTGCCCCAGCCACTTCTCCATCCCCTGCTGTCGCCCTTACCTTCTCAGGCCAGGTGAGGAGTGACTGGGAGGGGAGGGCGAGGGGCGGGGCCAGCCAGTGGTGGGATCACCTGACAGGGAGCCACAGCAGAGGGCCCAAAGAGCCGCATGTGGCTCTGGAGCCACAGGTTGCTGACCTAAGGGCAATGTTCAACCCCTCTGAATTGTTTACAATACCTATTGGTGTGGATTAAATAATCCGTGTACAGAATTACAGAGTTACAGAATAACAGGATTGGAAGGGACCTTGGAGGTCTTCTAGTCCAACCCCTTGCTTGAGCAGGGGACCCTAGACCATTTCAGACAAATAACTGCCCAGTCCTTTCTTAATGAACCATTTTCACAGAAACCAATTAGGAACATCAATTTATTTATCATTTATTTATTAAATTTATATGCTGCCCATCCCACTATCCAAAGAGACTCTGGGGCACCTTGCACAGTTTCTTTCAATCCTTCAGAGCCGCTCATCCACTGAGTCCGTTCCCTACTTGCTTTTTTTTAAATTCCAAAATAGGAAGGGATGGAGAATAGTATTATTCTTTCTTTCTTTTTTTTAAAAAGACACTTTAATAATGCCAAAGGATCCTTACAGCAGAAAGACACGGTAAGAAACTTAATGGTTCTATTACCGTAGCTCTTTGATTTTAAATGCGAACGAGAGAATAGCAAAAACGGATGCAAAATAATTTTGGCAGCAAGGGAGTTCATGGTTAGTTGTGGCCCAAGTTGCAGGTTCTATAGCAGGGTAACCTGGTATTGGTGAGATGCTTTGAACATTACTATTAAACTTGTCATCGTTCCTATCACGAATCTCCTCCCACTTATTATGTATGATTGTAACCTTGTTGCTGGTATCCTTAAGATTTATATTGACTGTTTCCTAATATGATTTGATTGCTTATTTGTTCCCTATGACTATCATTAAGTGTTGGACCTTATGATTCTTGACGAATGTATCTTTTCTTTTATGTACATGAAGAGCTTATGCACCAAAGACAAATTCCTTATGTGTCCAATCACACTTGGCCAATAAACTATTCTATTCTATTCTATTCTATTCTATTCTATTCTATTCTATTCTATTCTATTCTATTCTATTCTATTCTGCAACACCTGTGGCCATCAGAAACCAAGAGCCTTGGTAGTACAGTGGTCTAAGGCACCCTTAATAACCAAGCTGGTTATTAAGTCCAGCTGCCTGCAATTACTGCAGGTTCGAATCTCACCAAGGCTCAAGGTTGACTCAGCCTTCCATCCTTTCTAAGGTGGGTAAATTGAGGACCCAGTTGTGGGGGCAATAAGCTGACTTTGTATAAATATACAAAAGGATGAAGGCTATTGCTGAGCACATTGTAAGCCACCCTGAGTCTCCGGAGAAGGGCGGCATATAAATCAAATTTTAAAAAAAAATGGTGGGAAAACTAAATTTTGGATGGCCCCAAAAGCCAAGAAGGACTTGTGTTGAATCAATGAAGTGTTCCATACCTGTAGACAGGATCTAGCCAAAGTGTGGTAGCCTATTTCCTACATCAATGGTTCTCAATCTTTTTTTTTCACCACAGATTCCCTTTAAATACCTTTTGGGTCCTAAGCCTTAACACAAGATTTAAATCATAGCACATTTTCAAGCCTTCGTGGATGACATTGTGGCCCCTCCCAGGGGTCCGCAGACCACAGGTTGAGAATCGCTGTCCTACATGAAACACATACTCTAGGAACTATTAGGGAGGGGTCACAAAGGTGCTTTTTCAAGAGGCAACTGGACTTCCTTGGTTTTTTTTTTTTTTGAAGACATTTCACTTCTCATCCAAGAAGCTTCTTCAGCTCTGACAGGATAGTGGGGAATAGAAGGATTTATATTCCTTGCAGTTCCATTCCCCACCATCCTGTCAAGAGCTGAAGAAGCTTCTTGGATGAGAAGTGAAACATCTTCAAAAAAAAAACCAAGAAAGTCCAGTTGCCTCCTGAAAAAGCACCTTTGGGACAACCATGACCTGGATGACTGAGAATCTCTATAGACTATTAGGGAGGGACTGACTTCACCCTCCTTCTCTCACACAAAATATCCAAGCTGTGCTGCCTCTTACTCCTCTGGCATGTGCTCCCTCCCTCCTGGAAATCCAACTCACAACATTCCATCACAGGAATGCTCATCCCAAATTCCGAGGAAGCCTCCAGTTGTCTTCTCCTGCGGAAGTTGCCATTGTGTCTTGACCCATATCTTCTGAACAAGGTTCAGAACAGAAGTGGGTTTCAGCAGGTTCTGACCAGTTCTGGAGAACTGGTAGCGGAAATTCTGAGTAGTTCGGCGAAGCAGAGTTTGTTTGAGCCGCCCAGAGTCCCTTGGGAGTTGGGCGGCATAGAAATTTGATAAATTAAATTAAATTAAATTAAACCAGTAAATACCACCTCTGACTGGCCCCGCCCCCATTTATTCTCTGCCTCCTGATTCCCAGCTGATTAGGAGGAAATGGGGATTTTGCAGTAACCTTCCCCTGGAGTGGGGTGGGAATGGAGATTTTACAGTATCCTTCCCCTGCCATGCCCACCAAGCCACGCCCACCAAGCCATGCCACGCCCACCAAGCCACACCCACAGAATCGGTAGTAAAGAAATTTGAAATCCATCACTGGTTCAGAACCATTTAAAATAAAATCAAAATCAAAATCAAGACTGCGGCTGAATTGAGAGAACTCCGAGCGATGCACACCCAGACAGAAAGGGACCTAGCCAGCAAGGATGAATTGCCTATCTGGCATCATGCTTCGCCCATTCTGACAGTGATATTTTCATGGGAGAAGACAGATGTCGGAAGAGGGGGAAAAAAATCAAGACAATGATGAAGTGTTTAGATAGACAAATGCAATTTTGATTGTGCCATTTCTCATCTCCCTTGGAGGGGAAGGTGAAAAAAAAAATCTAAACCAAACTCACAATATAACCTTTTCACTCCTATTTTGAGATATGCATGCTGTCCTGCTTGGATAAGTCGGCTTTGTTAGCTCATCTGGCTGGACATCAATTGCCTGTGACTGTCAGTCATTTGCACAAAATAATGGTGACCTTATCCTTAGCATACCTATCATCTGGAAAGCGGAGGAGGACAATTTAATTCTATTTTCCAACAGCCCTCTAATGCTGGAAAGAGGCTTCTCCTTTTTCTTTTCTTTCCTTTTCTTCTCTCCATGCTACAGACCTGTCAGGCACTAATGGAGGGTCTACAACAACTTGCTACAGCCAACTCCCTGCAGCTTACTCACTGTGGCTAACTCGCTGCAGGACAATTCCTCATGGTCAATTTGCTATTCAAGCTATTCTCCAAAGCACCAGAAAGCAGGACAAGAAGCAACGGATGGAGACTAATCAAAGAGAGAAGCAACCTAGAACGAAGGAGAAATTTCCTGACAGTGAGAACAATGAATCAGTGGAAGAATTTGCCTCCAGAAGTTGTGAATGCTCCAACATTGGAAGTTTTTAAAAAGAGATTGGATAACCATTTGTCTGAAATGGTGTAGGGTTTCATGCCTAAGCAGGGGGTTGGACTAGAAGACCTCCAAGGTCCCTTCCAACTCTGTTATTCTTTGTTCTAATGTTCTAAAATTAATTAATGGCTCTCAGAAAGTGAAGATCTCTTTAAGAGGATCCTTCTTGTTGACCTTAATGTTAGAAGAAGTTCACATTGAGACTGCCACCTTCCAGGTGGAATCATAGGATCTTAAACTTGGGAAGCATCATTGAAAGTATGGAAGCTTACAGCCCTGTTCTATGATAATAATCTACATTAAAGCAATCCCAACGGTAGACTGTGAAAAAGAGCCTATGACTTATCTTGGTAATTGGTGTACTGTCAATCCACTGTAGTTTTCAGCAGCTTTTTATAATATTCAACTGGAATCTATTTTCCTGTAATTTAAATCTATTATTCTTTATCTTGCTCCCTAGGTTTATACAGAATAGGTCTTAACTACCTTTTGCATGGTATCCTTTGTAGTACTTGAAGGAGTATAATTATATTCTCCCCTCATTCCCCCCCCCCACCCTTGCTATTCTGTTTTCAGACAGAAACAGTCCCAGTTTCTTCAATCTCTCATCATACTCCTATTATAGTCTATGAAGAGATATCAAAGCAATAGCAAAAGCACTTAGACTTATATACTGCTTCACAGTGCTTTAAAGCCCTCTCTAAGCGGTTTACAGGATCAGCATATTGTCCTCATTTTACCCACCTCGGAAGGATGGAAGGCTGAGTCAACCTTGAGCCTGGTGAGATTCGAACTGCTAAATTGCAGGGAACCGGCAGGCCAGCAGAAGAAGCCTGCAGTACTGCATTCTGGCCTCTGCGTCACCACAGCTTCTAACCCTCCCTCCCTCCCTCCCTCCCTCCCTCCCTCCCTCCCTTCCTTCCTTCCTTCCTTCCTTCCTTCCTTCCTTCCTTCCTTCCTTCCCAATAGCACTTAGACTTATATACTGCTTCACAGTGCTTTGCAGTATGCTTTGCAGTCCTCTCTAAGCCATTTACAGGGTCAGCATATCGTCCCCAACAATCTTGGTCCTCATTTACCAACCACGGAATGATGCAAGACTGTGTCAACCTTGAGCTCGTCAGGATCAAATGCCAGGCAGTAGGCAGAGTTAGCCTGCAATAATATATTGTAACCAGTGTGCCACCACGGCTCCTATTGTCTTTATTATCCCAATTGCTGGTTCAGGAAGTCTGATCTTTACACACTAAGATGGCTCAAAATCTGGTTTTAAGGTGATGAGAACCCAGCATTTTAATC
Source organism: Pantherophis guttatus (assembly GCF_059756535.1). Taxonomy (NCBI): domain Eukaryota; kingdom Metazoa; phylum Chordata; class Lepidosauria; order Squamata; family Colubridae; genus Pantherophis; species Pantherophis guttatus. Next base: position 8,212,826 of record NC_142076.1, read on the forward strand.
TAAATCACTGTTTCTTAGTTTTGGGCAACTTAAAGATCTTTAGACTTCAACTCCCAGAATTCCCGCAGTCAGCACAAATTTCCCCAAGTTCTGGGAATTGAAGTCCCCACTTCTTAAAATCTGTCAAGCTGAAAAAACCTGATCTAAGCTGGACATGGGAAACGCTCGACATCAAATCCAGATCATTCAGTACAGAAATAATAAGTTCAGTGTATTATACATTAATTATCTGCCTAATTGCTGGATTTTGCACCAGCTGAAATTTCTGGATGTTCTTTTGGCTGGATGTAATCAACACATGGTGTGGACATGAGTATGCCCCATTTTGGTTTACCCCTGCAGCTGGCACAAATTTATTCATTTAGTTAAAGAATTTTTTATGGCTACCTATCTCGGATAGCCATTCTAGGGGGCTCATAAAAACTAGGGGGCTCATAAAAACTAACTTTAAAAAAGCAGAACTCTTTCCATCAGGTACTAGACTAAGCAAACTATTTGTCTCCTACCTTGCCTTGCAAGGTAGTCCAGACAAGAAGCGCACCCAGAAAGTCTAGCTCCAACTTTATTGTAAGGTTATGTTAACTTTTGAAGACAGCAAAGTCCACCTTTTGGATAGAGAGGAATATTGGTTTTGTTTATTGATTGTTTCCTAGTATTGCTTATTTGTACCCTATGACTATCATTAAGTGTTGTACCTTATGATTCTTGACGAATGTATCTTTTCTTTTATGTACACTGAGAGCATATGCAAATTCCTTGTGTGTCCAATCACACTTGGCCAATAAAGAACTGTAAATTGAAAGAAGGGTGAAAGAGGCCATTTATGTTAACATTGAGCAGTCAATGGTGGGGGGGAATAAGACACTACCTATTCCAGAGGTGAAATCCAGCAGATTCTCACAGGTTCTGGAGAACCGGCAGCAAAAAATTTGGGTAATTCGGAGAACCAGCAAATACCACCTCTGGCTGGCCCCAGGAGTGGGGAGGGATTGGGTATTTGCAGTATCCTTCCCCTGCCACAGCCACTAAGCCACACCCACAAAGCCAAGCCACGCCCCCCAAGCCATGCCCACAGAACCGGTAGTAAAAAAAATTGAATTCCACCACTGATTCCTATCCCCAATTTACAATGCAGTCCTTTTGGCTGCTCCAAGAACATTCCACACCTCTGATTCAGGTGACCCTGAGGTCCCAGATAAAAGCCCAAGGAACCACAATGGCTCTCAGAAAGTCTTAAGACCAGTTGAAACACAACTGGAAACACAATCTTTCCATTCCCCCCCCCCAAACCACCATCCGGTCAGAACCTATCTTCCCCCCCACTCCCACCATTGAATCTCAACTGTCAATAAATGTCCTTCCATCTCCCACAGCATCCAATGCAACTGTTGAAGCTTCCAGAATAGGAGGCAAAACATCTTCTTCCTCAAAAATAATAATAATAATAATAATAAAAAAAAACAGACCAGTTGCTTCCCCCCCCCCCCAAAATAAACATTTTGATATATTTCTATTGCTGTTTCTCCACATCAACTCTAACAAAATGCACAGGTACAGTATATGTGGTACCTTGCTCAATGCTGTTACTTAACTGTGAGAGGGATCTTGGAGTCCTAGCGGACAACCATTTAAATATGAGCCAGCTGTGTACTGCAGCTGCCAAAAAAAGTCAACACAGTTCTAGGCTGCATAAACAGTGGGATAGAATCAAGATCACGTGAAGTGTTAATACCACTTTATAAGGTCTTGGTAAGGCCACACTTGGAATCCTGCATCAAGTTTTGGTCGCCACGATGTAAAAAAAGATGTGGAGACTCTAGAAAGAGTGCAGAGAAGAGCAACCAAGATGATTAGGGGACTGGAGGCTAAAACATATGAAGAACAGTTGCAGGAACTGGGTATGTCTAGTTTAATGAAAAGAAGGACCAGGGGAGACATGATAGCAGTCTTCCAATATCTCAGGGGCTGCCACAAAGAAGAGGGAGTCAAGCTATTCTCCAAAGCACCTGAGGGTAGGACAAGAAGCAATGGGTGGAAACTCATCAAGGAGAGAAGCAACCTAGAACTAAGGAGAAATTTCCTGACAGTTTAAAACAATTAATCAGTAGAACAACTTTCCTCCAGAAGTTGTGAATGCTCCAACACTGGAAGTTTTTAAGAAGACGTTGGATAACCATTTGTCTGAAGTGGTGTAGGGGGTTCCTTTTTAATGAACATTTTCCTTTTCCTTCTTCACAGCTTGTTAATTACTTTGACCAACTTTTATTGAGAGAAAGATTTTGGTTTCTAGAAAATGGAAACTAACCAAGGAGAGGAGCAACCTGGAGCTAAGGAGAAATTTCCTATTGGTGAGAACAATAAACCAATCGAAGGACTTGCCTTCAGAAGTTGTGGGTGCTCCATCATTGGAGGCTTTTAAGAAGAGAGTGGATAGCCATTTGTCCAGAATGATATAGGGTTCCTGCGTAAGCAGGGGATTGGACTAGAAGACCTCCAAGGCCCCTTCCAACTCTTTTATTCTATTCTAAAATCACTGTGCCATATCCACATGAAACGAAAAAAACAGGCAACCACAGATTATTCAACAAATGATAGGTATGGTGGGAGAGCTTACATCCATCACAGCTTGAGGTCATTCAGTCTGCCCCTGTGGCTGTCTCCCCCATAAGGCTCCGGGATATTTCTTACGCACCTGCCTTTGCTGAAAACTTTCTTGTGGCAGTGACAAAAACCACGATCAATGATTCTGGCCATGAGGGGTGAGACCAGAGGAAACCTTTGAAGATGGAAGAAGGGGTAAAAATGGCCAAGTTTTCATTAGTGATGGAATGCCCATCTTCCTATTTCTTTTTAAGGGGAAGCAATTCCTTTATCTTTCTTTTCTTTTCTTTTCTTTTTTTTTGAAAGTCACCTTTGCAGTGCAATCATTTAGAAAGTTACTTTTTAAGTTACGGTAGAACTTCAACTTTAGCCTGGAGACAGGATTTCAGATGGGAAACCTTTTGGCCCTTGTAGAATAGAGTAAAAAGCCATGCATCCTTTGCTCCATTCCCTCGTTTCAGCAAAACCACCGCAGCAGAGAGATAATATAAAGGGAGAGAGAGAATACGCCTAAAATGAAACAGTTTTCTTTCTCTTCTTTATTTTTTTAAAAAATGCCTTTTTAATTTGTTTCCAAATAACAAGGGGACCGACCGGTTTCCCATCCCACTTGCCTATGGCAACTCGAGAGCAGGCCAGGGATGCTTTGCGAGTTGACACTCACTACCTGGATACCCATTTTATGCCTGATTTGTGTATTTCTTTTTAAATCCAATCCTAAGGTTTGCCTCTTTGGAAAATCAAGAAGACTTTTAGGAATAACCAACGCAGTGCTTATTTCTCTCTGGACAATGACTTCTGGAAAAGTAGTGCATTTGGGAAGATGTCTCTGTCTTTACAAACATATAAATGTGTATTGAGGAATGTACCGGCACCCGTAGAGAGCAAGGGCAGCTTGTACCACATCTTCTGTTTATGTTCCCGTCATCATCATCTGTTGATGTTTCCATCTCCCAGGAAAGCCTCCTGTCAAAGATTCTTCACTCAATCTCTTTTGTGGCCATCAGCTGTGCACATTTTTGACATATGTCTTAGCTCACCAGCTACCAGCCATTGATGCTCCCCGAAAAAATGTGCCCTGTCCATCAAAAGCCATCAAGCTACTATGCACTTTTGGGTCACACGATATTAACTGACCAAGGGATAAACAAACAAGAGTTGGGTCATTTTCTATTGACCCAACACATTTTTTTTTCTTTACTGTGCTGTCATGGAACTTGTAAGCTTGAAACTAAACAAATGACCTCCCAGTTACAATCCACAGATGATACTGTATAGTTCAGTAATGGCTAACCTTTTTGCCGTCGTGTGCCAAAAGCGTGGGGAGCATGGGGGGTTTGCGCGCATGCATGCCCACACCCATAATTCAATGCGCCCCACTCCCCATGGATGTGTGCATGACCCCCTCCCAACTCTCCCCCTTCTTTTGGCACATGATGGCACGGTGGGCCTGATAGGCCCGTTTTTCGCCCTCCCCAGGCTCCAGAGGCTTTCTTGGAGCCTGGGGAGGGTGAAAACAGCTTTCCACACCCAGAGGCCCTCCGGAGGCCAGAAATGGCCCATTTCCCTACTTCCGGTTGGCCCAGAAGGCCCATTTTTTGCCCTTCCCAGCTCCAGAGGCTTTCTAGGAGCCTGGGGAAGGCAAAAACTGCCTCCCCCCCCCCCCGGAGGCCCTCTGGAGGCTGGAAACAACCCATTTCCTGATTTCCGGTGGGCCCGGAAGGGCCGAAAATCAGGTGGCTGGCACACGCATGCCTTCTGGAGCTGAGCTAGGGCAATGTTCATGCGCTCACAGATATGGCTCTGCGTGCCACCTGTGGCACGCATGCCATAGGTTCGCCATCACGGGTATAGTTTATCCTTTGCTTCAGTGAAATGCCACAATATCTACGTGCTGGAGAAATATGAATCTGATTTGGAAAAGAAAAAAAAAAAGAAAAGGTAAAGTTGATTCCCCACCCCCCATATACACACTTTTCACATAAATTGAAAAACAACAGAAAAAAAATTTGCAGCGCAAATCTCTGCATATCTACCTAGAAGTAAGATCTATTAACGTCAATTAAAGTATCTCCATGTACAATTAGAGGCCTTATTGTTCAGTATTCTGTTTGGATAGTCTTATTTTAATTTGATATTGATTAAAGTAAAAGGTGGAAAAATAAATTTTCAGGACAGAATAACCTGCTGCAGAAAATTGCATGGAAAGGGAAGACTTCATGCTTTTACTACTGTGTTTCCCTGAAAATAAGACCTTGTGTTATATTTTTTTGAATCCCGAAATAAGCACTTGGCCTTATTTTGGGGGCGCGTGGAGCAAGACAAGGATCCTCTTGCCATATTACCTGATTTCCAGCTCTGTCTCCCTAACCATAACCAGAAGAAATGGCAGGGACCGGCTGCACATGCGTTTAAATATTTTGGGAGAGGGCTTATTTTGGGGGGAGGGTTTATTATCCGGGAGGTCTTATTTTCGGGAAAATATCGTACTACTTTCTCCATCCAAGAAATAGTTCTACAAAACTCATGACCAAGGTCAAATTTTGTAGCAACCAGAGGTCTTTATGGACATTGAGTTATGTAATAGAAAACCAAACATCCTTATCAAACCACGCTCCTTCAAAATGTTTATTTATTTATTTATTTATTTATTTATATTGGATTTCTATACCGCCCTTCTCCCTGAGGACTCAGGGCGGTGTACAGCCAGATTAAAAAACATGCAGAACAAATATTAAAAACAATTAAAAGATATATAAATTTGGCCCAATTAAAACTCATTTACCAATTAAAAACGTTTAAAACATTTAAAAACAGTTAAAAATTTCATCTTAAGCCAGCCCGGCTTGTTTAAATAAATGGGTTTTAAGGGCGCGACGGAAGGCACTGAGGTCTTGGATTCTCCTTATCTCTGGGGGGAGCTGATTCCAGAGGGTGGGAGCCCCCACAGAGAAGGCTCTCCCCCTGGGGGTCACCAGCCTACATTGTCTGGCTGATGGCACCCCGAGGAGGCCCTCTCTGTGGGAGCGCACGGGTCGATGGGAGGTCGTTGGTAGCAGCAGGCGGTCTCGAAGATAGCTAGGCCCTATGCCATGGAGCGCTTTAAAGGTGATAACCAACACCTTGAAGCGCACCCGGAAGACAACTGGGAGCCAGTGCAGCTCGCGCAGGAGCGGTGTTACATGGGAGCGCCATGCTGCTCCCGTCACTACCCGCGCTGCTGCGTTCTGGACCAGCTGGAGCCTCCGGGTGCTCCTCAAGGGGAGCCCCATGTAGAGAGCGTTGCAATAGTCAAGGCGAGAGGTGACGAGGGCGTGAGTGACTGTGCACAGGGAATCCCGATCAAGAAAGGGCCGCAACTGGCGAATCAGGCGAACCTGACAAAAGGTCCCCCTGGTTACAGCCGTCAGATGTTCCTCCAAGGACAGCTGCATATCCAGAAGGACTCCCAGATTGCGAGCCCTCTCTGTGGGGGCCAATGACTCGCCCCCAATAGTCAGTGATGGAGTCAACTGACTATATCGGGATGCCGGGAGCCACAGCCACTCAGTCTTGGAAGGGTTGAGCTTGAGCCTGTTCCTCCCCATCCAGACCCGTACAGCCTCCAGGCACTGGGACATCACTTCAAGGGCATCGTTGGGGTGGCCTGGGGTGGAGATGTACAGCTGGGTGTCATCAGCGTACTGGTGGTATCTCACCCCAAAGCCACGGATGATCTCACCCAGCGGCTTCACATAAATGTTGAACAGAAGGGGCGAGAGGACCAATCCCTGCGGCACTCCACAAATGAGAGGCCTCGAGGTCGACCTCTGCCCCCCTGCCAACACAAACTGCGACCGGTCGGAGAGAAAGGAGGAGAACCACCGCAACACGGTGCCTCCCACCCCCAACTCTTCCAGCCGGTGCAGCATGATACCATGGTCGATGGTATCAAAAGCCGCTGAGAGGTCTAACAGGACCAGAACAGAGGAACAACCCCTGTCCCGAGCCCTCCAGAGATCATCAACCAACGCGACCAATGCCGTTTCTGTGCTGTGCCCAGACCTGAAACCCGACTGGAACAGATCTAGATAAGATGTTTCCTCCAGGAATTGCGGAAACTGTCGTGCGACCACACTCTCAACAACCTTCGCCATAAAGCGAAGGTTGGAGACAGGACGATAGTTGGCCAATATTGCCAGATCCAGGGACGGCTTCTTGAGGAGAGGCCTCACCACCGCCTCTTTCAAGGCGGTGGGGAAGTAACCCTCACTCAACGAAGCGTTGATAACACCCTGGAGCCAGCCTCGTGTAACCTCCCGGGAAGCCAGTACCAACCAGGAGGGACACGGGTCCAGTAAACATGTGGCCGCACTAAGTCTCCCCAAAATCCTGTCCACATCATCAGGAGTCACAGCATCAAACTCCTCCCAGATAACATTCTCAAGACTATTCCTCGTCACCCTGCCCTGATCTACCCAGTCAGAGTCCAAATCCCCCCGGATCTGGGCGATTTTGTCATACAGGTATTGTCCGAAATCCTCCGCCCTGCCTTCTAAGGGATCCTCCCGCACTCCCGGATGGAGCAGGGCGCAGGTCACCCTAAACAGGGTGGCCGGACGTTTCCCTGATGACGCAATAGAGGCGGAAAAGTAGTTAGACTTTGCCGTCTCCATCGCCACTAGGTAGGCCTTAATATGCGACCTTACCAGTGTTCGATCAGATTCAGCGAGACTGGCCCTCCAACCGCTCTCCAGGCGTCTTTTCCGGCGCTTCATTTCCCTCAGCTCCTCAGTAAACCAAGGAGCCGCACGGGATCGGCATCGGGTCAGAGGCCGCAAAGGCACAACTCGGTCCAAGGCCCCACCAGCCGCCCGATCCCAGGCGGCTACCAGGTCCTCGGCTGAGTCATGTGCTAGATCCTCAGGAAATGGCCCAAGCTCCGTCTGGAACCTATCAGGATCCATCAGGCGCCTGGGGCGGATCCATCTAATTGGATCCGCCTCCCTGCGGCGAGGGGTCGCGGTTCAAAGATCTAGGCGAAGGAGTGAGTGGTCAGACCATGACAAGGGTTCCATGTCTATATCCCCTATAACAAGACCACTCAACCACTGGCCAGAGACAAAAATCAGATCCAGAGTGTGACCTCCCCTGTGAGTAGGGCCATGAACTAACTGGGTCAGGTCCATGGCCGTCATGGAAGCCATGAACTCCCGAGCCACCTCAGACGTTTCACCGACGGATGGCAAGTTGAAATCACCCATGACTAAAAGCCTGGGTGTATCTACTGCCACCGTGGCTATCACGTCGAGTAGCTCAGGTAGGGCTGTTGCCACGCGGCAGGGAGCCAGGTACGTAAGCAACAAGCCCATCTGAACCCCACGGCCCCACCTCACAAGGAGGGACTCACATCCGGCTATCTGAGGCACAGTGGTCTCCCTCGGACCCAGATCCTCGTTAATAATAACCGCCACCCCCCCGCCCCTCCCCTGAGCCCTCGGCTGATGGAATGCTCTGAAGCCTGGTGGGCACATTTCAACCAGAGGGACGCCACCCTCCGGGCCCAACCAGGTCTCCGTAATACCCGCCAGGTCCGCTCCTCCCTCTTGTATAAGATCGTGAATGAGGGGGGCCTTATTGACCACGGACCTGGCATTGTACAGCATCAGCCGAAGGCCCAGCTCCTGAGTATCTAAGCCACCTAGTATCCGAGCAGAGCCTTGGGGACCGGGGCAAGCAATTGCTCTCAGACAGCAAGTGCGAGCCCCCAGCACCTGATGTGGTCCCCTGCTCCCGCCATATCTGCCCCTCCCATTCACCGTGCCGATGGTACAGCCCTCATAGATATCGTCCCCCATTCCTTTCCCAATCCCTCGTCCGGTGCCCCCCAGATCGTTACCCTGTGCCGGGCACGGCTCTGACCCTGGTGGATTTCCCCCCCAATCCGCCATAGTCGTCTTCCCAATATCTTTAAAAGAATAATTACAACCCCCTCCCCCAGAACCCCTTAAAATCTTTAAAAATTTCCCTAAAAAGCCCCATAAATTCTTCCTTGCTCCATGCCATCTCTCCGGACTCCAAAGTCCGTCATCGAGATAGGCCCTCGATAATGTGGGGGGCCAAATCTGCGAGAGGGGAGAATCTCGCAGGGCGAGGAGTTCCGACACCGAATACATATAGCTATCAGGGGAAACAGTCCAAGGGTGGGGGACCACTGATGTTATAAGCGTAGGGAAAATTCCAGTCCATGGTCAGGCTGCCAAGCTCCACTGTCCTCTCACGACAGTGGCTAAGGAGGTGCATATCATTCGACCCCGAAAGTTTCCAGGGTGGCCGTCTCTCACCAGGCCAATCCATGGAGACTTTGATAGAAAGCTCAAGGGTGAGGATAGCCATATCCTTTAGAAGATACCCAAACCATTGCCACTTCAACTTATCTCTTTGGGCAATAATGTTCAGTCCAGTTACTTGGCTCAAATTTTCCATGATTGCATTTCTACATTGTGGCATTATAAAGCACAATGTTTGTGCGTTGAGTTAAGATTCATAGATAATAAATGATTCATCTGACGTGTAAAAACTAATCAAATAGGTATTAGAATGGCTAGAGCAGTTAAACCTCATTGATAAATTAGAAGGCCCAATCCCATCAGTGCCTCCACTTCCTTAAATACATGAACCTAAAAATATAGAAGAATTAGTTTCTTCCTTTGGGTTTTCAACCTCTCTTCATCACTGATGATTACTCTAAAATTGTTCAGAAATCTCTCAGATTTAAATGATCCCTTTCACCTTAGCTAACAGTGTTTTGTGTGTGCATGCACATACACACACATATATGTATAATGTATATATGTCTCTCTATAAATACTGGTGGGGAGTGCTGGCTTTGTTGTTGTAAGCGGGTTGGTTGGTTGTGTTGTTACATCTTGCTTAGTAGATGGAGTTGATGTTTGCAGATTAGTCGGCTGTTTCGTAACATCCTGTGTGGGCGAGGTCTTAGCTGTGTACCCATTAGTCTTTTGTGTTTTAACGACCTGGGTAATGGGTTGTGTGGTAGCATCCTGAGCTCTAGTGTTGTGACATCCTGAGTCCTGTGCTGTAGCATCCTGGGTAGTTGGCTATGTTATAACATCCTGAACTTTAGTATTGTAACATCCTGAGTTCTGTGATGTACATACATGTACATCATATATATATATATATATATATATATATATATATATATATATATATATATATATATATATATATATATATATATATATATATATATATACACGCGCACACACACACACACACATATATATGTATACAACATAATATAATAATATATAAAATCATTGGGTAGAAATAATTTACAGAAATAAGTTATGACCACTATTGAGCCCAAAATTTACGTTGCTAACTAAAACATTCGTTAAGTGAGTTTGCCCATTTTACAACTTTTCTTGCCACAGTTGTTAAGTGAATTTATTTATTTATTTATTTATTTATTTAATCAAATTTCTATACCGCCCTACTCCCGAAGGACTCAGGGCGGTGAACAGCCAAGATAAAATACAGACAATACAAATATTAAAAATCCCTTAAAATTATTAAATATTTCGGCCGAAACACAAATTAAAACACCCAATTTATAAAATCACGAATTAAAAAATTTAAAATTTAAGAATTTAAAAGAGGGGAGTTAGGCCAGGCCAGCTTGCTGAAATAGAAAAGTTTTGAGAGCACGGTGAAACGTGCGCAGGTCCGGGATCTTCCGTATCTCTGGGGGGAGCTCGTTCCAGATGGTAGGTGCCCCCACAGAGAAGGCTCTCCCCCTGGGGGCCGCCAGTCGACACTGTTTGGCCGACGGCACCCTGAGGAGCCCCTCTCTATGGGAGCGTACTGGTCGGTGAGAGGCTATTGGTAGCAGAAGGCGGTCTCGTAGATACCCCGGTCCGATGCCATGGAGCGCTCTAAAGGTGGTAACCAAAACCTTGAAGCGCACCCGGAAGACCACCGGGAGCCAGTGCAGCTCGCGCAGGAGGGGGGTCACATGGGAGCGCCACGTCGCTCCCATAACCACCCGCGCGGCCGCATTCTGGACCAGCTGGAGCCTCCAGGTGCTCCTCAAGGGGAGCCCCATGTAGAGAGCATTGCAGTAGTCCAAGCGGGAAGTGACAAGAGCATGAGTGACTGTATTTAACGAGTCCCAATCCAGAAAGGGACGCAACTGGCGAATCAGGCGGACCTGATAAAAAGTCCCCCTGGCCACGGCCGTCATATGCTCTTCTAAAGACAGCCGTGAGTCCAGGAGGACACCCAAGTTGCGAGCCCTCTCCGCGGGGGGCAATGACTCGCCCCCAATAGTCAGTGATGGCGCCAACTGACTATATCGGGATGTCGGAAACCACAGCCACTCGGTCTTGGATGGGTTGAGCCTGGGTCTGTTTCTCCCCATCCAGATCCGCACGGCCTCCAGGCACCGGGACATCACTTCAAGGGCATCATTGGGGTGGTCCGGGGTGGAGATGTACAGCTGAGTATCGTCAGCGTACTGGTGGTACTTCACCCCGAAACCACGGATGATCTCACCCAGCGGCTTCACATAAATGTTGAACAGAAGGGGCGAGAGGACCGACCCTTGTGGCACCCCACATACAAGGGGCCTCGGGGTCGACCTCTGCCCCCCTGTCAACACAGACTGCGACCGGTCAGAGAGAAAGGAGGAGAACCACCGTAGGACAGTGCCCCCCACCCCTAACTCCTCTAGCCGGTGCAGCATGATACCATGGTCGATGGTATCAAAAGCCGCTGAGAGGTCTAATAGGACCAGGACAGAGGAACAACCCCTGTCCCGAGCCCTCCAGAAATCATCAACCAACGCGACCAATGCTGTTTCCGTGCTGTACCCAGGCCTGAAGCCCGACTGGAACGGATCCAGATACGACGATTCATCCAGGTACTGGGGGAGCTGTCGCGCTACCACACTCTCAACAACCTTCGCAATGAAGCGAAGGTTGGAGACTGGACGATAATTTGCCAACACTGCCGGGTCCAGGGAAGGTTTCTTGAGGAGAGGCCTCACCACTGCCTCTTTCAAGGCGGCAGGGAAGACACCCTCACTCATTGCCTTTCTTAAGTTAGTAACACCCTAGGTAGATCTGTATCTTCTGGCATGTTACAAGATAAGCAAGTGAACAGGTAGGTGTGCCTTTCAAGTTAGAACGCCTATTTAAGGAGAAACTTCTCAACAGTGGGGACAATTAACCAGTGGCACAAATTGCCTTCAGGAGTTGTGGGTGAATCATCATTGGGAGTTTTTATTATTCGAATTTCTATACTGCCCTTCTCCTTTCGGAATCAGAAGGGCCTGGACAGTCACTTGTCTGAAATGGTATAGGGTGTCCTGCTTGAGCAAGGAACTGGACTAGAAGACCTCCAAGGTCACTTTTCCAGCCTGATTCTGATTCTTGTTTTGTGTGTGCTTGTGGTAATGTTTGTAACCAGCAGGATTTGGAAATTATCCATACCAGATTTTCTAAATTTTATACAATGCAGATGAGAAACAGAAGAGCAAACCCTTCTTAGTCACACAGTTTGATTGGATCATTAAAATAAAACATTCTGCCTTCTGCCTCAGTCTTTTATTTGGACTGGAATCAATCATCTCACATTCTGAAGCTTCATGGATGATGAAGAAACTAATTCAGGCAATCAGCTTGATCCAACTACCCAGTTCCAAATTTAGACTTGACTTTGAATGATCATGTTGACCTCACTTGGATTTTTCTCCATGAATCTGTCAAGAGTTAAGCGTGTTCTTTCCTATCCAGCTATAGGTAATCCTTAACTTACAACCATTTGTTTAGCGACTGTTCACAGTTACGATGGCACTGAAAAAAGTGACTTTTTTCACGCTTAACAGCTGGTTGCAACTTCCCTGTAGTCATGTGATCGAAATTCAGTTGCCAGCTTGGCCATGGACATGCATTTATGATGGTTGCAGTCATGTGATCAACTGGGGGTCATGTGATAACCTTTTATGATTTTCTGATGAGGAAAGTGTCAAGGTTCCAAGTAATACATCCCATTCAATAGGAACTCCAAGGCAGGCAAATTCCTCGAAGAACATTTTATTGGGACATATCAAATTGGCATGTTCTCGGTGGAAAACCGGCTCTAAGTTCCCGCCAGTTTTACACCCAAT